>NW_027466458.1:6947500-7547500 GCF_050575085.1 Anarhichas minor
CAAGTTCACAGGTTAACCTTTCTCAGGTTACAGGTTCATTAAAGGAATTAATGATGCTCCTGTGGCAGCTAGATTAAGAGCGTATCTGATTTCCTTAGGCATGCTCTCCAGAAAGTCCTTTGCAAACAATGTGTATTAACCATGCTTATTTTAAATGGCCTGCAAATGGACAATGGCCACTTTAAAGAACATGAGCCTGGCTGTTTTTTCACAGGCTATTAGGTGGCATTAGTTTAGTCAGTAACACTTGTAGATGTTTAGATAAGGGAAGCTAGCTAACCGGATTATGTGGAGTTCATCACTGACTCCAAAAGGTGGAGGCTGGCTGTGTTTCATCAGCTGCTGAGAGGAACCACACAGCTAGTGTTGCTGTGCTTAAACACCTGCATGCTCACTGAGTGGCTTTTGCCTGTATGTGTGTGTGTGTGTGTGTGTGTGTGTGTGTGTGTGTGTGTGTGTGTGTGTGTGTGTGCATGCGTGCGTCCTGCTGCATCACCAGAGTATGTCAAACTATTTTCTTTATCCGGCTGTTGTGTTGGGAATGTTTCATGTTTTCTACCTTTGAATAAAGTAATTAATTCAATATGTTAATACTTATTCATTTTCATAATCCCTTATAAATAATAATGACGAGCCATTAAAAAGAATAGCCTAATTTGGAGTTGTGAAAAATCCCTTTGACTGATAAGACAAAATTCTCCCGGACGATTTACCTTCTTAAAAAAAGCGGCAGTGCATCTTGACCAAAATCCCGTTCAGCTTAACATTTACAACTATGGATTTCATGTATTATTTTAGTTGTGGAACCCCTTATTAAAATATAATGGATAAGGATTGTTTTTTTAAATTTTGTTATCATAAACAAATGCCATTAAAAGACCAACAATGCGTTAGTTCGTGCCTGAATAGTCTGTGGCACTCAGTCGCTCGTTCATTGCTACGGAAAAAATGTGTCACAAACGTATTCAAAGACTAAATAATTCCCCAAAGCAGCAAATAAAACTCAAACAGAAGTACATTTTGGTGCTCTAGTGAGAATATGTGGGATTGACTCAAAATAAACAGCAGTTCATGTTCATCTTAAAGGAACATGTCACCTCAGTGTGGCTCAGTGAGGCGTCCTTCAACACATGGACAGAACTCGGTCAATTCATTGGTGGTTTTGGGATTTGTTGATAGTAAGAAGAAGACAGAATATCACCAGGCTTATCATTTAATCACTCAATAACTACAGACCTAACACCTTTATCAATCCTTTATTCACTGTCTAATAAGCCATCAAGTTAAGTTAATAGATCTTAGCTTCAATGGCATGAAACCTTTAAGGTGCCTTAATCGAAGGCAGTGCCATGAAATTATTATATTCTTTTCAGTTCATTTAATTATTAACGGTAAAACAGAGAGATTTAAGAGATTATCATCAGCAAACAAGTGTAAACCAATCAACAGAAGTCCCGGGTCAAGTTGAAACGTCATCCTGTGCTCGGTGTAGTTTTGCACGACTATTCCAATCGCCCATAAGTTGCATGTGAAAATAGATAATCAGGCCTTTATGTTCATACATGCTGTGAAACAGGTGCAGCTTTCCAAACGAGCGCAGCTCATTCTTATCGAGTCCGAGATCGTGAGAGGGGAGAAGGTCGCTCCAATGAGGCGAACGGTCTTAACCCGGCTCGTAAATTCTGAGCTGCCACGGATATAAAAAAAGTCACAAATTCACGTTTGGAAGTGATGGAGAAGTCTGGTGTGCTGTGTGTCGGCATGTGTGCTCGGCCTCCATGTGCTATTTCAGTCTGCAGTCAGTTTTTCGGTGGATGCACATGCAAAGTTATGAATCGGATTACATGCAGCAGAGCACACTAACTATACATACAGGGAAATGTGAAGTTGTGCAGGCATGCACCAGCACACGAACACACAACTTCACAGCGGTGTTTCCTTTGAAACTCACTGTTTATTATCTGGCTGGCGGTGGGTGACGGACTTAGTCGCAGGTCAGAGGTCACAGCGGTAGGATTTCATGGTTAAAAGGAGAGATTTGGGCCACGCAGAGGTGCAAAAACAAAGAGAATACCAAATCAACACGCTGAGCAAACAGAGAGGAATAACGAGGGACAACTTCTCGACGAAGAGAGAAACTGTATGTTCTTTCTCTCAGTGAATAAAACTCCTGAAATACAAACAAACCAAGAAATCTCAACAGACCAAACAGAAAAGAACTGCATAAAAACATGAATATTATTTACTGTCCTTATTGTCCCATCCCTGATCTCCCCCAGATTTGCATGTCTCTGAGCTCTCCATTTGTCTTTGCTGGTAAACACAATTTAATATTAGAATAAATTACAAATGGAAGACTGATGCCTGGGATAAATTCTTCTTGCGGGAAGTTCAGACTCCGCCAACATTAATGTCCCTTGCCAGCGCTGGAGACATAAATCTCTTTTTCCCTCTTTTTGCCTTGAATCATATAGGGATATTGAATTACTCCCCTGCTCCGTAAAGATAGAGGCATTGTGCATTACATTGACTGATAAGCTGTCACCAGCAGTTTAACTTAGAGACATTCAAAGAGTAATACACCAGTTGAGGATAAACTAACCCCAGTCCCCTTAGAGTAAGCTATGGCGCTGTCACTGTGAAAAATACGACGGGGCCATTTCATATAACATGCAGCATCTGGCATCAGAAAATAAAGGAAAATACCTCTGAACAATGCTTGGTTTATGGCTGTTTTTATTCTGGGCGACAGTTTTACCCTTGAACATAAGGGAAAGCTCGGATCAAAGCACTATGAAAGGCGGTTATACAAGCTCCACTGTAGTCTTTTGACTCCGGAGGAAGGATCAGATCAGCTTTTAATTAAAAGACTTGAGTTATAATTGCAAAACAACGTTTTTTATTTTACCGTCAGTGATTATTATTGTATTTTTCCTTCCTTACAACATCTCCAGTGCTTATATTCTGAGCGTATGTGCGTGCAAACCTTCATAACTCCTGTGATGGATCAGTCTTATTTTTTTTTACCTCTTTACCATATTTATGAGAGCAGCTAAAGGGCCTTTTTCATGCTACAATCTGGGAACAACCATTAACGCTTGGAGTTAGACCAATGGGAGCGAGCCATCTCTCGCTCGTCGTAGTTGGCACGAGAGAGGGGCCGATCCATCACGGCAGGTTTGGCGACAGTACGACTCGTTGTACCGTACGCCCCTGTGCTTCAGGGTGGTCTGTCCAATTCAACATCTGCATGAGAGACTCTGGCAGAGCAGCTGTGTACGGGGCTGATCATGTGTGTGTGTGTCCTGGTTGTTTTTATGTTAAAGTGCTGCATTGTTTCTGTCTGGCCTCTGAATAGGTAGAGACCGGAGACAATATTACACCATTAATAAAGCAGTGCTTAGATTAACGCAGGCGGAAGGGAGGAGGGAGGACAGTGAGCGGAGACTGCGATGTCTTGTTTTTCTAGTATCTTTCAATTTCTGATGTTGAAAATCAATAGTTACCCTCAGAGCAAAAGCTGGCTGACAACAAGACCTGTGTGAACGCATTTCAAGGTTTCCTGACTGACTTTCAGGGGTGTTTACACATCCTGCACTGACAGGTGTTAACATTTGGAACAAGTTACGTAAGAAGGATTTACCTACTAAGGTTTTGCCTGTGTGTTAACTAAAGAAATTCAGATTCTCCCAAATTAAGAAAAAACAATCATGCTGCTAAAACAGGTGTGAACGTTCAAAATAAGTCAGGTGTATAAGGCCACTGCAGACCCCACAGTTTGTGTGGGTGTAATGTTATTTGCACACATATACAGGGCACCAATCTTGCAGAAACATTTGCAAATAAAGGCAAAAAAAGAGATGAAAGGATTTATTGAGGAGAGTTTGCCGTGTTTTCCTACAGCAGCAGTGATATGCGATGCACATAGACGGCTTATCTTTTGAATATTGCTGCAAAGGATTAATTCGGTATCTTTAAATCCAAGGCTCTGCGTGACAAAGAGACGCTTAAAGGTAAGGCCGTAAAAATGTGATATAGCAAAGGACTGCCACTGACTGAGAGGCTGAGGGAGGACATAAACAAGACGGATGCCCGTCCCCTTTAATATAACATAAAGACTGAGCTGGAGAAAATAAAACACCCCATTGTAATGAAATGCATTTACTGCAGCACAGGCTTGAAATCAGGCAGAAGTGAGCACAAATGTCAAAAGGAGCTCTCCTGTTGAGCAGAGCGGCAGAATTAAGGGGCCTGATATCTAATCCATTTCCTGTGAAACCGGCGGTGTAGAGGACATCAAAGAGAGTTAAAGGGGATTCAGTGAGAGCCGCTGGAGTGGCGAGGCGGTGAAATATGGCACATTTGGTTTCTTCTCTCCCCCGGCACTGGGCCTTTGGAATAATTAGAGCCTAATTCTGTCTAATTAACGGACTCAATTACTCCTGAAGAAAGCTCATCAAAAAGATGGCGGGAAAGCAGGGAAGAGAATGGTAGCGTTTTTTCTTTAATTAATGAACTGAGTTGAATAACGGCCATGGAATTAAACATTTCCCCCAATGTGTATGAATTGCAAATTGGAGCATCGTCTTGCTTTTTTTTTTCCGAGACAGGAGCCCAGGGGCTAACGCTGCTGTCAAGTAGCTCTCTAAAAAGTCAAAGCGCCGATGCAGCACTAACAAATTACTTAAGATTACCATCTTTAGCACATGCGGAGGTCCTAACGAATAGCGATGAATTAATATGCCGTCTGTGTTCCAGTGCTCCCATTGGCTATGAGTTTCACTGATCCTGAAAGAGCCAATAAAGCAGGCACCAGCGTGAACTTTATGGAACACTTTTCTTCCTGTACAATTGGTTGTCTGTCGATTGCATATTTCACATCCTTGAGACGTTGATATAAGTCTTGTTAAATTACTCAGCTGAGATGGAGCTGTGCATACACGAGTGTTTTCAGGGGTTGAAAACTTTTTATGTGCTATCAGGGCTGCGTGTAAGTGTGTGTGTGTGTGTGTGTGTGTGTGTGTGTGTGTGTGTGTGTGTGTGTGTGCGTGCAAAGTGCTGTGCTGTGCTCAGCAGCTTTAAGGGCCCAAGGGTCGGCTAAGCTAACTCACTGCCTCAGCACTCTTTAGCTCAGCTCCTCAACACATTCGCTGAGGCACTGGGAAACAAACTTAAAGGCCCGATATTATCACCCATATGTAGACGAGGATAGCAACACAACAGCACGGGAGACATTTGTTGTTATCCTTTGTGTAACCAGTGTTTTTCTGCAAGCTGACAGATCTTCTGCTACACAAAAGGGACGTGAACATCTAGCTCTAACGTACAATACTGAGCATGTAGCTTTTGTTGTAATGTTTGTACTGCGCTTTTGTGGCTGTATATTAGGCGGAATGTTAATGTGTGCATCCCAGCTGGTGCAAAGTTTCCAGTTTGAGCCTTGAGAAGAGTCTGTGAACACAGAGACTGGCGTTCTACATGTTATCTGCATCGCAGTCATCCCTTCACCTCTTCTGAGTTTGATTCTTGGCTGTGGTGCTGGAATAAGAGTTCAATCTGCATGAGACAGAGAGAAAAGTCCCGAAATGACAAATGACGGTTAGAGAGTCAAAAAAAACAACAAAAAAAATAATCTCAAATTAAAATTCAGCATCGTTGGTGATAAATGCCTCCAGGATGAAATTACCCATGCAGCTGGTAGTTAACTGATTATAGAGCATTTTCTGCCGTCGTGGTTTTGTGCCATTAAAGGCTCTTCTGCCATAAGTGGATAAGTTATATCAGAACAGTAGAACATACAGTTTAGTTAATGAGTCACTAGCACTGAAGTTTGTCAGTGGGATTCATAAAAAAAAAAGCAAAGAGTAAACTATGAAGATTTGTTGGCCTGTTTGAATTCCATTTAAAAAGCCCGAGAGGAAATCTTAACTAAATACACTTTTTTTTATATATATATTTTTTTCCACATTTTCTTTTCCTTTCACTGTTTTTATTACAGAGGCGTTGTACTCCATGAGCTCATGTCAAGATTTACATTCCAGATGTAACATTTACTGCAAAGAAATGTGAAGTTTGAAGAAGACGATGATAACAGAATCTTAAGTTTTGTTTTTTAAGTATCAGTGATTGTGTCTTTACATGTTCCCATACATATATATTGCTAATTCATCTTCATGTCACTTTTAAACCAAAATTCTCCAATAATTACATTTTTTTAAATTAATCTGTGACACTTTAGAAGTTAAGAGTAATTTTAAATAATATAATGATACATAAGTGAGACAGACACAACATGACCGCTAATAAAACAATGTTTATTTGCTTTTCTCTTAATTAATATGATTTCCACATCAGTATTGTGTAGAAGTACATAAGCGTGTAGCATGGCTAGTTTTTACGTCTATCTGGGGGATAGGGACACTATAATGTAACGCCTTATATTATGTTAAAATCAATCAGAATATCAATTAACACCGCCTCCAAATAATAATTATGGAAATAATAATAATCATAATAATGATTATAATAATAATATTGATAAGTTAATAAAACAAATGCTTTTGAATGATAAATCGAATAAAAATCTCTTTACTTCGTTGGCTAAAATACGATGCTCATATAGCGCTCAAAGTCTGCCCAGACAAATAGATTACTCACCCTTCAGCAATGAATGAGTAGTAAACTAGTTGTGTATTTATTAAATTAAAGTCATTTGTTTGTCAAAAATGTCAAATGTTACGTGTTCCGGCTTGTTCCAGACGATTTACAACTTCTCCCTTTAAGTCACTGCACATCGCGTGTTGTTGGGGTTTTTTGGACTGTTGGGACAAAACAAGCAATTTGAAGTCATCACTTAGGACTCATTTTTCACAATTGTAAGATATTTTATAGACTAAACGACAACTTTATAAAAAAAAAAAATAATAATGATTTTCTGGTTAATTAAAATTTTTAAATATTGTTGGTTGCAGCCCTGTTCACATTTATTTCCATAACCCTCTAACTTATCCAAACAGATAAAACTACATTAAATATATAGTAATATAATATAGTGACATTTGTTCAGGATTTGAACAGGTCCTGCCTCAAGTTGATTTCCTTCTGCTTTACAATCTTGCAGACAAAAAGACACAATCTGTGGTGTTGTGTTGCTCAGACGCCACACAAAGAAAGACAGAAAAAAAAACCAAAACACTATTAAACTTCTGAGAGGCATTTTCGGGAGGTTTCTTCATTTGGTGTTAGATGTGCCATGACATGCCTTGTTTACATTTGGAATTGGGAGAAAGGACTTTCCAGATCATCCAATTAAAGTTGTACCCCTCCAGAGACCCGATGCCCTTCCTCTCCTCAGCTTATTGGGCAGCACCCACTGAGAAAAAGCATTTGACTGCATTAACAGTAAATGAGGCCAACGTTTTGTTCGCTTTGTTCATTAAAGCACCATTCTGAAGATGATAAAATTGACAACAGTCAGCAGCATGTATTTCCAAATTTGCGCTCTTAATTTGACATGTTTCATATTTTGGGAGATTGGTGGTGGTAATTGAATACATTTATAAAAACAAAAACAGATATTGTTACGGTTCGACTGGCAATATAAAAAAGATGTACGATAGCCTGCTATTTCAGCACTGTCTCCAATGATCATCGTTTAGGAGCACCTACTGTGTTTTTAATATCCTGTAAATCTAATTAAGAAGCAATACTGTGGTTTTGGGGTTGAGCGCAAACAAGTATTGGCCCACGATACCATCGTGAATGTAGAAATTGAAATTAGAAATAAAGTGAAAACAAACAAATCCGAGCCCTCGTAATTGTTTATGTCGAGACGTTAAAATCAATAACAAGGGTGTTTATTCGTTTAATCACTTTCTACTCACTTTGTTTGAATTGTGGGGCTCATATCTCTGAATGTCCCTGGTGTTGTTACTTTAAAGAGGCGGAGGAAGAGTTAGCAGGTAGACTGTTATAGAGTCAGATAGAGCATTTCTCAACCTAAACACATTAAAAACACTGGAGGAAAAAAAAGAACAATACAGATGGCTGGGGCATCCCATCTGTTAAAGAAATGGTGCAATCTCAATCCTGAGGGTTGTTTCACTTTTAGACTGAATAGCATGTGGCAGGACATAAACAGTATCCTAGCTTATAAAAGGCTTCACTGGTTTTACCATTTGTAATTAGCAAAAAATAGACACCAGTGATCCGCCTTCTTGTAATAGCCTACAAGAAGTCATTAGTTCATCGCATTAGTTTGTAAAGTTCAAAGATAATTCTGGACGACGGAGAGATTCAAACATAGCTACGACTGATAATGAGGCTCCGGCGAAGAGAGATGTCGATGCGCATGAAACGCACAAACCTCCATGTTGGGAAAAGAATCAAAACTTTTTTCACTCGCTCCTCCGTTCTACGCACCGCGAAAGCAAAGACACACCGACACGCTCACAGATGCACATGACACACACACGCGCACACACACATACAAAGGGGCAGGTTCCACTGGGGGGCATCCATCTTATGGTAAGCACAGCTGAACCATTAACCTCATTAGTATAATGGTCACACATGAGTGGAATGCAGCGCCATGCTTCATGATGGCAAATTGATGCTGATACACTCCTAATGTTGCTTTGATAAATATAGGCAAGAACAGGGAACTCGCACAACACTGGTATACATCATTGTTAATGAAAAGAAGCAGTCAGACATTAAAAAGTCTCCTGGCCGCTGATGGAGCTCTGTTTACAGACGCGGAGAGGTGACGGAGAAAACCATCAAAGCGTGTTGAGCTGACGGGAAGATCAACCGTGCAATCGGGGGCGTTTGATTTCATGAACTCAGTGAGCTTTTGACTGCTACTAACACAAGAACAGAACTCACCAAATTTACTCACTAAACTTATAAACCGCCTACAGAATGAACACACACACACAAACACTCACAGAGAGAATGACCCTTAAATCCCTTGAGCCCATAGAGATTCTTTGCTGCGTTCGTAGCCTTTCGATGCCAACTTTGCTCCTGCATATTGAGTCGGACTAAAGAAAGACAGTCAGTGTGTCCACGGTGCGGTGCACAGGCCGTCTGCCGTGACGAGGAGCCCGTGGCTCAGGCTGCGCCCCAGTGTCCTGAAGGCACCCTGTTAAAAATGTCACTGCAGGGAACGAAATGGCCGCCCCGGGGCATCACAGCCCCCGTCTTTCCACGGAGATAGAACACAAATTGCATCCTGGCAGTCACGATGGCTCTCCAAATGTTAGATTTCACTATCATTTCCTCCGCTCAGTGGCCTCGGAGAAAATAAATAAAGAATATGCTTATAAATATAAATACATTCAGAGTCGGCAAAACGTGTCCGATAGGGCAGTAAATGATAACGCAGTAGGGAGCCATGTGGAATGTGTGTTTATCCCTTTGGAAGGCAATGACCTCTATCCCTCCTGACATTTCCCCACCGCCCATCCCCAGTCAACACCAATAGGGGTAGAGTGTATGTGTGTGTGTCTTACTACTTTACAAGAAGCTAACACAACATGCCCCCGAGAGGTACCCTTTTCAGCCCGAGCCATAAAAATCACCAGCTTCAGCAGCCTTTGGAATCATTCAGGATGAAACATCGGCAGTTCGGTATTAAGTGTTTTTGATAAATCACTTTTATGAGAAATGCTCGGAAAACAAACCGGGGATAAACTGCGGTGGGCAACGGCGAGTGAACTGAAGGAGAAAAATATCTCCACCGCATTTGGATAGACATGTTCATTAGTCTCGCTTACTAACATATGGCATGGGGATGAAACAGAGCTGCTCGTCCAATGAAAAGTGTAGCTTAAAGATGCTAAAGCACTCGCATCTTATAGGAATTCACAGCAGACAAAACAACGAGAGAAGAGTGTGAGGTGATAATATGAGAGAGGGGGGTAGGTACAGGAAGTTGTTGCACCACTCCTCCTGTTTGGCCTTTTGCCAAGGCTCCAGTTTGGGTTGGATCCCTGAAGCATTAGCATCACACATTCAAGCTGTTCCAACAGCCTGAGCGCTAACGGGCTAATGGGCTAATGGCTAATGGAAAGACTGCATCACGGGCGAAGGCTCCGTCTCACCAAACCTGCACGATAATACAGACGCACGACAACATGGCAACAGAAAACTGTGCTATCATTAATGAATCTGTGGGAATACCAGAATTAGACGTGTAAACCTGTTTCGCTCACATCTGCCCGGCTAATTTTAATTACGCTAGAAAAAGAACATTGAAATGTGGCTCAGTTGATTAATTTACTTGTTTACAGTCCCCGGTTTACTTTAGTATTGCCTCACTACCTGAACAACATGTGAACCTGTCTCAAACGTGCGGTGATGAAAGAGAAACTAGCTTTTCTGCAGCTTTAATGCTATTTTGCATACACAATATTTTGCTTACACAAATAATGCATTATGCAGCGCATTTAGGTTTTGAGACGCAATACCTTGTATCACTTTACAACAAGACACCCTTATGAAGTAAACTGTAACTAAATGCTTTATTAATGGTCTATAAATCATTTACTAATGCTTTGAAGACCAGTTATAAGCCATTAATACCATCAACTTTTGGGTTGCCAGGTTGTGAGGAAGCACCTTCTGCAGGGAAGATCGTTTGACCACTAAAACCCATTTAGTAACAACTTATTAACATTTTTAACTGCAGGCTTAATAATGGCTTTTTAGAAAGTCAGAAACCCATTTTATAAGATATTCATTAATAAGTTACTAACATTTATAATTGCATTAATACCAAATAGAAAGATGAACACAACCCAACGATACATTTCACACCATGACAACACAAAACAATCTATAAAGCATTAACACTAAATGAACTGTCAACGTTTGAAGATAAATAGTTTTCTACTTTATTTTGCATTCGGGGGAAAGACACTTGAAAGGTGTGTGTTAACAACACTGATGGCAACTTCTCTAACAAATGTAATAATCTGTAATCTATGAGCTCTATTAAACGTCTCTTATCGTTTAAGAATAGTCCGGTTTGTTTCATCCTCACTGCAACATACAACCACAAAGTGATACATCAAACTACTTTAACCTAATTTTGCCTCATTAATTTTTCATTTATTTAATGGTGGCTATGTATTTGGGAAAGATATGTCATTATAAAAAAAAATTATACGTCTCTTAAAACTTAATTTAGTCCTTAATGCACTCATTCATATATTCAGTGGTTGGTGTGGACCGCTCTGTACTAACTGAGTGTCCTGGTTAAGTTGTCAGTGGTGTAAACTACTGCTACCTAGTGGTGTGAGCATCCATTACACTGCAGACAGAAGTACTTTCTCCCACAGATGACCAGACACCAATGCATCACTGCATATTTATCTGAGGTTACGTGTGTTGAAATCAGTGACGTGCAATACAAGATGCAAAGAGAGCAGTGCATTCACGTTCGCTCTTAGTGCGTCTCCTCAGTTTAACTAAAGTTATCCTTCACTTTCTCTTTTTTTCTATCTTGTTGTAAATGAACACAAAGCAGTAAATGTGCTGATGCTAGTGCTTTCTTCCCACCGACACAATCATGTATCTTAATGTTAATATCACAAACAGACGAGGAACAAAATGAAGGAAAGAACTCGACAGCTATTTATTAAAGCCCCTGATAACTTGGTTTCAAATCTCGGGTAAAAAATAATAATATTAAGTATTTATGACCGAATACAGCAATCAAAGCTTAAGACATCTTTAGGTTGTAGTCGTCCAGCGGCCCGGAAACTACTCAAACATCCCAACAGCTGACCTGATACTCTGATTTAAATGCTAAAGTCTAATTGGTGCACAGAAATACCAACCTAGCTTCAAACCAGTGTTTTACCAATTTTGACCCAAGTGTTCTGGCTTCTTTAGACTGTGACAACAATGATCATATGCTGTGTGAGACGGGTCTGAAACAATCTTGATAGCAATCTGTCTCAGACTGTACATCGGTATGCGACATGTCAGATGGTGCAATTAATGCATGATGGATAAAGAAAAAGTAAATGGGAGCAGGCACGTCATCAGCTCTGTGAGGTTTTCTCTGTTGCCAGAATCACACAAAGATCTTTTTTTGTTTTCGTGTGTCGTATGAAATGGCCAGTATATTCTGCATCATTTCATGTCATTTTCTGATTTGTCGATTTGTAAATTTGGTTCGTATCAGCAGCCACATTGTGAGATTTTCGACGCAGAAAAGTTTTGGACCGACGAGCAAAGATTTGACCACATTTCTCTCGTTATTGTACTGAGGAACGTGGCCTCTCGTCAGCGCTCTCCAACACAAAACGAGGGATACCTTTTAGAAGAAGGCTGTTCATCCCTCCACTAGATCTCAGAGACTTTTTACGACACTTTATCGGTAAACCGTCTGTATTTTCTATCACTTTACGACTATCACAAACACATCAAGCCTCACACAAGCTCCTGTAATCCTTGTAAAGTGTTGTAGGCTTTGTTTGGATGAAACATCCAGAGAGATGTAACTGCAGTCGCTCAAGCTCTTTAATGAAACACTGATGCCAGATTCCTTCTTTGGCAGTTTTCCTGCGAGGTAAATTACCTCCTGGTTAGTTATACCAGCTCATGTTTATAACGGGCCCTTTTATAACGCCTGTCAAAACACTTAAAAAGACTGTTTCTGATACAAACTCTCACCACTTCCACCATCTCTGATACCCGCACGTCACACAACACACCCCCACCCGCAGTGACATCTCCATTGTCCCCCTCCTTTCCTGTCCCCCCCTCCCCGCTCTCGAACTGAAGTGTGGCGGGAATGAGTGATGAGCCAGTGTTTGGGTTAACGACAGGGACGGGGTGTTAAACCTGAAGTGTTTAATTAACCCCACAATGGGCCTGCCTGTCAGCCCGTGCCCATTCCCTCTTGATGGAGACTTCAGCTCACCCACCGCCACACACACACACACACACACACACACACACACATATATGCATGCACACACACAATCAGAGACAAGTGCGCACACTCATACAAATTCACAGGAACACACTCAGGCACATAGGCCCTTGGAGACACATGTAATAGCAGGTGCACACACGCACACATACACACACACATATAAACGCACACGCCAGCCCAGGAGGGGAGAGGACGAGGGGAGGGGAGTAAAGTGATAATGCTCCGCCACAAACGCAAGATTGCTTTTTTTTTCTCCCTCTCCTTCTCTAAAGTCCATTTTCTGGGTCACTGCATTGCATTCATTACTGTCTTTGAAGACATTGGGCTGGGAAGGAATAATGCTTCCCTTTCACTCGCGCTGAGAGAGAGCAGAGAGTTGTGAGCACCGGAGTCAGGGCCAGAGGCCTGGGAGGGAGGAGAGGAGGGCGGGGACGCGGTAATATGTGACATCTTTATCTGGTTTTAATTTCAGTCATAAATATTGAATGCTTTATTTGCTCATCTGCAGCTGCCTCCACTCAGTCAGTGTTTGTGTCTCTTGTCCTTTTCCCTTTTTTCTGCTCTGCCAGCACACGCCATGTTTCTTATGTTGTAGCTCGAGGCCAAAGCAATAGGATTAGGTAACGATTTTTCCATTTTCAAATGAACTCCAAAATGGACTTTAGCCGATTGAAACACTAAAAATCCAGCCGGTGGATCCCCTCCAGATTGAATGAATATGAATAAAGCATGATTTAAAATACTCTTGTCTCAGATGTACATCAACAGACAGGGAGGAGAAGAGGCTATCGGCCGCTCTCTAAGAGCCTGACACTGACATAGCGAGCATTATGGGAGTCATCTCATCCCCTGGGTGAATCAATAGGTGCCATATGACAGTGGCTCACCCATCAAGTGGTGCGATGACTGGGGGGTGCTGCTGGAAATTTGCTTAAAGCCTACACCAATTAACTTCAACATGACAGATTCAGGCAGCCAATGAGTGAACGCTTTGCATTCTGCCGCCTGCCCGACTCTGTGGGTACAGAAGGGAAACCTCAGCTGTTAGACGGATGGTGGGCTGCTTTTGTGTGTCTTCCTGCATGCACACAAGCGTCAACCCCGGGACGTTTGCGTGTGCATGCTAAGGCGAAGTGTGTGTGTGTGTGTGTGTGTGTGTGTGTGTGCGTGGGAGGGGAGGACGTGGTGGTGGTTGTGGTGGGGGGAGTAAATCTGCAGTGATTCAGGCCCTGCTCTCGCTCCTTAATGATGATGTCAATCTGTGAAAATGCACGCACACATTGGAGCTGTCAGGCCCTCATCAATCAGAGAGGGGTTTGTCAAAGGAGCCCAGGCCCAGATTAACGAGGCGGGGACAATGACGGCGGCCCATTTGCATAGAAAATTACCCTCATCTTTAGGAAAGTGATAGCGCCAAGGAACAGAGGCTGACAATGGGGATGTTAGCCGCCGTTGTTGCAACGGTTATTGAGGGAACAAAGCACTTTGATCTCTGTTTTTGTATTAAACGTGACTGTAGGAGCGAAACTAGAAGGTTTGATGCAATGTCTATTATCAAATGTACCCTTCAATACAAACTTTTTCCTACATTCCAGCCGTGATAAATGGATTTAATAGCTAACAATGAAGCAAATAAACAGAGGTGTTTTTACACTTTCCACTGTTGACACATTCAAACCTCCCCACAGAACACACCAGCAGAGTGCATCCCCCCCCCCCCCCTGTCCATTTGCTTTCCTGCCCAAATGAGACAGTGATGAATCAAGTGGGTTTTAGCTCCGTCTTTATGAACTCCTCCAAGAATACAAGCCGAGTCCATCTTTAGCTTCAGCTCCAGCGAGTGCTCCTCCCTCCCAGCTCGCTCCATTGTCAGGCAGAGGAGACAATGGTTAAAGCTACATATTAACTCGGCCTGTTGTTCGCAGCTATTCTGCTCCACTGCCATCTGGCTGAATTGGCAGCTCTCTCTCTCTGACAGACAGGACAGTACGGGTCAGGTCACCTGCAGGGACAGGCCAGAGTACATTAAGGCATAATGGTGGCGCTCCAGTGTGTGTGTGTATTCATGTGTGTGTGTGAAAGAGGGAGTCAAAAGGAGAATTGTTTCTGTTGCTAGTCTAGATAGTGTGTGGTGTGGGAACTGGGATTCAAAGACAGTTTGTGTGAATAACAGCAAACAGTTTTAGAAAGTGTGTGGGTGTGTGAGTGTGTGTGTGTGTGTGTGTGTGTGTGTGCACCCGAGTACACATGCACGCATTTACACTTGCACCTGTGACAGAAAGGAAAGTGACTGTGTGCACTTTGTGTCATTGTGTTTGTCCTTTCACCGCCACAAGAGAAAGTGTGTGTGTGTGTGTGTGTGTGTGTGTGGTGGCAGGGGGCCTTCCTCACTGAGCGAGAGCAGGACAGTTAAGGTGTCACCCACATGATGGAGAGGGTCCTCCTTCACAGGAGGCCAGCAGCTGCCAGGTTTTCAGCAGCTTGTGCCGAGGACTCCACATAAGTTAGTGGTCAGAGGTTTGGGTAACGTGTGATGAAAAGGCCGAAAAGCACAAGATTTACAGCAGAGGACTAAGGTCGGAGGTCACAGTGAGGAAGGTCAGAAGGTGCACTTTCTCTCTCTCTCAGACACACACACACACACACACACACACTTCACAGCACTCATGAAAGCTGATGTGACACAATGCTGTATTGTGACCTTAAAGGGTCTGGTTTAATCGTGCAGATAGTTTTAGTTTTAGTGACCACATTAACATTTTTTGCCTCCAAACTTAGACAATGATGGGGATTATCTTTAATGGAAAGAAGTTAAATTGTTCACAGTGAGGTCTGTGGATTATCCAGAGTAACCAGCAAACTCTTTACTCGAACCATGAATCTTTAATGAGCACCACACATGCAGCTCCTTACAGCTCTGTTACTGGGCCGTCGCCTTAATATTCAGGTCTAACTACCACACCCATCGCAAAGAGAAGGTTTGTAAAAATGTTTTATTAATGTGATATTTCATTTCATTTTACCTGCATAATTATATTTTTTGCAAGTTTGACTTAAATGTAACACTTGTATCCTGAAATTCCTCCAGTGCTGCTTTCTTCCCTTGAGATTATCAGAAAACTACACACATCTGTTTCTGGTGGAAAAATCCTCAATCAATGTTTTTTTATTTTGTTGGCCTAAATGTCGTGAAATGTAAATATGCTGAGTCAAAAATAGTGGAATATGTTGAAAATGCACACGTTCTTAACTGTATGATAAACTCCCCAAATCTCCAAACACAGACCTCATCGTCCTCGATGGTAGCGACGGCCCTGCTATCTGCATACCAGCGGAAGAAATGAGATTTGTTTTCTATGATTTGGTTAAAGCAAAACTTTACCAACAGAGATGTTCACACACAGTGTGTCGCATTTACAAGATAAACCAAAGAGGACCGCTCTCACCTCTTTCTTATTCTTTTTTAAAATGAATTTTATACATTTTTTAAAGTCAAATAAGAATCAGAAGTAAATCTTTGAAACCCTTCTCCTGGATTTCAAGGATGACCTTTAAATCTACTGACAGAAAAGTAGTTCCACAAACTGTATTTAAGGCCAGTAAATAAATAAACAGCCTCATTAATCACCACTAGATCAGAGTCGACACTTTAACGCCCTGACAGTCGACTTGGCATCCCCTCTTATTACACTGTCATGGACCAATAAACACCCGTGCCAGCGCCACTCCACCAATCAAACACCTGGCATTTTGCAGGTCGTTAGGGAGGACGGCGAATCAGATCCCTCGCTCGAGCAGGGGAGGGGAGTCGGCTCCGGGCCCGGACCCTCCTAATTTCACCAATGGGAATGCAGCACTCCTTGTAATCCAATTAAAGGAGCGTAAGCGGTTTGTTAGACACTGTGTGTTAATGTAAGCACTATCCAATATACTCTGGGCTGGTAACAGCATGACTGGGGATACACTTTGGTCCACGGAACATAGGAGCAGTATACAGCTGAAGGGGCTGCTGTGGTAATATCAGGACACCATCTCAAACCAGGCTTGTGAACACAGCAGGGGGGGGGAGAAGGCCTATCGCTCTCAGAATGATAATACTGCTGACCTTTGGTTGTTGTCCTTCTTCGGGCATGATGACGAAGACAAAAGAGCTTTTAGGAGAGGAAGAATGAAAAAGGGCAATCTACGAAGTCATAGAACATACAACAGGCCTGTGACAGTATATTGAAAATGTTAGCAGTATTTTTCTGAAAATGAGGATGCACATTGCGTGGGATGGTTCTTTAATTGTATGCTCTCATTGCTATTCAGCCCCGTTCCTCATGTAAATGAACAGTCGTGCATCTTAATTGCATTTTCTAAGCAGCATTTAATAACTGTAGGTTTGCACCATTTGCAGTCACTGCAGATGTAAGGACAAGTGTTTTCTCACACTGGCACCTCCCATTTCCTCCGATCCAGCAGCTGCACGAGAACGCGCTGCATCCGACACGGAGGAACTTAATCATATCTTCTTCCAGACGCAACGAATTGAACTTAATTAGATGCTACATCACCTCAGTGAGGGGGCTGCATGGCAAATCTTATTAAGAAAAAGCAGTGTGTTTCTCCAACGCTGGCTGATTCCTTTACATCTTGGCGGCTGTGGGAGAAAACCCCGCCGAGGCGTATTCTCCAGCCCCTGTAACTAATGACGCCGTTGCCCAGATCTGACAGTGAGCTGTGTCTGTATATTGTGCTTAATATCATAATAATAATGAGAGCAAATTAGAACAATCAATTTCCATGGCTGGTTGTTGATTGGAGGAGGAGGTGGAAGTGACAGGGGGTGATCCATCATCCTCGGCCAGTCACATTAAGGAGAGCGCCGTGGAGCAGGTGGGCTGGGCTGGAGGCCAGCCGCAGCCAATGGGAACGGGCGCGAAGGGGAGGAGGGAGATCCATTACACCCAAATCAAGTGCTAATGTAGCTGTGAAGTGGGTAAAGGAGCAGAGGAGGAAGGAGAGGAGAGAGAGAGAGAGAGAGAGAGACAGGATGACACTGAGACTTATGACTGGTTCAAGTGGGCTCTTGAGTGTGAGTGTATTTCGCCAAAGGGTTTGTCCATTTACCTGCTAGTGTGTCCCTGCCTCCTTCAGCTAACCCCTGGTATTTCACAATGAGTCCATTGAAACATCGCCACGCTAAACCACAGCCAACATAGAAATACACCCTTTTTCCAGGTCTATAATCAAAGTCATACAGTCATCATGAGCTGCAGCTCGAGTCCCACAAGGGGTCACTAGAATCTCACCTCTCGACAATCCTCCAGAGCTCTTCATCTCTCAAACGAAGCAGCTGCATCACAGAAACCTTGTGCCATTTTCAACCACGCACAATGAATGCACTCAATGCAGTATGTGCATGTGATAATGAAAACTCTGAATTTTCCGCAATTGACTGGCTGGTGGTGAGGTCATCACCACGAGCACAAGGAGATAATGATAAGCTGTGGTTACGATTGTGAAAATATAATTAGCATGACGGTGGAGGCTTGGTTGATGACAGTCACTCCACTTCACAGTTTTTAAATGTGACCTCACACACACACACACACTCTCACAGATGCACACTTCATTTCGCCAACACACTTTCATCACACACACACCAAGAAGCACAGCCATCGCTCAACAGTTAATGTCAGACTCCTGCTGGAGTTACTCGACCACAGCCAAGACTCCTCAATTAAAAGAAATAAATAAAAAAAATTCTAACATTAAGTACATTTTCGCCTTTTATCAGCTCATGTAAGAGTCTTTCTCTCTGATCCTATTCCTGCCAAACGATGGCATGGGGCAAGTATATTAGATTTCGTCAGCAGCCATCAATCACGGCCGCACTTAACACGATCAGCTCCCCAGTTTATTCAGAGCGAACAATGGGGGACAGGCACGTCCCGCCTGCAACTGAGTAAATGAGGAATTTAAATACTGCACAAGAGACTACGGCAGCTCGGAGGGGGCTGACTGATTAAAGGCCACAATATCTGCTTTTCTAGGCAGATGATCTGTCAACGGGATGCAAGAGGAGGTTTATTGAAATAATGGGCAGCTAATGCGAGGTTATTCTGGAGCACACACACCAATGCTTGTGAGAATACTCACTGTGGCAACGTGTCTTTGCAGCGCGCACAAAACCGACTCACAAAACGCACACGGAATCATTTTCACACACATGCACACACCATGTTTCCTAGCGCATGCATTCCCGTACTGTCTGCTGTTGATGGGTAATTTATCAAATGACATCTCATTCACTGGTGAGAGGAAATTAAATCATGTAGTTCCAGATCCTGAACGTGATCATGAGATGTCCCCCTGAAGTATCTCAGCGAGATGTTCTTTTCACAGCTTTGCCAACATCGAAGTCTCTCTCTGGTTTTTCCTCTAACCATCGTGTTAATGAGCAGATATACAATCAGGTCCTGAGGATGATAACAGAGGCAGGAAAGACGGGATGAATTCTCTCGTGATGGAAAGGTCAACACCTAAGATTGATAGAAGTGACCACCACAGGGCATCCGTATCAGTGAAGGACTGAATGAACGATAATGTCAACATAAGACAAGCACAGTTAATGGAGGTTCTTCACCTGTAGCTCATAACAGCCTCCTGCATGCAACCACCTGACCGGCAACAATAGGAAATGTTTAGAGCTGCACACGAGCACTGCTTTTCAAATCGCATATGTCTTTCTTTTACTGCGGCAGTCCTTACAAAGTACTGCATGCAGTATGCATTCAATTGGGACATACTACTTTATGGTGAGATTGCACCTCAAACATTGATCCTCCTGCTCATATATACCAGCAGTGCAGAGGATTGTGGGTCAGAATAGCCAGAGCAGCACGCTGGCTTGCATACTGCAAAATGCGACCGGATGCAGGAGGACATCCTGGTATTTTTTGGCATGTTGCATGATTTGACATACTATGTATTGGGACATACTACATCTTTTTTCAGGCATACTAATTAATTGGTAGTATGGCTTCTGGAAGGCACAGCAGCTGTCCCGTGTGATGAACCTACAGAGAAACATCATCTTCATCTTTTGCTGTTCTAACCCGAGTTCCACTCAAAGCATTTTAGCATCGTTCAGCTTATTATATACATTACACATATACACATGTGCCAACCAGTACTGCTCACATTCGACCCAACCAGCCAGCTCCCATCACTCATCACTGACTTTCAAATCTGTATCAAAATGTGGCTGATTTGTGCAATAAATTACCTTAAACACAAATGTAATATTATGCTATATATATTACAGCATTTCTGATTCATATCTGTAATAAAAGCTCTACGGCACAATCAATGCAATGGAGAAGTGCCCTTTTTGTTGTGATGAAATATTGGTCAAATAATTAAATGATAAGAAAATGTATTAAAAAAGAAACAGAATGACAGTGAGTGAGATGTTCAGGTGTTCAAGCTTCAGAGCCGTTTCGCACTCACAACACAAAAGGCAAATACATTTATTATAATCTATTTTGAAGGTATAGGTAAGTATATGAGACCAGAGGAAAAAATGACTGAAATGAGATGAACCACAAACTGAAATAAAATAAAGCAATTACATAGATAACATAAACAAATCTTTTTTTTTTTTAAACAATTCCACTGTTAAACTCAAACTGTCTGGTTGATTTGACACCTTTTTGAGGTCATAGTTTGTGAATGTAAGAGATGTTTCTACTCTTCAGTCTGTATGTATTACAAAACATTTAGTTAAATTAGCAATTGTACAAGTTCACATAATAAACTGATAGCTATGTCGTACTTTGTGAAACAGCAGGTCTTTCCTCCGTGTCCGTTCTTCCCGTCCTCAGAATATTCTATGTCACTGCACAGAAGTGTTCGTACTTCTCTGCTTTTATTGTGTTGGCCCTGAGTTGTGTCCATCTTTGCAGCATCATTGATTTTTTACACAAGCACAGCATGACGCCACAGACATTTCACACAAACCATTTGAGTTGCATGATCGTCTCAACTTTGCTCGTAAATGAATGAATCAATAATTATATACTTGTGTCTAAATGTGTGTAATTGGCTACTATGATGCACTTTAACATAATCTCAATACAATAAGATACACATTTATTTAATGATAATTATCATGATAAACAAGTATCCAGTTTATTGGTGAAGGTTATGAGTTTCTGCTGAATTATACAGCGAGGGTGTTTTCATGAATCAGGAGGAAGAAGTGGATTTAGATTTAGATGAGCCGGTGAGTAAATACAATCACATCTAAAAAATGTTGGCAATGATACGTCAATATAATTATTATTTGTATTATTATAATTATGGTTATTATCATTATAAGCGTTATTATTATCGTTGTTATTAAAGCAACCAAATAAAACCTGCACTTAGAAATGTCCACATTATTTTATTTTCCTTTAAATTTGGCACAAAAAAGGAAATCATGCCATCAACCGATAAGCAGCACATGGGCGGTGCCATCTAAATTAAAGTTTATGATCTTCACCAGTGTTTTTATTTCAGCCCTTAATACTGTAGTCTTATCTTATACGGTCAAGTAATTTAATTTAGATATCAAAGTTCATCATTAAATCTTCAACATAGTGTTGAGATTCTCCAGCTTCTATCGGTGAAGGTGCCCCCGAGTCTGAGCCATGCCCCTAATGTTTACTAATCCTGGAAACGCCCCTGGATACAGTTAGTCATAGGCTATTTAATAACAACTGTGGGCACTTTGGGACGCAGGATGAAAGCACTTGCCTCATGTGATCGCTGATGGACCGGGGAAAACGACTCACGGCTGGGACCGGCCTGCTCTGCGCTGCGCCTCGGTGATTGGAGATCGGGAGTTTGACAAGCTTGTTAATTCCGCCCGTCAACACGACGCGCCTCCTCTCTGCCCCACGAGCGCGTCTGGAAACTACAAATGGGGAGTGACGAGTTTGAAAAGTTGCGCGGACGAGCTGTTCCTCATCTCAGACGAGCAGAGCACACAGGGGAGTAATTATTCATGACTTAAATGGCGGAGGAACTACTTCTGGAAAACAATGGAAAACCCAGCGCGGTGAGTTTTGTGTATGTGTAGAAATGATTAACATGAAGATCAACTCTCATAATATCTATCTATTCATCTATCTATCTATCTATCTATCTATCTATCTATCTATCTATCTATCTATCTATCTATCTATCTATCTATCTATCTATCTATCTATCTATCTATCTAAAATAAAAAGGACCATAAATGATGTGGTAAAGTCTTGAGCTTTGACCAAACGGATGCAGCATGTGAAGAGCTGCACATCCAACAGATACGCAAACTTAATTGGAAGCAGACAGGGCAGCATTGTCTGCTGTGAGCTATTTTCACGTGTAGTCCTCTGACTCTGTCCTTCAGGCTATTAACCGGCTAAATTAGGTTTCTGTGTTTAAGTCATTTATGCTTTTATTGTCCAGTCAGAGCCTCCTACATTTCCACATTATATATATATATAGATATAATGATATATTATATCTATATATTATATATATATATATATATATATATATATATATATATATATATATATATATATATATATATATATATATATATATATATATATATATATATATATATATATATATATATATATATATATATATATATATATATATATATATATATATATATATATATATATATATATATATATATATATATATATATATATATATATAGCAGGTTCTTTAAACCCTGACTTTATCTAAAATGATGGAAACATCACATGAGTTGTTGAAGGCTACCAGTTTTCTCAAAGCTCCATCCAAAGGTATGGACACTCAGAAACACATGATAATCCCCCCCCCCCCCCCCCCCCCCCCCCCCCCCTGCCTCTTACCTTGGAGGTCAGCTGAGCTCTGTGTGCTGGAATTTAGGACAGCAGCCAAAAGGGTAGCAGCAGGCCGTCACTAATGAAATACAGTAGTCTGCCCCGTCCCTCTTTAAAGACAGAGGGGCTCATGTGAGTCCCGATGCCCTTTGCAGGCTTTAGTTGTTGAGTTCAACTTGTGAGAATTGGAGCTGTTTGTTTCTTCAACATATCAGTGTTTTCTGCAAACCCGTGATTTATTCTGCTCATTCAAAGTGAGCCCGTTGGATCTGGCCAGTATCCAGGTGCCGGTTTGTTTCCCTCCTTCTGATTCTGTCACGTGCCGCTCAGTGCCTGTTCAGCTCTGCTGTGAAGTCCAAAGATCACAGATTCATATGCAACATTTACCCTTATAATAACGCTGGCAAATACTCACACAGAGCCAGCTAATCTCTCTACGAGCTGCAGACAAGTCTAGAAAAGACACACAAAGTGCAGTCAACAGTTAGTTCTGGAGCGTTTAACTGGTCCATACGACGTACGTTGCTGGCAGAGTTTGGTCATTTTGAATGTTGGGTTTTTTTTGTCTCTTTTTCAGCTCAAAACCCAAAGAACCCATATCTGTTGTGGATTTCTAGTCCGAGCTAATAGCTTACACTTCCTGCATTTTATATAGAAAATCCCTTTCAGAAAAAACCCTTTACGTTTATATCCAAGTCCTGTTAATTAATAACTAATTTCTGTAATCTCAGGCCTCTGGATATTGTTTTGTGTAGCTTCTCTGACTCTCTGACTTTCTCTCGCCATCCTCTCTTCAGCATCTTACGAAGCCTCTGCTGGCGGTGGCTTTCCTGGCCTCGTTCGGCAGCTCCATGCTCTATGGCTACAATTTGGCAGTCGTCAACTCTCCTGCACAGGTTTGTGTCCCCACCGCATCATCAACATCGTGCTACTCACCACTCTGGTCACCATCCACCCAAGCATGAAAATAGTTTTCACTCTTAACCCGAGAAATCCAAATATTCCAAGAATGAATGAATGGATACACTCCTTATACGCTATGCATGACTTTTGTTAATGAACATAGTAAAGATCAGATTGTATTTCATTTCAAGTCATGTGGGTGTGTGTATCAAATCTAGAGGATGCTCGAGCCTCACCATGTCATCGATGTCCTGAGTCTTTTATCCATCATGTGCTCTGCTCCATCACTGCCGTGCAGTAACTAAGCTGTACTCCATTCCTGTTTGGCCATGGACAAGCCTGCGCATAAAGCCTGGAAGCAGGGAGACAGCTAGCCTGTATCTAATGTCGGATAGCCAGCAGCTATTTCCCTGTTTCCAGTGGCAAAGCTAAGCTAACCTCCTTCCAGCTCAAAATTTAAGTCAATATGGATAATATTTTTAGCAAACAGTTGCTTATTTACAGATCCAGCAGTTACAAAGAAACATTGTGTCTCTGTCCACCCGATGAATGTAAGTCAAATATTTCTCTCTTAATAATCTCTCTTAGCTCTGTTTTTGGTCTCCACCATCCGCTGAGGGGAAATATATGTCGCTTTAGCTGCTAAATGCACCACATTGTTCACCAGCTGACTGTGTCTGTTTGCTGTTGATGGCCGGGCATCTAATGCACGGTGGGTTTTTAGAGCTTTTTCACTGAAGACAACACTACGAGAGCGTTGAATGTGAACCAAAGCAGCCAAACAATGAGCTGAAACTCAACCTAAAGCTGAGGGGCAGATTTGGGGGATAATACTCTGTAGATGTGACCTCTCGCACACAACACGTAGATTTAACTTGAACTCTGCAGCTTGTTCAATTACAGACAAATGATCATTGTCACACGTATTCCAAACGGCTGCTAATGTGGTGAGGTCAAACCTTTAACCATGGTCCATGTGACTTCAGCGTCCTTTGTAGGATTCACTGCTGACTGCTGTGTGTCATGTGACATTATTTATGCCTGTGTGCTCCAAATAAAACGTTAGGTGTGGCAGGAGGTTCATTTGGCGG
The DNA here is from genome assembly GCF_050575085.1 of Anarhichas minor. Classification (NCBI taxonomy): domain Eukaryota; kingdom Metazoa; phylum Chordata; class Actinopteri; order Perciformes; family Anarhichadidae; genus Anarhichas; species Anarhichas minor. Next base: position 6,972,346 of record NW_027466458.1, read on the forward strand.
TGAGTTGAGTTTTCACCTAAAGAACTACCTTTGTGTGTCTTGGTAAGCAGATTACATGATAAGAGAATTAAAGTTGTTTCTGATTCAGCTGTTTATTTCAGGTCGATGGCCGTAGCAAAGGAGGAGAGATTAAGTGTTTAGAGTAGCAGTAACACTTTTCAATCTTTTAAATCATTTAGTTTTCATTGAAACGTGTTGGCCTTGAAGTGTACTTTTGGCTTTATAGTTGAAGGCAGAAATCAGCATCTGTTTGCAGAGAGAAAGTCACGGTCGTTGTTCTCGTGACTTTCTTAGTCGCCTGCTTGTCTTTTATTCTTCTTCTGTTCTGACATCATGTAAATTGGTCTTGACGCCATGTGACTCAAAGCACAGCACGAAGCAAAGGCTGGCTAACATTGAGCAGAAGTCAAACAATTAAATATGTATTTCCCTTTCTGTTGATTTTGAACACTTATTATCACTTGCTATGTGTCAATGACGTCGCTAGACTCTCAGTTTGGCTAAATCGATGTGCAGGAACGTGTCACAAGGTGCAGTGTTGCACTATTGAAGTGGTGCTTTTCTGAGGTTTCCAGTGAGGTTTTCCTCCCTCTCTGGTGCCTTTTCAGATATTTTGCTGAGTCTCCATGTGCTCCACGTGCCCTTCTTCTCTCCAGATACCGATTCTGATAAATTCAGGTACAGGCTGATGCAGAGTACTCCTCTGACCAGAGCTCCTTCTCCCCTGCTATTTAACATCTGCATGGAATTGATCTTGATCATTTTTATTTGAATAAGGTTACATGAGATCAGAACCACTCGTTACTTCGCAACATTAAGCCGCTGCAGTAAACGAACAGAGAAGAACAGGAAACAACGGGACTCCTGCTGTGAGAATGTTGTTCAAGTGACAGAATAATAACTGCTTACAATAATAAAGTAATATCGTGCACCAAGCATCCTCAAACTCCAGTTGGCAACTAACTAAAGGTAGAATCCCTGGATTCTGCAGGTAACCTCAATTAATTCTGTCTCAACCGGCATCAGGCTGTTGCAACGCAATGATTGTGAACAATAAACTGGTCAGCTATGTGTCAGAACTGTACAGAGAGTGCCAGTTTGTACAGTACCCCGCACGTGTTGGAGACATTCTTGGACAAATTGGAGGCACACAGTCCAGAGTTCCATTACAAATTGACGAATTAACGTCACTCCCTTCTTTTCATCACTGAACTCCCTCAGGGCCAGTCCTTCAAATGATCATTCTGCGTTTACACTATCTTAACAAACTAAATGATTCATCTTTTAATCCGTTGATCAGTAGTAATACTAAAACTACTCACACTAATTAAACTCTTCTTTTTCCGTCTCCTGTTTCCTCTTTCTGATGTCTTGTTTGGCAGACAGTGACTGAATTGTGTCTCTTGAGATGAATTGGGTTTAATGTAATAGGTTCTCCAGGACATCTCAGCGGAGCCCTCGCTGTCAGATAAACCAGAATGAAATCTGAGGGATGTTGTTGGCCCTTACTGTCAATTTCTGTCACACCACAAGAACAACCACTGTCATTTTATCAAGCACGCAGTTTATGATCCCTAATCGTCAAATTTGATTTGACTTTGACTGTGGGGGCTCGATGAGCTTGCCGTCTACTCAATATGGCCGCCTCTCCCGCTGATTCAAACATCTCTTCATCCCATGCCCGAGTGCAGCGGTGCTGCGCAAATGGCAAGACTAATGTTGACATTTGGATGTGTGGCACTGTTGGAAATAGTTCCTCATGTGATGGTGGTGTCAAATTTCATGGCCGCTATTTTTTTGCTCCGGGTCCATTGGAGTGAGCGGCGGTGCAAATTCAAATAGATGTTTGTATGTTTTTTAAGGCAAAACAGAATTTATTGGAAGAAATGATCTTGTTATTCCACGTAGTCGATGTATATTGTAATGGCTTATTTATCTTTCCCCTGCTGGACAACGTTACATTAACCTAATTCTTTCCTTCCTCCACCAGTACATCAAAGACTTCTACAATGAGACGATGGTAGAACGTTACGACTGGGCTCCGGATGAGGAGCTCCTCACCATCTTGTACTCCGTCACCGTGTCGATCTTTGCTATCGGTGGGATGACCGGGGCCCTGCTGGTGGGCAGACTGGTGACCAAATATGGAAGGTTAGTGTGTGTGTGGGTGATTTTTGGGTGTATAACACACGCTCAGTGCATGTTTATGTTTGTGTCATCAGCCTGTGTTCCTGACAGTTGTCTTATATTCTTTGGACACGTTGCTCTTTATTCAACATTGTCAAACAGGAAAGGGACGCTGGTGAGATCCGCTGTGCTGGTGTTTACAGGAGGAGCTCTTATGGGCTTCAGCAGAGCGTGCAGGATGCCCGTGATGGTCATTGTTGGACGCTTCATCACAGGAGTACACTCAGGTAGGCCTGCCTGTTCCCTGAATGACCGAATGAGTTACAATGTGTTACATTCATCCACAACAAAGAGCTGAAGCAAAAAGTGAAATTGCAGATGGATAGCACGAAGCTACAATAGCACATTGTTTCGTTTGCTTTTGTTGATTTGCAGTTATTTCATTGGAATTGGAAGTGCTGCTCGTGTTTTGATTTTGTTCATTTGTTCACTTTTTGAGATCCATCCCTCCATTTTTTTTCTGATGTACAATGGATTTACATTCACCGTATAATAACTAAATGATAATACAAACAAATGCATGTGGAAATAAAGTTTGTAAAAATGTAACGCATGAAAAAATGTTGCTTTAGTTTTTGGTTTTGTTGGTTTGATTGATCCTCTTATATTTATAACATACAAAAAGGGCAAATATGCTTATTTGGGTATTTTACAGTCCACCAACCTTCATCAAGTTGGAGATTTAACGTCTGACATTAAGAATGAGAAAATTGAATTGTAACTATGAACAAACATGTCTTTTTTTTTCAGGACGCAGACGCCCAAAAAAAAAAATCACGCCATCTGTTAGATTTTTTAAAGCACATTTGAGTTGTGTCATCTGTTGTCTGGTTCAGCTCATGGTAATCCCTCTTGTTCCCCACAGGTATCTGTCTCAGTGTGGTGCCGATGTACCTCGGTGAGATCGCCCCCAAGAACCTGCGAGGCTTCCTGGGCCTCGTTCCCAGCATTCACATTTGTCTCGGAGTCTTCCTCGCTCAGGTCCTGGGACTCTCTGAGCTGCTGGGAAAGGTACTAACATCGTTAGCGTTGAAGCGCTACACAGGTTTGCTGTGTTGTGTCTGTGGCTGGTTAATACGCTCGCTGTCTGAACAGATTCATCCTACATCCCGTTGTACCATTTTTTCTTTTTACATGATATGGATTTCATTAGTAGTGAGTTTGGGGCATATGCATCAGCTCAGGCGGCAAGTCCCGTCGTCTGTCCTGTAGTCCTGACTTTGCATCAGAAACACGCAGCAGATGCTATTTCATTTTACTCACAGAGCTTAAAACTATTTTAAGTACACCGGTGTAATTTTGTAAACTATGGCACATTCACAAATCACTTATAAGCATGAATAAGTAGCAGGATACGGCGCGTGAACACACTGTTGTGTTATAATCAGATAATCGTTTGTATGACATGTATCTGCTAGAACCTGATTCTTCCATCTGCCCAGTTCTGTCTGATACAGTAGAGGGGGGGGGGGGGGGTTCATCCCGGTTCATCCCGTCTCACTTTGATATCATTTAAATAGTACATACTTACTACAGATTATAGGCTGATCATTAAAAGCAGCTGATTGATTGTCATGTTTTGTTGTCACACAGGAGGAGTACTGGCCTCTGCTGCTGTCCCTGGTGGTGTTTCCTACCATCATCCAGCTGATGTTCTTGCCCTGGTTTCCAGAGAGTCCGCGGTACCTGTTGATCGAGAAGGGAAATGTTGACGCCACCATCGCAGGTTAGAAAGTGGACTCTTTGTTTTCTACCAAATCAGCTCGTTATGTTTGATCATATGGAGTAAAGACTGTGTCTTCATTTCTCTTAACAAGCTGCAGTTCTTGATTGTCGTGTCTGATAACAAATGAACTTCACTGCACGAGGATGAATGGACCTGTCCGTGTCTTCTGTTTCCTGTTGGGTTTTTAAGTCGGGACTGGTCAAAGCTTTTCCTTTCTGTCTTTTTAGCCCTGAAGTGGTACCGTCCGAAAGGAAACATCCAGGCGGAGGTTGATGAGATGCAGGAGGAGCAGCGCTCTCTGTCTTCCATCCAGACCATCTCCGTTTGGGGCCTGCTCAGGGACCGCTCTGTTCGTTGGCAGGTCATTACCGTTGCGGTGGTCAACATCGGCATGCAGCTGTCTGGCATCGATGCGGTGAGTGTGAAAAGCATTGTGGGCCTGTTGTCCTTTCTGTCTTTGTTTGTGTTGTGCAAAGACTGTGTAGTTATTATGTGAGAGTGAGAGCTCATATTGCTGCAGTTCCAAGCTGTGCACCTCCTCCTGTCCATACATCACAGTCCCACATGCAGCCACTGAGTGACTGAGCAGGGGGGCAACAGGACCACGCCTCATTATCTCCTGGTCCTCTCTGTTACATGAGAAGGTCCTCCCATCCACACGCACAGTCAGGCACATCTTTATACTCATTTCTCCATGTGGACGGGAGCTCTGTGCATGCTGGCCCACATGCTAGTACCATTTCCCAGCAGGAGGGGGGGGGGGGGGGGGGGGGGGACCCCACTGAGTCCCACTGTCCTAGAAACACTAGAATACTTGAAACATACAGACGAACCCATGTGTCTGAACGCTGCGTGCAATAAATCTGTAACACAAAATGCTAAATCAGACATTTTGTTTAAAGTGAAAACGAGCTTGATGTCCGAAGATCCGAAGATTTCTTTCATTTTTTGAAGGTCTTTTTCATTAACAGATAAGTATATACGACAAATACCAACCAATGTAATGCAGCATGACCTCTTAACCGAATGTCATTATGCTGGTGGCAGTGGGTCCTTCCACATGAACAGAAATATTCTTCTATCAAGAAGAGAACAGAGACTACATGTTCCCTGAGTCATTGTGTTTGATGATTTCTAATCTAAATGAGGAAGAGGCAACCAAACAATATTTAAACGTTGAGGGCAACATGCTTTTGGCTTTGAAGATAAATACGTGCAGACAAAATGAGGTCATCTGGAAATGTTTAGGCAGGTAAAGATGCTTCAGGTCACATTTGAGGGAAACACTGAGTGGATTTTCTAGTCATTCATTTATTGAATCCAAAACACTGACAGTGAGAGATTTGTTGCACTCTCGACATGACGTGAAACTCATTGCACTTGATTCCCTCTCTTTTTTTCAAGGATAGTTTATCAAGGTCACGGTCAAGTTTAGTGATATTAAAGTGGTATTTCTGCAGTTGTGCTGATGACGTTGTCCTTTTGTCCATTAATGGACTGCAATACTTGATGGTGGTCATCAAGGTCCTCTAGCTGGCTTAAGGTGTCTGGTTAATTTCAGGCAGAACGTGGGAAGCTGGTAGGAAGTGAAGGAGTTCAGGTATCGCATGTGAAGGTAAAAATGATTCTGACGTGTAATGGAACATATCTACTTAAGTACATTATGTAAATCCTTAAGTGCTTGTACTTTTGCTCTGAACTCAGTAGACCTTCACCCGTTGTGTTAACATACGTGCTCAACTGTATCTTGCTGTTTGTTTAATGGAAATTTGATATTCTTATGAGTATTTTATATTCTTATAAGTGGAACTGTTTCATATACTTGCTGTGAAACAGTCTATCATACGCTTGCATCATGAGACTTGTGATCCATGCAGCAGCTGACTGCCTGCACACACGTCCTCTTCTTCTCCTATTGTATATTCACATGTTCTACGCCTTAAAGATAAAACGTATATATCTGTGTGCCTGTTGTTACACAGATAAAGCACCTCTTATACTTACCATGGCCTTATATCTTGCCTACAAAACAAGACTCTTGATTCACAGGCCAGTCTTCCTTCTGACCATCACTGAGGTAGTGACCTGAATAAGTTACAGCGTTACACAACTCGTACTCAAACAGGGCGAGAAACTAAATGATCCAGGAAGAACTCAGAGCTTAAAGGATTCGATGGTTCAGACAGGTGCAGAGTGCCCTCGAGGTGCCTCCCTCTGGCTGTGTAATTGGGAGAAGACCTTGTTGTACACCGAGATGCACCAGAGGGACTACATCAGTCAGCTGGTGCAGAACCAGCTCGGGTTTGGCGTGGATGAGCTGGAGGAAGTCTCAGAGGGAAATATGCCAGGGCTGCTCTGCTTACTGCTTATCTCGCATATAACTCTGGATGGATGCGTGAAGAAGACCACAGGAAGGAGAGAGGGTCTTTATTCCTAGCATGGATGTAAATAGTCTTCAGAGTCACCAGTCAAGCGCAAAATATCTAATCTGAAAGAACACAGGATTTCTGTTTTTAATGTAGGTCTTAAACATCTTGAAAAAATATCTAATTCTGATTATTTTGACTGATATTGCGTTTTTGATATGCAGTATCAGATATTATGATTTTTATTTTCATTGAACAACATATTAGTAGATTATGGTGTCATATTTTTTGCCTTTAACAATCATTTAAAATAGCAGTAGGACATATTGCAATTTCGATAAGATTTCCATTAATTGTTAAGCCGTAAAAGTAGATTTCAGTTAAGCGAGGAAGAATTTCAGCCCATTAGAATGTCATTCTCCAAGACAATTAATGTGTTTAAAACCATACGACTGGTCCCAATTCTTTTTCAAATAGTGTGTGTATGTTCTCTGCTTAGTTATAGGTGTGTGTGTATGCCCACATCAGTGCTGCAATGGTGATGTAGCATGTATGTATGGTTACTAAATCAGCAAGACAGCATTCAAGCGCACCAATCACCATCTTGTCCACACCTCATCAATGATGGATGTTGCATCAGCAAAGTGTGATTAATGAGAATACACAAATTAATTTCAGGGGGAGCACTTGTCAGAAGTCCGTACTGATGAAACGCTGTATCTCAAATGCATGAGTGATGGTCGGCGTGATGATAATGATTACTATGATGAATCACGAGGAAACGGCAAATAAGCAGAGCGACTTTTTGGCTCCTCGTAAAAAAAAAAAAGACAAACTTTGAGTTTCAAAGCATCTGGGTGTGTGTGTGTGTGTGTGTGTGTGTGTGTGTGTGTGTGTGTGTGTGTGTGTGTGTGTGTGTGTGCGTGCGTGCGTGGTGTGACATATTAATAAGCTTCATGTCACTTTCAATTTCAGATCTGGTTCTATACAAATGACATTTTTAAGAACGCAGGAATCCCAGAACCTCATATTCAGTACACGACTGTGGCAACTGGTGCCATCGAGGTCATCTCTGGGATGCTGGGGGTGAGTAGACATGTTCACACTTCAAACACACCAAGACGGAAATATTATGTCACTATTATGACACTATTGCATATGGTGCTGACACAGACAATTGTTTGGTTTTTCCAATGTGTGGATTTGTTGCTTTTCTCCATTTTGAATAATTGTAAATGAATAAATAATATATTTATATATATATATATATCACCTTTTGGCTTCGTGAACTTGTGATGAGCATTTTACTAGACTTGATCAATCAACTGATGATAAACGGACTGATTAATTCCAAAAGGAAATAACCGTTAGTTGTACTATATGCAGGCCCATCTAGGGAAGAGTTCTATGAACTAGATTAGGCTGTAGACCTGTCACTGCAGGACAAACACAGGTGCAGTTGAAAACATTAAAAACGACTGCATCCCGTGTAGCTGAGATGCAGGGTGCTCGTATTGTGCACGCTCACCGTCATAATTAAATTGTGGAACTGAAATACTGCATGTGGTGATGGTGCACCAGTAAACATGGAATGGGCTGCAATTAATGATCAAAGGATACAAAGTCACCTGTTTCTGTCTTCTTGATAATGTCGCCTCTTTGTCCGTTTTGCAGTGTTTCACTATCGAGCGTCTGGGCAGAAGACCTCTGATGATTGGCGGCTTCCTCTTCATGGGTCTCTGCTGTACTGGCATCACAGTGTCTGTCCTCTTACAGGTACAGTGTCATCTGATGCCCTGCTAATCAGGAATACATTAACATCAATGTCCTCATTCTGTGTTTTTAAAAGTTTATCTGAAGCTTACGTGAGGCTTCAGCGTTCTGAGTCACACAAACTGAGTGGATTTCTTTTAAATTAGAATAAAAGTTTTGTTTCCCTGTTGAGCGTAGAAGGAAAGAAGGATTAGAGCAAAAATATGGAAATGTGTGCTAAACTGCTGGACCATTCGGTTGATATCCACTGGATTTGTCAGACTCAAACACATGACACCTTATATTGGCTTCAGATGTCCATTTGAATACAGTTTTGTCACTTCTACAGAAAGAGCTGTTTACTTCTATGTACATAATATGTTACGTATAATCAGAATCAATTGAATAATTAAAACCTGTAAACTGTGTACTGATGTTTACAACTCGTGACTTCAGACTCTTGACTTGTGTTCGACCAATCACAGACGCAGCTGTCCTTCATGCGCTACATCAGCGTGGGCTGCGTTGTCGGGATTATTGCTGGTTTCTGCATCGGTCCAGGTAAACACTTCAGAAAGCTTCTCTGCATCTCACGTGACGAAAGAAAAAGAACATCTCCAGTCCATAGAAACCACAATCGATCTCGGGCTGCCAGCTGTGCGTAAGATAACACTGCTCCCTGCTGGAAGCTTGCACAACAGCAGGCACCAAATCTCAAACAGCACCACCACCTCTTCCCGACTCCTCCTCTGACTGTGAAGAGATATTGTATTTCATTAGTCTTGTAAATTAGGAAATCATAACTGCCACACTACATCCATTCCCACAGCCATTTGTACACCGGATGAGTTGAGTGAACTGAATTAAGAGGCAATAGTTTACAACTTTGGGAGCCACGTTGAGTGGACCTGTGAGGATGATGAATTAGAACGAATCTGGTTTACATAGCGCCATTCGTCAAGACGGCAAAAATCTATTCCTCGGCATGCGGACGAGGATTTCTGTAGCTGCAATTAGACTTTTAATGGCTCATTGTTCATAAGCTAGCGGTTTCCTTCAGCCGAAACCTCACATGCACAATGCGCCCCCCATACATACCGCAGATGTTGACAAATTATGGCCTCGTTATTGTTTTGACGATATTAAACATTCCTCTCTGCAATTATCGTGAACAGATAATGAGGACATCATTCGGAAGGCTCATCATTAGAGCTTTTACTAATGCATATTTCTCCTTCATAGCTTTCACTTCTAACAATGAAGAATTATGTGTTTAAAGCCCGGACAACATCTCAGAGATGCTGCATATCAAACTAACGACTTGCTCAAGTCCTGGCGAAGCTATTCCGTCTCCTGTTCGGAGTTGAACTTTTGCCAAGTTGACAAACGTCCTCCTCTCTTATCAATCTATGATCACTCAGTGATAATGAACACGTAATGAAGTGCATGCAGAAATATCAGTGTAATATAACAGCAAAAAGGGGCTCGAGGAATGTTTATCATTTTGTTCTATCATTGTTCTGTTTATTTTGAACGACTGCCAAAGAATAGCCCTGAGTGGGAATATTGATAAACTAATTGATGGATGAAGATGCTGGTGCACCGAGTGGTTAACTGTGATTTGTATTATGACAGCTTGATGCCTAGTTAGATCAGACCAATAGATGAACCATGTTGTCAAAAGTGTGGCCTTTAAATAATACAACCTTTCTGTCTCTTCCGTGTAGCCGGTGTGCCTTTCCTGATCACTGCAGAGCTGTTCAAGCAGTCACATCGACCGGCTGCCTACACTGTGGCCGGATGCCTCAACTGGATGTCCAACTTCACCATCGGCTTCGTCTTTCCCTTCCTGGAGGTCAGAGCAAACTCAAATCTCATGTGCCCAAATGTTTTCTTTATTTTGCATCTCAAGCCTCGTTGGCATTGTGAACATCAAGATCATCTTGACTTTGCATCCGGGATCTGTTGTCTCAGACTCATGGCAATTATGATATGGGCTGTCTGGTTTCGTTGGAATGTAGGTGACTCCCCAAATACCAATAAAACGACTAATTAAAAGTGACCTTGCCGTCTCTCGTTGTCCTCAGTGCGGGTCTAGTTCAACAGACACAAAGTAAAGAGGACGATGATGTGTCCCGTTGAGAGCGACGATGTAAATCTGCATGAATTCTGGCCCCAAATGTTAAAAACACATGGGCATCACGTGGTATTTGATGGTTTTAATTTAATAGAGAAGCTGTGAATAGAACAGCTTCAGAGGTGTCCTATGCTAGCAGGTTCCCCTTGCCTTCAGCCTTTGTGCTAATCGGCGCTAAAGTCCTATCGCGGACGATCTTTGTTCTATAATCAAACTGAATAAATTGATTAAAAACTTTACATCTGACTGCGGCTCTGATAGCACAACAAGAATATAAAAAAGACTAAACAAAGCCTCAGACTTGTGTTTTTATGATGTGTAAGTCTCACCCCAAGTTCCCTCCATTTCTTGGACTAATCAATATTTTTCAAATGAACAACAGCTTAAATACTTGTGTGATAACCCAAAGACAAGTATCGCCCAACTATGCAGTTCCCCTCAGTGCTATGGAGGCGCGCAACTGTACTGTTTCTGTTCAGTCTCAGCTCCTCCAAATGTTTTCTAGCTGCAGCGGGCAACGAACACTGGAGATTAGATTAGATTCAACTTGATTGTCACTGAGCAGAGTACAGGTACTGAAACAACCAAATGCAGTTTATCAGCACAGTACAGAGTAATGTACAGAATAATAAAAACTAAAAACTTAGATTGAATCAAATTCACATTAATCTGCTTTTATTAGCTTCCCTGCGCCCTGTTTCTGTCTAAAGGTTCTATTATTGACCAAAACTAGTAGTTTTAAAGTGAGAAAACGTTAGCGATGACAATTTGTTCCCTTTTACTTTCCTTGAATAATGAGCACTTTGTAAAGAAAGTCAGAAGAGTATTTGTTTTCTGTGATCATGCCTTCGTGTGTCCTTCCTCCACAGAACGCCACAGGTCCTTACTGTTACCTGATCTTCTGTGTGGTCTGCTTGGGAGTGGCCGTCTACACCATCTTCGTTATTCCTGAGACCAAGAACAAAACCTTTATGGAGATCAGCCAGATGTTCGCTGCCAGGAACAACATCCGCGAAGAAGATTTGACTTCCAACGGTCATCTCAAAATGGCTATGAGGAACGGCTATGGAACTCTTAGTGAAAAATAAGAAGGTGGGAGATGAGGAGGTGGACCTGCATGTGAATGATGGTCTCCTCTCTCAGTGTGCCTTCTTGGTTTGTAATGACTGAAGTAACTGCAGCGGAGATAAAAGGTGGAACTTTTTTGGCCACGATGAGATCTACTGCTTCATGTGAAAACTACGGAGACCGTCGCCTACACACACTTTCTACACACACACACACAAGTTCCTGTTTTAACCGTTAATCCCCAGTCAAAGTGCAGCTCCTGTACTTTATGTGAGACAGGAGTCACGCGGTCCTGCGTTTCAAATCAACCATCAGTGACATTTGAATCCGTTTTTCTGCATCTTAAAGCGTTTTTACGGGAGCCGAGTTGGTTTCTCACGGAGCTCTCGGACGCTTTAATCTCCAAATTAGCTTCGCTTTGTTGTAACACATCCCATGATCACTTTACTGTTGATAGTTGGGGGCAAATACTGTCTCTTTGTTGCTCAATAAAGACTATGTTTATTTAGTGACGCAGCAATAACACCTCAGAGGCAGAGCTTCCATCAGTGACCCAAAGGAAAGCCATTTCTCTGATCTTCCACCCAGTAATCATGTGAATGATTGTAACTGTTATGTTCACAGTGTTCAGCTCAAGGTGAAGATCTCGACCAAGAACTTGGGCTTGTGTTGGTTTCGTCTTTCGTTCGCTCTGGGATCTTGTGTCTATTTGAGTTTGGTATCGTGGCTGCTGTCGTCATTTCATACGTCTTGTCCAATGCACATAATGTAAAGCTTGTTGAAAACCTATAATTTATCAATATATGACAACAAGGTAGCTGTACAAGTTTGTTCAGTCGTTTTTTTTAACCGGCCTGTTTTACACCATAAAATATAGTGGAAATAAAATGAAGACGTGCAGAAACATTCAAATATGTCTTCTGAGTTTTCCTGCTGTATTGAACTGTAAAAATGAGAGCAAAGAAACCCAAAACAGATTCATACGCAGTAAGCTAGTTTACCCCACTGCACCATCAGATGTGGAGCAGCTCCTGTGAGCCACCACAACACTCTTTGGGGGTTTCTTTTGGGGCCAATGCTTACTTCACATTCATTCAGCTGTTGTGACGACCAATAACTGGAAGTTGCCTCCATACGAAGAAGATTACAATAAAGAGAAAAATCATTATCTGGCATTACTGTATCTCACTAACCCTAACCCAAAAACAACCATAAACATGACAGAAACCACCATTTGCAATTACAGCAGAAATACATATCATTAATCAAATTCACAAATAAAATGTGGGTCTTAGAAGCACAACCACAATAATTCCCAACACGGACATAATAGAAAAAGATTGTAGAAAGAACACGGAAAGGGTTTTATTCGAAAGGGCAAGATTGGAACTAAAACCGCAGCCTGTATAATGGGTTTACAAGATGTAACTAATTGTTAACACATTGTTTTCAAGAGGTTTAAAGTACATTCTTGACGTGGAAAAATGTGTCTTTTGAGGATCCATTTAGCGCCTCATCTGGAGCTTCGAATCATAATAAATCATCTTCATCAGGAGATGGAGTTTGTCCCGTTGTCATAGGATTGTTTGTAGATTGTGGATTGCCATTGAGAAGAACTCAAAAACGCTTCACTTATTAGAAAGTGGTTCACATGCATAAGAAGTAGTTTATTTCATTCTTAGAAGGACTGATCTGAGCTGAAAAGGAAAACATCTTTAAACGCCTATAGTGTTGTAAGAAACCACCAACCAACGCGTTTCCACCTCTTCAGACTAGATAGAAGAGGAAGTCTTTATATTTAACATAATCCTGGTTTCTGTCTCTGGTTCCAATAACAAGTAAGACTGAAGAACTGTCCTCAACATGTAAATGAGACATTTAACATTAATGTCTTACTAAGGGAGGTTATGACCAGCTCCTGATATTTTTGTCATTCACCTCAAACTGTGTTGTGTGATCATCGTGTGAAGAATTGCACGAATAGCAGCGTTCCTTCTCACTGTGTGAAACTGCCATCATCCTGACTGCAGTCTTCTGCCAGCCAGGGTTGCAAATGTGCCATACCATGTGAAGTTGTATATGGAATGTGGGAGTCATACAGTATGTTGAAGGATGTGAAGTAGCGCTCCTCTCTCTCTCTCATCTCTTCTCACTGCCTTTAGGCTGGCTGATCCATCTGTCAGCCCCTGCACAAGGGCCCTGCAAACCCCCAACTGAGCCAGAATGGAGCCAGAATGGATACATGTTGTCACATCCCCGCTTGTCCCGATATCACAGAGGAGAGAGAGGAGAGAGGGTCGACCAGGCCAGGGTGTGAAACATCAGTATCACATCTGGATTGTTTTGGTACATTGTCACAGCCCTTTTAGACATGGCTTCCTGTCAGAGAAAGGAAGGGAAAAGGTGAGGCGAGCTGGGTGATTGAGAGTCAACCTTTGGAGTTGTTGATTTGCTGCTGAATGACAAATGGACAGTAGAGTTTCAGTCCTGAGAGAGGACAAACAGGTGCGTGTGGCTGTTCATATGTAACGTCACTTCCAAACAAAGGGCTCCTTGTCACTGAGACTACAGTACATTTCTGTGGATAATGCCACAGCATTGTGCACATGTGAAAACACACACGCACACACATAGGCAGGCTCACTCCGCCTCGGGCAGGCAGAGGCTATAAATCAAACAAATAGCATCACAGCCTGGCGAAGGAAGCATTCCAACAGATAAAATGCTCTCCCACACAACAAAGCCACACTCACTGCGTAATTAATTGCAACAAATTACCTCTTCCTCTCCCCGTCGGCCCCCACCTCGCCTCTTTTATGGCACTGACAAGCGCACTACACGCTCCTGCGCGCGTGCGTTTGCGCGGTGTGTATGCGCATGCAGCGCACACTGTGGCACCGGTGCGTACACACAGCTAGCGCGCGCGCACACACACACACACATACACACACATCCTCGGCCTGCACCCTTCATAAGTGCTTTAATGTGGCTTATTGCAGTGTGCGGTCCCCTTAGCCGTGGAAATATTCGCTTGACGGATGTGCTTTGTCGCCGGCGCTCCCCGGCGGAGGGCGGCTGTCAGGGAGGAGATGATAACATTAACAGGGAGGCAAGGCGATGACAAATGCCTGTTATCAGCGAACGAGGCCGGTGACAAATCGAACGGCAGCGCCCAGGCAGCCCCGGCGCGGCGTAATAAAAAAGAAGATGGATGGCACACCCAGGCAGGGCCCGCGTTAATGCGATTTCCACTGCTCTCCCTGACTCCCAATTAAGGCTGGGAGGGAAGGAGGGGTGGTGGGGAGGATGAGGGAGAGAGATGTGCAGCGCAGGAGAGAGGAAATAGAGCTTGTGTGAAAAGACGGAGAGGAGCTGGGGACGGTGTGAGGAGGAGAGACTGAGGTGGACGTGAAGAGAAGAAGAGGAGGAAGGGGTAGAAGTGTGAGGACAGGAAGGGACTGTGAGGTAGATGCAGTGGCATATGAAGAGGATGGATGTCACTAAGGATGAGGCAGGAGTGACAGGAACAAAGTGGAGGCACCACAACAGAAGATGCAGCTTTAATTGTCTGCAGAGCCCATCTGCTCCCCCCCCCCCCTCTCCTCTTTTACTCACATCTCAATCAGGGCCATGTCTCTGAGGCTTAGGGTTGTTAGGTGTCTCTGCGGCCAGGTGGAACACCATTAGTGCCTTTCAAACAGCGACAGTAATGAACAAAACCTCTCTCTCTCTCTCTCTCTCTCTTTATTCTTGTTTCGACAGGTTGACGCTCCTTGATTAGCAGTATCAGGTGTGTCAGCACTGGATCGAAGTGTAAAAAAGAAGTCCTGCATGCTCCCGTGGTTCTCTATTGGCTCAGGATTCAAGGGCTGCTCCCTAAATCAGCTCTTATAAAAACAGAGCTGACAGACAGCCCATGGCGTATGGCAGACAGAGCTATAGAGATGAGCTACGACTCTGTCCAGGATGACTGTTCCAACTCATCCCGTCCAAGGACCCAGATGTTATCTCTTTGCTAAAAGGATCAGCGCAGGATATTGAGAAATTGCCTCGGGATGAGGGGGCATCTGTGCCCGAATACCCAAGGGCTGCTGTTTTGTCACTCTGACAGTGTTTTATAAAAGGCTGAGGAAGCTCCGAAGACTGCAGAAGCGAGGGCCATATATCTCCCGCTATTACATCCAGGCTAGGAAGAGAGGGTTGAAATGACAATGAAATATAGCCCCGGCTCAAAGGGAGAAAAAGAACAGGGTCTAAAGAGGGACGGCTGCGTCTCCTCGGGAGCCTGCAGGGGCTGTGCTCCAAATCGGAGACAGATGCACGGCAGTCCCAGACACTAACCCTGTGCTATACTGCAAGTACACAGAGGTGAAAAGGAGAAGATATGTGGTTCAGAGAGGGAAGTCCTTAGAGAGAACAGCCTCTCTGTGCCTTTGCTGATATTAGTCTGAAAGAACAAGGAGAAATTAGAGCCCTGCAGGAGGAAAGGAAGGGAGAGGAGGAGGAGGGGGGGTGGAAGTCCAAACTCGGCAAGGACCCCTGCATCATTAAGTTGTCAAGTGGACGGGAGGCCCCGAAATATGACTTGGAGTTATTGCCGGGGCCGGGGCTGATGATATAAGAATTACAGTACATGGATCATAGCCGGATCGATAGGTAGACAAAGTCATTATGGAGGGGCTAGAGTTCAATGCCTCCCTGGGGCTACGAGCGGGGACAGAGGGCTTAAATTTATCACCGAGGCAATGTGTAACACACACAACACACAGGTGGGTGGCTGTGTAGTTATATTTCGCTTGTTGCCCTTATTTCCAAAGCTATCTGTTCCAGCTGTATTGATTGTCTGAGTCGTCTGTGGCTGCAGAGATGGAGCTCTGCATGTGTGTCTTGACTCGGCCTTTATTTGTCAATGTGTTTGCGCCCCGTGAAGGATGTCCGCACATATGTGTGTTTACAGGTAAGCTGAATGTCTTGGTGCATGCACATCACTCAGCAGTGAACATTTGTCCTTCCTTGCTCTCTCTCTCTCTCTCTCTCTCTCTCTCTCTCTCTCTCTCTCTCTCTCTCTGCAGCAGAGGGAAGCAGAGGGATGGGGAGCACGAGCAGGGCAGCATCGATCCTCTCTGTGCCGAGAGAAATTAGGCATGAAATTAAAGCTCCCATCAAAGGCCAGGGCCGGCACTGTCACCTGATCCAGCACTATTTATACTCCCGGGAGATGATGATGATGTCTCCATCACGCTGATGATAACAGGACAGAGAGAGAGAGAGAGACGGAGGTGGAGAAAGAGTCTCTCCCTGCCATCCACGGTGCCACTGACCTGCCATCATTTATACTGCCAGGGCCCAAGTGCAAGGTTAGCGCCAGTCTGAGCCCCCATAAATCACTGCTCTGCTGGACGGAGAGAGGCCGGGGTCGACGCCTCTCGCAGCCAGCCTCTGCTGATGAGAGAGTATTTATAGATCAGGAGGGAGGGAGGGAGGAGAGGAAGGATGTCTGTCTAAGTGGCTTATGAGGAAGTGTGCGTACAGAAATAAAGACATGACTGAAATATTTATCTAAATGCATCAAATCCACTTATGCTTTAGTGTTGATTGCAAGTTAGCACATCAGGTGAGCCGTTCTTCTGCGGTGATGTGAAGTCGGTCAGCGCAGACGTCACAGGGAGTTGTGAGGAAGTCAGGAGACAGTAGGGGGAGCCCATTAACCACACATCAGACCCCATATGTTGAGTTAGCTCAGCTGCTGCCTTCACACTGACACACTTTGAGTTCACTTATAAAGTCTGGTCCTCGCTACAACACATAACCAAAAGAAACAAGACAGCCAACCTGTAAGTCACAACCTGTTACAAACTTCCATATCAAATCCAACAATTTTAAACACATATGTTCTCCAGTCAAATTCTGTTGGACAAAGTCACTGCCAAGCACAGTGTTTTGACACCAGTACAGCGGGACCTGCATGGTGCTGTAATGACCAGTGGCCAAAGACTGTCCAGGCTAAACACTGGGTTACGGGTCACCACAAGATGACTGCTTCTCTCTCAGTCTCACTGTTGTTTTGTATGCTGCTGGTGTGCTGCACGTCGTCCACCTCTCCAGCAGAAATAAACTGTGGCTCTGTGGTTGAAGAAAGAATAACTTAAAAGAAGACGGTTTTCAGGATCACTGCTGATGCTGTCAGTGCTCATGTGAGGCGTGCGTGTGTGTGTGTGTGTGTGTGTGTGTGTGTGTGTGTGTGTGTGTGTGTGTGTGTGAACAGGGGCAGCAGCAGCCTGGAGGTCAGAAAAGCAGGCTTGTGATTGGTTCAAATCTAAATTGGCTAGGTTGGGAAAAGAGTACATTTACTGATACTGTTCAATACAAATATATTTACGAGCGAGAGTATTTCACTTGTTTTTCTTATATTCTTAAATACTGCTACACTTTTACCAGACTATAGATTTCAGAGGGATATATTGTATTTACATTTATTATACAGCTTTAGTAACTTTAGCTTAACAAGTAAAACTTAGCATTAGCTCATACATGATGCATTACTCGATTTTAAACCAATGTGACAAATATGTGTTGGCTGATTTCGTCTCCATTATATTTAGATAAAGTCAAAAATCAGTGCTGGATTTGTCAGGATTAGTGCTGAACAAGTATTTTACTCATCAATTGATTCAATATTCATTTGAATAACTAACAATTATTTTCTGCTTTTAGCTTCTCAAATGTGCAGAGGATTTGTTGCTTCTTCTTTTTTTATCATTCATATTTAATTAAATGTTAATGATAATGAATAATAATTTTGAATTTTATTACACACACAAATAATTCATAATTAATATAATTATAATGAAAACAATCATTAGTTGCGTTAATAGGCATCATTTTATTACATTTGGTTTAGTAATGTATTGGGCTTCTGTACAGGAAACTTCACTGCTTTCATACTTTAAACAGTTGAATGTAAAGTCCATACTTGAATGCAGAGCGATTTACTGTTAATGAAGTGTTATGCACTGTGTTATTTAAATATTTATAGTTGATAAGTGAAGGGCTGCAGTGTATTGTCATCCAACTGACCGTAGAAGTAATAAATAACACTTCACTGCTTATTTTTGAATCTTTTAAGTCAGAAAGAGAAATCCACATAAATACACTGATGACCAATGTCTGTGCACCTCCACTTTAATCTTGAATCGTGAATTTACTTTCACAATCACAAGACAACCCTCCACCCCACCCCCACCCCCAGCCCACCCCCAGCCCACCAAACACCCTCCTCAGGACATGAAGGTCCTATCTGTCTGAGTGGCAGATAGGAGGGGTGTTTGATCGATAAGCACCACCCTCCCCTCAGCTCACTGACAGCTCCTGTCAAGTATCCAGCAGGACGCGTATCAAATGGATCAACCCTTTACCCCCCCCCCCCCCCCCCCCCCACACACACACACCACCACCACCGACCGCCCCCCACTTTAAAGGAGAACTGTCACTAACTGCTACTGTCACATACCAGTCAGGTGCTTTCAACGCACTGATAATGTGCCAGGGCTGTTATCCCAACTGTAACGGGGAGAATGTGTGTGTTGGGAGGAGAGCTGTTGAAAGTTGGCCTATATTATATGAGTGTGTGTGTGTGTGTGTGTGTGTGTGTGTGTGTGTGTGTGTGTGTGTGTGTGTGTGTGTGTGTGTGTGTGCCCTTCCTGACCCCATTTTCTCCTAATCAAGCTACAAAAATATAGGAATCGACTGCGACTTTACATAATTTTTTTACAGTATTTCTTTGGACAGAAGTGCCCAGAAAGTTGGACCCAAACCTGGAAGAAACCATCATAAGTGGAAAGAAAACTAGTTAAAAGGAATTATGAGGCTGGAAACCTATCCCCCTTTTCTCAGGTTCTCCTTGTTAAAAGAGACCTGCTACTCTCCGCATGTCACCAGAGCAGAGGTGCTCCTCAGTGACCCACATCACAGATGTTGGAAGTGGAAGAGTCCTTTGTGTGAAGTCTGAGAAAACTGTGTTTGTGTGTCCTACAGCCGTCATAAGGCCCGCATTCTTAGGTGCTTAACACATCGACGACCGTGTCCTTAAACTGAGACGCAGCAAAGCGGCCTGCAGGCTCACAGAGTCGGTGTATGAGTGTTTGTGTGTCTTAGAGGGGGGTTTAAAAGGGCGACAAGGCGATAGTGTCGCTGATTGACACGTGAAGAGCGACTAAAAAATGCTCCCCCTTGGAATGCGACAATCTCCCAGCGTCCCATGTTGCTCTGCGTCCAACAGTGAATTGTTAAAAGCATTCCAGGCAGTTGGGGTGAGGGTGAAAAGAGGGTGAAAGGAGACGGTCTGGTGCTAAAAGAGGTGTTTGTTTACCCCTAAAGAGGATGAACCGTATCCTAACAGGCCTGCAACACAATCACGCACAAAAGATAAAGATGGAAAACGAGGAAGAGATGAATTTTATGATCATTTTTCAGCTTATTTCACATCATTTCTATGGTGTTATTGTCATTTCAAAAAGCAGAAATATCTTCCATTTGCTCCCATCTTTTCTCTTTTACAGTAAAAGAAAGTCAACCCCACATTTGGGATTTTACTGAGGACGGGGGTTCAAAAGAGCCTTGGTGGTCCCTGAGCTCCTGCGGTCACATACACCCCCACCCCACCGTCCCAAACCCACCCACTGAGGCAGGCAAGGTGGTGGTGGTCGAGCGATGAGACAAGGTCCTTTTTTTGGAGCGGCAGGTTAAACCGACCACACGACAGTGGCAGAAGCCCCCCGCTTACGAGGTCTAATTGGTTCCACAGGTTGCAGACTACAGAGGAAAAAGGGGAACAGGGAAGAAGAGGAGGGGGAGAGTAACAGCAGGGAGTGAGAGATAGATAAATGGTATGAGGAGAGAAAGAGGGATAGAGGAGGGTACAGGAAGGAGGGATCGGGCAGAGACCGCATGGAGAGCAGAGCGAGTCGGGGGGGGGGAATGTAGAGCATGAGATCAGATAGATGGAGTAGACAGAAGAGAGACAAAGCAAGAAGGGGTATGGAGAGATGAAGAAGAAGAAGGGAAAGATGGAGAGGTGAAAAAGGAAGACGGGGAGTCCTGTTTCCATGATTCAACTGTTGGGTTTTACAGCGACATTTACTGCAGTATTGAGACTGTTTTAGTCAGAGGGAACTGGATTAGGATGGTAAAACACTGATCACATAGCATATATAATGGATGGATAGATGGATAGATGGATAGATGGATAGATGGATGGATGGAAAGATGGATAGATGGATAGATGGATGATGGATAGATGGATAGATGGATAGATGGATAGATGGATAGATGGACAGATGATAGATGGATAGATGGACAGATGATAGATGGATAGATGGATAGATGGATGGATAGATGATAGATGGATAGATGAATAGATGGATAGATGGATGGATAGATGATAGATGGATAGATGGATGGATGGAAAGATGGATAGATGGATGGATGGATGGATGGATGGATGGATGGATAGATGGATAGATGGATGGATGGATAGATGGATAGATGGATGGATGGATAGATGGATAGATGGATGGATAGATGGATGGATGGATAGATGGATAGATGGATGGATGGATGGATAGATGGACAGATGGATAGATGGATGGATGGATGGATGGATAGATGCATAGATGGATAGATGGATAGATGGATAGATGGACAGATGGATAGATGGATAGATGGATAGATGGACAGATGGATAGATGGATAGATAGATGGATGGATGGATGGATGGAAAGATGGATCTTTTTGTATTCTCAGTGACGTGATGCTAATTATGCTCCCAGTCCGACAAAGACTTAGTAAGTTGTCCAGTTCCAATAGGTGAAGTGACAAGGTGTTCTTGTGATTGCGCGTCAATTCCAAAAGGGGAAATTGTTTTCTTTGTTAACATGCTCTTCTCCACAGGGAGGTCAGAGAGCAGCGTCAGAGACAGAGCAGCATCCCTGGAGCTGTCAGCCCTTCAGCACGGCAAACACTTACTGTGACATGTAGGCTTGAACATGGGCCTTTGTGTTGAAGGTAACACAATCTATGCAGCCTGATCTAAATTAGACTTCTATCCTTTAAAAAAAATACAATTCCACATAACAGCTGTGGGGTTTTGATATTTAGAACATGGCTTTTACAACTTCCAGAACAACTGTAATCTGATACATTTGGTTTATAGAATGTTTTATTCCTAATCCGAGACATCTCATGACTTTGCTTTTGTCTGTAAAGAGATACACAGCTTCATGAGCAAACAGTCTCTCTTGTGTGATCTTGGTCTGCCTATTTTCTGGTATTTTATTTGTTGGAAATACATCACCTGTTCATCTTGAGCCTATATGTGACAAAGGACTAGTCAACCCGAGGGCCAGAGAGCCACAGCACAAAGCCTAAATGCTGTAATGCCATTGAGAAGTAAAATCTGGAACTGTTCAGCAGATGAAGGAGTGACTTTGTGAGTCCTCAGAGTATTTATTTCTTTTTATACCCCATCGAGCTTTAGTCGGTATTATTGGTAGTTATAGAGCAGAAAATGGTATTCCCAGAAAAATCACCCTGGTGCTGTCACACCGCAGGAAGTCTTACAAGTCATTTAATCTAGTTAGGGCTCTTACAATGTTAGTTTTCTTAAAAAGACGGTTGAAAAGATCTGCCTGTGGGGGAAAGTCATTTAACATATTTCCAATGCAAATACAGACAGAAAACACTTGAAATTCCTTGAAGAATTTCCTTAAATGAATGCTTTCATGATACTTATTGGAGCAATCTGTCGTGTTTTACAGTATTGTTTCATATTTCAGCTAAATCTCTGAGACACCTGATACTAAACTGGGAATACGTGGAATAACCTGACTTTTATATTTCACATGTTTTAAGAAAAATATGAATTCCTTGTTATGATACACCTTTTATATTGCAGACACCGTCACCATCTCACATAGTCCATTTATTTTATGGAACAGGTCCAATTTTACATCTCCATGACATCTGTCCTAGACTGTCTAGACCACAGTAATAATACATATGAATTCCTAAAGTGACTGGCATTCCCATTTGTTGTAAGGTGATCTGCTGTGTGCGTGCCAGGACTGGGTGAACAAGATCACCGACATTATTCCTCTTAGACAATTTATTTGAAGGAGTCACTAAGTTTGAATGTTCAAAATCCTTTTTTTACATGATATACTGCAGCTGTAAAAACGGAGTGAAGTGTACTTATGCCATTAAAAGCATCTATGGAGCTCCTCTCAGCCTTCAGGCACTAAAACATCCCGTCACCACACAACCGATCTTAACTTCTTTTGTCGTTTTCTTATCTCTAGAGCTGTTAAATGGATTGTTTTCCAGGCATGCACACCTTCAGCCAAGTGGAGGCACAGCTGCAGTCAAGTAATGCCATGGACAAACTATTATGGTCCAGATGTATCACAGATGTTAGATGCTGTATTCATAGATGTGTCAAATATCTTGTAAATGTAAGCCTTTACCACATCTTTTAAATTAAAAAGAACTTGAAATAGTGTAAAAATCTGGTTTCTCAACTATGTGTCAGGACTTTTAACGGGTTATTGGACTCTCTTCCGACACATTCATAGAGCCCGAACCCATCCAGCGATTTAACAAAGTAATGAGAGCAACACTGAGAGCTGACTGTCTTCGTTGGCTAACGAAGACAGTCAGCTAACCACTGTGACTGTTCACTTCAACAGAAGTCTAACAATCACAGATTTAAACATCAGTTAGAAGGCCAGTCTGTCTGTTTTAACTCAATGCTACCTTCTACGCACCAGGGTGCTTGGTCAGGAACAGGACTACTTGCTGAAAGTTAGAGGAGAAGACTGATGCCACTTTTGAGATATATTTATCATACAATATATTTACCAGACAAACAAGAGTGGTATCAATCTTTTCATCTACTCCCTCGACAATAAAGCAAATTCAGCTAATTCCACTGCTTCTACAGTAGTGTTCAATATGACGCTGTTACTCACCTGCTTCAACTTCACATTTGTTGCGCTCACTGGTGAGAAGCAAAGTATTCTGCAGCCAGCGTGCACCAGTCCAGCCTAAGAGAGTGATGCATCTATGTGAAGATGCTTTGCTGGCAGGAAACGTGTGCACAGTCATCAGTTGGCTCAGTGTCACGTTAGAGACAATTTATCAATCAGGAAGTTGTATTCCAGAGATGAGAAACAGATTAAATCAAGGAAAAGGGATATTGTAATCACATATTTAAAGATAATCTTTACTCTGAGAATTTAAGTGCGACATTCCTTTGCACGTGAACGTTTGAAGTGTTTCAAGGGTTAAGCCTCAGTTGGTTGGAGGAGATAGGGGCTGAGGGCAGCCCATGAATCCTGCAGTCTCTGCAGGCCCAGCATGGTAAAATAATTAAGCTAGCCTTTGAAGGGGACTAAACAAACACAACAGCACTCAACACCAGCCCTGTCCGCTCTCTGTACTTGTTTTTCTCCCGGCCATTAGAGTGGACTTTCCTCCTCTGCTTTCTCACTCTGTTACCTGCCACACTTAGCCCCTTGTGTTAACCAGCCGCCCACCGCCCACATTTCTCAACCCTTCATCTTCCTTTTTCACATTTCGTGGTCTCTGTGCAGATTGTCCCGCAGAGGACGGGTGGGGCGTGGGAGGGAGGGAGGCCGAGAGAGAGAAGGGCCAGGTGATTCACAGGTCAGTTTTTAACATCTCCTACAGTTGGCTTTAAACTGAGGGGGGAAACAGAGCTGCTGGAATAGTTAACGAGTAATCCATAAGTGTTATGATATTAAAGTCCCCTCCATTAAGTGGCCTTTAAAACACTTGACAATAAGAGAATGGAAAATGTGTGATCTGATTCGTAGGTTTATTTTAGGTTCTGTTGATGTTGTTTAAAGGTGACAGAATGGGAACGTCCCTGTTGTCCTCTTGATATTCTGAGCACGAAGACATTTAAATAATTTGATTCTCTCATGTATTTAAGAAGCAAAAGATGATGACATTTAAGGAATGCCGTGTTGTCTGATTCTGGATACAACTGAGTCGTTACTCTACAAGCACTGAATCTAATGGAAAAGAATAGTTTGACTTTGTTTTTGGGAAATACACTCATTCACTTCTTGGCCAAGAGTTAGATGAAAAGATTGAAGCCAGTCTCATGTCCGTAGGCTAAACGTCTAGACACCACAGAACCAGCAGCAGCCAGTTAGCTAGCTTAGCATAAAGACTGGAGATGGGGGGAAACAGCTAGCCTGGCTTTGTCCAGATTCTTTTGTTTTAAATCCGCCTATCAGCATCTTAGCTCACTACATCCTGTCATATCTCATCTGAAAGCCAAACTGAAGTGAATAAGTCTCACCTGCTGAGCGTTTTGTACGGATTAAACGAATGAGATTAAAGATTTTTTAGCAATTAGCTAGCTGTTTACCCCTGCCTCCAGTCTACGCTCAGATAACCATAAGACAAGTGAGGCAGCTGGCTCAATGCCATTCTACCTGAGCCCGTTAACGGCCAAAAGAATGTTGTGCATGTAGGGACATCACACATGGCTCACACATGATATTAATTAGACTAAATGTCCGTCAGTGTTGGGACCACAAAAACCACACATGGCACTTAGGAGGTTTAGCACACCAAGGAAAGTCAACTACACCAAATTGAGCATCTGCGTACTGGACTACTCTTATTCCCACACGCACTCCCTGGCCAAAGATACACATCCTAAACTTGAGATTGCCATAAGTGCACACTTATAGCAATCTAAAGCAATCATGAAACCAAGTCACTACACTGACATATCCTAGCAAGCGTAACACTGTCCAACACAAACAAATCAACTAATAGAGACAATGCACAGTGTGGCTGGTCGGTCCAGAGTGGCAACAATAGGATTAGAACGCCTAAAACTGAGCACTTATGAAACAGAGGAGCTGTTTGAGTAGTACCCATGGGGGTGGTGTGGATTGTCACCAATTGCTCATTTTTTTTATTATATCCCACCACTTGGAGAAGTGTGAGGCGGGATTTTGAAACCAGGACGGTGATCTCACCACCGAGTGGACTGATGGTGATGATGCATGAGGGACATTACGTTCAGCTCCAAAACTCCAGCTCCTCTTTCTTATTTATCAGAAGCTAAAGGCCGAAATACGTTGCGCTAGAAATGTGAAGATTGTCTATTAGCCTTTGTTTCATGCTGCTGTTAATGTGCACGTTATCAAATAATCAATTTATTTATCAAAAGCATTGCAACAGAACCAGAGATCCTTTTTATATTTCACGCAACTTTCTTGTCAAAAACTGGCACCGATGCATTACTCTACTAGCAGCTAATGTAGCCTCGAGCCGCTAGCCTCAAGTAACATGAGGACCGGGCTGCAGAGGTCTGGTAACTTCACTTGTAACTCTACACCCCCAGAGTTTTCTTTTACTCATCATCGCCAAAGTCACTTGAGGCAATCAATCAGTCATTGTGCAACTCCCTCTGGAGCCACAAAGGGCTTTGTACAACTTTTTACACACATGGAGTCGTACTCCACAAGGCCTTTAAACAGACTTTGATGTGTAAAATCAGTGGAGTTAATGATAATTCAAGGAGCTGTGTATTAACAACAAACTAAGCGATTAATGGTTGGCCTTTGGTTGAGTCTCACCGCTCTCAGCAGCCCCCATATAAAAACATGGGGCACATAAGCTGAGACAAGACCTGCGTGTTCTGTCCAGTGCACGGTTGAACAGGAAGCACAGGCTACACTGCAGTAAACAAGTTGCTTTTAGCAAAGGAAGCTGAAAGGGCAGACTTTTTTCAGTTGATGAAGACCAAATGTGTGTTCGGATACAATGCGAGGCAAACTTTAGAGGTGGTGCAAATTCAATAGAGAGACGCGCTTTAATGAATCTCCTTGTGACTTCTGATATCAGTAAGAGGATTCCTGTGAATGGAGTCCACTAAAATATTCATGAGTTTAAATCTGTGTATGAGATGAATTATAACTTTTTCATGCAGTGTAATATAGTCTACTTTGTTTACTTGTATTTGCAATTCTGGCCAGACATACTTTACAATCGACATTGAAATAAACAGTGGTGAATACACGTAACTCTGCTCAAACTCTTACCTGAGCCAGTCGGGAGCAGAACACCCTTCCCATCGAGAAAAAGCCTTCAGAGCCATTCTTTGTTCTTTTATAAATCTAACAGCGGCCTCTTCTTGCCGTCTCGCGCACACCTAGCGACCCCCGTAGCTGCCATTAGCCACAAAGCAGCAAATTTGCAAGATTTATCGTCTTTAATTGTTTAATGAGTTATT
Source organism: Anarhichas minor (assembly GCF_050575085.1). Taxonomy (NCBI): domain Eukaryota; kingdom Metazoa; phylum Chordata; class Actinopteri; order Perciformes; family Anarhichadidae; genus Anarhichas; species Anarhichas minor. The sequence goes on from NW_027466458.1 coordinate 6,998,916, forward strand.
ATTAAAATGTTTTACTATTTTATTTTAAGGGAAAAATGCAGAGAACTTGTAATGGACTCTCTTTTTTCATACACATTGTTTTATGTCTTCTGAGTTAAAGATTTATAGACGTAAGTATACATACTACGCTTCTTCTTTTCATTTTTGTCACATTATCATGAGATTATAGAGGGTTTAATTTCCTGAATTCAATTTCTCACAGCTGAGTTTGGCCCGGCTCCTCACCTTCTTTCAGTCCATAGCGGACCTTCATTGACGCCCAGGATATCTTCCTGCATCTCAATTTGTTTTCCAGCAACAGCACGTGAAATCTGTTGCAGGAGGAGATGTTGTTTCACGGAGATTTGAATGTAAAACTGAGTTGTTTCAGTTTTGATAGGTACAAGTTGTAACTTCAAGAAAACGTAAGAGAAAGAGAAAAGGGGAAAATGTATGATAATGAGCAAGCAAGAGAGAGATAAAGAGAAAGAGAGCACGGTGAAGGTAGAGAGAAAGAGGGAAGGAGAAAAAGAGTGAGAGAGAGGCATGGGTAGGTATGATTCCCAGAGGACCATTGAATTTCCCGTCTTTCTTCTCTGCGTTTTTCATGGTCCTCTCACTCCCAGGTCTACACAGCTGTTTCAGGTCCGGGGCTTCTTTCTCCAGAGCCCAGATGAAAGAGCCGCCCTAAGCAGCCCTGCAGGTAGGTCTGTTAAAGCCATTGCTCTGGCTGTCCACTGCACAACACATGAAATAAAAAAGGCAGAAAGAAAAAGAGAGGGGGGGGAGTGTAGAAGAGGGAAAAAGAGGATGATATGAAAACAGGGGTAAAAAGAAATTCAAAGAAGCGGTAGAGAAGGAACAGAGGACACAGATGACAGACAAGGAGAAAAGATGAAGATGAAGAGATGGAGGAGTGAGGGGGAAACCAGGGAGGGAGGGGAGGATACCTGCCCTCAGCCACCCCAGACCTCCTCTTCTTCCTCCCCCTCAGCACCCCCTGATACCAGGAATGATGTCTGCTTTTATTGACTTTGTTAAACCGTTTTCAATGCTACTTCCTACGTGATTATAAGACAGTAAATCACGCTCCACTCGGGGTGGGGGGGGGGGGGGGGGGGGGGGGGTTATGGGGTGAAATACGGGGGAAACATCCAAGTCGCTGGGAAGGAAGACCACTTCGACGGAGCCATTGACAACTTTGCAGCTTTCTACCTCACTGCCAGCACGCCACACACACACACACACACACACACACACACACACACACACACCTCTCCACAGGGAATAGATGGGGATGCCACTGTGGGCCCCTTCGTCTTCATCGCTTTCAGTTTCATCTGCTCTGATGAGATCAGATGAGTAATTTAAGACTCACTGAATGATGAAAATGTCGATGAGATTCTTGAAAACAAGCCTTCGAAGAGAAATAGCGAAACAGAACTGCAACACGCAACAGTTGTTAAAAGCTTCAACAGAGAGCTTTATTTAATACCACCAGGAACACCACGTAAACTCGTTATGCAAACACATTTGGGTTATGGCAAAATTGGGTCCCCTTAATCACTTCTACACACCGGGGTCATTCCCAGACAGTCGTTTCATCCAGTTAAAAAGCCATTCAAGCTCTCCGATGTGCTCAAACACAAGTAAGTACTTCAAGCGTCATTCAGTGGCAAGAACTTTGACTCGCTTTTCCAAATTTTCCCACCATAACAATTTTCTCAGGCGCTGGCACTGTAACACCACCACGTAGACACTCGTGCACACAGCACTCTCACCAGATCGTCATCACTGTGTCACTGAGCTGCTCCGGGTGACTGAGAGCAAATGTTAGCCCTGCCTGCCGCTAACAGATTCATCCACCCATTAGTCAGTCATTATCAGATGGTAATAATCCATCAAGTTTGCAGTTATAAATATGAATAAGTCATTATTAACAGTTAAGTTTCCACTTTTTCAATAAGCCGACAGCAAAAGTGAATACGTATGCTGTAAGTTGTAATATGTCTTTAATAAACCAAGCCTGCTGTTGTAAATGCCAATAACTTGTCAATAAATAAACGTTTGTCCAGATCCAGCGTCATTTTGAAGAAGGTCAGAGGTCAAATGGTCCACTGGAGGAGTGTTCATAATGAGCTTGAGTGCAAAGAAGACAAAGCTGGAAGAGAACAAAACACAGCCACAACCTGGCAACCCAAAAGTTATTATAATAAAGTGATTAATTACAACCTGTAAATACTCTATAAGGGATACATTAGTAAGGGTGGTATCCATCATTCGCTGTTATAAATGTTCATCTGAATTAAAAAAAAGATCTATCGTTAAAGAATTGTGTTTTAAATGTATGCCATTAATCCTCCATGTCAGGAACAGACTGTCAGCACGCTCTCGAGCCAGTTCAGGGTAAGTGTGGTGAAGTGGTTACCGGCACATTATGTGGTTCACGTTGTTACAACAAAGCAGCAGTGCATAATTACAACAGGTGATTGAAGAGTTTCTTCTTCTTCTAAAAAGTCGCTGAGGTTTAGGCGGTGAGCGACGCTACCAGATCACCCTGGGAAGCAAACCACGTTTTCTTTCCACACTCTCTCTCTCTCTCTCTCTCTCTCTCTCTCTCTCTCTCTCTCTCTCTCTCTCTCTTTCTCTCTCTCTCATATTCTGTCCGTCTTCCTCACTGGCTCTGATTTTTTCCCCCTTGTCCTCTATGGTGTCTACCTTTCCATTGGCTCTGCCTTACGCAAGAGTGTGTATTTTAATGTCTCACATTAGCTCGGAGGAATAATCCCTCTCACTGAATGGTAGTCTGCTCTGGGGCCTTTCTGAGACATTCAGTCACTCTTCTTCTAAGAATAACCAATGTGCGTCTTCGCCAAAAAGTTCCTCTTTTTCACAGTGATTGCTGTTTTTTGTGCCTCATTCGCTGATACCAGCTGGCTTTGTATTAGTTAGCAAACTGTGATCCAAATGTGAAAAGCAGCATTTGGGAGACTAAGAGAAAAGACAAAAGGAGTCGGGATCTGAGGCAAAACTTGGACCTGCGTCAACTCTTCTCAAACTCATTAGGAGGCCAGAAACGCTGGTCACTAGAGAATCTCAGGAGCGAGGCAGCAGCCAGTTAGGTATGTGAAAAGAAATAGAATAAAAAATGATAGCTTTTGATCATGTTTCACAGGAACCTTTCATGTATAGTCTGGAGAACTTTAGCCAAACCTGTCTGACAGGTCACCTCAACCAAATGCCATTTACGCTCGCAGAGACGGAATTGTTTCTAAATTGTAAATGGCTGTTATAGATTGTAGTGGAATCAAAGAGATGTATCGAATGCACAGTACTGGACCAAATGTTCTCAGTCAAGTTATTGTGAAGCAGTAAAGGCTGTGAGGCTGTGTGTGAGAATAACCAGCTCACATGTTGTAATCAAAGGAATAGTTCAACATTTTGGGAAATAAACTCATTTGCTTTCTTGCTGACAGCTAGATGAGAAGACTCCTGTGTTTGCAGACTGAATATGAGGCTACAGCCATGCAGTCGATTAGCTTAGCTTAGCATTAAGACTGAAAACAGCTAGCCTGGCTCTGGGTAAAACAATCCCACCTAGCAGCTCTTCTAAAGCTCACTCACAACGCTGAACACGTTATAACTGGTTTCTTTAATCCACAGGTGGTGCTTTTACTCGGGGTTATAACTATTTGTGTAGCGAGTTCCTGGAGTCACTGTGAGGTTGCCCGGTAACGAGTGCAGACTCATATTGAGTGAGTGGGATCAATCTTCTCATCTGACTCCCAGCATGAAAGCAAATATGGATATTTCACAAATTTGTGACGATTTCTTTAAGAAAAGAGGTCAGGTAAGAATCAGTTGAGGTCCCAATGTGAAGTTTATGTTTCAGTACGAGTGGCACGTACTGTTAGCAACACGTCTCTTTCCTTCATCTGGCAATTAAATAAGAGAAGAACAAAACTCTGATCTTAAAGAATCATAAATTAACAACCTGTGTTTATCTGCAGGCAGATTTTATCTAAAAAAAAGAAGTGAAAAAGCCGAATGTAGAATTGTTTTATCATCACACATATTTAACAGCCATTGCAATAAAATCCTAGCTTTTTTTTTCAAGGTATTTGAATTCTTCTCAGAAAGTATCACTGAAAATGTGGGAAATAAACAAGATCAAGACTTCTGTCATTGTCTGGTCTTGGCTGACCCGAGGTCATGACAAGAGTAAGCAAGCAAGCATGCAAGTAGCTTAAGAGAATACAACCTATAATGCAATGAAATAAAGTCATGCTTTCTGGCATATGAGACTCAGTTGCCTTTTAAAAGAGCGATTGTTGACATATTGAACATTTGTGAACATTTATCTGCATATTTTCAAGGAATCCTGTCACTAGAATTTGCTTCAGAGAATAAAAAGAAAAGATAAGTTGGAGTTATGTACAGCAGACTGTTACAATGTTACAGCTACATATACACAATCCCACCATCTCTCCCAGGTGTCCTCTTCCTAATCAAATGTTCTTTAAATGACTCGTGACAGAACTAATCTGTGGGTTCAGACAGTCAAACAAGCGCTTGTGATGAGTCATTGTGTGGTCTTCATAAAACTCAATCTCTTTAATTATCATGCATGTGGATTTCAGATTTAGGACGTGCGACCATTGCTTCACAGGGGTCAGAATATGAAAGAACAAAGAGCTGAATTGTTCCAGGTGGCAAAATCACTTGTTACAATGTCCCACTGGAACTAATAAGGCAGGTCCATTTTCACCCCCTAAATCCCCTGCATTGGCTGAAATGACTGATTTACGGCTAAGACGTTGACCAAATTCACATGATTATATATATAATATAGCCTACTTTACTCGTGTACAGCTGTGCTGTGCGAAGGGTGCAAAAGTTTCCCATAGTGTTCATACAGCATGGGTCTGCATTTGTGAACACTCACAGGTAAGAGTCACAAATTGGTTTTGGCTCATTTAGACCAGAATCTGTACTGTAGATAATCACTTCTATTCTGATTTAAAGCGTGCACAGCAGATGCTAAAGTTTTTGTGTTCAGCTTTGGCCTATATAATCTCATACAGTTAGTGAATGACACGCTAAATGTTTGTTCAACGTAACCTCTTTTATAAGCTATGAGACTGTGTGTATATTCTTAGTTTAGAGAAGGGAAAAAAGCTGCTTCAAAATCTTTATTCACAATCATTTTCTTCTTGTGTTGGATTGAAAAAAAGGCAAGCACATGATCGATCAAGTTTAGATTATGTTCCTCAAAACCGCTCACTTTCTTCCATATAAGACGAGTGTGTAACAGTCACGTCCCCTTGAAGGAAACCCTGCCGCTTTGTTGTCACGAAGAATAATTACGACATAATTGTTTGATGTAGTGCATGAAGCCGTGCTGTGAAAGTAGCAGACCAGGCCTTGGACACCCTTTGGAAAACCAAACCAGGTTTGTGAAAAGTTATGGAAGAGTAATTGTGAGCGAGAGAGCATTTGTATCCAAGACAAAGGCCTTAGATGTTATGTGAAAACCATTATGTGTCATGTGTTCACATGGAATACATATTACTTACATATGTAGGATGAAAAAGTACATCAGGGTCTGTCCTGAGGGACCACCACACAACCTCTAACCTGCAGTCAGGGAATAAGTTAATGTAACTGTAGATTTTCTTAAGTACAAGCCAGGGAATGTTTCCATGAGGACAATTCTGCTGAGAGAAAACCTAGTGCGGGTTTTACATGGATGAAGATGACAATTAGATTAATGTGTGATTGTGAATAAATGCTTAGTTCAAAACATTTTGCTGATATTTTTGTGTGGATCTAACCCACAAATAAACTCCTCTCTTGGTGACAGACTGTATTTCATATTCTCATCTCTCATCTAGTTTTATTACACATTCAACTCATTGATGGATGTTGTTTGTGGAATTGTGAGCAGATAGGTGGAGGCAAAGTGTTTTAATATGTATTCAGTTTCAAATTGGCTGCAGCTCGAACGCTCCGCCTGCTCTCACCGAGGATATTGACTTTCCCGCAAGTTAAAGTATTTAAATGTAGAGGGAGACAGATGCTGTACGTGGACTGGAGGCGACCACAAGAAATACACGCGTGGGAGGAAGGTTGACGGTTTACTATCTGTGCATCGTATGGAGCGACAGCTGTGGCGTCATTGCTCTGACTATACATCAGACCAATAAAGCCGTGTTGGTACTCGTGGGATTCATTCAACTTTAAAAAAAAAAAAATCGTATTTAATCACTTAGTCATTTTCACAGCGCGCATCTGACGGTTGATGAGTGAAGATCCGTGCGTAAAACTACACCTACTCACCACTGCTCTGCTACAGAATGTCAGAGAGGCTTTTTTCGACTTCAAACGTGATCCAAGAGCTCCATCACTGAGAGAGTGATTGACACGGAGAGTTTCACTGGAGGTGGTTTGGTGACAGCGACGCCGGACTTTTAGTTTGGATTGGCACCGCAGCACCCTTAAATCTTCTGGACTTTTTACTGTTTCAGTCGCGTGGATCCTGTATCTGCGTGGGACCCTTGGCCGTTTTGGATCTCTTAATTATCACGGCTATCACCGTCTATATGTCACAAGAGGGGGATCAACGTGAGCTGAAATTCCCACCAGGAGGAACTTTATTTCCGAGAGTTTCCAGCATCGAATCAGTGGAGTATTCATGAAGCAATATTTGAACTATTACAAGATGAGGCTGAGAACATCGAGGTTAGGCTATCTGTAAGTAAAGAGCTGTCAAGATAAAATAGTTGCATATGTAACTCATTGAATTTGACCAACAGGTTAGATGTTCTAATTGTTTTCTCTTATTTCCCCAAAGGTTACTTCAGTTCACGGCGCTTTGCTTTTACGCACAGGTAACTCAAATTTTCACTCCAATAAAAAACATGAATGTTACGTAAAGTTCTATAATTAAGTAGGTACAACTTAACAGGTAAGCAGACGCCATGCTAAGCGGCTTAGTTCAGCGGCTCTACATCTGCAATGGGCTGCAATAACAATGACAACATTTTATTATGAGTGCTATGGCAATTGGCAACAATTCAAACATCTTGAAAAGAGGTAAGCTCCAGCCTAAAGAGTAATTGTTAAAACACATGTGGATGGAGAACGGCTGAAATGAGAAAAAAAGAAGTCAAGAAGGGGTGAAAGATCATCGGTGGTAAAAACAACCTAGGCTATGAGAGGGAAATGTCATCCCCTAAGGGACCATGAAAGCGTCTCCAAAAACATACTGTAGGCCATGTACAAATAAATGAAAGAGGAAAAAGCAGGATGTATTATGACTGGCATAATGAACTGTGGGCCTGGGCCTCTGCACTTTGACTGGCAAGCTTTAGTCTCCTCACAGTTTACTTTTTTTTCAGGCTTTGGGTTTTAAAGTAAAAAAAAAAAAACCTGCGATAAATATGAAAGTAATTTCATATTTCGCGACATGTGTTTTCTTGTCCGACAGAACACTGTGCAGTCCCCTCCTAATTTCAAGCACCATGTCACCGAGCAGAGCCGGCTGTCGGACCGCATGAGCCGCAGGTTGACGCGAACCTACCAGCTGTACAGCCGCACCAGCGGGAAACACGTCCAGGTCCTGGGCAACAAGAGGGTCAACGCCAACGGAGACGACGGAGCGGTGCACGGTAGGAAACATAAGAAACGGGTGTATGTTAGGCATGTTTTTACAGAGCGAAGAACACCACTCATAATTACATAAAACACATTTCAGTGTCTATTAAAAACCAGCCAGTAATATATCCGAACAGTTATTGATGGAAATATTCAAAATATCGCGAGAATAAAGGTGTAATTAGCGTTTGAATGTTTTGCTAAATAGAGTAAAACTTTTAGGCTTGCTGACGTTTGCGTATAGTTAAATATTTAAGTACAGTTTTATTATAAATATTGGAACAAATGTCCACATGTGTTAATCTATTCAGGGAGAGCACTTTTTATTGTCTTTGAAATGATGAAGAATATTAAACCTAAAGTGTGTTATTGCCAGATCAGTCCAAACCGATGACAGCTAAAGGTCCTCCTTTCTTACATTTCAATGCTTCTAAAGCTCGGGAAAACAATAAAATAGGAAACGTGTTCATGTTACAAACAGGAATTGTTTAAATCCAATGGCGCGTGGGGCGGTGTTGAAAAGCAGTAAAACAATATGTCGCTTTTGGGAGCCTGCGGGAAAATGTTTGAGCCAATTGGAACACTAGCAATTGTAAACATCAGCAGCAGTGCCATCCTTCATGGCCTTATGAAGATGATTTATTTTGTTAGTGTGTTTGTACTCTAGTCTTTGACACCTGTTATGATGGACTTCAGGGGGATAGTCTTTGCTTCTAGCAGGGAAAACTGTCTTAAACTTAAAGAGAGCAGAAATCCTGTCACAAAAAGGATTTTGGTGTGCCGAGCCGAGCCATCTTTCCACCACAGCCACCACCACCATCCATCCCCTTCTCAATGCCTGCTGCCTGCTTTTTGGAGACGCATTTTATGAGGAATTTTCATTGCTTTACAACTCAATGTATGACTCAATTTATAAGGAGCGCTGAAGTCAGCATCTTGACTTTATACCTTTTCCTCTCCTTCCTCTCCTGTGTGCTCTTTTGTCTTTTTAATTTCTCGGCCTATGCACGCAGAGAGTCGGTCATGCACACATTGGCTACACATCCTAAGTGGGTGTCACTCTTGTAACCGGCCCAAATCTGACCGCTGCTCTGTGCTTGTGACTGTGTCTCTGACCGCAGTCTTCTCACTCTCCTTTATCCCCAGTCTGAGCCGCATCCCGGCACAGCATTTACAGACATTCAACAGCAATCGCGCCGTGCAAAATCACTATCATTTGGTGCTATTTTGGAAGGCTTGCACGCTTTGTTGAAGGCGTCTATACTAGACCATAAAAGGGTTGAGAGTGAATTTATGTCATCTTCATGATTCTGTGTCACTGCTCATGAAAAAACAATTTAACGACATTTAATGATGACATGATGTAATTCCAGTTCATTACAGTCTCAGGAATATATTTGTCTCACACACTGTAACATCATAATCTGCGTGCCTGCACCTTGTCAGGACTGTGTCTTCTCATTATTTGTGATCCTTTTTGTCTGTGCAGCTAAACTGGAGGTGGAGACGGACTCTTTTGGAAGTCGTGTTCGCATTAAAGGGGTGAAGACGGGATACTACATATGTATGAACAAGAGGGGGAAGCTGATCGGCAAGGTAATCTGTAATTCATAGTGGCTGCATTTGTTTGTTTCTTGGAAATGTTAGTCCAGATTTGCAGTTTTTGGTGACACATTGTTTAGACACAATCGAGGCCAGAACAAATTAGATATTTAAAATTTCTCTGAGCGGCCCTCTCAAGGTTTCAAAGGGTATTTGACTGTCTGGAAATAAAGACGATGTTTCCGCTTCCTGGGAATCGTCCAACATACCTCAACTTCTCCCACTCTCTTTCTCTTTCCCAGCGGAAAGGACGAGGCAAAGACTGCATCTTCACCGAGATTGTTCTGGAAAACAACTACACGGCGCTGCAGAACGCCAAGTACGAGGGCTGGTACATGGCTTTCACACGCAAGGGCCGTCCGAGGAAGGCCTCCAAGACCAAGGAGCACCAGAGGGAGGCCCACTTCATGAAGCGTCTTCCCAGGGGGCACTTGCTGAGCGAGAGGAGACCGTTTGATGTCCTTCCTCTCCGTGTCCCCGCGCACCCTTTGAGCAAGCGGACTAAACATTCCCATCACCAGCGCTCAGGGGGCCGCTGAGCACTGAAACCACTGAGGGAGAACTGTCGACGAAACCAGCACAGAAGAACCACTACAAGAGGAAACAAGAGCTCTCAGAGAAATTAACTTTTACAGTCAAGTGCCCATACACGTTTTGCCTCATTTTGTGGACTTTGTGTAATTCTTTGTACTGGATTGTATGTAACCATTGATTATCTAATCTGCTAGTTATTTCCAATTCAGACAAATCGTAGGACAGATTTTTACTAGTGAACTCGGGTGGGGGAGAGGGGGCAGTTAAGCACAAAAGAGCTCAACAACACTTTCATGAATGAAAAACCTCTGATTAGAAGTTCAGAAGCTCAGCAACAAAGAATGTTTAAAATAGAAATGAGTACAATGAAGCTAGACACGGCAGCTATCTGTGGATTTTCTTGTGGTTGCAGCACCAGAGCCTCAGTTGACATGCTATCCTGCCTTTAGGAGGCCATTCTGGAGAATTTTTAACCTGTTTTTTTTCTACATATATGAATATATTTTTACTGTAAAAATGTAAATGAATGATGGAAATATTTATTGTAGAGTGTATATTAAAACCACTAAAGAATCAGTTCACAAGCTGCGAGGCTTTTCTTGTGTGGTTGTTTTGGGACGGAAAGCTAGCATACATTGTTGGTTACCCCCCAAAACTGTTTTTTTTCTTCTCCAAGCTGGAGACCCAGATAACTGAGGGGCAATATCTGTGACAGGCTACTGAATTCAATGTGCTCAGCAAGTGAGACTTGGGCCTGAATGGCCTGAGCTATGCATTAAAAGCGATGAGGTCAGCCCACCATTTTGGCCCAAACAAAGGTTACCACCATGTAGTTGCATTTCTCACGATCGCACACCGTAACCCTCTGATCAAATGGGCTCTTTGTGAAACCTCATATAAAAGGGCATGTTATACAATAGTGGGTTCGAATAATAACACGAGGAGGGGTCAGTTATCAAAAAGAAGCCAGTCACACAGGGAGGGGTAAGGGGTTGGAGGGGGGGGAGGTTTGCGGAGAGGGAGTTGAAGGGCTGCAGAAAAAGCATCGGGGCCTGTGTGGCAAAATGTGGCATCGGCTGAAAGAGGGGGAATGGCTGGGAAGAGGCATTCGGGAATGAAAGGGAGGCAGAAAAGAAACCCTCTTCCCAGAAGCAGTTGAGCATGACCATCAGAGGCCAAACGACAGGGGAGGAAGAAGACCCTGAACAGAGGCGCTCGGCTGCTCTCACAGTGCATAAGCTGGATGTGCAATTTGTTAGTTGGTGTTTGCTTGAATTTGTTTTGACAGCAGCTCGAGCTTTGCACAGCAGACTGTAAAGCATTCAACTAAATAACCAAAATTAAGACTTCAGAATGGATGCTTTGGTATTTAGGGCATCTGCTCAGCAGAACAGGCTGTCGGCCTGTTTCTTACAAGATATATTTAAGTCGTTTTAAGTATGCGTGGATGCATTTTTAACAAACGTTTAACAAAAAAAAAAAAAAGTCCCTCACAAGAATTTGCAAAACAACAGGACAGGCTGGGTTCAAATGTTTTCTTTTATTCCTTTTCTTTCCATCCGGAGGAAGACAATAGAGAGACAGACCTGTGGTTTTGTCTCTGCTTTTTACACTTGCTCTCTGGGTTTGGACAAGTGGTAAAAAAATGCAAGGAATCACAAGGTTGAAACAAGCTATATTTAAATGCCATTGTCTCTTTTAAACAGAAATGTTTTTTTTTTTAATCCACTGTCTAACTATTGTTAGACTGGACAGTGTTTTTTTAACCGAACTTGGTGGAAAAGTAGTCAAATATCCCCTTTAGAAGCACAAATCTTTCTTCTTCTGTACACGTCATATATACATAGAAAGAAATCTTATTTGTCCTTGTTTGAGAATAATATCAAATCCGTTTGGAACAAGGCCGTGCGACCGTTGCACATATTTCTAACTTGTGTGCGTGTAGTTTTAGCAGGAGACCACAGAGTCAGAACGTCCTTTTGTTGTAAAGGAAAACAGTAACACTAGCTTGCTCTCTAGAAAGCAGAGTTTCAGTAATGGCTTTCAGGGTGGCCCGCTACATGCGAGGAACATGAGGGTATTCAGTTAACACGAATGGGATGTGCTCGTAACAGTGACCCTGGAACGAACAGGGACGAGGCATTGTGTGTTCTGAGTGTTTTACAAGGACATCAATGAAAGGAGGGTAGTAGGTTATGTGGCCCCCATCAAACTTGCTCCCTAGTAGGTTTGGTAACAAGAAGTAAATTTAATTGATACTGTTGTGATACAATTAAACTTTTTAATGTAAATAAATATTTATACTATATAAAGAAATAATTCGGGAAAACGCTCATGGATCCGCGACAAAAACATATGTAATATATTTCATAGAATATGTCTGTATCAAATATAAACAATAACCATTTTAATAAATGAACCCCAATTAGTAAACACAATTAGGCGCTATAAACCGTTGAAAGGCACTGTTTAGATGCAACGCAGAATCATCCTCTCGCTCCCACAGAACGAATTCACTGAGTTTTGCAGTCGACGTCCCCTTCGCCGGTCCCCTTCAGCTTCTTCAGCTCCTTCAGTAGCTCCTGTTCAAGGGTTAAGATCTCCTTGGGTTTCTTGTACTGACAGAGAAGAGAGAAGAAAAATAATTACTTCAACATTCTCCCCGTCTCTCTCTCTCTCTCCTGCAAATCCCTCACGGTAATCCTGTTGAAAGAGCAGGCGGTATATAAAGCAATTATCACAAAAAGAGCAATTGTTGTAGGCATAAAACATATTGCTGGAAAGTGAAAAACTTGGGACTGAGTGACAGGTGCACAGGAGTAAACCTTGAGTATAAAATATATATATAAAAAAAACAAAAAACATCTGTATCTAATCCTCATGATTTGCATGAAATACTTTAATAGTAAAACTTTTATTTTTTTCCAGATACTTTTGAAGCTATTTGGACTGCTGAGGTCGTACTGTTTGGGTCCCTGCACTCAACATTTATGGTAAGAAAACATATTTAAGAATGAACCTATAATGCTTAGATCTGTATATTAAAGCACTGTCAACATAACATTAATGGTGATTCATTTATTTGTTATTGTTGTGTAGGACTTACGGTGACAATCAAAGTGTTGTTGGCGTGAGTGAAGCTGAGGGCGGAGTTGTCCAATGGCAGCTGACTGCGATCTAAATCAGTAATACTGAACTTCTTATAATACCTGGGAGGACATGGAGAGGATGTCACAGGGTTATCACACGACTGTATCGACAAATGCATTGTAAACAGTGCCATCTATAGGGAGGACACGAGGATTACATGCAACAAGTGTGCAACAGGAAGATGGAAAACAAACCACAGTGTTTTCATGCATATTTACTTTTTGTTTGAGGTTTTCACGATGATGCATCTGTCCGATGGCTCCACAGAAACACTAAAGACATCTTTGGGGTAGGGAAGGTTGCGAACTCTCCACTGAAAGCTGGTCTTTGTGTCTTTACGCAAGAACACGGGCTGTGGAGACGAGAAACATTCACATCCATTTAACATAGACATGGCATGTGCTCGTGTTTTTCTAAACTGAACTAAAACAAACAAAGATGGCCATTAGAAAATGAAGTGTTTCAACTGTACTTCTGAAGTTTCAGAAACCATAAAGGAAAACTCACATTGGAGCAGTTTTCCTTGATCACCTCCAAATCCGAAGAAGGGACGGGGCCTGCAAGTGGCTCCCCAACCTCTACGTGCCACTGGCCCTGAGCTCCAAGTGTGCTTTTATGACGCCACTTTCGTACTGAAAAGTACCAAACAATTTTATAAGATACATAAACGTATGCCCCTAAAATTCAGAACCCCAGCAGCTACATGTGGCTGCGTGAAACTCAAGACCTGTTACTTACCAATGAGCTCATCTGTTTGTAAGTCATACTCCTCTGACATTTCTTTTCCATCTGTAAACAGGAAGTGGATCTTCCTTTTTCCTGGAGGTGCAGTTTGAAAAGATTTGACATGTGACGCCTTCTTAGAATAGGAAGCAATACATTAAATATGTCTTTCATTTAGCAAACTACAATATTAATGCATGTTTGCTGTGGATGTAAACCAGCATGGATGGATAAAGGGCTGTGTCAGTGATTGGTGTAAAGTTAGCAGAGGTGATAACAGCAAGGTAGACCAGACTCGTTGATTAGAGAGACCTCACAATTAGATAGATGCTTAAAATAGATGCTTAACTAGTAAAGACACCCACAGAGCAGCGAGTCACATTGTGGGTTAACGTACCACTCTTTTAGGTCGCATCTTTTCCAGATAGTGTATTATACTCGCGACGGGCCGTTGACACATTTTGTGAAGTATTTTGAAGTATGTTTTGGAGTCTATTTGTGTTAACATAAGATGTGTAACATGCTACAGGGCGAGTCGTGCCACTTGCTTGTTGCCTATGAGATTAATGTTAGCTGGAAAGCTAGTGAATGAATATTGCTAACGTCAGGTAAAACGACACGAAGGCTGGAGAGTTCACACGTGTGTGTCAGCTGCTCACCGTCGTGTATCAGAGCTGTTTTCTTTGAGGATTTCAGGATATCGATCCAGCTTTGATCAGCCATGTTTCTCAAGATGTTTCTGTTGCACGAGGACACTTCCGGAGTCAAACCGTAACCACAGCAACCGAGGTTAATACACAAACTGAATAGATAATAAATTATAGAATGAATAAAACCATGAAATTATAAAAGTTACTATAAGAACCACGATGTAGTAACAGGTGTAATATGTAGTTTTTGGGGTATGATTTAGACATATTTTTTAGAAAAGTAAACCCAATTGACCCGGAAGTGAAACATCTGCGCGCTATCTGTTTGTTTCTGTACGAATGGTTCCATCTGAACAGGGGTAAGAGCTCAACACATACGAGTTTAAAGAGTTTTATCTGTGTCAAATATACAATTACATTTGGATACGTTCGAATTAATTAAAGCGTAATTCAAATATTAAGTGAAAAGTCGAAGCGGCACTGACCGTTTGCTGTTTAGCACGTTAGCACGCGCTAAGGGGAAGTAGTATTGTAACGCTAACACATTATTGCGACATCATAGATTATTTTCTCAGCCTGCTTTGTCACTTAACTAAACATCGAACAAAAAGTTCGGAAATTAGTGTTTGGTAGATTATTTCTCAGTTGTAACAATTCTTCTTGGCAATACACGTTATACCGTTGGAAAGCCTGCTTATTTACCTTTCAAACGGTGCCCCATTTGTAAGGAACATGCATTTGTGGGATGAGCAGCACAGCTGAGTATGTGGGTTGCGCCCATGAAAAATGTGCCAAATCTTCTCTGCCAATGCCAAACAGCGTATTCTGCTGTTAACTGTTTCCAACGGTATAACATGCATTGCCAAGAAGCATTGTTACAACAGAAATAATCCAAACACTAATTTCCGAACTTTTTGTTCGATGTTTAGTTATCTGCACTGAGTACAAGCCGAAACAGCTCCCACTCTTTGCTGTTGTTGTACAGAAATATAATAAAATGTACTACTTACAGTGTAAAGTACACACACATGTTGGCAATGCAGAGTAATTTTAGGCAGTAACAGAAATGTACTGTTTTGTACTAACTCAGCTGTAAGCTATTCGTGGTTTAATGGCACAAAGCACATCGACTTCAGTGCTGTAGGACTCCAGAATTCAAACCCTTGTGTTTCCATTTTATGCTACTATATACTGACGTTTCCACTACACTTAGTGGGAAATATGTATCTGACAGCTACTGTTACTAGTTACTTTGCAGATTGCTACTTTACTTTCATAACAAATGCTCATGTTATCAATTATAATGATTATCTAATGTAGATTACAGTATCCAAAAGTTCTTAAAGTAGTAATATTACCTCCACCGTGACCAGATACAACATTAATATGATACTGACACATGAGACATTCATTGATATCACAATACTCTGTGTGCGTTTACTTTTGATACTTACATTAATCTAGATGGTAATACTTGCATACTTTTAATAATTAATATTTTGAATGCAAGACAGTGTAATAACGCTACTGTCAAATTGTAACTTTTGAAAACAATGACAGAATTCAAAGTATAAAAATACAAAGTTATAGATAAGTCAATAATTCTGTTCTTTATGTCACAGGCCACCGGCGCCCCCCCCCCCCCTTCAGGAAACAAGATGGAGCCTCGTCACGGGATTATGAAAGCCTTTCCCAAAGTCAAACGAGCTCGAGTGTTACAGGGAAAGGATGCACCGCCAGTAAAGAAGAAACCTGAAGAATGTGATATCACAGGTTGTTAGTGTGTGTGTGTGTGTGTGTGTGTGTGTGTGTGTGTGTGTGTGTGTGTGTGTGTGTGTGTGTGTGTGTGTGTGTGTGTGTGTGTGTGTGGAAATGCAACATATTTGCTTGTTGTAACACATTCTTCTCTTCTGTCCCAGGAAACACTTTTGATGGTGTCACAGTGTACATCCTGCCTGCTGGTATAGGAAGTGCCAGATGCCAGATCTTTCAAAGACAAATTCGGCAGAATGGAGGACAGACGGAGAGTTCGCTGTGTCCCAGTGTCACTCATGTTGTTGTGGACGACAACATGGACAGTGTCAGGGCACTGCGCTTACTACAAGTGGATTGTATGCCCCCTGCAGTCCAACTAGTGAAATGCATTTGGTTGAGCTCGTGCATCAGTGAGAAGCAACTGCTGGATGTTGACAGCTACAGCCTTCTGTTACCCAAGAGGTTAATGACCTAATAGTACTATTTTAGGATGATTACTTGTATCTGTATCTCGAGATGATTCCAGTTTATCAAACACACAGACTTATTAATACACTACAGAGAAGCAAGCCAGGGTGAATGTGTATCTACTTTTCACTTGTACGTCACATTTACCACTTCAAATTGAAGTATTTACAAAAGTGTGTTGACATGAAGACAGCAAATATATGTCAGAAAATTCAACGAGTCATCAGTTTTATAACGTCTTTTGATGTCCTCCCCACTTAGAGAATCTGAAACACGGCATGAAAATATTAAAGAAGAGCTGCTGAATGTCAAGCCCGCTGACGAAGCAGAGCCCGTGTTGGATCAGACCAAGCAAGAGAAGACCATAGACATGGTAGGTCTCCAAGTCATGTGTGCAGGTTTACAGGTTCTTTCAGTCAGTAATCATTTTCTACAAGAGGGGACAAGAGCTTGAACTTAGAAAACATACAAACAACAATCTGTGTGTTTTATAGTTTAACATTACATTCTACTCTCAGACAGTTCCAGACACTAAAGAGGAAGTGCGAGGTGAAGAAGACGGGGTCTCACAGAGTGACCTGGAAGCTCTCCTCACTGGCCAGCACCCCAAAGAGGAGACTCCTGGCCCCAGCCTAGACCCCAGTCCAGACTCTGCTGCTCAGAAGGTGGTCTCAGGGAATTGGGTCTGTGCCCAATCCTCTCAGTCCAAAATGAATAACTTCAATAAACACATCACAGACAAACTAGAAGTGCTGGCCAAGGCCTACACACACCAGGGGGACAGGTGGCGGGCGCTGGGCTACTCCAAGGCTGTCAACGCACTGAAGAGTTACCACAAGCCTATTACATCATACCAGGTAACCCAATGCACATGCTTTTAATGTCATGTTGTTTGATTATTTTGCGTATATTCCTTTTTGAATCAGAACTTGTTATGTGTTTCAGGAGGCTTGTCTGATCCCAGGAATTGGTAAACGCATGGCCGACAAAATTGACGAGATCATGGAGAGCGGTCACCTGCGGAAGCTCGACCACCTCGGGGAGGCTGTGCCAGTACTGGAGCTTTTTACTAACATCTGGGGTGCAGGAACTAAAACTGCACAGCTGTGGTACCAACAGGTAAGACACACACACACACACACACACACACACACACACACACACACAATGACGCAGGAGGCAAAGGTCTAATATACAACATACTGTATTCTTTGAAGATTTCTTAAAAATGTTATTTGTCTTTTAGGGCTTTCGCACATTGGAGGACATCCGCACAAAAGCCCACCTGAGTAACACTCAGAAAATAGGACTCAAGCACTACGATGACTTTTTAGACCGCATGCCCAGAGAAGAAGCAGCAGCCGTAGAGAAAGTGGTAAAGCATCTTCATTTGTCACAATATCTACATGTATCATTCTGTGATGACGACTGAACTATGTTGGCATCTTTCACCACTTTAATGTGTTTATTCAAGCACATAGAGGTGAGATTTCCCCCATTTAACCCGCTGTGATTTAGAAACAGAAGGCTTGAAGAAGGACAAAGTGTGTGTCAACATTCCTTGACTGCTTGATAATGGTAAAACCAGACTGTTCTCAGAAAGTGGAGCGTCGCAGAGGGCAAAACTAACTCTTGAAACCGAAAAAAAGTAGCTGCATCTTAAGTTAGCCAGATACCTGTTCACTCCAGAGCGTTGAGTACAACGCTAGTTGCTTTCATATTGCATTACCTGGGTTTTCTTTTTCCTTCAAAGCTGCCAGATGCACATTAGATAGATGACTCAAGCATGTGTACTCCCTCAGGCTTGTGAAAGTAATAAGTGATGCTTTAGCAAGCCTGCCTCCCGGTATTTGGCTGGAAACGGGTAAAAGCTTACTTGTTTGCCAGTGGCCCCGTAAAGACAAGAGAACATACGAAGTAAACACTGCTTTTCTATTATTGAGAAGCCAAAGATTTAACAAAAACTCCATCACTCTATGGTAGATGATAGCCTATATTATGTGTCTTTTTCTTTGGGTGTATGTGCAGCTGAAGGAGGCTGCCAAGGCCATAGACCCAGGCCTGGTGGCGATGGCATGTGGCTCCTATCGCCGGGGAAAGGCCACATGTGGAGATGTTGACGTACTCATATCTCATCCTGATGGCAAGTCCCACAAGGGGGTTTTCAGCAAAGTGTTACAGAACCTCCGTGACAGTGGTAAGCTCCATCTTCTTTAGCATGTCTCATTCTTACCTTTTGTTTTCCTTAAGAGAAACCTAAAAAAACCAACGGTTTATCTCTCAGGGTTCTTGACAGACGACCTGGTGAGCCACGAGGAAAATGGTGAGCAGAAGAAATACATGGGTGTGTGCCGTTTGCCAGGACCTGACCGCCGCCATCGCAGGCTGGACATCATCGTAGTACCCTACGATGAGTTCGCCTGTTCTCTCGTGTATTTCACCGGGTCGGCACACTTTAACCGCTCAATGAGAGCCCTGGCAAAGACAAAACGAATGAGCTTATCGGAGCACTCGTTGAATAAAGATGTGGTGCGTCAGGGTAGCTTGAAGGTGTATCGCGGCACTCCGTTTACTACACCGACAGAGAAGGATGTTTTTAGTCTGATAGGCATACCATACAGACAGCCTCATGAAAGGGACTGGTGAGCATTTGCCAAATCCTAATGATGATGATGAATGATGACGATGCAAACTGCAATTATGCTCAAACAGACACTTTTATGGATGTTTTACTGCTCCACAGATCATGCAGAAGCCCTGGTTTACTTGAATGCTAATTTTATTCTACACATTAAACGGTTGGGTTCACTCAAATGCAAAACAACTTATTTTGTTACTTATATCTGTCCTCCCATAGTACAATCAATTAAATTTAGTTGTAGGATCCAGAGCCTTTACAAATTTCAATTTTGATTTGGTAGGAACAGTTTCTTCAGCCTTCTTCAGGGAGCCGGATTAAGCTAAGAAACCAAAAACATTGTTGAAAACGTATTTGCTATTAAGTTTTATAAATGTAAATAATAAAACTTCCATTATAAAAAGCTGGCCGCAAAGGTTTCAAAGGCAAATATCTCAAAACTTCAAAAGAAAAATCAAAAACTATGTGCAGGACTAGACACCACATGAGGCAAGTAGAAACATATGTGATATTGCAAGTTGAGTGAACTGGGCCTTTTAAAGACATTTTAATATAGAAGGTGCCTAAAACTGTATATTTTATGAAAGATGAGTAATGGTAATAAAATGTATCAAAGGGTGTAGTAACTAATAAAGACACAGTAATCACCACTGTAGAGGTGTTTCTCTCTGTAGTCTCTTAACAAACTGTGTCCTGTGTTCTGTTTATAAGCTCAGGATCCATTTCTACCGGCGGAATGCGATCGTCTTATTTATGAATTATTTGCATCTGTACGTTTTGAAATTCTGATTGTGACGTCGATATTAAATAACCCAGAATATGATTATTGTTTCTCTTAAATGATAAAACTCATCAAGCCCGACAATCAGGAATGAACAGCCTCACGTGACTGAATGAAATGATGATAAATTATGTAAAAAGTGTTTCGTCTCTCAGCTCTCTCTCTCTCTATATATATATATATATATATATATATATATATATATATATATATATGAGGGAGTGAGAGATCATTGGGTTCAGTATAACACGTTCTTGTTTTTCCATGTTAGAGACCAAGTCTGCACTAAGGCCGACGGCCGTCGGGCTGCTGGGAGACGATAGTTCCATCATGTGGCCCTGAGCTATATCTGCTATTTGCATTCACCCCTCTAGGATTTCACACAATACAGAGTCGGCTGTATTTTATCTGTGTCACAGTATTATTGTAACCAGGGATCGCTTGTATCTGTCCCACTTTATGATTAACAGTCTTCATCAGCTCTGTTCTCATCAGCAGCTCACAGCATGAATGATCCACTCCGTTGTACAGTCGGTGTACTATTTTAGTCCCATTCATTCTCCAAAACAAACACCTTTAGTGAGCGTGAAAGTCAGTTTTCAGGGGCTGTGTCTCTTTACATAACTGTTTATCGCACCTATAAGAAACAAACGTCTGTTATTTGTGTTTTTTTTTACCGATACTTTGACTAAGAGTTTGTAAAGCTGAGTTAACTACAGTCATGAAAGCCAGGGACCCATGTCACCCTCCACCACACACACGCTCGCCTTACATGCATAAATATTGTTTTATTTTGTCTCATTTCTTAATCCATTTTCAAATTTATATATATATATATATATAAAGGGTTTAGTCTCTCCAGCTCCCTCTGACTTTAATTGTTTCCATAATAAAAGTTATTGAGACAGGTTAGGCTAGCTGCATGACGTCATGCTAATAACTTATTTAGCTTTTTAAAACAACGGGGACAGATCCAGCACGGACGGTTAGGGAGTGAGAGACATGAAGCACCTGCTAAGAAATGGATATATAGTTATAAATAAATAATTATATATATATATATATGTGTGTGTGTGTGTGTGTTTTATATTATAGTGAATATTATTATATGATATATATATATTATTATATGATATACATTATTATATTATACAGAATATTATTATATGATATATATATATATTATTATATCATACTGAATTACCTGTGAGGGTGACTAAAATAAGATGTCCTGACGTGTTTATCAAAGTGTTATTTACTGCTTTTTTTCATGTTGGAATAAAGGTTAAATATTTAACTGCAAAGCAGTAATGCGTGTTTGATAATTTGATTAATTTAATTTTTTTGCTTTAAATCATTCTGGGATGTTTGCTGAGATTGATTGGATGTGGCACAGCTCTACCTAGAACATGTTCCACCAGCCGCCACTGGTGGTATCAGATCTCTTCCTGTGTTTTCGTCATTTTATTACGATCACATTAGTTTACTTGTTTTTTACAGAGTAAACTTGCTTGTAGACTTGTGACATACTACACCACTTATCAGCCCTTTGGTACGAGGTCAATAAGTAATGAGGAAGGAGATGACTGTTCTCATAAACTAGAGAAGGGGAACCCAGGAAGACAACAAGTCCATGCACGAGAGACGCACCGATCCGTGATTGGTCGATCTCCTCCCAGCTGGCCGGGCTCTCCAATCACGGTTCAGTCCGCAAAACCAGTGGCGATCCACGCAACCAAACGCCCATCGCGTTGCGCACATGGATCGGGTCGCGGTGACCACGCCACACCCAACGGACCGAGGCAGGGTGCCTGTGCCGGAGGAACGGCTTGTGTAACAGCTGTATCAGCACAGTGGCACCGACAGCAGCCAGTTGCGCCAGCGGCACCGCGCCTTCTTGAAATGCCCAGTACGCAGAGGAGGTGGCGGCGCATGCAGCGGCCTCTCAGCGCGACAGGGGCCGCGAAATAGTTGAGGAGAATCGGTCACAGTTTTGTTGAACAACGGTGTTCGCATGCGTATGTTTCTGCCGAAGCTGTAGCTACTTTTGGGAGGAATGAGAGGCGCGTGTTCGGCTCTGACAATGGGATTGTTTTTGCACGCTATTGGCCCTATCACCCCCACCGACCCCGCAGCAGACAGGGTAAGTTGAGGCTGAGCAGTCAAAAACAAGGCTCTCTCTCTCTCTCACTCTCTATCTCTCTCTCTCTCTCTCTCTCTCTCACTCTCTATCTCTCTCTCTCTCTCTCTCTCACTGGGCTGTTAGCTAGCTAGTTACCCGGCTAAGTTGGCAAACTATACAGTTCTTGGCTTATTAAACATCAAGCCCTGTCCTTATTGCAGCAAACTACATCGGTTATGGTTTGATATCGACTTAATTTAACTTGTGCTGTCAAGAAAGATGCTAGCATGCTGGCTGAGCTCGGTAGCTAGCTGCGACAGCTAACGCACCTAGCTAGCGTTTGTGAAGTAAAGGGACACTCGGTCAGGGCCTTGCTCTCTTTGTGTTTATGGTAAAGGTTTGACATTTTAGCCACAAGCGAGTTGCATAAACAAACAAAAAAAGCAGTTATTCAGGTATGAATACAGGTACACACAACAACACGTATTGGTACAGGAGCCATGGTTAAATCTCTGCCAGTAAAACAGTTCTGTTAGTTAATGAACATTATAGCTTTTCTCTGCTAGATGTTGTTCTCAGTGACATTATTATCATTTACATCTATTAAAGGACCCGGTCATCAAGTCACTTGGCAGTTTTATTCTTTCTAAAAATGAATATGTTTTACGGTATTTATTACAATGTATTGCTGTGTCAATATGTGGTGCAGAAACTGAAGCACAGTATCCAGGCTTTCTTCTTTCATCTCTACAAATCACACAGATGTGCACCTCTGCACGCAGATAATGATACAGTGTTCATGTGAGGGTTCTTTGGAGATCAGAGTACACTTTTTACTTCTGAATGGACACATTACAACCAAGAGTCCACACGTAACTGTTCAACTCCCTGTTTCAGTTTGAGTGAGTTCACATTGCAACCTCTGAGGAGATAGAAGTTACAAGTGAGCTTTAAATAACTATCCCTTCTCAGAAATGATTGCACCTGCCAAGAGGGATGTTGTTTCTTTCTCAATCTCAGCAGTCTTACCTTCTTTGATGCTGCACGTTTAGGAGACGAGATGTGTTTGCAATGATGCATATTGTTGTTTGTCATGACTATATTTTTGTATGTATAATTTGAGTGGGTGGATTGATGTAATTAGTCAGGGTCCGGTACTGTTCCTGATCCGCTAATTAAATGACATAAGTATGTTTAGTCAGCAATTATTCTTGGTCATGTGACAGTTCAGTGAAAACTGAGAGCATGCACAGGGCATCGAGGAGCACTAGCATTGAGCCGTGTAGGTTTGTTTAGGACACGATGAGTATGAAACCACAAAACTACAAAGTGAGTCCGATCTGTAACTGTGTCTTGAAGAGCAGCAGATTATGTTGTATCGAGGGTGTTTGATTTACAGTAGCACGAGTAAAGAGATGCAGCAACAGCATTCGTGCATCTGCAGTTTTGCTGATTACAGACTCGAATGCGTCAGAACTAGTTTTTCATGAGCTAGACTAAATAGATTTATTTGTCATCCCATTTGTTGTGAGAAAGTAGGGGGGAAAGTTATCAGTTATTACACCCGTATCAGCACTTAATCGGTCCTTTCATATACGAGATGTCACCCTGTTTGTTTTATCAGTAGTCTGTGCTACAATACCTCTGAAGGTTCACATCAGTGCTGATGGTTTCAGTTCCTCTGCTGTCCAAGAGTCCAAGGTGTAGTGACGGTTGGCAAACGACGAATTGGCGCATTACCGCTACCAATTGGTAAAATAAAATAAGTCATGAGACATGTCGTATTTTGCCAGAGAAGGAAAATATGCTCATATTTCTGCAAAATAATTGCCGAAGTTTGAAGCTGTAGTGTGTGTACAGAGTGTGTGTGTGTTTTGTATTTATTTATATTTATTTAAGTATACTGTAAACTGTTAACAGTTAATATATTGTTCAATTTGAAGAAAAAAGTATCGGTTCAGGCACCGTTTAGGCACCGGTATCGTTTTAAAAGTATCGTTTTAGCACCGGTATTGGGAAAAAACCCAAACGATACCCATCCCTAGTTATGAAACGCATATTTGCAGGCGGTTAGTTGTCATTACTTCGGTATGTCATTTGTTGGTGCATGTAAGGCCGACGGCCGTCGGTCTGCTGGGAGACGATAGTTCCATCATGTGGCCCTGAGCTATATCTGCTATTTGCATTCACCCCTCTAGGATTTCACACAATACAGAGTCGGCTGTATTTTATCTGTGTCACAGTATTATTGTAACCAGGGATCGCTTGTATCTGTCCCACTTTATGATTAACAGTCTTCATCAGCTCTGTTCTCATCAGCAGCTCACAGCATGAATGATCCACTCCGTTGTACAGTCGGTGTACTATTTTAGTCCCATTCATTCTCCAAAACAAACACCTTTAGTGAGCGTGAAAGTCAGTTTTCAGGGGCTGTGTCTCTTTACATAACTGTTTATCGCACCTATAAGAAACAAACGTCTGTTATTTGTGTTTTTTTTTACCGATACTTTGACTAAGAGTTTGTAAAGCTGAGTTAACTACAGTCATGAAAGCCAGGGACCCATGTCACCCTCCACCACACACACGCTCGCCTTACACGCATAAATATTGTTTTATTTTGTCTCATTTCTTAATCCATTTTCAAATTTGATGTTTGTACATTCGTTCTTTCATATAATACCGCTTAGTGCAAAAATCACCTGTTTTAAAAGTCTCCTTTTAATCACATAAACCTTCTGAAAGGATCAGCATCATTAATGCATTAAAATCCTCAATGTTAATAAGACATTCATGGCAAAAAAACAATCTTTGTGAAATTTAAGTCGCGGTTATCCTGCCGTCTTGATGACTGTGAAACGGCACCTTTCTTTGTTGCAGGACACAATACTAAATAAGGGGTCAGCGAGGTCTTTACGTGCATCAGCTAACGTGCCAAATCCTGCAGGCCTCTTCTAAGTGGATCAACTGTAACTGTGCCGTCAGAGTTCACTAAGAACCGTTGCCACTTATCTCCAGTAACAGTAGTCGATCGTCACTGGGGGATATTTTGAACTGTTCTCATCGTCCGTTCATTTCAACAGCTTCTCATTACGAAGGTTGATTATTTTCTAACGGAGCAATCATTTCTGGGACGGTAACCGAATCTCCCGTTAATCCGGTAGCGTAGCATTAGAGAGGTGGATGGTTTCTTTGTTGCCTGTTTGGATGGGAGACGGAGGGATCTAGTCCGTCCAGATTCTTTACCTTAGTCTCCTACATTCTGTTCAGGGTCAGCTGTTTGATTGACATTCTATCACCTCACTTTTCCTGCCACACAACACTTTGTCTTTATGAAGACCGGTTAACAAAAGCTGGAGCCCGTTCACACTCGTCTTTATGCAGCACGAGGACCCAAACAAACTAGATGCTTATCGGTATTAAATGGCAAACAGGGCTCAGCCTGCCAAGTGGAGAGCATATGGTGGTGAGTCAGTGAAAACAGCTGAAGTTATCACAGACAAAGGGGAGGAACAGAACATAATCTGTTTATCACACAGTCAATTAAATTCCTCTATGTTGGGGCGGTGTGTGTGTGTGTGTGTGTGTTTTTTAATGTCTTGTTGATAAGGAAACAGCTGTTAAGAAGAGACTCCTGTTTGAGGTTGCGGTCCACATTTAAAGATGTCAGCAATGTAGTTTGTGCTGATCTGGTGCGTATGACAAATCATTCCTGTGTAACTGCGCTGTCTGGCTTTCTCGGTGCATTTCTTGCCGTTCTCTCCGGGCCTCACACTTAACACACACAGACACACGCCTCTCACCGCTCTGTGCGCCTTATTATCATGCGGCGGCCCAGCTAGGAACTTGCCCTCCGCTGCTGCTTGGAAATTTCCGTAGAGCAATCCTTGTCCACTGTTTGGGGCTGGATTGGAGTGGGGTGAGGGTGTGTGTGTGTGTGTGTGTGTGTGTGTGGTATGGTGGACAGAGCAAGAGAGAGGGGGAGGCAGAGAGAGAGAGAGAAGGAGGCAGGGAGAGGGAGGGAGAGTGAGAGTATGTTTGAGAGCTGTTTGACTTCTTTTGTGGCATAATGACCCATGAGTTCTGAAGGACGTTTGTGGGATTTGTGGACCCTGGATCATCATGCCTCACATTCTGGGACCTGCGCTGGTAATCTAAACTACCCCTCTATAGAACTTTGGCGAGCTAATCATTAAGCTAATCTAGAAGAAAACATCTGAGGGATCTTGCTGGAAAAACCCACAGAGCTTTTTCTTGAAAGGATTTAGGTTACAGTGCTGCCTTGTGTTTTGGCAGCATGCGGATCTATCTGTTCACATTACCGTCTCGCCCATGTCCTCTCACAACGCAACCTTTCATGGGATACTATTAGTGAGGGTTAGCTTATGATCAGGGACAACTGCTAGTTTGTTATATTTACAGCTGCAACATGTAACGGATTGTTGGAGCGGAGACAAATGATGATTTAATTGATTTTGGATGCAAGTGGACGTTTGAGTCCAACACCTTCTGGTGGTTTATGGTTGTGATTAGGCCTCCGGCTAAACTTTGAATTTAAATTGCGTATCAGATCTGCGGTAACATACTGAGGGGTTTTGTGCTGGCTGAGATTCAGAAAGTCACACTTGATATGAGCCTTAAACACTGATGGAATTCAAGAGGACTTGTTTACTCCAGAGCTAAGTATACATGTTGTCTGCAGTGTTGTCATTATTATAAAACAAAGATCAGAGCTAGGCATGTAATCTGTATAATATACTATTTTGTGTAATAAGTATATAAGAAAATTAACATATATATTTTTCCAGTGTGTACACTACACCACTTAAAAACCCCATTTAGAAATGTGTAGTTATTTATGAAAGTGGGACAATTTCGATTAGAAATGGGCCTTTTTCACAGAAGACATGTTGACATGTCACAGTAGGAAAAGCGAGGGTGTAAATACTGATTTATAATTGGAGTTGCTTCAGACCTCCACACTACTACGTTTCCATATTAAAACGCATTTATTTTGCTATGTTTACACTGAGCGTCCACACTGCGTCGGAGCGTCGGAGCAACGAAAACAGAAACGTTTAGAAACGCTCCCGAGGACGGACACGTTTGAAAACTCAGGGGTTACTCCCAGTTTCAGGGCCCAGGTATTGTGCATGCTGTCTCACTCTCTCACTCTCTCACTCTCTCACTCTCTCACTGTCTCACTCTCTCACTGTCTCACTGGGGAACTTAAATAGAACAAAAACATTGTCAAAGTCACCTGTGCTCTTTGTACTGTGTGACAAAATGCAAGCGAAAGAGGCGGCTCCTCTAGAAATGATTCAAGAAAGTACCGTCAGTTGTAACACTGAGAGCGTGGCGCTCTAAAGACGACCGTTTGTCAACAACAGCTCTAATAGGAAACCATGAATACTAAATGAATAAAGCGAGACTGAAGCATCTTGATCTAAAATAGAGAGAAATAGAAGTGGAAAAATGACTGAAACCAAATATAATTAATTAAACAGTAACATTCAGAACAAACAACTAAAACTATGAATAAGAAAAAAATAGCAAAACTTCATCATTAATCTCGAGGGACATCCAACGCAAGACAGGTGCGCTGCCTCAGGGATTCCAGTGCTCCTCTTGAGTGTCAGTAGCTGCATGAACAGGATTAGCAGCTCTCCAAAACATATCTTATGGCTATCTAATATCTAATCTCTAATCTCTTAGTTCACCACTTTGTTTTTCAGCCCCTGACTGAGCTGAGGCTGACATGATATAATGTCCTCTTATATAATGTATTTAACCTAAAATCACTCCTTTAATTCACACTGCTGATCTCATTTGAACTTGTTGAACACATGGTGAACATTTCCCAAAGCAATCATTTCTTACTTTCTAGTTGGACTTCATGTTGATCAATTCACAGATTTGGTTTGACTTTGTTCCTGTTGATCAGAGTAAAACACAGAACAAGCGTAATTTCACCCTGGTGTGAGTCACAAAAACAAGCATGAGAAACGGTGGGGGGGCTGTGTTTCTTTTATTTTATTGGTGCTGCACACCGTAACCGGACGCCTCGGGTGTTTTTTTTTAAGCTGAGATGTTGATAATACTTCCCTGTTTAAAGGTACGACTGCTTCTCTCTTGCAGAGCCTCCTGCACTGTGAAGGTGTTAACAACCAGAGCTACATCTGTGAGTCCGGACACTGCTGCGGCAATTCTCAGTGCTGCAGCTACTACTATGAGCTCTGGTGTAAGTATCCCGCCTCCACTTCTTACCTTCTCTCTGTGTTCACACTATTCCTAGCCTGTGCGACGTGCTGTCATTACGTTCCCTCAACAGGCGTCTGCTATATTTAGTGGCACGCTACAATCTAACTCCATTGCTTTTCATGCACACATTGAGGTGATTCATTCAAATTTGGCACAAAAGGTCTGCTTGCAGTGCAGGATGAAGTGATGACGGGGATTTAAACTGTGACGTGACTGGTAGGCGGAGGCATGCAGCCGCAACGCTGTGATTCTAGTTTAAAAGGAACAATGTGGGAACACAACCGATAATGTCGTCGTACCTCCTCCACCCTCTGCTATCGAGAGATGGGACGACCCGAACAAGTGGCCTCTTCGGAAAAAGTGCAGAATCATATTTAGCTACTACATTCATTCTGTAGCGACTGATGGCGAATCGGTGAACAACCTCTAAAGCCCTGAGGCTCATCAGTACCTTCTTAGTAATAAAGTACGGGCACTTTTTATTGAAGGAGGTGCGACACCACCATGTCGGGCTCAAAGCAGACACAAAGCCGTCGTCACCGCGTTTACATTTTGTTTCAGCGTCCGGTGAAACGCGTGCAGCGGGGTGCTCGTCATTTGCAGCCACGCAGCTACAATACTGTTCTGATAACTTGTTTATTTCTGTTTCCAGTTCTTGCAATCTACAATTACAACTACCGAGTGTAGTTTAGAATCAACGGTTTTTCCGTTTAAGAGAAGGACAGGGATACTGTGTGCTGAAGGTGAATTCAGGAACAAAGAAGAATGTAGAGCTGAAAAAGATGGATCATAAAGCGGCTCACATTTCTCCAGGCTCATCAACGTCAACACCAGATCCCATAAGCTCCCCGAAACGTTTCAAGGATCACACAGAATTTTAAAGTTATGCGAGTTCCTCTGACAGTGGCTCCACTATTTCAGCTGCTGACAGATGGCCTGTGTCACAGATTAGATGTGGAGATCAGTGGGACCTCTCAGAGACAATCAACGAGTACAACGCTACATGTCGGTGTGTCGTGGTTTCATTAAGCCTCGTCCAGGAGGAGAGACCCGGGTACAATGTGCATCACAACTGTGGCATGACTGACATGCCAGCACAGCAAAAGACAGATCCCCAAACGGGGCACTACTGACCCACAAAACATACCGAGTGAACACTTGCAACTAAATATGGTGAAGAAAGAAAGTCGTACAACTCCTTGAGATTCAGGGGCATCCTGTGGAAAGGCCTGGTGGTGTGACCCGATCATCCCCGGCTTGGATTCAGTCCAGATAAACTTTTGGACTCAAATATCCCGTCAAGAGTCACCTGAAGAGTTTTTTTTTGGGTTGGCCAAATGGTGATATCAGACGCTCAAATTATGTGCAGGATGTCATTCTTCCCAGCGAGCAGAGTGGGTACAACCTCCAGGTGGGTGAAAAATACATTCACCCATAAATGAGCAGCGTTTGAAATAATGTAACCTTCGTTTTAAACAAGTTGTAAGTCGTTTTATTTGTCTATTTATTTCAGATCCAGCTGACAGTGATGTGTTTGGGGCTACAGAGCTGCAAGCTGGTCATCTGGACATCAGATGACCAGCTGAAATTTGACAATCTACACAGATGCACACATGAAACTCTACAAACATGTTTATTTTACACACATGCTTCCTAGATTAGGGAATGATTTCATTCCAAGGAGGTTCAATCGTTGGTTAAAATAAACCTTATGTTTAATATAATCACAAACACTTTTAGTCTTAGTCTGGACTACCTTCAAATAGTTGAGCTGTGGTCGGTGACCTTGAGTTATAAAAACACCTAAAATACATTTTACTTTGGTAGAACAATCTACAGCTCTTAACTTGTTGAATGTCATGTATTGGCTGTACCTCATTCCGATTTTTGAACACGTTAACATGACGTGCTGTACTGTAAGGACATGTGTAAATTCAGTATTAAATATCTTACTTTACGAAGGTTGTGTTTGGAATGTTTTCTTGAAAAGTCTGTGACAATGTAGCCGCATTTGTTTCATGAGGCATTCATGGAATATGATCTTTGACAGTTTAGTCTCTATAAACCGATTCTGCAGTCGTGTCATCTGGTTTCTGTTTGTGTTCTGAGTAGTATTGACCGATACAACCGTTCAAGCAGGCTTTGTGTTGAGAGCACAAGAGGCGGAGCTCATTGGCCAAAATACAATATGGGAACTCGACGGCTACCGTCTCAGGATGATTTAGCTTTTTATTGGTCCAAAAGGAAGTGGCCTGGATAACCGCTTACCTTAGTCTGATCGAATGCATGTGTCTAAAATGTCGCTTTCCTAACTGGATTCCAACTGAATTTGGCATATAAGTTATTGTATGAGCTGTTATTACTGTATGCTATGTTATGTTCTGTTTAACACTGATAAGATATCTAAAACCATACTCTTACTCCCTATATCATAATTTAGGCCAATTTGTGTTCTGTTTTATTTCTGTAGGCGTACAGGTTTTTG
This sequence comes from Anarhichas minor, assembly GCF_050575085.1. Lineage (NCBI taxonomy): Eukaryota > Metazoa > Chordata > Actinopteri > Perciformes > Anarhichadidae > Anarhichas > Anarhichas minor. The sequence continues at coordinate 7,029,717 of NW_027466458.1, forward strand.
TAGTCCAGGCTGAATAAGAACTAGGCCGATGCATTGGCCAATATTTACTTGAACTGAAAGTATTTCAAAAAATGCTGAATTGGCATATCTTAGTGACCGCTCAGCAGAGATGCACTGAACTGAGTGCCACGCGGTAAAGCTTAAACTCTTATTCTACAGAGAGACGCGTAGCCTTGCCCTGTAGTCCTTGAAGTGAGGTTCCCTAGTTGTATTTGTGTCGACGTAGTGGCATGACATTTATTTTAAACACAAACTGAAGCCAATTTTTGCTCCTTGCTGCGGCTGGGACAGGATTCTAGATAATACAGTTCCAAAAGTAATGCGTTTGTAGAGAACTAAGGACTTGATTGTTCTTAAACAGTCACTTTGTGCTGGGTATCTACAAATAGGATTTCTGTAATTGTATTTTATTACTACAATACTCCCAAGATTTCAACATTTTGACATTCAGGGCGTCCATTATTTCTTCGTATCGTTTATTTTCCTGTAAGTTTGGGGCAGAATATTTCAGAAACATTTACAAATGTCTCCCAAAGTGAGAAACCAGACACCTCAGAGATCAGCGTGTGAGACGGCTGTGGTGATATGTATGGAGTCGCTCCGTAGAGAAACCTCTCAGTGCTTTGTTGTAGAGATGAGAGCGGTCTTGGACCTCTCGACGGTGATTGAATTGATGTGATTCCATACATTTCATGAACCAGATGTCGGCAGGATTTGATCAGCAAGTGTTTGTGTCACATCACCAGCAGCTGGTACAGTTAAAGATTATGGATTGAGTTGTAAACACAACATGACGGTGTTGATCTTCCTCTCACCTCAGGGTTTTGGTTGGTATGGGCGATCATCTTCATTTTGAGCTGCTGCTGTGTGTGTCACCATCGCCGCACCAAACACCGGCTGCAGCAGCAGCAACGGCAGCACGAGATCAACCTCATCGCTTACCGCGAAGCACACAACTACCCCGCTGTGCCCTTCTACTTCAGTAAGAGCTGCTGTACCACCCCGACACAAACACACACACACACACACACACACACACACACACACACACACACCATGATGACTAAACCTGATGTGGAACTTTGTTTGGGTGGGATGCATTTCAGACGTATGAGTTGTATTGATGACTGACAATTACTTTGAACGGATATGAGCACTGAGCACGTAAAGCTTCCCTAATCCACATTCTCATATTTACCGTGGAACCAATGAGTATATAGTGTGAAAGGGATTGCATCATCGCCCGACTCTTCAGTTCTCTGTAACTCTATGCAGTTATTTAGCGTCTTTCAGCTTATTTGTTTCGTTTTTTGGCTCGCAAATTTTATGTTTCACTGCTCTCATCTACTGTGTTCTCAGCTGCAACGTTCTGGTGAAGATGGTGGAGCATTTAGCAGATGTTTCTCTCAGTAGTTGAGTGAATATCTGACGAACATTTGTCAGGTGGACAGAAACACAGCTCCAAGTAAATGCTAATGTTGTGTTTGTAGCTGCCCCCAAGTGGCAAAAAGAAAAATGAAATTGACTTAAAGTAGATGAATTCTCCTCAGTGAACACCCGTTCACAACAACTAGTGTTAGCTTTGCAATTACAGACACAAGTTCATTTAATACACTGAACATAAATGTGTGGATACCATCAGTATAACTAACACATTTGATAGTTTTGATTTTAATTAACTAGAAACTGAGCAGGGGGCCATTTTTCTCAAAAGTTGACATCGTATTTGCTCATGCAGGTTCGCTTATCATTATCAAATCAGCTTGAGTGAGTAAATAAGACCTCCTGGTCAGAATATCAGGTTTATATCCACATTGATGGCCTTTCTCCTCTCTCCCCCAAACATGTTAAGGCGGAAAACTGGTCACTGCAAACATTAATCATCTTCTTTGTGAAGAAAACAGTTTTGTCACGCCGAAGCATTTTTTGGTACCCAGCAAACATAATGTCTTACTGGTGCACACAGTATATAAAATCAGTTTGTATACATTTTTCCCTACGTGACCTCATTACTAGTCCTCCCAGCTGCAGTGTATGACTCACAGTCCTCCTGTGACGGGTCCGATGTAGAGGTGAAGATGTAGTCTAGTAGCTCCCTTCATTGTTTCTCTAAAGAACTTGGAGCTGGACCCTGGAATAATCTTTTTCAAGAATTTCTAATCGGCAGTTTTCTAGTTACATCAAACTAAGGAATTTAAAGGTAGTGACAAACAAAGCAGTGCTCCTCGGCTAATGTTTGCACTGACATGTATCCCTGGTTTCACACAGCGTCAGAACCTTCCCTGTTTGCATGCCCCAGTTTTCAGGAAACTGCCTGCATTGCTCCCTTGGTACCTCGCCAGTGTTGCAACACCATCTCGCACAGTGCTGCACCGGCCTTCAGCACAGAATTGACCCAGAAATTAGCTTGTTTTGTCACATTTTTCCCCCTATTGCTTTGGGAATGTTTGAATAGTGGTCTGGGAAGTTCAGTGAGGTCTTACTGTAATGTGTTGGGGTCAGGCGGTGGTGTTTATTTGAAGGGAAAACTAACCCATGTACGTTTTGCTTGCCCTGTAAAATGTATTTAGTTGTTTAGTTACATTTTGTGCGCATTTGCAAATGTATGGTTTTCTTCTCTTCAGGGTTTCTGCCCAACTACCTCCTGCCTGACTACGAAGAGGTGGTCAACCGGCCGCAGACTCCTCCCCCGCCCTACAGCGCCTTACACACTGGCCCGTCCTCAGTGGCTTCTAGCCCGCTGGCTCATGAGCAGCAGGAGGGACACTGTCCAACCATCCAGTCCACTCCCGTGCCCCCGGTCTCTGACATTCTGTGTTGCAGACCGAGCACAGAGGAACCACAATCCCCCACCTTAGACTTGAGGCCAAAGCCTGACAACAAGCCCATGCAGACAGCACAAGAGTCAGGCATGATACTGCTGTCAGATGGGCTCAACAATAGGGAGGGACTTACCAGCCAGGAGAAAATAAGTGATAGTGGGGACGACTCCTGCAAGGACCCACTGCTGAAGGACCTGTCAGAGGGTTCTGCTGAGGACAAAGATCGGCTCCCCAATGGAAGGAGGAGGCGATTCACGGGAGACTCTGGGATTGAGGTGTGTGTGTGCAGCACACGTGGGAGCAGCGGTTTTAGCGGAGCTGGAGGGACAGGCCAGGAAGGCAAGGAGTTGAGGGAGCTAGAGAGCCTGCTGGGGCGCGAGGGAAACGAGGAGGAGGAGGAGGTGGAGGTGGGCGACTTCTGCGACAGCTGCGGCAATCGAGCCTCCTTCGGTGTGGAGGAGGAGCAAGCGCTGGGCGGGCCGGATAGGCGGGTCGCACGTGGGTCTTCAGGACCTCCCCAGCCGGCTCACCAGATAGGCAGCGCCTCGCTCCACCCTCCAGTGTGCCTCCTCCTCCACACCATCAACGAGCAAGAGGGGCCGCACCACAGTACCAGCACTGAGCCACAGGGCTGAAAACGACGTCAACGCGCACTTGTGTCATAGAGGGAAGGGGAGAACACTTGAGACGGAGCATGGAGGCCTCTGCTTTTGTATCCGAGCAAGTGTTCTATGTCTAAATACTTTCTGAGTGAGTATTTTATGACTGTGTGCATCTTAGATAAAACAGGTGTTGGAGCAGGAAGTGGAATCTCAACTCGTATGACTGAGATCCAAAGTTTGAGAAAAGTCCGCTCCTCCTCCACACACTGGAACGGTGGCCTTAACCTGTGTATTTTGGGTTATGTTTGGGCAGTCCAAGCCCTTTACTTCTCTCTCTCACACACACACAGAGTCCTTCAGTTGTCCCTCTCTTGCAACTGAGCTACTGACACACAGTGAAAGATTTGATAGCTGAAGCTGTGGCGACAGGACAGGACGTTCACTGCTCTCCTCACCGGGTGCTTGCAACAATTCTGGAAAGCCGTTCTCTGCAGGCACAGAACTACGTAGTAAAAAAAAAAAAACAGCAGGAACATTTTGGATGAGTGCAATGTGGATTTACCACAGTGTGTCCTTATGCAAACTGGTACTGCACAGGGACACAAGAACAAGACTCATAATTCTTAAGTGCTTCTTCAGCCATTAACCACCGCTCTGCCTTGTATTGTTGTTGTTGCTCTCTATCTGCCCCGCTAGTGATAGAGAAGTAGAAGTGCATTTACTAATCGTAATGTGAGCAGTTCCTATTTTGCACAAAGTGTATTTATCTTTATAAATGAAGCTTTAAGCTTAAAATAAATACAAATTGAGAATGCTTTCATTAAGTCGGTCTTAAATTGCAGTCCAGGACTCGGTGTCTTCTGTCGCAACATCTGTAAGAAATGGACCTCGGTAGATTGTCAGTAGGGAATGCAATAGATTCACTTTGTACACAATCATTTTTCATTCATTTAATAAATGTTTGTAGTACGTGCCTACCCAAAACAATGCAGAACAATGAATCGTTTCAGTGAAACTGGGAGACCACGAGAAAGCAGGTACCAAAAACAAGAATAAAAGGCTTCACAGAGATTACACCTGCGATGGGCAACGTCAGACCTCAACAGCCACTTCAATAGATTACCACCTTCACCAGCTATACAGTATAACACGCTTTGTTTGGATTTTCATAGTAGCACAATTTGACCATGCTTTTGTTTTGGTATTCATTAATTAAACAAATATAGGAGCTTCCTGTATTACATTAAGGCTGATTTCAGTCAATTGGCTTGTTCATTTCTTTATTTATTTTTACGAATGTGTGGCCCTCTCCTAATCAAACTGAGAGGAAATGCTCCGAATAGCCTAAGATATTTGTTTAGTGTGTGTGTATATTCATCCCTTGCTCAACTTCATATGAAGGTAAACATCCCATAATGTAGCCAACAAAATGTCTAACAGCTGTGGCCTGTTGACTGGAAAAATAAAGTTTTGATTAAAAAAATGAACTATAACAGAAAAGCAGAGTTATAAAACAGTGTGATAGCTGTGTTTGGTTATGCTTAATATCTGAATATTTATGAACAGAAGTTTACATCATTTAATGATGGACAGACTGTACAAGTTAACAGGCAATATTTATAATACTGCACTGCGGATTGAAAACAAAGACCACATAGTTCTAGTACATGTATCTTCTGTTTTGAATCTAACCGTTTAATCCAAATCTTACAGGAGCTTTAATAAACTAGATGTTGATTGTTGATGAATGTGCGATGGACAATGCCACTGATTGCATTATGAGTATACAACTTTTACAAATTAAGTGAAATTTTAGTTTGCCCATCCTCTGAAACGAACTGGAATATGGTCATGCTACATGCCATTGTATCATGCAAATGTCAGATTTCTTTGGAGCACTCTCAAAAGTCCACACATTGTAATGTCTGCAAAGCACAAATGTTTTGGTCTCACAGATTTCTCTATCTACCCTAAAACAATCTAACAGAAGATGTCTCTCCAAGCTTCTAGCACAAGTTAAATTGTAACGTAAACTTTCTGTATTTACATTAAGATGATTGAATCCGACCCACGAATGCCTGAACACATTCTTAAGTGCTTTATATGTTAATGCTTTTTTGTGACCTAGAAAGTGATATTGTGTGATTGTGGTACACGTAGTACCAAGACGAGCTATTTTTTCATATCTGCTGAATCCTTTAAAATAAATATTGGAACTGTAAAAAAAAATCCAGAACCACTTTATATTTGAAAATGTGTAAAATATTCTGTAACATGTTTGTGAACCAAATAGTTGCTTTCATAATTTTTATGAAATCATTAGCTTTATTGCTGTGGACAGATGTGTTTTTTTCTCATTATGGGTATTATTTTTAAGATTGTTCTTCTTCTGAACGACTTAAGTTGTGTGAAGGGTACGTTTGACTAACAATACAGTAGATAACGTGTTCTCTTGTTGTTACTAAAGGCACGTTTTCTTTCTTCACCGGTGTCTAAGGAGGTTTTGCACATATTCTTTGAATGTTCTGATTACAAGCCATTTATCACAACAACCAAGCTGGATGTATTTTCAATAAACATGCCCTTTTAAATTCAAGCTGACTCATTTGTTGTCGAGACTGAGTGAAGTTACTTCTCATGAAAACATATTACATGATCTTTGACCACAGTTACATCTGGTATCTTTGGTACCAGGGTTCAGCTGTGATTTAGGGCAATGAAGGACAGGGTGTGCCCTAAAGACGGAAGTCAACTGTACACAAGTAATATTAATTGTGCGCAGAAGGCAACCCATTGCTGAAAACCTTCCTCCACAAATTGTGGACTTCAGTCTCCGGGGCAATGGCCGATGACAACCGGTAAGAAAAACCTCAAAACATGCCTCGTGTCTCCTTTTATCGTATCGTATTTTCATGTAACGTTAGCATTATAAATTGTAACGTTAAGTGAGACGGTAACGGTTGTTTTATAGTAACGTTAAAGTTACATTTAGACCGTGTAACTGTAAACTTGTGGAGTAAAGTTGTAACCTTTCATTTGCTAGCACTGTCAGTTAGCAGCTAGCAGTTAGCTAACAGTAACTCGTAGCGTTTCATGCAAATTGACGTTAACCTATAAAACCTTTTTTTTTTTTAAGCGCGTGCGTAGGAGGCTTCGTTGATACCACCGTTCACGTGGATGTCAAGGTAGAACGTGCACCACCTGTTACACTGCACGCGCCAGAGTGGGCGCTAGCATAATTGCAATGCCTTAATTAACGTCGGCTAAAACACTGGCAACTTTTATTAAAACTTGAGTAATGCTGTTTAGGTGGATTCACCGACCAAAGTACAGCTTGCACGTGTTGTTATGAGTCAATTATTGCACCGCTGACTGATATCAAACTGCTTTACGACGCGCACCAACCATAGCTAGCGTTTCTGCTCTCAAACAGGATTATTACGGCAAGGTGCTGAAGAAAACCGAGGACCTGAAGAGCAATGCCTGCGTGGCTCCGGCCAAACCCGTCCCTGCCTTCATCCGCCAGGCTCTGAAGAAAGTGCACCCCGAAGTCACCGCCAGGTCACTGGACTGTTGTCCCCACTCTCAGTTGTTGCTTTCAGGTGTGTTTACAGGCGCAACAATCCCTGATCCACCGATGCTTACAGTGGGTGTGCTTCCTCCCTCAGGTACTATGGCTGTGGTCTGGTGGTGCCAGAGTGTTTGGAGGGCTGCAAGATACTGGACCTGGGCAGTGGAAGTGGAAGGGACTGCTACATGCTGAGTCAGCTGGTGGGCGAGAAGGGCCATGTCACTGGCATTGACATGACTGAGGACCAGGTAATGGACACCATCATCACATCATGGCCACAGAAGGCTGACAATGATGTATACCGAAAAAAAAAAAAAAAAGACAAAATTCTGCTCCCCAGTATGCACAAACTGCTTAAGACTCATACGGCATATACAGCTTTAAATGCGACAGTGTGCTCTCTTCTAGCTGGACGTGGCCAGGACACATGTGGACTATCACATGAAGGAGTTTGGCTACAAGAAGCCCAACGTTACTTTCGTCCAGGGCTACATTGAGGCCCTGACAGAAGCGGGTTTGGAAAAGAGCTCATTTGATATCATCATGTACGAAGTCATTCACTCCCTCTTTGCTTTGTAATGTGATGCTTTTGTAATTCTAAAGAAATTAAGTTGAAACGCTGATTTTCCTGCCACAGTTCCAACTGCGTGGTGAATCTCTCTCCAGACAAGAAGAGAGTTCTGGCTGAAGCCTACAGCGCGCTCAAGGTACACTCATTAAACATGCCGACAATGCTGCGGCAAAAGGCAAAACAATAATTGTTTGAGAATCGTTCAACCTATTAGTCTACGTAGTTTGATATACATGGTTTGACTGTTGGTCTTTAGGATGGAGGTGAGCTGTACTTCAGTGACATCTACAGCAGTGGAAGACTAACAGAGGAAATTAAAAATCACAAAGTCCTGTGGGGTGCGTCAAATTAATATCCTGCTGCCATAAAAGCTCACAGACGCATGCCAGAATATCACAGTGTAACTCCTCTTGACAGGTGAGTGTGTTGGTGGAGCGCTCTGGTGGAAAGATCTGCTGCTATTGGCTGAAGAAGTGGGCTTCAGCCCACCACGGCTGGTCACAGCCAGCGTCACCACGGTTGACAACAAAGAGCTGCAGGACATTCTGGGTTTGATACTATTCTGTTCTTTGGTTTTTAATCATTTATTTTTGTGTATCGAGTGCTGCGGGGATGAGATATCTCTGTAGGCCAGACCTGTACATTAGCATCACACTGGTTCCCTTGAAAAAGCCAATGGGATTCTTCCTTTGGATTCTGGATTATTGTCGAAAATGTGCATGCTCACACAGAAGTCCAACTAGCCTCGATAAGTGAACACACCTGTGTGGCTGCACCACGGGTGTGTAGGGCCTTTGAGGTTTGTGCAGGTGTTACTGCGTCAGGTCGTTACTACACGCCGACTCTTTCCTTCTGAGCTGTGGATCAGCTAAATTGTTGAGATTGACTGATGCATTTCGTAATTCTTTCTGACCTGTTCTGGCAATACAGGTGACTTCAAGTTCGTCTCGGCCACATACCGCCTGTTCAAGGTCCCTAAAGGCAACACCAAGCCCTGTCGGGTCATGTATAACGGGAGCATCGCAGGGGTGGAGGACAGCTTCCAGTTTGACCATCAATACACATTCAAGGTCTGCACATCCCACCGTACGAGAACAGCTCCATGTCTTCAGCTCATGCACTTTGTTTGTTTGCTAATGACGTGAGACGTGAGTGTGTTTCACAGGTCGATGACGTGGTGGAGGTTGACGGAGAGGTGGCCGCCATCCTGACCCAGTCCAGATTTAAGGCAGACTTCACTTTTCAGCCACCGGGAGGCCCCTGTGAGCCCCGCGGAGCCAAACCTAAGGTCAGTGTCACAACTTAAATTACGGGAAATGTCTTTGTGTGATTTTCCTTTGAGCACTAGAGGTCAGTGTGTTGGTCGTATTGGTTTCAAGTGTGTGTGACACACCCAGAGAGCCCCACTGTCTAAACCGTGCACACAGTCACACACGCATGTGTGCACCAGGACGCATGCTGCAAGATCTTACACACACAAACACTCACATACCCACTCAAACATACGTACGCACACATCCACACGCACAAGGTCAAGCAGCTGTCTTGGAGTCATAACCAGACTGTGGAGTCATGCTGGGGAACCTTGAACAGGAAGAAATGTTCTCTTCTCAGCGAGTGGAATGCCATCTTATCAGCGCTTGTGGTCGCCCTGTGCACACACACACACACATCTACAAACACTGCTATATGTTTTTCAATGACTACCCAGATCCTAGTATCACTCGTGACATTTTATTCTGCTATTGAAGGATTTCCATGTTCGTTTTTTGAATCTCAGTGGTCCAGGGGTTCAGCCTTTGGACTGCCCCTCTGAAGTGAAATTGTGTCCGAGATAGTTTTCTCTAATCAGCGCGGCTAGTTGGTGATAATAGTAATAAAAGGCCTTTGGTCTTGTTGTGAAAACACAGCTACTGTGAAATGCTAATTTAATGAACAACCAGTGTGTGATACATAAGACACTGATACCAGGTGTAAACATGCATGTGAAAGCTCAGCGTACAACAACTGTTACTCTGCCTTTACATAGAAACATGTGAATGGGTGTGTAGTGCTAGAAATCATAAAAAGTGAGAATTTACTTTTTTAAGTTCTTTACAAACTGTCTTGCATGGAATTATTATGCATGTAATACTTGAATAGAAGTGTGTGTGTAGTAAACTCCTGCTGATTTCTACCTTGTTGAACTCACACAGGAAGCCATTGTGGATCCTTTTGAGCTGGTCCTCCAGCTGGAGAAACCAAGTCCAGGTTCAGCCACAGGGGGGTGCTGCAGCACAAAGTCTGCTACCTGCTGCAAATGATGGTGGGAAGAGCACTGAGAGATACAGGCCCAGCATCATGCTATATATGAATAATGAAAGATGTTCAAGTGTACTGACTAAGAGTATGCCTTATTAACATTCTGAAATAAATCACTTACACATAAACATGTGTCTTCTTGATGCTCTGTGCATACTTGCTTGTCAATCCTCCAACTTGAAAAGGTTAATTTAATTTATTTTACTAATAAATACAATTACTTTGTATGAAGGTAAGATCCAAAAACTATACATAATGTTGAACAGTGTTGGTGCCTTCTTCTTATGAAGCCATTTGTCTCCAGTCTTTGACATCTGAATCATATATTTATGCCATTCACACCTTCATCAGGACTTTCCCACCTTTGGGCCACTTATGTTGTAATACATCGAACTATATTGATTAGTTTAGGCAATACATCGACAGGTTTTGCATTAGTATGAGCTTCGCAGAAGTGTTCAAACTAATATCAGTAGTATTATGTTAATTATTGTCATTTCTGTTATAGGATAATAAATATTAATGCCATTATGAATTTTTGCACATATATTATTGTGGATTCTTTACACCAGTATTGCATGAGGTGCCTTTAAGCCAAGAAGAAGTCTTCATAGTTGATATGAAATGGGCCTTTTGTAGTCGTCACTGATGAATACACACCATTACTGTTGGCTCATAACCGTGTTCTGACACTCCATGGAGTCCGAAGATAAATCTGAGGGATTAAAAAAGAGGAAATAAAAAAATATATATTTCTCCTACAAACTTTTCTATAAATATGCTTTTTTCTTATGGAATACAGAATACTTTCTACAGGCCTCTTAAAATGATACAAATAAAACTATCTGAAAAGGAGAACTTGGTTTAACTGCCTGTAACTTGCATCCACAACAGATGATGGTGCTTCATTTGAATCCTAATGTAGATTATAATAATGCCATGTAGTTGAGTGAACGCCTCTAACAGTCTCTCAACATTATAATTATGTCTGCATTATATTGTACTGTAGCTCATGCTATTGTGTCTATCTTTATTGATGTGAGTCTTTTTTACAAGTACATTGTAATCATGTACAATCATGTTATCTCCTGTAGAAGGATGTGTGTTTAAAAAAGTCAGCAGAGTCTCGACTGTCTCTTAACATGAGGTGCACTTGTTTTGGAATTTGATTCGCCAAGGAGGCTGCGCACGCCCCGCCCCCGGGCCACCGGCCGCTACTGATTGGTCGCCGCCGTCGCCTGTCTCGGGGACATCAGGGGAGGCACGAGTTGGCCCATAAGCCTGCGCTCGCGAGTCATCAGTGTCGGACACGTAGTGGGAACGAGCAGGTCCCGATGCACAAGTCACGGCAACCCTCGGCGGAGATGAAGGCGGACTCCGACTGGCTCTGATTTTTAAAAGCCCTTTTCATTCAGGAGGTTGATCGCCATTGGTTATCGATATGGCAGAGCCGTCGTCCCGAGCACCCACCGCTGCAAAAATGGCGTCACTTAACCGGGTCCGAGCTTTGGCGATGCTTTTCTTAACTGTCACTGGCTGTTGTGTCACCCCGACAAGTGGCAAGGAAGGGTCCGAGGAGACCGTCATCATAGGGCTCCGACTGGAGGACACGGACGACATTTCCTTCATGGATAGGGGCTACCTGCGGGTGAGTGAGCGGTCTCGGGTGACGTTAAGGGTGTACGGGAAGAACATCAACAACGAGACCTGGTCCAAAATTTCTTTCACGGAACACGAGCGGAGCCGGACGGTGGGGAGCCTTGACAGCTCCTCCGGGGATAACCAGAGCCAAGAGGACTCGTCCAGCTTGCATCCCTGCGGCATTAGGACTTCGGATATAATTATATTGCCCAACATCGTCGTGAGTCGAAAGACGACCGGAATAGTTGAGATCGAGGTCAAACCGCTGCGCAAGACGGAGAGGAGTAAATCGTACTACCTATGCATCGCCACCGCGACGCCGGCCGTGGGCGGGATGCACGACCCGTGGACGGAGAACACCTGGATCTACCACGACGGGGACGACACCATGGTGATCGTGGTGGAGGAGAAAAAGTTTCTGCTGCCCTTCTGGCTCCAGGTCATCTTCATCTCCATGTTGCTCTGCCTGTCGGGTATGTTCAGCGGGTTGAACCTGGGGCTCATGGCTCTGGACCCCATGGAGCTCCAGATAGTCCAGAACTGCGGCACGGAGAAGGAGAAGACTTACGCCAAAAAAATCGAGCCGGTCAGGAGCCAAGGGAATTACTTGCTTTGCTCGCTTCTGCTCGGGAACGTGCTGGTGAACACCACGCTGACCATCCTGCTGGATGACATCGCCGGCTCGGGGCTGATCGCGGTGGTCATGTCCACCATTGGAATAGTCATTTTTGGAGAGATCGTGCCCCAGGCCATCTGCTCCAGACACGGCCTCGCCGTCGGGGCCAACACCATATTCCTCACCAAGTTCTTCATGCTGCTCACCTTCCCCGCCTCCTACCCGGTGAGCAAGCTGCTCGACTACCTCCTGGGACAGGAGATAGGGACCGTGTACAACCGGGAGAAGCTCCTGGAGATGCTGCGCGTCACGGACCCGTACAACGACCTGGTGAAGGAGGAGCTGAACATCATCCAGGGCGCGCTGGAGCTCAGGACTAAGACCGTGGAGGGCGTGATGACGCCGCTGAGAGATTGCTTCATGATCCCCGGGGACGGCGCCCTCGACTTTAACACCATGTCGGAGATCATGAAGAGCGGCTACACGCGCATCCCGGTCTTCGAGGGCGAGAGGTCCAACATAGTGGATCTGCTTTTTGTCAAGGACCTGGCGTTTGTGGACCCGGATGATTGCACCCCTCTCAAAACCATCACAAAGTTTTACAGCCACCCGTTACATTTTGTGTTCAATGACACCAAGTTGGATGCAATGCTGGAGGAGTTTAAAAAAGGTGAGACAACTAGATATAGAGTGCATTTGTTGACCTTATTTTTTATATATTATTGTGATGCCAAATTAATCTCTCTTGGCTCTCGAGTGTCAAAGGTCATTGCACAAGCTGGTTGGCCTCTCACCTGTCCACCCGTTGGATTTGGGAGGGCAGACAGGTGAACTATTGAATGCCTGTTCTGCTCTGTCCATCAACAGGTCAAGGTGTGTGAGTGAATCTTAAATGTCTAAAGCCTGATCTTCAGCAATAAAAGGGGGGAGGAGAACTTGTGTCCCCTTGATTTCACAATAAACTCCAGGTAGTGAAGGAAGAAGAAAAAAAGGGTTGTTTGTGCATTTGTTATCTGGCCTGACTCACAAAGCACTGAAGCAGCCACATCAGTAGTGAGGTGCACCTGCCTCACTGGTCATTTCCTGTACAGAGGAGGAGGAGGAGGAGGAGGAGGAGGAGGAGGAGGTGTTGCTATCTTTCTCCATCGCTTCCATTCAGTGTTAATGTTCACACGGTCTCTCTCTCTCTCTCTCTCTCTCTCTCTCTCTCTCTCTCTCTCTCTCTGATTTGTGAACGCATTAGGACATGTGGGAATGGTGCAACGGCAGTGCTAAGGTTATCAGGTGGGGGCATCTTGTTTGAGAACCTGCTTAAATCCCTCTCTACCTCTCTTGTGCTTGCCTCTGAATGATGGTGGCGATAACTCCTTTTGTCCAGCCCTGGAATGCAGTCGTGTGGATAATGAATAACAGCCTCTAACACCCTGGAGCCCCCCATGTGTTTGTGTGTGTGTGTGTGTGTGTGTGTGAAATGTGTATGCGCATGGCGTTTGAGAACGACGTTTACCTCACCCACGGTTTACCTGATGTGTTGCACAGCCCTCCCCCTCTACGTAGTTGCTCCTCACAGTATGTGTAGATGTGATGCTGGTCTGCATCTACAGGAGTAACCCGGTGATCCACGGGCACACTGATTCATCAATACTTTAATACTTTAAGAGGATTAATTGGGAGGAAAACAGAGCAAATCACTGAGCTCCATTACCAGAAAGTAGGTGTAGTTCTTCATGCCAAATTTGCATTGCATAATAAACAAGTTGGGGGGGGTTGTTTTCATCACAGTTGACTATTTACGGACACGCACTAGCAGCAGGAAACAACAGTTCCCTTGACCTTGTTGATCTTTTTTTCAGACAGGAGAGCCGTGTGACATGTTGTGGTACATTATCACCACATATGATCCTCGCAGTATCTCTCGCCTCGCCTCTTACACTGGACTGTGCCCGTCTGATGGCTGACATGTTGGTCTTTTGAAGTGATACGGCTGTTCTTGACCCGCGAGTCTGCGTGTTAGGACTGAAAAGAAAGAACAGAAGGAACGGCAGCGTTGGCAGACCTCCAGCCGCTTAAATCAAAAGTCACAGAGCAACGTCACATTGAATTCAACGACGCACACAAATACACTTTTTAGCTCCGACAGTGATTTGAAGCAGTGAGATCTCTGGTTGTGGAGGCAGAATCTGCTGCGCAGAGTTTACGACGTGTTGGCCATTTGTTTTAAACACATATTCTGATTCTAGTATCAATATTACTCTTAAAGGAGCTGTCACGATACATGGTACAGTAATAATGATAAACTAAATGAACTGGAGCAAGTAATGTAGTATGGAATAATATCTGAAAGTAGACTTATAGTCCGACCACTATCACTTAGAGACACTCTTCAATCTGCATCCGCTCCCATCCCCTCTTTGAGGCTGCAGTATGTAGTCGTTGATAACACTTCTGTTGGCTCAATACATTACATTACAGTCATTTATCCAAAGCGACTTACAATTCAGATTCTATCACATTTCTACACCGTAGGCACAGCTACAGGAGCAATTTTGGGGTTAAGTGCCTTGCTCAAGGACACATCGACATGCGACTAGCAGAGCCGGAGCTGGGGTTCGAACCGCCGACCCTCTGATTGAAAGACAGCCCTGCTATCCACTTAGCCACGATCGCCCACAATACAGGTAACGCTGTTAGTGTTTCAGCTTTGTGCACAAACAGTGAGCTTGGGCAGAGATGTGGGGTTCTGTTCTGTCGATGTAATCAATGTGTTTACAGGTGTAATGCAGCTTATTGTTGTGTAACGATAGCAAACCTTCTACGTGTGTTCTTCAGCACATCCGTTTAATCGTCTGACACTTGTTGAATAACAGCCTGAATTGTAAATCTACATTGTTACTGTTTACTAAAGGCAGTTTTTGATTTCCATGTTCGCATCATGTTGGCAGCACAGTTCATACAGGTCCAGTCCGGGGGCTGGCCCTGTGCCAGAAGGGAATTCGCCGTCAGCCTCATGGAAGTCATAAGCAACTGTTGTAGGGGAGGGGGGAGGGGAGGGGGGGGGGGGCTATGGGGTCAAAGTTTCCCGTCAATCTGGCTCTGGTCGCAGCGCACACGCAGTTCAAAGTGCTTTGTATTGTAAGTCATTGTTAATTAATTTGATGCCGCTTGCGGAGCTGCATAGTCGTCTGAAGTCTGTTACAAAAAACGAAAGACAAGAAACTCTTATTAGAGACCGCGTCGGAGCAGTCGGTGTAAACTCTCTGCCGGTTTCTCTGTGCTGTTGTAGATTTGTCGGAGATGCTTCTACACAGATCACACTGATTTAAAGTTTAAAATACGAATAGCTCAATAGTGACGACGAACATTTGCTTGGTGGTGAAAATAAAGTGCTGAGTTACCCCGACCCAGAGCCTAGGTCAGGGGTCACAGTGAGATTCATGCGGGAGCTCTTTAATTCAGGCAGACACCCGTCTGGAAACTTCTGACCTCCTTCATTAATTGCTCTCCGTCTGCGATTGCAACAATTACCGTCACCCGGGGGCTGCTTGTCAAGCTGCAGGTTTACCGGTTAATGAGTGGGTCAGTGTGTGCCATTTGGGACCAAAGCAAGCAGTTGAGTCCGAAGCAGGAATTTAGATGCCCTTCTGACTTTGTGATATTCACTCACTCACTCACCCCCATGTAGTGTAACCAGCCGTGTGAGAGGATGAAGGTATCTACTGTTTGGATGTTTGGAGAGCTTTCTGCCCCTGGGGAAGGCAGGCCACTTGCCTGACTTGAATATGGGAGTCCAGAGGTGGAACTGGAACTTGACCCAACAGAGGCAAGAAAAACCTTTTATCCCCAATTGTCTCTCTTTCTGCTTTGCTAACAACGGACACACAAACACTCAGTACTTCTCATCCATAACTAGTAAACGTGGTGTCTAAATTGGTGTAGTTGCCCTTCTTATCTCTTTTAAGCTACCAGTTGAAGTCGTGTTTTTATGTCTGTGTCTTATAGCCCAGGGTATACATGCTCCACTGTTGGAGGGTAAGGTCCCCAGTGTAATGGAGCCTACATGGGGCCTGGCACGTCTTGAACTAGTTCCCTGATTTCTGCAATATAGGCCAATCTATGCTTAATTCAGATTCAGCAGCCTTCACGGTCCCTTTGCTCCGTACTTTGTCTGAAACTCTTTTTACTCTGTCGGCCTCGTCGAAATGCCGACAGAAGTTTTGCTTCAAACGTCGTTATTCTTTCTGGATGTGTGTGCGGAGCGTGTAGCATAGCGTAGCGAAAGTCCAGAAATGGTGTGTGTTTGCCTGGTAACCCTTGGTGCTAATGCTGCTGGGATTAAATGGCATCGTGTTGGTAAGAACACTTAATGTTTCCTGATGAGGGACACCCCTTTGAACTCAGCAAGGCTTCTCCTGCCAGCCGCTCAACTAATTACCTCCAATCAAAGGTTGTCTGCATTTCCCCGTACTTCGCCTCACAGGAGGCGGCGTTTGTAGTCGACTTTTCTTCTTGTGTGGAATGTAATTTTACAAACGGCGTAGTTATCACATTAACACATGCCGTCAATATAAATAAGCATTATATCTCCGTCCATATAAATACTGTCGATTGTGTTCGTTCGTCCAGTCACCTGAGCTGCCTTTAAGCCATAGTGAGTTTATGAAAATATACATATTCAATATAGATAATTAGCACCTGTGTTTGACTTTTTGTAATCAAGCCCTTTGGCAATACTTTAAGAGAGGAGGCTGTTGTAGAAACCTGTTGCGTGGTAACTTTTCCTCTGTTGTTCTCTTGACTTTCAATTTAAAGGACCACCTGTTGTTTTTGCATCGTTTAGCCCATTGTGCTACAAATCATGAATACTTCATACGACTGCCAACTCTTCTTCTTTTTTTCCAAAGCATGGTGTTCTTTGCAGAGACTCGAAACTCTTCTGGAAGAACTGTTGGCGATCCATCACAGTTAAAGTGTCTTTACTTTGTGTCACAGCGTGTTAGCAAACACCTTTCTACATCCAGCAGACATGCAGCGCTGTTAGGATTCAGTTAGAGCCTTTTATTCCAGTCACCTGTCAAACGTAAGTCATTCATCCATCTCTTTCCAAAACTCCTTTTTGTTTTACACCATCAGGGAACATCTCACTCACTCTGTCTGCTGTCTGATGTTGGGTACGTAGCGTCTGGTGACCTTGAGCGCACAACCAAGGAGAGCTTTTAAAAACTAACCCAAACAACTGTTTCAGCAGCCCCACAACAGCAGAACTATGACAAGTAATTTAGGTGATGAGATGTTTACTCTGATGGATTTTTGTCAAGCGAGATCCAAGTCGAGTTGAATGGGAGCTGGTGGTGGGTTCTAAAGCATTGTAGCAGGAATGTAAAGTTGATGTGTAGTTAATGTTGTTAAATCCATTAATACATGAGGAGTACAGGATGCTTATGTTGAACATAGCCACCTTGTAGGGTATGCTCAATATAGACATTCCACATGTGATGTAATCATCACATTTGTCCCATGTGGTGAGTTTCCAATTGCAACGCGATTGAAGTGACTTGGTGGTTGACTCTTGGTGATTTAGATATTGTCTGGATTGAACTCTTGAGTTTGTTGTGTTAAAGACTGGCTTTTGAATTGGCCTACATTCTTCAGATTCTGGTACAACATGAAGTAGGCTGTTAAGACCCGATTAGTCCAACAGTTGAGGAGTGTGAATCCAGGCGCAGTGCATTCCCAAAGCCTGTCTGATCTGGCATTATGACTTCTACTTTACATGTATTTCCTCCCGGGCACCCCATATACTTCGTATTTAACACAAAAGCACCGTTGGTTTGCTGTTCGGCGATGCGTGCGCTGAGGTGAAAACGTCGAGTCTTCAGGTCGGCTATACCATTACGTGACGCTACGCTACCTGTACAACGCCCGCTTTTATTGTTCACCATACAAACAACTGTGTCGGTGTCAGCTTGCTATATTTGGCATTAGTTGGAAAATGCTTTCGCCCACAATCTCTGCTCACTTGGCAAACCTGTGTGCGACCAACAAAAGGTCCAATAGGAACTACAAAGTGCTGCTGTCTTCAAAAAGAAGCACAACAAGGTCCCTGTTGCACTGGAGATGTTTAGGAAACCTCACTTTGAAGAGCAAATTGTATGAATTTCTTTCATGGAAGACTTTTGATCCAGACCTTTGTGACCTGGCCTCCTCGGCTCTGATACAGTGATGTATCAAAAGACTGCTTACAGCGGATGCTGCTCTTTCTGTCTCTTTTGTTAGGAAATCTCTCCACAGAAATCACAAGAGTGTAAAGTACAGTTGCACATGTTGCTTCACATGCTTTCTCCTTACTAACGTCACTGCTCGACTCCTCAGCGACTCGCTTCATTGCTCGTACAGCGTCTGTGATGATTCCTGAAGAAAAGGCTTTGGTACGTTTTTTGTTTGTTGTGGATGTAGTTAAGGAGCTGAGTCTGCTTCCAGCACATGTTGCCAAGGATCTGTAGCCGTGCACTACTGAGGGAAATGTGTTATTACGCAATCCAGAATGCAACCACCCCCACGCTCCTTTTAATAAGCTGTTTCCCAAAACAGAGATCACACTGCACCGAGGCGTAAACAGATTATTCAGACTTTATAATTGACTATTACCATAACAACAGACTAAGAAGTAAAGGAACAGGTTAATGCTATGAGTGTCTATGAGTTGTCTGCATTGATCACGTTACAGGTCTGTTCCTCGGTCTGGTGGTCTCAGGCTTCGTGAGACCCTTGTCGATGTCCACAGGGCTGATCGGATGGTCCGAGGCAATCATGAAGTTTATGGCAGATCTCTCAACACGTACGGGAAATACAATTAAGAATGCGATGAAGTCAGCATCAAAAACTCTCTGCCAGAAGTAAAAATCCTTCATAATCTGTGAAGTCATCACGATAAGTACTTCCAGACGCTCGTGTTGCATTCAGCGGCAGATCTTGTCTCGCTAAATAAAATAAAAGTGAATTCAGATTTTCTTTTTTTGTAAATCTTTGAAACTGTCTTCAGTAAAAGCTTCTTCTTCTTTGCGTCTGGTGAGAAGAGAAAGTCATTGTTTTGACTGCCGTTATGTCGTTAAGATATTATCATAGTAATGTGTGCGTTATGTCATTCTTATGAAATGAAGGGAAATTGCTGCTATTAGTGTCGCTGTATGACGATTAGCAGGAGGAGGAGAATGATGATGATGATCACTGTGTTGTAAAGCTCCCTCTGAATATCAGGTTCCTCACAGTGACAGTCCGTCCCGTCGGTGAAGTCACTGAGCTGCAGAGGTTCAGTGCGATAGTGAGACAAGGAGGGACTGATACTTCATTAAAAGTCATCCATTTTGATTTACTGGCTTCTCTAAAGCTGCCGCCGGCTGCTATCAAACACTGTGTCTTGTACAGTGTCGAGCCGTCGATATTTAATTTATTCTTCATTCTCCTCTTCCCACAGATAGCTTTCTCTGCATTTGCACTTCTATGTCCGCGTCCACAGCTCTATATCTATATAGTTTCTACTTACTTTGACTAGCAGAAGGAAAACTAAGGCCCTTTCAGGCTGTGCCTCGGAGAGAAAGCCCTCCAGCTTGGTCAGCCTAGTAAGCAGGCTCTGTGCAGCACACTCGGGGAAGCAGAGCCACTTGCTTGTGCAGCGAGCAGTCCCATCCCCCTCCTCCCACATTCCCTCTCTCCCACTTCTCCCCATATTGTCCTCTTGCCCATTTCCCTCAGTGTTATAAATTACAAACGACACAAACCTCCAGGCCTAATGCCCTGCCGTGGACGCCTTCCAAGCTGCACTTTTTGGAGAGCCAAGAGGCTGGCTTCATTGATAACACCGGGCACACTGTCCAGTCTCTCCATTTACTTGCAGGAGGAAAAAGCCCGAGACGGGCCCTTCACAGGCCCGAGAGACACCAGCGCTCTTTAGAATCAGCTGATGGAGCCTATACTTTTCGGAGGCTTCAGCAGCGCCAGTGTTTCATTTCAGCTGGCCGTGTAAGACACATCAATAATAAATCAAACAACAGGAAGGATTGAGCATCAGTGTAGTCCTATGATTTCATTATTAATGACAGTTCATGGTTTTAAGGAAACTAATCACATCAGTTTGGAGGACATTTGGGAAATGTTCCTAGTAGTTTTCTTGTTTTGTGAGAAATTTGCACCAGTCAAAAGTCAACAGGTCATTTCATGCCAAAGTATCAAAGGAAATCCACCTAAGACCCCGATTGATAAATATCTCTATATTAAGAATAAATACCATCGCAGCTTTCATTTGATAACCGGGCAAACAAAGAATATATAGATATAATTAATACACTTCATATTGGTTTGCATGTAACGGCTCACATTGAAATTATGGCAATGAAACAAACTCCAAAAAGTGTCACATCAGCGTCTTTAATGATCCGATTCAGATGCTTTTCTTACACGTTGCTGTGACGCGCGTGAGACGTTTCTTACGTAAGTGTAAACGGGGGAAAGTAGTTGGAATACGGTCCATTCAGACAGAAATCAGATCTGCATACTCAGCTTTGTTGTCAACACACAGACGCATTTTTCGGTCGACCAGTTCTCTTAGTGTATGCCGGCACTTCTTTTCCTTCTCTGGTGTCTCCCAGCTAACAGCAAGGGGGGGGGGGGACTGCTAGGAGAGGCCCACTCTGGTCTGCAGGCCGCTGCCACTGCTCCAGCTGACCCTCCAGACCCAGATCCAGGCTCAAAAACCTCAACCCCATCCACAGCTGACCCTCCAGCTTGAGTTATTATCCCTGTGCTGTTTGAAACCTTGGCAGATGGTGATGTTGCTGGTCTCGTGTTAGGGAGTTGTGTTTCGTCCGTATCAGTGAGTCTTGATGTCCTGATCTCTTGCTTCAGGTGACAGTCGGCAGCGTTTGTAGATCTCGTCTTCCTGGTTCAAAATCGTTGGAGTAGCGGTTCTGTTTTCGGGTGGATTTTCCCTTTGGGGATAAGAGCTGTAACACAGTTGAAGCCATGTGTTATTCTTATGAGTAATGGTTCATTAGTAAGCAGAGAGAAACCGTGTTTATGGCTCTTTAAGAGTTACAGAATTATGTTGTTTGACTTTAAGGCTGTTCACATTATATCTATGGTTAAACTGTAAACATCTTAAATCAGCACAGACATGGATACATTGACAGACTTTATTATGATATAAATAATCATCACTGTAATGGTTCATATTTTGATTTAAACAGGTTACTGTTCTTTAGATTCAACCAAAAGCGATATTTCCGCTGGATTGCGTATTCATATAAAACCAGCATCACAATGTTTTCATCCTGATTATTGATGCCGTAATGTAATAAAAACAACACAGGATGCAGGATGTTCTTGCAGGTTTCATGTTTTCCTCAATAACCCACATTCTCAAAGCCTATTGCACAAAGCACGGGAACTTTTTTTAGAGAGTACTTAGCTCATTCTAGCTTTAAGGATTTTGCCTCGGCTAATTGTTTTTATTGAGGTATTAATTATGAGTTTTAAAGCTTCAAGTACTCACTGCCAAAAATGTGTTTTCAGGTGTTTAATTAGCTCTCTCTGTGTCACGGTGACGGTAAAGCCATGAGACATGTTATTGCTGCTGGTTTCCTTTATTTTACCGGGATAGTTTCCCCTCGAGCTGAACCATCACAACAAACAACAGACTGAAAACAAAACAGCAAAAAAGGTTCAAACAAACACGTCAGCGGTTTATTACACATTCATGAACTGTCACACTTCACTGTATGGGCTCGTAGAAGCACAATAAGTGGTGACGAGATATATGGTTGCATTTGAATGGCACTTTTATCACACACACACACACACACACACACACACACACACACACATCACAGGCGGGGATCGAACAGCCAACACTGTGGACGATCCGCTCAAACGATCATCGGCTTACTGCACACAGAATTTCCTCATAATAACTGCAGCAAGTACGCAGAGTCTTGTGTTGTATTCAGCTTGAGACGTGTGTGTGTCATGTATGACATGCAAACAGCGTTGAGCGTAAAGTCACACGAGAGCAGCAGTTGAAGTGTCTTCAGCCGCTTTAACGTGAAGTATTTCCGAGGGAAACAGAATCGCGGTTCGAGTATAATTATTCGAGGGCTTAAAATCAAATCCCTCAAATTAGATTTGATTGCTCAAAAGCGAGCGAGGCTTAGCGAGTGTGGCACGATGCAGAACTGTAGCAACGGTGTGCCTCGACCTACACATCGGGACGGGGCGGATGTGGGAGAAATGACAAAATCAGACTTCAACCACGCTCGTGGATAGCCGAGGTTATCTGCTCACCCAAATCATAACTTATTGAGTCAGTTCGCTTCATGGATATGCCCCCAACCACAAGGAAATGTAGACTTTATTTCCCCATCTCTTTATAGAAATAGTTCAACATTTATTCCATTAATTTACCTTCATTCTGAGAATGAGCTGAGAGTATTGATATCAGTGTGCAACACTGCTTGAGATTACAGGCTAATGAAACACTGAATTCAATGTTTATATTGTCAGTTCCTTGTTTTAGTCGTTAAAAACCCTTGAAATGTTTATCTGTAGCATTAAAACAAAATCTAAAAATCTAAAGTTAGCTAACATTAGTCACCAGACCAAGTAAGGCTGGAGCAGCAACACTCGTGTGTGTTGAATTGAGTACGGTTGTATTTTAATTGCTCATGAATTCAACTTTTAACAACTTTTATTTCTTCTTATAAAAGTCACATAATCTTGCTTTACAGAACGAGTGTCAACATGTCTTTAGCATAGCATAGCATAGCATAGCATAGCATGAATACCAGAAACAGCTTGCCTTGTTTTGCCCACAGTACCAAAGAAAATGTGGCAAAATGTCAACACCTTTTTCACATCATAAATTGACACTTTGTGTCTCATTTGTTTAATCTTTAAATGTGATTTAACTATTTCTGCACTCGCTACTTTATGACACATCTGTGGTATTTGTCAGCGTGTGGGTTGTCAGTATATACTAATTGGACAAATGAGACAAGATACAGTGTAGTTAGTACAGTGAGCTTTAGATGTGTTAAATCGTGATATATATATATATATATATATATATATATATATATATATATATATATATATATATATATATATATATATATATAAGATATAAGATATGACATGTATATATTGTTAGGAAATCTCTCCACAGAAATCATAACAGTGTAAAGTACAGTTGCACATGTTGCTTCCAAGAGTATTGGATTCATTGTTGTCAAAATGGAATGAGAATTTCAACAAAAATATCAAAAAAGTTATTCAAGAAGATTACCGACCTTATCTTTCATTCTTACTGTTAGTCCAGGTTGTTGCTGTTGCTCAGAGCTCTGAATACGTCGTATGCTAACGTCTGCTTGTGTAGGAAGATGCTTTAAACCATGTGACTTGTATTCTTAACCCCGACCAAGTGAAAGAACCAGGAATCAGAATGATACTAGTGATGATTGATGGTTGATAGTAGTGACTGATGGTTTAAGCACGCTGACTGCTTTAAGCTCCGTCAAACTAGTTGCCGTTGTTTGTGGGAACAATAGTTTTACATGTTGAAGCCAAACATCCTAATGGACGCACTTCTGCTCTCACGTGTGTTGCTACTTTAAAACAGCCCTCAGTTCTTGTCATCGTTGTGCGATGTGCTCACCATTCAGCAGTTGCAACACTCGCATAACAGAGCAGCACCTGACCACAGGCCCATTCATTTATCCCTACTGGTTTCCCATTGATGCCTCTCCTTATGACTGAGACCCAAAGGAATCTCCACCCAGGGGACCTTTCAACAACAAACGCAGCCAGCTACGACAGCAAGCTGCTTCTCTGAATGAACAACAATGTCATTCCAGCGGTGTGTGTGTGTGTGTGTGTGGGGGGGGGGGGGGGGGGGCTGTACTGTATATCTGTGTGTGCGTGGAGTGAAACACCACTGGCTAGTAGCAGCAGAGTGATCTCGTGACCAAGGCCCCTTAATGACGGTTAGGAGCTGTGAGCAGACTGCACGTCTCTGCGTTCCCCTGATGAGTCCATATCGTGCTAGCTGTGTTGTTTGACCCAAAGGCCGAGCCTCAGTGTAACCAAGTACATTTACGCAAGTACTGTACACTTTTAGTACTTGTACTTGTTGAGTATTTCCATTTTCTGCTGCTTTATACTTGTGTCGATTACTTTTTATTCCTCTGCATTCATTTGACTTAATTCCATGACTTAAATTACTCAGATTAATAATACAAACTATGATGGATTACAATCTGAGCCCGGGAGCGATCTGTGAGGATGTCGTGTACGGGGAAGCACAAACATAGCGACACAACTGTTGGCATGCCAGCCTTTTTAGACCCAATCCTTCTACCAAGCTGATGGAAGAAAACACACATTCTTATGACTTGACCGAGATGCAAGGTGCATTAAGAAGAGAGGCTGTCTTAGCATTATGGTTATCATAAAAAATACACATTCAAATATTACTTTCCATTCTGAAGCAACTAGAGATAACTCTTCTTTGTATTTGTCAGAATAAAGACGTTTGTTGCTGCTCAGCTATTGTTGATCTGAGGGACACAAATCGGCCACAAAGACAGGAAGTCTGCTGAGACACGTAGACGTCTGCGGGTCGATGCAGAGAAGAGTCTCACGAGTAACCGTACAAGCTGTCTGTGTCCTAATGAGTACTCGAAGCAGTCGGGCAGGTAAACACGAGCCTCTCCTACAAGTTGGGCTTTTCCCTTCAAGCTTTTAGTCTCGACAGGTAAGAATTTCAACATAGTTCTCAAACGGCATGAAGTCTTATTGACAGGTGCTTCAGATTAAAACATATTCACTCAGAGGGAACTAAAGAGTTCCTTATCCTCAAATTCTTTGAGCCACTTGTAGGTTTTAATAACTAGTCATAATAATAATAATACATCGCCTCTCCAAAGCAGCAGCTGCACTTCCCCTTCACAGTAAATGACTGAATATGGTTCATTTGTTCCCTTATTATATTTATCTGTTTTTC
Organism: Anarhichas minor; assembly: GCF_050575085.1. Lineage (NCBI taxonomy): Eukaryota > Metazoa > Chordata > Actinopteri > Perciformes > Anarhichadidae > Anarhichas > Anarhichas minor. The sequence goes on from NW_027466458.1 coordinate 7,054,889, forward strand.
TTCTATAATACTTGCAGACCAGGAACCATAGACACTTATAAACACAAACATACGCATTCCACTGATGTCTCCAGATAATACAGGCCGAGACACAGAGTGATGTTATCTTACTGCATGTGTATTCAGACTAAATGTTTGTGTAAATGCAGACGCTTTAAATAGTCGACATGTCGACCGCATCAGGGTAAAGTTGTTGTACACGTCAGTGGAAAAATGGGTCAGAATGGCTGGAAATGTTCTCTGGAGGTAGATTTAGAAGGAAGACCGTCCAATGGGTTCCCATCACCCTAACGTTGCACTATATTTATCAGTGCTCACATATTTGGAAAAATAGGGGGAGAGCAAAAGAGAGAGGGGGGCAGTGATGAGTGTCCACAACAGATACTGACCCCTCATACTCCCACCCAAACTCTCCGAGCCTTACGGGCCTATTTATAGGAGGACATTAGGCTATGGAAAAATATGACAAAGCTGCATTCCATAAATAAGCTGGGAATGGTGGAAAAGAGCACACGGCTCGGTCTCTGTAGGCCTCAGTGGAGGTTCTCAGGCTTGGCTTTGGATTACGGAAGAATGGAAAGATGGATGGATAGATAGATGGATGGATGGAGGGCTGGATGGATGGATTGAGGGCTGGATGGATGGATAGATGGATGGAGGGCTGGATGGTAGATGGATGGATGGAGGGAGTGATGGATAGAGGGATGGATGGAGGGCTGGATGGATGGATAGAGGGCTGGATGGATGGAGGGCTGGATGGATGGAGGGCTGGATGGAGTGATGGATAGAGGGATGGATGGATGGATGGAGGGCTGGATGGATGGATGGAGGGAGGGATGGATGGAGGGCTGGGTGACAATTCAATACGATAATTTATCGTCTTTCAGTGGAATCATATCGTGATGAAATCATTTTGAAATATCACGATACATAATTACGTCGTCAAAATTGCCAACAACCACATACTAACTGAGATTTCTCAGATAATCTGATAATTTTGCACTAAAGCTCTTAATTAAATGAGAAAATACTTTTACTTTATATATATATATATATATCTATATATCTCAGCTTGCAGCTTGTCTCCAGACTAAAATATCAAACAAACTTAACGTGGATTTCAAACAAATTTTGTCATTATGTTTACATTTTTCAAACTATTATGAGGTGACCTGACTCATTTCTAAAATCCGGACAACCCTGTGGAGCAGAGCTTCTTATCCGAGCATCGTCGTCCTTTTACAGAAATTGTTACAACGTTCAGCCCCTGACGCACTCCGCAGTGAGATTACGCACTTCCTGGTACCTGAGTCATCTGCTGCTTTGTGGGTAGGGGAAACAAAATAATCCCGTGTGTGTGTGTGTGTGTGTGTATGTGTGTGTGTGTGTGTGTGCGTCTTAACTTCACCCAATTACAAATGTAAACTGAAACTGGTCTAATTTACCGGTCTAATGACACAACCATTATTTCTGGAAATGTTTTGGAAATCGCACACGAGAGTCTTTTAATGACTAAAGCGTTTCAGTTTTTGACCCCAGAAACATGCTTCCTTAATGGATGAAATTGAAAGTAAATTGACCCTTGACCCTGATGTGTGCCTGTGTGCTGGACTACCCAGCATGCATTCAGCCTCAGCCCAGCTAGACAGCCCCAGATGTCAGGCAGCAATGGTGGCTTAAGACCCCAGAGGACTGGTCCGCGCAAGGACACGCTCTCCCCTCGGCCCGTTGCCAGGGTCCAGAGGGTCCAGAGGGTCCAGAGGGTCAGCCTCCCCACTCTACCTCCAGTCCCCCCCTCACAAAACCCACTGCCACAGCAGCAGCTAAGGAGCTATGAATAAACAGTCATTGTCTCGTAATATATTTATGGAAGACAGAAGCTGCATTTTTCCTGTCGCTTGTGTGGTATTCTGTCTTTGTGGGAAACTAGAAAGTATGCACTCCTCTTGTGGGATTGCGAGACAAACCGATTTGGAGTGGCGCTACTGTGCAAAAGACGCGTGTGTGTGTGTGTGTGTGTGTGTGTGTGTGTGTGTGTGTGTGTGTGTGTGTGTGTGTGTGTGTGTGTGTGTGTGTGTGTGTGTGTGTGTGTGCGCGCGCGCAACAGTGACTGAGACAGAAATAGACTTTAGATATAATTTTAACTTCAGACCACTTGAAATCATTTTAGAAGCTTGTGATGCTCAAAGGTTAGTCGATCAAGCTGATTTAAATTTTCAACGCACTTTATGAAAGTCACTACCGACACAAGCCTCTGCCAATAAATATAATGCAATCATGCAACGTAGGCATCCGCCTTGAAAAGTGTTTGATTTGGACCAAAATTCCAATTCTACTGTATGATTCTCAACTCAGATGTCTGTTCTTCTCAGTAATATACGAGACTAATACTCTCTTCGTCTGCATGAATTTATGTCGGTCTGTCTGTCATAATGAGTTATAATCTGTGAACCCTTAATGTCTGCCTATGAACATGAAGGAACCTCTTGGCAGTCTTTAGGATTTAAATATCTGGCAGCCATGGATGTTTGTACCAAATGTTGCACCAATCCACTTTGAAGATGTGAATATATTTCACAATAGGACATTTGACCTGCTGGTGGCGCTAGAAGACACGTCGGGGCTTCGTCCTCTGGGCACCAGGAATTATTTGCACTAACTTTAATAGAAATCAATCCAACAGTTGTCGAGATATTTCACTCTGGAACAAAGTGGTCATTCAACCAACCAAGTGACTGATATTGCCATCACTGGAGCCACAGCACTAGCGTGGTGAGATATTTGATGGTCAATAGTTAAATATGTGGCCTGATGATTTCCATAGAAAATATACAGAATAGTGTATACAGAAAGGTGGTGGTATGGAATGTATGACACGTCCTCCTTAGATGTTAGCCCCCGGGACAGACTCTAGAATAAACTCTTAAACTTTGCATAAACATGCTTTTCTCTGTCATTTCTACTGAATAGCTTCTCATACATTTCCTGCGTGACGTTCTTTCTTCATTTGAACTCGTGACCTATTGTTAAATCATCTGTAATAGTAAAGCCCTCTGTCCAAGGAGGTGATGGAAAGTGTTCCTGATGTTAAGAAACATCGTGATGGGATGAGTTCAACAGGTCGGTGTGTGATCTCAGTGAGGTCCTCCGCCTCTTATTAGTCTGCTCACATAAAGGTCGGAGGTCGGGCCTTGTTTTGTGCCAGAAAGGTACGGTTATGTTGACACACACTCCCATTGGCTGTTCCTCTTCCTCTGTTAAAGCCATAACAAGAACAATTTTACAATATATTCAAATAAATACTCCATCCCTGCAGAAGATGTTCAAATGAATCATTACAAATGCTCACGAGATGTCAGAGACGTATCGATGAAGCTTTTGATTTGGTGACGTTGAGGTCTGTGATCTTGCTGGATTACTGTGTACTGTACACTGTCCTGTGATTTGGAAGCCTTGTTTATGAACCTGCCATGAATGGAGTAGACACCATTAAAGAGAAGGAAGTGAGCATTGATCTGTTTCACTGTACTCTGCTTTGCTGGCCACTCCATTTCCCTCTCTGGACAGTTCAGAGTAATTGCTGGCTGAAGGACTTCTGAGGCCGGATTGCTTTAACCCATCGAGACTCCATTTCTGTTTCAAACCCAACCCTCCGTCATAAAGCAGCATGCTCAACATGCCATTGACATGTTAACAGAAATACACTTGCACATAGCCTGCTGTTTGCAGACTCTTTCTTTTTAATGGTGGATTTCTGGTCTTTACATTATTAATACCCTGCCAGCCTATTAGGTGTAATCTGAGTATATTTCTTGACAGCATGAACTCTGCATCTAATGCTCACAGCGTTCAGACTCCCAGCCTCTGCACACTGCACGTCAGTGAGCTGTCACCGCGTTGTGAGGAAGCTGCAGTCCTGCCAGTCTGTGCCTGCCTGCGCCAAACAGCCGACATTAGCTGAAACAGCATGTGAACACTGACTCAGTGATGCACCTGTGTTCTCCAGATACAAACACACACACACACACACACAGACACACACACACACACTCGTGCACTCTGACACACGTGCATGCACACCAACGTCCTCCATTATATACGCCGAGGTGTATCTGCATGCAAACGGCCCATTCCGAGACAATCTGATCACACAGCGGAGGCTTCGCCCCCAGTCTGCTCCTTCGCTCGGTGAGAATATCGCCGGGGCGGAATGGAAACTTCATTTTGCAGGGGGCTAATATTAGCCTGGGCCTCTGGAAAATTCCTTTTAAATGATCACAAGCTGAGAAAAGGCAGAGAATTTGTTTAGCGTTTTGCTTGACAGTATTCTCTGCATACACGGCAGTTTGTTTCTTTTCTTTCTTTCCAGTTGGTGCAGCTCACAGGAGGATCCTGGGAACACAGATATAGAGGGAGGGGGGGGGGGCTAAGGGGTCTCGTGTGATGACATGTAGACTGTTTGACTGTCTGTCTCTCTGGCTGTTTGAGTTTCCGCTGGCACTGTTAACACTTGAGCTACCGTTGTCCTGCTGCCTGGTCATTTAACTGATGCAGTGAACAGATCACTTGATGTCACCTGCTCTGTGAGTCAGACTGCAGCCTCAGCGTCATCACAGCCAAAACACTATCTGACGTGACTGATGAACTGTTTCACAATATAAAACACAATGTATAAAGTATTTATCCTGGATACTTGGTATTAAAAAGCTACTCTATAAAATGGATTTTGTGTGTCCCTGCCTGCCTGTTTGCTCCCTTGTAGCTCCATCACTGCCTGACCTATATTTAACTCCCTTTATCATTATATGACCCTAACTTTATAACCTGTGTGTGTGTGTGTGTGTGTTTTGCTAGGAAAATCCCACCTGGCCATAGTTCAGAGGGTGAACAATGAGGGTGAGGGAGACCCTTTCTACGAGGTTCTGGGTATTGTCACCCTGGAGGACGTTATTGAAGAAATCATCAAGTCAGAGATCCTGGACGAGACTGACTTGTACAGTAGGTTCCCCTCTCGAACCGCATGCCCCCTTAGACTGTAAGGCCTCCAGGCATTGAGCCTGTCACAGTAAGAAATCCTCCATCTGTTATAAACTGATCCGAGCCCGGCAGCTGGGCTCCATCTGATGGATCTGTTACACTGTGACCATTTAAACCCACTTAATGTGGCTCTAACTGATGCTGCACATTTATCTAAATGTACATTTCTGTAACTTTAGAGGGGCTTTCAAATAAACGTTGACAAATAATTCATGAATGAATGTGGAGCTGAAGATGTGATTTATATTTGATCTAAATGTGATCAGTTGTTAAAGCTGAATGGTGCTCTTTTGCATCTATTGACTGCATATTAGAGTGCACAATTAAAGCTGCACTAATCAATATATTTATATCAACAAAGCATCAAATGTCTGCATGTAATGTGAAAGGCGTCGCTCATAGCTGAGGATTGTCACCTGACTCTGTTCTCTCTGCTCTGTTGAGTGTTTGAGCTTCTCTCTCTTGTGGTTCTCATCAACACTGTTTCCAGATGCAGCAGGCAGCTGTTTTCAGGGACAAAGCTTTGATAAACCAACTGCACACCGATCTCACAACCCATTGGCTGTTAGTCTGACGAATATTTATCCTCTGGATGGCAACGGCCAATATTTCGGGGGTTCCGGCGTAGCCAGCTGATATCCAGATACCCGGGTCCAGACTTCCTCTTCCACGCGCTGGTCATTGTTTACAGTCCGATGAGCAAGTTGAGACGCTAGACTGGAGTTGAGAGACAACGTCTGCAACCAGATAGTTTAACAAGTAACCAGGTTACACTGAAAGCTGATACAAAGCTTAGTCATCACCAGACGCTACCCAGTCATTTCCAATGCGTTCCACCGACTGTTCTATCTGCATGCAGCCAAAGCCTGAACACGATTGTCATGTTCACCACATGCTCAGCACCGAACAGCAGACGGACACATTTAGCGACGAGCTTGTGAACATAGCTGAGAATTCAGCAAATGAATGTCGGTGTTGCTCCATGCTTCATGTCTGATGGAGGTGTAAACAAGAAAGTGATCGCTAACATATTAGCCATCACAATTTACAAAATATGATTTACTTTCTACTTTGACTTTACGAGACAAAAGGTTTGTGTGTCGCTCTGGTCTGCTCTCCGCCAACTCCTGAGGAAACATTCGGCTCTTTAGCAACTAAATCTTCACCAGCTAGCAACTCTGTCTGTCTGCCATTCGGGGCTGAGCAGGTAGAGTGCTGTTGGTTTGTATTCATTTCAAACAGCTGCCTGCTACGTCTGGAAACGACGGTGAGACTGAACCATGAAGTTGCAGCAGGAAAACTCCAAAAATGAGCTGAAAAAGGCTAAAACAAGGAAGAGCTGAGAGGAGCTTTGGGTTCATCACTTTAGGTGATGCCTTTCATAATACATGTAGATAATTGTTCATATACAAATGTTGATTATAGCAGCTTTAAAAATGTGTGATAATGTTTTAATTAAGGTTTGTGGCCAGCGGAGGTGTTTTGAGATTATTACTCCAACTAGATTTTTGTTATTCTTCAGAACTGCTTTATGTTTTTCATTGAAGAGATTCTTATATTTCCGTTCGTGCACCAATACCTACAATATAAGTAACAATAGTTCCAGTTATTGTTCACATTTTGCCCCTGGGAGGAATAGATATTTAGTACAGTCACTAAACGTGTCAAAGGGAAAACCCTGTTTCATGTATCACAGCGAACCCTGAGCCGACTGTGTTGTTGCACCTCTAACGGTACCAGACATCCTGCAGACGTGGAGTACGTGCCAGTCTATTTGTTGCCCTAATACATATGGCTTTAAGCAATGTTAAGAATGTGGTAAGCTAACAACGTAGCCCCCTATAGCTCTCTTTTAGTTCTGAGAAGAACGCCACAGCTACATTTCAGGAAAAAGCAATAAGCTTTGGGTAACTCCAGTTTAGTCACCCTACGACCCGGGAGGAGTCGCTCACTGTCTGCGGAGCGGATCGACCTGTTGTTGTTGCACAAACACTTTTACTTTGTGTCTTACGCTCTTACTTTTCATCTTCCCTCCTCAGCCGACAACAAGACGAAGAAGAAAATCACCCATCGGGAGAGGAAGCAGGATTTCTCGGCCTTCAAGCCGACCGACAACGAAATGAAAGTTAAAATATCACCTCAGCTTCTGCTGGCTACCCTGCGTTTCCTAGCAACAGGCAAGTGGGCTGCGTTTCTGCTTGTCTTCCCCCAGTGTGCCCTCACCCCCCCCCCCCCCCCCCCCCCCCCACTGTGTGTGTGTGTGTGTGCATGTGCCCATATGGGCTTTGGGCAAGTGGGTGCAGGGAGGAGTGAGTATGTGTGTAGAATGAGTATCTGTTGTTTGTGTGTGTGAGGGAATGAGTTGTGTGAGGACTCACAACGAGTGTGTGTGTGTGTGTGTGTGTGTGTGTGTGTGTGTGTGTGTGTGTGTGTGTGTGTGTGTGTGTGAAGAGGTGGAAGGCCTCTCGGGAGCGCCGCACGGGATGTCTGTGCAGACTGCGCGCGGATCCCAAAAAAGCGCAGGCGTCTATTTGCTTGCGTGTCGTGCACTGAAGGTTGCATGTTGAGATCTCAGCTCACAGCTTTACAAACACCGCCCTGTTTGCTTACACGCGTTCCTCGGTGACATCACATCCAGCATTGTTGGCCTATGATCGGGGTTCTCACACAAGTCGACATACTTAGTGTAAAATGTGAAATATTTCCCCCGCTTTCCCTGGGGAAATGGATTTCCGAACAGGCTGCTGAATATCCTCCTAGCACTACTACAGCAGCAGCAGCAGCAGTTGACGATGTCTCATTGCAGTTGGATTTGCTTCATAACTTTGACCTAGCAGCTAAGCGTTGATTAAGTTCCTCTAAAGGCTATTAGGGAGTTTAGTTCCTGGTGGTGGAGCCAGCAGCCAGATGACACATATCACCGCCGCGCAGATGAAGGAGCTGATTGGCCCATTAGGTGGTTAAAGCAGACCAGTCACACTCTGGAGACAGTGCTTCAAAGTTATTCATCAGTTTTTGGTTATTACATTTTCTTACTTCTTTTTAAATCCATACAGCCCAAAATCACAAATACGCCTCAAAGGGATTTACAGTCAATACAACCCCCCCCCCCCCCCCCCATCCGTAATAAGGACAAACGTTTAAACCTCAGGAAGAGCAACCGAGGAGCATCGTTCTTTCAGGAAGGACAAACATGCAATAGGTGTTCTGTATACGGAGAGTAGACTAAGATAACAGTCGTGAAATCACAATATGAAGAAACGTTTTGGGGAAGAACAGTTATCAAAACTCGTGATTTTTACTTTGAGGTTTCCAAGTCAGATTCATCAAACTGTCAAGAACTCCTGGAACTTTGTCGTTAATTGCTTGTTTGAACCTGACAAATGCAATGAAATCATGAGATCTCAGCGTAATTTACATAAAATTGACATATAATTGCCTCATAAGGCTGGTTGCTCAGCTGTGTTTGTGATTCACAAGAGTAAAAAGAAGAAACAGAAATATCAATGGTAGGCTACAGCTGCCAACAATGTGTCATTAGAGCAGTAACAGAAATAAAGGGTGAATAGTGGTTCATGACGTAGATGGGAGGCGGTCAAGAGGACAAGACGCAGAAACTAGAGGAGAGAATATCAGCCTGTACAGTAAGGAAGTAGCACTGTGCTACAGGGTACGTTCACCTGAACAGCAACTACCAACTGAGCCCATAAGATCAGATAAGAACAAAGGAAAAACAAAATGACTTTGATCAACGCTCCCACCACAGTGTTGGTATCAGCCCTGTGTATTTGTATTTGGCTATAATCGATGTCTCTTTCTCTCTTTCTCTCTCTCTGGTTTCTTCAGAGATCGATCCGTTCGGTCCGCTGCAAATGTCAGAAAAGATTCTTCTGCGCTTGCTGAAGCACCCGCACGTCATCCAGGAGCTGAAATACGACGAGAAGAACAAGCGGGCGGCAGAGCACTACCTCTTCCACCGGAACAAGCCCGTGGATTATTTCATCCTCATACTGCAGGTGTGTGGACGCGATGAGGTGCACAGTCCAAAATGTCCGACACCGGACCCACCGCTCGCCTCCCGCGTTAGAAACCTCACTCACTGAAGAACACTATATTGCATTCATTGAGAGAGTAATAACAGTATTTGTACCAAACTGCACTATACATCGCACTAAACACATGCTGCTGCTGGTGCTACAGTACAACGTATTGTTTTCCTTGTTCCCACAGTTTGTCACAGTATAGCCATCCATCTAACAGAGCTGTACTACAGGTTTTGTTCCCACAGGGGCAACGCATCCGACAAAGGTATGCATGGTATGATTGTGCTGCAGGGCAGTTTGGATTAAAGCAAACAGCAATACCATCGATACACAGCTCACTAGTAATACGAAGGTCTGGCTCACTCAAAACACTTCAAAATATACTGAAAGAGGAGGCGGTCAGAAACCACCACAAATAGAAAGGGAAATATATGTATTTCTATGCGTTTCATCTTGTAAATTAACTTCTTTACTGTACTACTGTACACCCATCCCTCTTTTGTTCTCCGTGCCACTCTCGAGTTACAATACATACAAGTGCTGTTGACCTTCGTGCAGCCTTACAGTCTGAAAACTGGTCTGAATGTCGACTGTGTCTCTGAATGTGTTGCCAACATAGTTGAGTTTTTCTCTTTGGTATCATCTCTTAAAAAAGGCTCAAGGACCAGGGACGTCCCAAATCACTGGCACTAAGCAAAAGCAAAGCTGTAGCTGTATCCTAGATAGAAAGTGTTATTAACACAACCTAGCTCAACCTAACTAATGCTGCCGGCTGAAAATCTGCAATTGAGAGTTAATTAGACATAAAATAAGTGTGATATCAGATGTATAGTCTCAAAGGATGGATACAATATAATGAAATGCACACAACGGTGTATTTGACTCTTTGTTCTCTGTCGTCTCTGGATCTGTGTGTCTCAGGGGAAAGTGGAGGTGGAGGCAGGAAAAGAGGGGATGAAGTTTGAAGCGGGACCGTTCTCCTTCTACGGGATGATGGCTCTGACCGCCTCGCCAGGTAAGACGTCTGACCAACACACCTGGGCTTCAAAATAAGATCAAGTTGTAATTCATCTTTGAGTAAACTAAAAGAATGCAACTTTGTCTGCAGGTTATTTCTCTCTTATAATAATGTCTTATTTGGGTCGACTGTAGCATTAGACACAGCACCAAGTACCAAAATACTGCTTTTTATTTATTCATTTATTTATTGATGTTCATTAACAACGATTGTAAGACTGACGAGGTTGTCCTGCAGTGACATCATGAGACAGCGTCAGCTCGTGAGTCCTTTCTGTTCATTCATAAACTACAGTTCTATTCTCAGCCTTCTGCAGCTACTCTGATTCACACGGGCGGTGAGATCTGAGAGACACCTACTGGCCAAATAGCAGAACAAGCTTCCTGTCGTGTGTGCCGGCGCTCTGCAGTCAGAAATCAAACCTTTTATGATGAGATTTAAGCGTTTACTTCGACGTTATCTGCTCGGTAGCAGTTAAGCTCCTGTCGTGCATAGAACAACGGGTGGTTATACTCGTGTTGCTGCTGCTTCTCTACCAGATTTAATCCAAGTTCACTATGTTTGTTGATGCACTGATTGTTTCTCAGCTTTGACAGACTCTCCTCTTTCTTGTCTCTTGTGTCTTTCCTCTCGCCCCAGTGCCTCTGTCCCTGTCCCGTACATTTGTGGTCAGTAGGGCAGAATCATTAGCAGGATCTCCAGGTACAGTGGCCAGTCGATACGCAAACACACCCTCACATGTGATGCCATACTAGAATCAACCCGGCGACTAGTTAGATGTGGAAGAATAATGATTGTTTTCAAAGTTGAACCCTGCATGCTTTTAGTAAACGAACACGAGTGTTTGGTCGCCATCATCGTCTGTACGAGTATTTGTTTTGAGGTTGATGGAGGCGTATACCTGAATGTACTGTATGTTCATGTGTTTGTAAGTGAAAGAGAAAGAGGGAGAGAGGGAAACAGTCTGAGATGGAGACTTAACACCCTCATCCCCGGAGCCATTAGTCAAGTGGCTGAATGGTGTTGGAGACTGGAGGCCCCAGAGCGAGCCCAAGCTCCGCCCCGCTCGCCCCAAACCTTTAACCCTCCGACTACATAAACAAGACCTACAGCTACAGCCCCCTGCCGGACACCGCCGAGCGCACATACAGAGACACACACACGTACACATATGTTCACATGGACGCAGAGAGCGCACAGTCCATACGTAACTAAGGACATGCTGCCACGAACACAAACACACCCACATGTATCCGGAAACGCCATTGAAGAAACACGCTATCTTCCTCTCTTTAGCAGTGACCTACAGTGCACCTCTAAACGGGCTTTTGGCGCCCCGCAGTGCACACGTTTGAGTGTGTTTCTGCGTGTACGTAAATACATCATGTGTGTATCTTTGACCTGGCCCCTGCGGCCCCTAGAAAGTGGAGTACTAATCCGCAAGAGTTCACATGCCAAGTCTTTGGCCCACTGCGCTCGGTCTGCACACACACACACACACACGCACGCACGCACACACACACGCACACACACACACACACACACACACACTCGCACACATATTCCGACATGGGATTACATACATTCCACTAGACGTAGTAGCATTAGCGTTGGCCAAGCCGTTTCCACTTTATTGTGTGTGATTTTCTCTAGGCTTCTTTAAGAAGTGGAAAACATAATCTGGCTTTAATTAAAAAATACAAAAAAGAAACCCAGAACAAGTCTTCTATGTAGCAGCACATAGAGGGACGCAGCATCGCTGGAGACCACCGACTCAATACCTGCTGCTGTGTGAAACTCCCCTCACCTAAAGACTTACGTAGGAATTAGATTTCCATACATCACAGCAAGCATCTGTACTTGCTGGAAAAATATGACCCGGAAAAAAATGTCACCAACACACAAGATCGTAGGTGCTGCTGAAGCTGTTTCAGAGAACATTGTGAGTTAGAGCTGGTGCAGCACACGTGTCTTTGCATCTGGAGCTATTCAAATGTGTTTGAATAGATGATGTACTGTATGAATAACAGGTTCTGGATATACAGAGAACCTAACCAGACAAAACAATATGGATCAATAGCAAGTATCTAGCAAGTGCTAGGCTGTACCTTAGCACAGCGGCGCTATGAGCTAAATGCTAACATCGACATGCTAAAATGCACACAATGACAATGCGAACGTGCTGATGCTAAGAAGGAATAATGTCTACCATGTTCACCATCTCAGTTTAGAGTGTTATGTGCTAACTTGAGCTAATTAGCTTAGAAACAAATTGACTCGATGACGACAATAGAAGAAAGGTCAGAGGATCACCAAAGTTATTCACAAGGACTCGTTGTCTGGGCGCCACAAATATCTGTCTTTGAATTTCATGGCAATTCAACTGATAGTTAATGAGATATTTCAGTCAGGGACCAAAGTGGTGGACCAGCTGACCAACAGACCAACATGGCCACCCAGAGCCACGCTGCTGGTGTGGCTACAAATGAGAGCTAAACGAGATCAGGTTAACCCCTTTCACACTCAAGTCATGCCTTTAATAAATCTCCACAAGCAGTTGTTCTTGCTGAGTTGTTTAAATGGATATGACAAAACAAAGAACAATAGGCAGAAGGAATAGACGACAGGTCAGCATGTGACGTGTGAGGGTTCCCTAACACAGAGAGTAGACTGCGACAGACCTCTTTTGTTGTATGAATGAAGTTTTGGGTGTTTTGTTTTTGCACGTCTTAATAAGTTCTGTTTGTGAAAGACACATACAGTCATGACAAAATGCTCCCTAATAAGCCAAGGCTGGACATATTTCTCTGAGATACTTTAGCCTTTCCTTGCATTACTACCGGCTGGGGGGGTTTAAATGAATTCTCCTCTCCCATCGCCTCCTTACAGAAAACAAGTCTCCTCCACGGCCGTTTGGACTCAACCACTCCGACTCTCTGAACAGGAGCGATCGCATAGACGCCATCACCCCGACTCTCGGCAGCAGCAACAACCAGCTCAACTCCTTCCTGCAGATCTACGTACCCGACTACTCAGTCAGAGCGCGCACAGACCTGCAGTATATAAAGGTGAGAACACATGCAGGTGAGCAAGAAAAGCACATTTGTGTACACTTAGATGCCGGTATCGAAGATTCTTGCATATGATTACTGGGCAAAAAAAAGAAAGAAGATACTTATTTTTAAAGTGTGAGGTCGCTCTGGAACGACCTGCAGAGACCTACGAGCCCAATCAATCAATCAATCAATCAATCAATCAATCAATCAATCACCACCAACCATTCCACCTCATCATGCCTTCATCCTCTCTACTACCTAGGTCACACGCCAACAGTACCAGAACGCCGTAATGGCGTCACGGATGGACAAAACACCCCAATCGACAGACAGTGAGTTCACTAAGATCGAGCTCACGCTGACGGAGCTCCATGACGGAGTGGAGACCCCCGCTGTAGTCGTCGTCAGCACCACAGCCGGCACCGCCGTCACCACCCCCGTCGTGTCCGTGTCCGTGGCCAACGAGACGTCCCACCTGCTCAACCAGCAGCAGAACTGTGTGGGCCTCAGCAGGAGCAACCACAGTGCCCACAACGAGGGGCCCATCTAGCCACCGCCGAGCCCGGTGGAGACCCAGACCCTCCACCCTGTCTCGTGGACACACACGGAGCGGTGGCGTAGACGGAGATGAGGGAAAGTGGGGAAGCGGAGGCGGGTGGAGCGAGGGTTCTGCTCCAACCAGTAGCCCCCAATCAGTCAGTGGGACCTTTTCATGGAGGGGCAGTGGGGAAGACGGGTGCTGCGTCACCCTGAACGCCCCCACCTGAGCGTTGTCAGAATCCCTGCTGGACTACACCCTCTTACAGAGGGTGCACTTGGACAGTGCCTGAGACTGAGCTTCTATTTTGGGACAATCCGACACTTTCATAGCGGTGACTTGGACTAGAGGACAACGGAGTGCATGCAAACCCTGTCCCTTTCTCGTACACACACACACACACACACACTGTATTTTCTCCGAAGGCCAAAGACTTTGGTCCCCCATTCTTACACTGGACACAGACTGTTTTTGCCCACACACACACACACACCCGTATTCAAACACAGTCACATTCTCACACGCACACAAATGCAACTCCCCCCACCCGTGCATCTTTCAGGGAAGCTCAGTCGAATGTTGATCCCATCAACGAGGACTCAAACCCAAACAAGCAGAGCGGTTGGTCAAAGACTGCACCAAAAACCGCTTTGGACTAAACCGTCAAACCACGAACCAAGAATGTTTTCCTGTATTTATTTATTTTATAATATTGTATGTATATATGTACACGTGGAGACATGCTATGACATTAATTGGCATACGAGCATGCACGAGCATGCACACAAAGGTGTTCGTGGGGGCACGCGTGTCATATCAAAAAAAGGACATGCTACATACATGGAGACGAACATCCGTTCATGTATACGAGGAGGTGAGGGTCTTTTACAGATACAGTATGTATATTACAGATCTTGTTATTTTTACTATTATCCTAAATCAGGCTTATGGTACACTATCTTTTTCACCTTAAAAAAAATCACACTATTGCCTTTAAGAGAAATCATATAGTTAATTATTTTAACAAAGTGCAATGAACAGCAATTTATTTAAGAGATGATTACGAATTTTAAAAAAAAATCACTGTAATATAAATTGACAGATATATTTGTATGTATGTACTGTATGTATATGTACATTTGTTTTTTTGAATAATGCTAAACTGCAGCCATCCACGAGCCTTTCAGTCAGTCGCTCCTTCTCTTCGTCTCCTTCCTGTTTGTGCATCCTTTGACCTCAAACACAGCGTCTATCTGTCCGTGTGGGAGCAATGTTGCCTCGACTTTAAGTGCCATTCCGATGCATGTGGAGGTTGCGTGTCTTGTTCTTTTTTTTTTGCCAATTTTTACGCATAGTCGACCTTTGATAATTGCACAGTATTAATGACCTCATCTAACATGTTGAGCATCATCAACGTCACAAAAAGTAACCTCGACATTAAACGTGTCCATGAATGATACACAGCTATGCTTTTCCACTGTTTATGTCTGAACTTGTTTTTGTTTTTTATTTTGCGTGTGAGGTACACGCATGCATGCGTGTGTGTGTGTGTGTGGTGTGTGTGTCCACAACACATTGCCAAACGGTTAAGTTCATAAACGCAATTTTCTTTTTAAAGTAGTGAATGTGAAAGAGACTAGACTCCCCACACGTTGTAGATTATAATCCATGTTTAATAATTCTTGAGTTATTTCAGTTCAAAATCCAAAACATTCTTCACAAATGTTGGCTGCTATTAAAGATATATATATATATTTCTTTCTTTCACCATTTGGGAAATACACAAAAGTGCGTTGTTGCAGAGAGTTAGAGGAGAAGATGCGAGTAGAGTCGTCTTCTCATCTAACGCTCGGCAAGACGGTAAATAAGTGTAAATGTCGAACTTCTGCTCTACATCTTCTCTTCTATGAGGTTTTTGTCTGCATTGGTACCTTCTTGCCCGTATTGTTTTACCTCATGAAGACAGGAATGAGTTTTAAGATGTGTGTGCTTGAAATGTTTCCTAAAGCTCCATAAGTCATCGTGTAGAATGATTCAGTTTACTCCATATCTGTGGGGGCGTTGATGTTTAACTCTTTAACTAAAAATGACTTTGATTCCACTTCCAGGCCTGTTCATTAACATTACATGTACTATATACGGGCACTTTTCTTGCCACCTTAGAGGCAACAACAATGTCCTAAAGCTAAATTCATTTGATGTTCAGTTGCGGTTTGTAACCACTGGTGGTCGCTGTGTTTCCACATGTAATCCGATGTGTGCGTAACACCCCCTGAAACGGCACACACGGACAAACAGCCCTTCGACGGGCGTCTCGGTTGTATAACCGGACGCAGAGTCCGTCTGCATTGTTTGCAGCTGTTGGTTGTTGTTGTTTACTTGACAGAGCTCCGATGCAGCAGACCCACTCGTGCCCTGCGGGGACAATCACTGCAGAGACACGGCGATGAACGGTGGTTAGAATGTGCTCGGGACATTCATACTCTGCTTTACAGACGTAGTGTCTGACAGGAGAACAAGAAGCATGATGACATTTCAAAAGTCCAAACGCACAACAGGAAACACTGCGGGAAGCATCAGCTGTGACTGAGTTATTCCGTTATCCCGTTAAACACACACACACACACACACATTATCTGTTTCTCTCACACACTCCATCTTCTGCTGAACACAAGAGTATCATCCTTCCACTATGTGAGTGCTTTGCAGGCCTGTGTTTCTCTGGTCAATGCTGCTACTGTACCCATGTGATGTCCATAATGCTTCTTCTACCTGACCACAACATTCCCATTGCCTCCTGCAGCTGGTGGTTTAATAAAAAAGCAAATGATTAACAGACAGACGGTCGGTGGCTCAATGTACTCAATCTAATGCTCTGCTGCTTCTAAATGGTTTTTTTAATGCTTTTTTTTTGTTATGCTTTAGCAATAAACACAGCCAGTTGCTTAATATGAGTTTGAAATGGAAATTGGATCTCAGATATTTATTGAAATCACACACAACACAATAGTGACCGAGACTTTGGGATTTCTCGTTCTGGGCCTTGGTGAAGAATAGACACAGATCAAAACAGGATTTACGTCACAGGAGAACAATAAAACGTGTGACGACGGCTTGATTTCCGCTCATTATTTCAGTTGCTGGCCGGATAGCACAGATCTCCTGACACTGTGGGGTGAACGTCATGTTGTTGTGCCTCTTATAGCAGTTACATGAACACGGGGCGATTCATAGGCTACCATTATTAACAGCACACCTGGAATAAAAATAAAAAAAGATCTCTGGCTATTATTTCTGTCATTGTTGGCAGATGACATAACTTACTTTTTTCGACATATTGTACTATGACTTTTAGATGACTTTTAGATGACCTTTTGGGAAAAGATTTAATCTGACCTCTTTCGAAATACTAAACCATGACTTTCTTTCGACATGCTGTACTATTAATTCATTAGAACTTTTCTGATATATTATTCTAGGACATTTTTTGACTATATATATATATATATATATATATATATATATATATATATATATATATATATATATATATATATATATATATATATATATATATATATATATATATATATATATATATATATATATATATATATATATATATATATTATACTTTTCTATACCTTGACTTCTTTCAACCTACTATACTTTGACTTCTTTTTAAATACTACACTATGACTTTGACGTGCTATAATATGACTATCACTAAACTATCACTTTTTTGTTGTACTAGATAACTTATTTGTCCTTTTCACTATTTTTGAAAAACTATACTATGAACAGCGTTCAGCTGCACAGCATCAACGTGCATTGATTTTTCAAGACTGTCCTTGAACTTTGGTTGTGTGTGTGATCGGCATGTCTACTATCAGTCATTGCATAAGTCTGAGGAGAAGTGCACACACTGGAAGTACACACAGCCTCGACCCCTTTGTCTTTGTTTGGACATCATGGCTGTTTTACCGTTTTATAACTTTTTCTCCAGACCTTGGAGCAGAAATGAGCTCCTATTGACTTCCTGTTTCTCACAATTTACAAAGCAATTAGTTTGTAGTCACTTGATTAACAACACTTATTCAAGTTAATATTGCAGTTTATATTGTGTTTTTGTCAGTGGTGGAAGAAGCACTCATATATTTTACTTCAGTAAAAGTAGCAATACCACCGTGTACAAATACTCTGAAGTAAAAGTCCCGCAATCTAAATTATACCTAAAGAAAAGTAAAAAATGATTAGCGTCAAAATATACTTAAAGTACCAAAAGTAAAGTACTCTTCATGCAGAATGCCTCTTATAAGAATGGAATATAATTACCGATGCATTAGTGAGCATCAATGATGCTGCAGCTGGTAAATTACTTTACATACTCTGTATCGCTAAATTCATAAAAATACAACATAACGTATTAATATATTTATATTTTGTATCAATAATTTCAATCTGCAAAGTAACTGAAGACTATGTAACGTACAATATTGGCTTCCAAAACATACTGTATGGTAGTAGAAGTACAAAGTAGCTGAAGTTCAAGTACCTCAGAATCCTGTTAGTACAGCAGAGTAAATGTACTTAGTTACATTCCACCACTGTTTTAATGGTACATATATTATTTACAAAGCAGTTAATCAAAATGCCACAAACCTGGAGCGGAGTGATGCACACTGCTCCGACAAAGTAGAAAGATATGAACAACAAGAGAATTATGAAAAACTATCTTTATTCTACATCTTTATGTAATTTACCTCAATGTACAGTGTGAAGGATATTTTCTGGAATCAAACAAACAAAACACTGTTCTGGAGAACATGAATTGATATGCATAAAAACAAAGTTTACTATCGTTTGGAAAATAAAAGGTGACTTCTGTTGTTGTTGATGCGGATGCATTCGCAGCATCACAGCAACGGATAGAAATACTCTAAAGCACGATCAACTGTTCAACAGGCTTTAGAGGAGAACTCTGAGGAAATGGAAATGTGTATTTACAGTTCTGTAAACCAAGACCATTTAAAAACAATAGCTTAGAAAAATAAAAACAACCCCATGGTATTGATTACAAGTAGCATCTCTGTTACGGTACTTTACTATATCACTATTCACATCTCCCCTCGGCTTTTTTTTTTTTTTTACAGGTTTGTATTTTTTTTGTCTCTGTGTAAACTATATTGACAAATGTCAAAACATCTTTTCCTTAAAATGATACAGTCCACCATCACCACCATCACAGAACAGATGTGCTTCTTATTTTCACATGCATACGCAAAATATGCAACATATGCAAAGAAAAGACAGTTTCCTATCGGCCAAGCAGCTGCCTCCTGTAGCACATCCAGTTATTCCATGTTCACGAAACAAAATCAATAATTGAGAAACAAACAACAAAACTAATTTGAAAAAATAAAATAGAATAAAAAGATAATGACGATGATCAAACAGCTGTAATATGTCTCTTAATGTCCTACAAGCTGTTACCCAGATTATTCACCACAGAGTGAAACGCGTTCACTTCTCACCACATCAAGCAAAACCAAAAATGATGCAGAAAGTCGACGGCATGTTTCTTCCCTTTCGTGGCCTGAATCAGCGGGCCGGTCCAACACTTACAGGACTGACACAGCAGCTCAAGAGTAGATATAAAAACGTGAGGAAAGTGAACAGACACGATGGTTAAAAGGGGAAATAAAACAACACAACATGTCATTCAGGCAGCTCTCTTAGTGTTCCGCAGAGTAACACTGATGCATTCGGACACACGTATTAAAATGGAACAGATGGACACGCCAGTGAAACCTGGTAAAACTCACTCTCCTACTGTTTTTCTGATAAAGTTTGAACCTTGTTAGTTATTTCACATGAGAGATATCTAAGTGTCTGTTTCTCTGTTGTGCTCTTTGCACTAGTTTGTAGTCGGCGCGGCTATTTGGAAAAAGGTGATGTCACATACTTTAGTTTACCAATCGGCACTCAGCAACATAAATCAATTAGCCCAAATCTACGTGAGATAGCCCACCGACTGATGGGCTATCTCAAGCCAAGTCTCCATAACAAAGTTTGTGAACATTTTAAGCGAAGGAAAATGCAGATTAATACACGTTTCCACTCACAATTGTTTTGCAAATATTAGGAGTTGGTTGGAACAGTTGGTGGCTCTAATTCTCCGGTCAGGTGACATTAAACTGCTGCAGAAGAAGAAGAGCGTGCAGTGAGACGCCGTCAATGGGACAGCGTCGTTCACTGTAAACTTATGTGGAAACGTAAGCTTGAGAGGGTTTACGGTGTCCTCGTTATCACCAGTGGCCACAAGTGACATCTTCTTATCACACCTCACTTTGTCCTACTGCTTTCCAACCCGTGCAAACTTTAGGATATTTTGACATTTCTTCAAATTTCTGGCGTTTCCATTCCTGATTTTGCAAATTGAAAACGGATGGATGGAAACACGCACGCATACTGTCGGTTAAATCATGCCGCACCATATTTCAGCACTATAATGAAATGGTGACTTCACAGTGTTAAGAGGCCCAACAGAAGACGACTGTACACGCTCTCTGTCGACGTGTTTCCCCCGGTGGATGATGCCAACAAGTCAGGGTGAGCAAATAAAAGAAAAAAAACCTCAATAAAGCCCCATGACTAAAAAGATAAACAAAGTGAGCTCATCACAGCCTGAAGCTCATCACGGAGCTTTTTTACCAGACATTCTAAAAAACACCTTTTCTCCTTGCATACGAGGCCACGTTCGTACTGCTGTTACACACTCGATGGAGATCACTTCCTGCTCTCCCCCGTCAAAATAAAACCCTCGGAAATAGTCAAATGAAATACTCAAGTTTCATCTTCCTTAATAAACGGAGCAACTAAAGAATACTGCATGTTAGCTGCTCACGGCGTTAAACCATTCACCCGACCCAGAAACACTACAGTACTTCAGGCTCGTCATAGAGTCTATTGGCATAGAATACGGTTACAGTCCTAAACATACCGTCCAACACCAGCTTGTGCTTCAGTGCTCCTGTGCTTCAGTTTAGTACGATAGATTCTTAGCGTCCCGTCACTCAGGATGCTGCACTCTGAGTGAGATGCACACAGAAACAGAAACACACACACACACACACACACACACACACGCCCTCACATACAAGTTAGAACAAAGAACTAGTAAAACAGACAAACGTTGAACTAAACAGATGAAAAACTGAATGTTGTTCCCATGTTGCATAAAAAAGTGTTTTAATACAGTATGTACATGTATTTTTTGACACCGTAACTGAGCAGTGCTTTTTGTTTTATTATAATGTGCATACTACGTCAGCAAGGTTAGTTTGTTACGATTAAAACTACACTTCACTTCTGATGGACGTCAGTGTAAATGTGACTGCATCCGTTCAATCCACCAGCAGGTCCTAAAAGTCAGATTGTAAAACATCATCTAATGTTCTGTCTGACGGGGGAAATAATAAAAAAATGTAATTAAATGAATGAATTTGTTATAATGAAGCCAGCGTAGGTTGGCTGTTAGAGGACCGAGCATGCAGACAGTCTTCTGAGATTCATGTGATCGGTCCTTTTGGAGGACTGGTCCTTTTTTATTACCTCAGAAATCTCCTGTATGTCTGCATGTGTGTGTGTGCGTGTGTGTGTGTGTGTGTGTGTGTGTGTGTGTGTGTGTGTGTGTGTGTGTGTGTGTGTGTGTGCATACACACACACACACACACTGCAGATGTTTTTCCTTCCTGCCTCACTCAGAGAGATAACTACCCGACTTGAGAAGGCAGATACTTTCTTCTCCATGTCCAGCTTATTACTCCTCCTCCTCCTCCTCCTCCTCCTCCTCATCATCATCCTCATCGTGGCAGTGAGTGATCTCCTGGGGAGTCTGGTGGAACAGGTTGGGAGGTTTGATCTCGCTGAAGGAGCGGGTCAGCTGGTTGCGTTTGCAGTCCAGGTCCTTGCAGTCGCTGCAGTGGGCGCGGTTGCGTGTGGCCAGTGGCGACTCCGTGTCGATGTCCACGTGGGCGTGTTCCACCGTCGACTCGTGCGGCATCTGGGGAAGAGGGAGGACGAAATGTGAAAAAGAAACTTGGCAACACGAGCCCACTTACTGGAAGCCTGGGACCCGAGAGAAATGTCTACAGATCAAGTTTTACAATCCTAAAAGTACAAGACTTCTACATCTGTATCAGTACGATAAAGAAGTGCTATTGGCCCTAACCTCTGCAGGTGTTTGGTTTAATGCAGCTCCCTGTATTTACATCCAGGGACTCACCAGTACGTGTGCGGCTCTGAAGAGGTAGCTGAAGGGGTAGTACAGCAGGTTGATGAAGGAGGCTGCGTACAAGTCGGCGTAACGCATCACTTGAGAGGCAAACAAAGTCTGCCTGGAGCCACTGCGGAAGAGGCTACCCATCATGCCGTAGCACATGTCCATGTCGTGTGTCACTTTCTAAAAAGACAAGGAGGAGACGAGAAGACGCTGAGGAGCCTGCAACAGTATCTACCATCCCGACTCTAGGAAGCATCTTAATCAGAGACGCTGTGTTTCAGCAATTACATCAGCAGGCAGTGAGAGAGGAAGCTCTGTTTGTTGAGGAGTGTTAATGATTAGACTACAGTAGACACACAAACGGTGTCAAACATACTTTACATATGGGCATTGGTAACTAGGCCGTCTCCAGGCAGCCGGTGTTAAAAGCATGCGGACAGGTCTCTAGCTGTCATAGAAACAGAGGTGATCGAGGCCGTACCTTGACTCTTCTTTGAATAGTGCTGATGTCTGGCCTTTCATTGCTGCTGCTGTCCAGATGTCTGAGGAAGGACGGGGAGAAGGACAATGAGGACAGCAGGAGGGGGGGGGGGGGGGGGAGATACTGATATCTAGTCTGCTGTCAAAGAGGCGGAGCAAAAGAGAGTCGTGTCCGGCACAGACCCCTTTGACTATCGACCCCGTTGTTCTCTTACAAACACACTCTCGTTACAGCAAAGAGCAGCGACACTTATGTGAGAGACACGATGAGGAGGGAGGCGGGATAGAAGGAGGGGAGGCTAAAGTAAGGAGTTCTTACTTGTAGAGTTCTGCCAAAAAAATGTCCAGGCCCTGCAGTTCCTCGAATAACGCTGAAAAACACGGGGGAACAAATGGTGAATCTCACGTAGATTTACGGTGCATATCCAGTGTTCTATTAGTTAGCTCCTGTATAAACACTCTTTATGAGAATACATTAGCTTATGTACTACTCATGTCTTTTTCTGAAAAGTAAAGGTCTGACATCGTAGCTGCTGTCCCTGTTGACACTGTTTTATAACGCCACTAGGACGGCAGTACTTGGTAAAGAAATAAGTCGAAAATGTAGGTACACACACACTAGTATTTCGACACGTCACTACGTATGTTTTACCTGTGTTTATGCGTGTGTCTGCCAACTTACAGCTCTTGTCGGTCCACACGTGCAGCTCCTGGGCCAGCTCAGGGATCACCAGGAACGTCCTCCAGCCTTGACGTTTCTTGGACTTCAGGATGTCTCCAAAGATGTGGTCCCCGATGTAGACTATGTCCTTCCCTTTGGCCCCCAGCAGGTCGCACACAATGTCGGAGGAACCTAGAGAAGGAAGACGCGACGGTTCATTACCTGAATTATCTTATTAATCGCAACTTAACCCTCGGTGAAAGAATGAACGACTGAGGGACGGTAGAGTCTCACCACCAGAGTAGACGATGCCGTGCTGCAGAGAGCCTGTGTAGGTTCCGATCTTTAAACGCCCTGTCGTCTGAAGAGAAGAACACATGCATCAGATTATCTTTACATGCATGAGTGTATAGTTTAACACTGAGAGATAAGCTGAGTTTAGGTAAACTGTGAAAGCTATATTCATACACAGCTTGTTTTCACAATCAACTAATTTGAAGAATATGCATGAATATCATGCATATTAAATTTAGATTATTATATGTTTCAGAGTGATTATAATGGTTGGATTATTAGATTTGTGGGGTAAAGAAGTATTATTGGTGTTATTGTGTGTTTAGCTTCTGGATGGTTTCTCACATTAACTTAAAAAGGCCGACATGCAAACCGGTCGGCAACATGTCGGGACACGTCAGCGCTCACGTGCAGTAAACCGGTTAATAACAGCTTCTCCGTCTCAGCTGCGTGTTCTGCGTCTGCTCACCGTGTCGACTTGTCTGAGCACCGTTCCCTCTCCGAAGAACAGCGGCTTCCTGGCATCCGCTAGGATCAGATCAAAGTAGGACTGCCAGGGCCGGTGGGAGGTCCCAGGCTGGATACAAACGAGCAGTACAGTCACACACACGAGCATGAAACATGTCTTTCATATAGAAAACAAACAGTGCGATCAAACGGAAGCCATTCTGTACCTTCGGGCCATGGGGGAATTCAAACAGGTAGGTCATGATTTTCTGTGAGGAGACAAAGCAGCAACATTCAAATCAAACACAGCGGTGTTTAGAGTCAACACAGCTGCCAGCAGACCAGCAGAAAGGCAAGGAACTGGATCTCAACGTTAATTCATCTTCATTTGTCTCACACCTGCTCGCCTGTACTCACATCGGTGTATTTGTAGTCACTGTTGGTAGCCAAGAACACCTTGGCTACTTCGTTCATTCTGCTGAGAAGAAGAGGAAGCTTCCCCTGATAGAAGAGGAGAGGAAATAACAAGACACAAGGTTAAGGCATCTTAACAAACCAGCCTGTCAGAGTATGTATTACACTGTGTGTGTGTGTGTGTGTGTGTGTGTGTGTGTGTGTGTTTTCTAACACAGTACACTTGTAGCGATGATTATCAACTACTTACATCTCTCACAACATATTTCTCCAAGTTCTCCACCGTCTTCACCTTCAGCGTACCCTGCAGCGTGAGAAACGGGAGTCAGACTGAACACTGAAGATCCAGATTGAAGTGAATTACAGTCGGCAGCATCCTCTTCAGTTAGAGGCATGAAGACCCGTTCCTTTCATCCAGTAACCGTCACAAGTGACAACCCACACAAAACATGTGACGCCTTGTGGCTTTTAGTTTGTTTTGTGAAAGCAAAGCCGACGGAACACACGATGTTGTGACAGTAGACACGATATGTGGGTTAAGAAAGAGTACAAAAGCTAATAAACTATTAAATCAATTCCTGGAATATTTAGATACAAAAGTATAGAAGATCAGTTGCCTTCTCGACTACTAATGCTCATAATCGGTTGTTTCTTCACAAGCACTTTGTGACACCAGAGAAGATAAATAAACTCTGCTGCAGGACCTGCTGTCACTCACTGTCCAATCACCTGTTGACCCGTATCACTTCAAACTTAAAGCTCTTGCAAAGATGCATGATAATGCCAAATAAACCCAACTACAGGTGTGACAGCGAGCTGAATGTTCGCCGTTTTTACAAGAAATATCGGCCTCGAAAAGGCCAGATTGCCATCAGCGCTGAGCGTATTCATGCCCAGACAGAAGCAGCAGCACCCGGGCATGAAAGCGGAGCACTGAGCTCACATCATGTCAGCTCGATCACTGAAATCACGAGCGTCGGACAGCGTCTCACCTTGAAGTGGACCCAGTCGACGGCGTCGCGGACGTCCTGGAACATGCTCTTGTAGGACATGAAGAGGTCGCCGTTTTTGAAGCCGGACTCACAGCTGGGGGAGCGGAGCAGAGACACACACGCACACAGCCGTCGGACGGGCCACATTTTTACAGAAGGTTTTCAAAAACATGACATTTGTTTTTTGTTTGCTTTTAAATGGGATAGCCTTCCCTTGTTGGAGGGGTCCCCAGCCAAACAGGAAAGCATTCTCCCCCTAAAAGACCAACAACCAGGTTTCAGAGGACAAAGGACATGCAGCCATTCCAGATTACATTCTCTACCAATTTACAGGTCAATATCTCTCCTCACGGGAACATTTTACCGTACAGCTATATCGATGTGTAATCCTCATTAAAGTAGTTAGTGAGAACATTTGTCATTACGATAAGAATTCATGCTTTCTCTACAACTAGTAGAAGAGATTAATAAATCACTGTTATCGAAAAACATATCGTCTCTTTGACTGAGCTCCCGTTTGATTTTCATTTTACAACAATTAGCTTAGATTAGCAGTAGAGACACCAGGACCCTCCCATGCTGCAGGGCTTGCTCTTGACCCAGTTTGGCTTTGCGTCACCATGCGGTGCCCAGAAACTTGTTGCGTGACGGAGAGTGTTACTAAACGGCTCCTTACCTGGTGTATCTGTCACAGTTGGAGAAGAAATCCACGAGGCAAGCAAAGAGGTAGGTCTCTGTGGAAGGAAACAGAACGAAGCGGCTCGATTCAACCTCGTCTTTGACCTGCTGCAATATTCAGCTTTCATTCAGGATGAAGCTCCTTCTTGCTCGTCTAATAACAGTCCCGTGGCGCTCTCCTCTGTGCTCAGAGGCCTTACCTGGCAGGTTGAAGAGTGTGTTAAGGATATAAAAGCGCTCTGTGTCATCTCTCTGGATGAACTTGTTTGGGTACCGTTCACGGATCTCAGGGCTGGGAAGAGAGAAAAGACAAAACTAAATCTTCATCGGTCTTCTTTCTTGTGCTCACACAGATGTAGACGATGTGTGTTGGACACACTCACCCTCGGAGGAAGTTGAATCCATGCACACAGACCAGGATGTTACCGTAGGCGTCAACCTTCAACAGGTTTCCATACATGGTATCAAACACGAGGCCCCTGAAAGTCAGAGGAGATAAATGTTCGTACACAATACTCATCTCTTGAACATGATATCTGCCATCATCTGTGACGTGGTTACAGTTGTTATCAGGACGGACTGGGAGGTATTGTCCTGGAGTGTAGATTAACTTTGAACAGGCTCCCTCAGCTCAGCTTGATATCCTCGCTACATATAAGATACAGATGAGAGCGGAGGCAGTTAAAGCAGCATGGTCGTGAGGTCTGTGTGGTGGGGTGGGGTTGGTCTGACCTGGTGGGGAACGACGGGTCGTAGACGAAGCTGAGCAGCTCCTGGGGGTAACCGATAGACACCAGGCGCTCCACTGTGAGCTCAAACCCTAGTGACTCGTACTCTGGAGACTTGTACACTAGAAAATAAACACAAACGTACGGACAGTTTTACTAAAGTTACCCCAAGAGAAGGTCACAGCACACGTGGTGCCACAGTGTGTGATCTTTGGCGTCGACTTCTAAAGACTATTGTGCAATGCTTTGTGCAAGTTATTGAATCGTTAAAGTCCCGGCTTAATGAGCCGGTGATTCTGCTTTATCGTCAGCCATCGTTAGTCACTGTAAACTAAACTACAACCGACAACTCGTTGATTCATAAAACACATTTAATAGTCTAATAATTATGCAAGTCATTGATTAAGCAAAAATGACAAATATTCTCTGATTTCAGTCATTTAAAAGTGAGTTTTTTTTCAGCTTTTCTCTGTTTTAAGTTAATATCATATCAATATATTTAGACTGTTGGACGGACAAAACTAACTATTTGAAGACCTCACAATGTGATGGGCTTTTTTCCACTTTAAGGCCAACACAATGAAATGCAACCCAACAACATATTAATCCGTAATGAAAAGGATTGTTGGTTGAAGCCCTAAAAGACATTAAGCAGATTTAAAATATGAATTCAAATAAATAAATCCACATTTGTCCAGATGTTTTCAGCTGGTTGGACATGTTTTGTCGGTTCACCGCGACACATCGTCTCGCTCTGTGGAACTCTACCTTAAAACAACAGCCATCAGCAGCGATTGAAGTGGCATCTGGCTGACCGGAGAGCTCGTACAGCACGTGGCACACAAGTCAAATTTCCATAAACTCCTGTATTATGTACACAGTTGAGGAACATGAGCTGTTGTTGATGCTGTGCACAGCGTTTCATTAGAGGTGACGTACAGTCAGTGGAGCCCACTCGTGTTGCACAACACGTACATGAGACTTCTCTAAGGCGACCTCGTCCACTGGAGAGTCTGTGCTGTTGCTCCAGTAATTTAACATGTTCTCACCCCCCCCCCTTCACACACACACTCATTGTCCTGCTCTCTCCTCACCATTAACAAGGACCTCTGTGTTCTGCACGCAAATCCACAAAGAAACAGGATCAGGCGCGAGAATGAAAAGTCACTCAACCTTCAGCAGCAGCTCTAATGAGCCCGGCTGAGTCCGATGACAAGCCCGGAGCCAGATATTTACCAAAACCCAAGCCGGGGGGGCTCTGGAAATAAAAACTCAGATAGATGCTGGGCTCAGAATAGGCCGGGAGAGGATTGAAACGCTACGCGACACTGGGAAAATATTATGTCAGAAGTTATAAATACGATAGAAGAATGCGCTGGTGTTGTTGGTGGAGGGGCCCTGGAGACAGGGGAGACATATTGGCTGATGATGATGCTGGGATAGAGGACAGTTAGTGGTGTTGGGGGGGGGGGGGGGAGACAGCACTGCAGGAGAAACAGGAGAACATCTGCGTCTCACTCTGTAGAATGTGAACTTGTGTCCAGTGCCGGGCTGCACACAGAAGCCTAATGAGTATGCACAGAGTGACGGGAAGATCTTGAGTTCAGTAAAGCTTTGTTCTTTAGTTGACACCCTCACTCTGCAAGCCTGAGCCTGTTTCTGCATTATAATCACGTAGCCCCCCCCCCCCCCCCCCCGCTGTGGTCTCCCAGCAAACTGAAGGTTTGGGCTCCGTGCCGGGAGCTGTAGCATACACCAGCTTAATTGCCTTCCCCCCTCCTCCTCCTCCTCCTCCTCCTCCTCCTTCTCCTCGTCCCTCACTTGTTGTTGGGCATGGAACGATCGACACATTTGAATTCACGGTTATCTTGGCCAAAATCAATCATAAATTACTACTATTATTTTTCACTTCTCTACCGTGATAGTGAGCTAGACATGTGACAATATTCAGGATTAAAGCCTGATAGTGAAAATTCACCACGATCAACTCATTGTCGGTGGTTTACATCCCGTTTCACTTCATCCCTACTCGTCGGAGGCTCTACAGAGAAACCTATTCTGGGAGCCGTTTCCCCTCCGTCACCTCTGCTATCATCACTCTCTCTGTCCACGTGTTGGCCTTGGTGTGGTACTCAATAAAATCACATCTCAATCTATGCAAAGGAGAGTCAGACCTGTCGTTAAGGATCAGGAAGTTGTTTTGTTACAGAATGAATAGATAAGAATATTGTCTCGTTTTATTGGCCCATTAAGGCCCCTGAACAGTATTTCTCTATAAAATCAAATATTACTAAATATCGCTAAATGTGAAACAGTTAAAATGAAGTTCAGAATAAAAACACGATCTTATTAACGTGACATGAAAAGCACCACAAAACTTGGTGTCAAACCTCAAATATTTCTTTATTAGATAACATGTTAACATTTAAATGAGCAAAAGCAAAAGGTCAAGTTTGGGGCTTGTATCTAAAGTTGTTATTTATTAATTAAGAGTGTAAAACTCAAAAATTCAGCAAAAATATTTTTTTATTAAAAATGTCGCAAAATCTGAGAGAAATACACGACATCGTATTTTTCCATCTGAGCCCTGAGGAGCACCGAGTCATGTGACGAAACCAAAACTCCTTCACCTCTGACAGGCCTTCAAACACAAATCACTTAAACCGACTTTCACGACTTTAAAGACGCTGAAACCTTTTAACTTCTTTAACTGTAAAAACTAAGCACATGACACCAAATGCCTGCAGTGCATCTCATTCAAACGTACGTCTACGTACTCACTGCTTCACGTGTTCAAAGGCTTCAGCAGTACTCTGGACTGATTCATGTTTCCACACTGGAAGCTACAGAAAGTTGCATATGTTAGTTAATGAGGCTTCCATGAACGTCTTGTCAACAGATGTTATTAAAGGGTTACAGCATCGGTGTGCAGACCGGAAGTTGTGTTATTGTTGCTTGCAGTGTCCTTGACTCCTGCATTTCTGCTTTATAGGGGTCCTCGCTCCCCTGCTGTAAGCCAGCCCCTTCTCACGCTGTCAACACACACACACACACACACACACACACACACACACACACACACACACACACACACACACACACACACACACACACACACACACACACACACACACACACACACACACACACACACACACACACACACACACACACACACAGGGCAAGAAGCTTCAGGGATCCGTTACTTTGAGTCTCTGATGAGATTGTTGCTAGTTAATTATATACCCCCCCCCCCCCTGCTCCATTTGTGTTGTGGTGTGTGTGTTGGCCAGGTCGCCTTAGGCCTAAATGTAATGTGCACCCCCCCACCCCCCCACACATAAACAACCGGCCCTCTTCTACTAATAGACCACTAAATCCAAATCCTATAAAGTGTCCCACACAGAGACGTTATCTGAATCATGTCGCATATCAATCTATATTAGGAACAAACTCCTCCACCGTCTTAAGTTATCTGTGGACGCCAATATGCAAATGTAGGTCTTTGTCACGGATCTCTAACACCGTCAAACAAATTGTGGAACAAGGGGACAAACTTGAGCGCGGCCTCGGGGACCTACATTCAGCCAAAAGTCTGCTGGAAAACGAGGACAGAACTCTGTGCAGCTCTCAATGCAATCTGGGCTAAACTGTGTGTTTGAGCGAAGAATAGCTGAAGCAACGTTGTAATAATACAACGTGGATTTAGTTCACAGCGAGGTGTATGCATGCACTGCCATAGTTTGCAACCGTTGATCTTTATATGTTTGGGTGATAAATTGAGATACAAGTTTTTAGTAAAAGTGCATCACAGCACGATGAAACAACAGCGTCCTGGGAACAGATATCAAGCTTTACCTCTTGCACTTGAGACGGTGGGAGACAAACATTGCTCTGAATGTTAATGTTTAATAAGATTAATACTTTTATTTTGTTTTAAAACACCGTCATGATATGAAAAAAAATGACAAAAAGGTGTAAAACTGCACAAACATGATGGAACAATAGAAGTGGGCAATATAAATAGATCACTTGCTCTATTCCTGTAATATGTAATATCCATGTTCTTCTCACACAAAATCATTTGTTTTCTGCACATTTCCATTCTTTGTGGAAGCTCCGTCAACATCTGAAAATGGCGGTTTGACCTGCCTTTAACACCCCCGAAGAACAAACACTGCAGCCAGCCAGGGCGCTGTGACACCACCAGCTCCCCGGAGTTGATGGAGTACCTCAGTGATCAAACCCCGAACACCCTCCAGCAGATACAAGATAGTCGGGCTTCCAGTAAACATTAACACTTGGTTATGAGCGGCCGTAAAGAGAGTCATGTCAACAGCTGAGCGTGTGCGCCCTGATCGGGGGGGGGGGGGATAGGGGTACAGAGCCAGAGAGGGACTACGAGTGATCCCCGCTCTCAAGGGAGCCGTCGCTGGTCAACTCCACAAACAAACGTGACCTGCTTCTCAAAGTCAGGGAGCGTTTATTTATAGAGACGGTGAGACCGAAACCTGGAGCTGAGTCACGGAGCAAAGTGGTATGAAAAAAAAATATGGATTCTTTTTGGCCCGGCAACGGGTCAGCAGGAAGAAGAACATCTCTAAACAATCGACAGCGTGTACCGGGACACTTCGCTTGATATTTGTTATGCGTTAGTCGGGTCAATGAGTTGCCGGCATTGACCTAAATAATATGTTGTGGTCAACAACCTGGAGTTCTGTGAGGGGGGGGGGGGGGGGGGGGGAATGGTAGAGTAGCCAAGCATAGAGTTGAAAAGAAGGGAAACTGTAGACTTTAACATCCACGCAGAACACACAAAGGGGAAGAAAGGAGACTCAATAACTGGAAATGTGTTTTCCACTAAATCCAAAAGTGACAAATGAGAAAACGCCTCAATCCTCTAAACGTACGCTGGCAATAACTAAATGATTTGGTCTTCTCTGTTCTAACAATGCACCCTGCATGAATACATTTAATGCATACTTAAACCTCTTCATCAATCTGGGCTCTCAAGTGACACTTTGGACTCGTCTACATCATTAATACGACCACCGGAGGACACGCCGTGCAAACCGAGGACCTGCTATGCAACCCGCTGGCCAACTTCAGCTGCGTACCAAACATTTAAAAGTATAGTATAGCAATGAACCTCCTGCTTATTGTAATTATTGATGTATCCTTTGTCTTTTCGGTTTCAATTATTTAAGCTACTAAATGTTAGAAATACGGCCAAATGCATGTAAAAGTATCAAATTGTAAAGGTGAATGTCAACAAGAAAATGATACAAGTATTTATACCCTCACATTTAAGACTGTAAACAACCAGAAGATAATTAGCATGTTTCCCTTATCCTATTATATAAAAACATTTAAAAGCAACTGTTTTGTTTCTGTGATGATTAGTTAATCAATTTATATTCAACTTACCTGCTAAAGTGTAATCCATGTCAAAGCCAAAGCATTTAATCTTCTCCATCGCCAAGCTTCTGTTGACGAACACTCTGAGGAAACAAGTTGAGGGAAACGTTTCAGTTGCAAGATTCAACAACAGGATTATTATTTATTCCGTCACTCAAACGAAGCCGTGATCACGGCAAAGATCATCCGTAGTGACAATATCTGAAATTATTGGAAGATAAAATGAAAAACTACATATCACAACACTTAATAACTTATGTCCTTAATGTTTGTTTTGCATTTGATATCGACGTACAATTCAAAACAAAATGCTTCAATTAATCATGTGTCAGAAACTACAAAGGTTGCAGCATATGATTACACAACATGCGCAGCACTAAAATGGGCAACAAAAAAGCAAAACTGTTGCGTAATCTGAAACCACAGGTCTTGAGTCCAGTGGCTGCTAAAACCACAGGAAGTCTACAAAACGCTCAACCAGCAGATTGTGAAACGTGACGGATTCGGCTCAGAGCGTGTCAATCTTCCAGGAAACACACAGCTTTACTGCGCAAATAAATTAACCGGGACACCGAGGTCCACGCCGGCCGCAGTGACACACGATGCTGACTCGGCCCGTTTGACGGGACTTCCACAGAAGAGACACGCGCTGCTACTCTGACTCTGACCCACATATCTGATCTTCAGCATCTGTTCCTGGAAATTTCCACACAAGCCAATATTTTAAAAAAACGCTAGAAATAAGATGTAAACTGGCTAAAAGGGGAAATCAAACACGTCACTGAAATAAAAACGAGGCGACGTTACTCTTGCCGAGCACATTACTGTGATGAGCAACTTATCTTCATCCATCTGTGAATCAGTTGTGAAATACCTGGCAGCAGATCCATAGTGAACAAGTTCCCATTTAGATGTTAGTCCAGCAGACGTCTGGTGATGCATTCTGTGTGACATTAAACCTCAGTTTGACTCTCCGCTGGTCTGACCACTAACAATGCCCCCCCCCCCCATCTCTCTCTCTCTTTGCTTTCTTGCCATTCAGACATTTTCTGACTTGTTGCAGAAATGATTGTGGCCATTCCGCGTCATTCTCTGTTGTTGCGTGTTGTCGGTCGGGGTTGTTGTTGTGCGGCATGATGTTTGTGGGCCCTCAAAGACATCCAGAACAATCAAGTCAGGTAGAATCAAGCAAGCCCGCGGCCCAGAGCGACAGCTGCTCACCCCACTGAGGTGAGCAAACACCGGGAGGACCGCTTCAAATTCTGTCATATGATCAAAACAAATCAAGTCCAGATGAGAGACTTTAAAACCAAAACACTTGAATCTGAATTTGATTTCATCTATTTTTTTAAATAGCAAAACTTGAATATTGACATTCAGTACTGATTATTTATGAAGGTATTCAGTTGCTTATAAGATCATTATTACGGCCTTATGCTACATCATAGACTAGATTATAGATACGCCTCAATAAAAACTGATGCACTACTTCTCTCAGGATTTCTCTGCGCTGAGTGGAGACGGATTTAAATCTAAAATCGCTTCTATTTTGTTGAGCTGTTGTCACTTCACATGTGACCCCTTTGCTCAATGCATGTGACGAGTGAAGCACATTCATAAATCACAACGTAGGAGAGGTTATGCCCCTCCTAAACTCGCCCATATTGACAAAGGGTGGGGCGACTTAATCGCCAGAGTCCGCCTTGACTTTGGTCCTGTTGACGACACTATTGCCTCAAATATCCCACGTGGGCCACAACAGAATCCCTCAGCGACGTGCACTCCATCCGAGCGCAGCTGTGCGACAGACTTTTTCCGCTGCTCTCTAATCTCACGTAGACAGCGATGCGAGTCCCGGAGATAGAAGGTTCATCTGTGCCGGGCAGAGTCGTCAGCCCTCTGCTATGTGGTACGCAGCTGCATTGCTTTAGCTGAGCTCTTACTTTGAAGTAATGGTCTCTGTCTGTCTGTGAGACAAACACAATGTCCGCCCCCCTTCAATGGCCTCTTACATTTCACAAGAACGACTGAGCCGATCAAGCAGCCTTGGTTACTTTAACTACACTACTGTCACAAGCATATCGCTTTAGCGAGCTCAACACCACCTTTGTACCTTCGTTATCTTTGCACGTGTGATTGTTTGCATGAGAGTATCTGGAGTGTGTGTGTGTGGCTTATGTCAGCACACACGCAGCTAACAGATGAGTGACAGTTTCGCAAACCCTGTGAGTATTGCGTATTACAGAGCGGTGTGAAAGAGCAGCAGTACCCAGCGGACGTGCACGTCTTAAGCCGAGTGAAACATTGAATGGCGACACGCCTTGTGTTACTAAATGCCTCGCTACACGAGCCCTTCAGCCAGGACGTCTACAGGGCGTTTCCAGTCAACAGGTACAGGAACAAGGAAGTCTACGGAAAGACTCTGCTATTGTGCGAGTTGTTGTAACAACTAAGTGTCTAAACTATTTAGTTTGAGATCCGCTAAATGTGGAGGGTATCGCTTTGCCTTCCAGCCGACTACAAGCTTCGTATTCATGCGCTAACACCCGGGACCTCAGCAGTCCGCTGTCCTTTTGCCATGAGAGGAATTTTGCACATGAGTAAGAAAAACACACCCAAAACACAATCGACTGACTGTACAGTGTATGAACCAGTCACCCTCACAAACCCTAGTGGCATGACCTAGTAAGACGTCTGCTCTACTTAGTGACAAGTCATGTGTGAGACAGAACACAAATGGTGGACAACGTCCTGTAATGTGAGGTCAGCTGGGCATAGATTTATAGCTCAACAGAAGGGTCAATTATTATGTCTGGCTGCTCAGTTTATGACATAAAACACTCTGGACGTTTTGTAGATGTAGTGTCAGATATGCAGATTACCTGTGGTACGGCTCTCGTCTGTATTTCTTCATCGACACGCCGTCCATGTTGGCGGGTAAGTCTGCGAAGTTCTGCAGTCTGTCACTCCATGAAGTGGTCATCTTTAAAAGCGTTCAGTGTCTGGGGAGAAGCAAAGCAACACATACGGAGGGGCTCAATTTAAAAGTGAACGGTCAAACAGAAATTAGAAATGATGTACGAAAATTGTCATTTTATCTGCACGCGAGAGGCTGAATATGATCCTTTGGTTACTATTTGTACTGCGTTACATTAAACACACAAAATGTAAAATGCAGTCATGTGTAACCTGAGCACTTTAGGATCAATGTGCATGTGTTTCACATTGAAGACATGTGTAACCTGAATAAGAGGAACATTCTAGTAAATGTATAATCAACTAATCTGGGCTCCGGGTTGAAACAGGATCCCAGATACACAGTGCTCTGCCAGCCAGACCAAAGTGGCAGCATTTGCACCTTCCAAGGCATTCAAACTTGCATTGGTGGGTGTCACACACACTTGGTCAGTTGTTGGCAACTCTTTGCAATAGGAGGGATGGATCAGTCCAGGAGATCTGCCACAGATCACCTGGACTGATCTATCCCCAGTCGGCAGGACTTTGTGCTTCTGTTTGAAAGTATTGTTCAAAGTATTGATTTAACCCATATGAAGCTCAGTCAGGAAGACGATCCTTGCACACTTAGGCTTGTTGTCCTCCCTCTCTCTCTAATACGACTTCCGCACTCCAGCAGCACATTCTCAATTTTGGCTGTCACTGTCAGAAGCCTCATAAACGCTGTCAGCTGTTTAACAGCTGGGCGCTCCCAGCCAATAGCGCAGCTTCCCCCCCCTCATCGTTAGCCTATCAGCTTGCTGCCGCCTCTTTTTAAATGTGCTGCATCCCGGCCTCTAGCTGTCCAGCTGCTGTTTCGTGCGACCCTCCTCCTCCTCCTCCCCAACACCATCGCAGATTCAGCACTCCATCAGCATCTCCTGCCACCACCACTATAGTCTGAGAGTCTCATTAACGCATCATCTGTCATAATAAACGTCAACTACCTCTCATTGACTTGTCTCTCTTGATTGAAATGCATCTTGGCCTGGCAGGCACTAGGCAGCACGCTTTACTTGCTGGAACCGAGCAGCTCGAGTAGGAGGGATGACTTGCACCATCAGCTGTGCTGGACCTGTCACACATCATGACCACAAAGGTTTCCAAAATGTTCATGTCGGCATCGTCTGTTGTTGGTGGTTACTGGCTGCAAACATCAGAAACCTCGTCACATGCACTTCTAGGTTTGTCGTGCAGTCTTCTTGCCCTTATCTTGAGTTGTACTTTGCACATATACTGTTGCCGCCTCTTGAACTCTTGTGCAATGGCATCGCCACCGCACAGTTTTGCCGAACGTTTTCCATCATTCAGACTTCGGCCACTTCATAAAACAGCCGTTTGATTGCGTGACTGATGTATTTTATCAGATGAACAATCCCAAAGGAGTATTTGTGACAATTTTGGTACTTCTTTCCACCCTGTGAAAGATTTTCCTGCAGCAATGCAATCAGCAGCTACACTAAAAAAAAAGATTTTTTATATATATATATATATATATATATATATATATATATATATATATATATATGTGTGTGTGTGTGTGTGTGTGTGTGTGTGTGTGTGTGTGGAGGTCATGGTGGAGGAGCGCAGGATGGGTCATGGAGGACACCAGTGGGGCCACTGGGTTCATTGAGGACTCAAAGCAAAGCATTGAGATTGAACCTCGTCCGTCTAATGCACTGACGGCACAAACACATCTAGTCTCACTCACAAGAGAGAGTTAAACATGGAGTCGTTTACAAGTAGGTTATAGTTACATAAGTAACGCGGTGAGGTTAACGCACCAGAGATCAACGGGACAGGCTTAGACCAAACAGGCAAACAACAATCCCTGGAAAGCCTTGTAAATTCCTGCCCCAGGGGAATGTAAAGCCTTGTAGGGTTTGTTTTCTCCCAGGCTGACACTTCATCTTCCTCCGGTCACTGAGAGACAGACTGGGCTGCAGGAAGGTAAGGCAGAGGACAGCTCTCCTTCTCGGTGCCAGCTCAAATGCAAATGAGGCGAATTGTCCACAAACTGCATTAGAGTGTCGAAAACACTGTCATCGCGTTGACTTTACAGCTTTGCAGGAGAGTAAACCAAAGATGTTGGAGCTTTGTTTTACATTCTGAACTCTTAATATTCTACCAGACTGTCACTCTAATGCATGTTTAGCTAATGTCCTTACGACACCGTGGGTCCAACAAGTATGAACCGGGTCCACTGGGCTCAGAGGGAGGGACAGATCCACAACTTGTGACAGGCTTTGTTTCCTCAAGAGAGGCTGGAGTCGACGTGCGTCTCAAACAATGCTAACGTCACCCCGGAACGTTAACCGACACTCGTTTTTTTCGGGATGCCATTCATGCTTCAGCATCACCTTTGGCTGTGCAAATATGTCGGGCTGTTCTGCGAGACCAGCGGTGAACGCTGAGAGATTAGCTTTAAGCTAACTTACCGTAAAAAGTGTCATTATAAAGCTAACAGCAACGGAAGGTTAACGTACCAAAACAACGTCCCGCTACTCGCTGAAGTGCAAAAGCTAGCTAACAGTCCGCTGCAACTGCCGCTGTGCTGCTCTTCTAGTCTGACGTTTACCGACAAGGACGAGCAGCAGTGATCCCCGGACGAAGCTAACGCGTTAGCTCGCTTTGATTCAACAGCAAAAGCAACAAAGTGTCGGGGGCAGGTTTCACCGTGACTGGCATTACTGTACTCACCTCTGAGTTCCTGAATAAAACAACTGCACCGTCAGTTGGTCTGAGCATGCGCCTTGAGCGGAGTACAAGTGGGAGATGAATCGTTGATGTGTGGTTTCTTCTTTCTGTCTTCACTGTAAAGCCAGGCAGCAGACGAGTGTTCCTGCTGTGCCTGCTCTTTGCTGTCTCTCTCTCTCTCTCTCTCTCTCTCTCTCTCTCTCTCTCTCTCTCTCTCTCTCTCTCTCTCTCTCTCTCTTTCTCTTTCTCTTTCTCACTCTCTCTCTCTCTCTCTGTGCTAACAGCTGTTGTTATGAGACGTTCAGGGGGCGGGGTTTATCTATCAGGAGGAGGCGGGACTCTGTGTCGTCGTGGCACAGAAACGTGACACCACGGTCCCGCATCCGTTATCAGTAGAGACACCTCGGAAGGATTGCATCTATTTATCTTGATGCAAAAGTTAATTTGCTTATAATGGGCCTGCAGCATTGCAAAGAGTAGGCCACTCCAGTGCTTCACTCAAGTTAAAATCCTGTTACAAGCTTCTCACATGTATTCATTCAACTCAACTAAAACAACACAAGAAAGCACAAACAAATCAAGATAAGTTGTCTGTTCAGGTGCAGATACACGTGTATGACACTTGTATTCTGTGATTGATATCATCAGCGGTGGAAGAAACACTCAGATCCTTTACTGAAGTATAAATTGGCAATAGAACAGTGTAAACATACTCTGTAAAAGGCCCGCATTCATAATCACACTTAAGTAAAAACGGCACAATTATCTTTAAAGTATAAATTCTCACTCTCCAGGAAAAATGCACCCAAGACTGATATATTTTCATATGTGATGTTATAGTGTTGCAATAATGCATATGTAGCATTTTACTAGCCGGTGGAGGTGGAGCTGTTTATCTTTAGATAGTTTATTCCTCTGGTTACCAAACCAGGGGTCAGGTCCCCTCCAGAGGTTGAATCTGAGGATGACTCAGACCCTCCGGTGGACCGGGCTCTGAGTCATGGTTAGTGAGGTGGGAAAAAAGAAAACGTTCTGCCACACAAATGTGTAGTCATTTGTCTAATCTTTGCTTTTTTTTTGGTGAAATATTGTAGAGTTTCAACAATGTATTTGCATGAGTGAAGGAAAAGGCATCTTGTATTAGAGAGACTGACTTACACAACAAGAGAATTTGAAAAAGTGTGGAAACCATTATTGGAGTTTCTCTGACGTCAAGGTGCATTTATACATTGATGTGTGTTGAGTGTGTTGTTATTTTTTGTTAAATATGTAAAATATGTAAAATGTTAGGTTGCTTTTCCTTTGATGACTACAAAAACCATGCCTACATATTTTATTTTTTAATTTAATTATTATTATTATTGTTTGTTTGTGAAATATATGGAAAAGTCAATAAAATATTGTTTGAAAAACATTATCATTGTTTTTGTAAATTCTTAATCATAACACTGAAAACTACTAATTATAGCTGTCAGACAGCGGGGTAAAAAGTATAACATTACTCTCTGAAATGTATTGGAGTACAGAAGTATAAAGCAGCATAAAATGTAAATACTGTAACTCAAAATTGTACTTATATATAGAACTTGAGTAGATGTACTTAGTTACTTTCCACCGCTGGATATAAATCAATGACAGTAAGCGTGTCTACAGTCGGGCTGCAGCCCATGAGGATTTGGACAATAGCACATTCCTTGTTGTGGGTCTGAAATGAAACAATGGCTTTGAGGTTAAAGTGGTGACTTTCATATTGTGTATCTCTCCGCTTACAGCTCCTCTGGTGAACAGTAGCAATGACCCTTTCTCATGTCAGCCTGAAAATGGCACGTGAAAGGGTTAGAAAAACCCAATCAGGGTTTACCTGTCTGAACCTGACTGTCGCCTTGTCTATGCCCCTTGCTTCCTTCTTGGGGAAAATCGCTATGACCCAGTTCACAGTTCCATCATCAGTGCATCTGAACATCCAGTAGCCAGTAGGCTTCATTCACTTTAGCAAAAGCAGCCTGGTATTAAGTGGACCTACTGTATCTGTAGTATTCATGTCTGCTTGCAGTGTGCTGCGATCTGACAGCAGAGGGCAGCAGAGGCCTGTCAGTGGGATGCTGTTTTCAAGCGACGCTGCGCAAAACGAAATATGCATCAAACAAAACGGATACTATCTTAACTTTACTTAAATTCAAAAAACAACATTGAATATGAATTAAGATCTTAAACTTTTTTTCTATTTAAAGATTCAGCTCATAAGTCCCAAAGTGCAACCTCAAATTCAATACTTCGACATAAGATGCAGGTTGTTGCTTACATCTGCATGAACAAGTTCATCTTAAAATGCAAAGTCCTCATTTAATAGCTACTCCACTGATGTCGGACAGCAGGTGCACAAACCCAAACGTTTCACGTGATGGTCACGCCTCTCTCTTTTGTTCTGCCACTCATAAAGTCCATTTTCATCATCTCTTTATTTATCCATTTTAGCCTCATTCTCACTGCAGACGTTTGAGAAGGAGAGTCAAAAAACACGTTCTTTCACTTTAGAACCGTAAACCCATGTTGATTTGAGCATTAGGTTGTTGGACACGTATGGAGAGTCACTGCAATGATTTAGAGAGCTGTAACAGTTGTAACCTGCTAGCTACAACTACAACAGAAGTGTTGAAGCAAAGTGCATCATCATTGGGTTCTTTGAGAAATGTTCGAGCTATCTCGGTTCGTAATATTTGTATTGTCTGTATAGAAAGAGTGATATAGGTTATCTAATATAAAAATTAAAGAAATGCTTCTGGAAGAGCATTTCAATATGATTTTTCAGTTTAAAGTGTAAATGTGCAACAAGCGATCAAACACTGACGCACCACTGCGCCAAAAAGGACAGTTCCATCTGCTCCACACACAGAACAGTGTCAACTGCGCACATCTGGACCAATTGACCAGTGGAACAATTATCGTATACATAATATAATTAGGCTAAGGAAATTCACCTCGAGCACAATATTCAGCATTATTTGTAATATTCATTGGGCTATCTGACACATGTGGAACGAATGAGCCCGGATGTTACCACCGGGCACTAATGAGTGATCGGGTTGGTCCCCCTATATAAAGGAGACGCGCCCACTGCTCTGCTCTGTCTCCATTCAAGTCAAGATGAGCTACGGATCTGAAGCCTTTTCCTCCTCCTCCTCCTACAGGAAGATTTTCGGGGATTCTCCCCGTTATGCCTCTCCGTCACGGACAAAGATGAACGCGTCCTCCCGGGGAGGTTACCGGTCCTCCTCTGCATCCCGGAGCAACGTTTCATCCATGGGCGCGTACAACAGAAAGTCCGGCCGCCTCATGCCACTGGAGACCTTCGACCTGACACAGAGCACCGTCCTCAACAATGAGTTCAAAATTGTCCGCACCAATGAGAAGGAACAAATGCAGGGGCTTAATGACCGCTTCGCAGTGTTCATCGACAAAGTGCGCAACTTGGAGCAGCATAACACGGTGCTGGAGACGGAGTTGAATGTCCTGCGCCAGCGGCAGACCGAGCCGTCCCGCCTGGCCGAGCTTTACCAACAAGAGATCCGCGAACTTCGCTCGCAGCTCGAAGAGCTGAACGGGGAGAAGTCCCAGCTCGTCATCGAGAGGGATTGTATTGAAGACGAACTGCAGAAGCTCAGGGGAAAATACGAAGAGGAGTACCGCGCCCGGGAGGACGCGGAGGTCACCCTCAAGGCCTTTAAGAAAGATGTGGACGATGCCACCATGGTGCGCCTGGACCTGGAGAAGAAGGTGGAATCTCTGCTGGACGAGATCAACTTCCTCAGGAAGGTGCACGAGGAGGAGGTGGTCGAGCTGACGGAAATGATCCACGCTGCCCAGGTGTCTGTGGAGATGGAGGTGGCCAAGCCGGACCTCACCTCCGCCCTCAAGGAGATTCGAGGCCAATACGAGTCCATGGCGTCCAAGAACCTGCATTCCGCCGAGGAGTGGTACAAGACCAAGTTCACCGACTTGTCCGAGCAGGCCACCCGGAGTAACGACGCCATCCGCGCCAGCAGGGAGGAACTGAACGAGTTCAGGAGGCAGCTGCAGTCGAAGACGATCGAGACAGAGAGTCTTAGGGGAACCAACGAGTCTCTGGACAAGCAGCTCCGGGAGATGGAGGAGAGGCACAATGCGGAGATTGGAAACTACCAGGTAATCTCCTTTTAATCACTCGTTCACCGCTTTTCTAAACTAGAAAATCAGCCATTTTATTTGCAGTCATAAACGTTTATTTTAATTGAAATTAATACACTGTAAAGCGTTTTTAGGGCAATAACAATATCAGGAGCAGCTGAGATCTGTCCGTGGTGCTGAAACTCATCCCCCTGGGACAGCGCGCTCAGCTGCTGCATCGGACAACGCCCACTGAGCGTATGTGCTCTAATGAGTAACTTTAGTGTGGTGTTGGATTAAACACTCCCAACTGAGAGCATATATTTTAGGAAAAACATTTCTACGCATTATGCTCATGAGCGACTTGAGTTCCTATCCACATGATACAGAGGCTAACAATAGGATTGACAGAGGTCTT
This sequence comes from Anarhichas minor, assembly GCF_050575085.1. Taxonomy (NCBI): domain Eukaryota; kingdom Metazoa; phylum Chordata; class Actinopteri; order Perciformes; family Anarhichadidae; genus Anarhichas; species Anarhichas minor. Next base: position 7,097,229 of record NW_027466458.1, read on the forward strand.
TGTTTGGGCACTGCGATTATTCCTCTGCAAGATATGTGGTCACAGACTGTTGTGCTTTAAAAAAAATCTTGAACCTACTTTTCTTGTATTGTTTGATTATCCTTAGGACAACATGGTAGAGCTGGAGAATGAGCTGAGGGCCAATAAGAGCGAGATGGCTTGTCACCTGAGGGAGTACCAGGATCTGCTGAATGTCAAGATGGCACTGGACATTGAAATTGCAGCTTACAGGTAGGTTCTTCTCTCAAAGACAACTGACGCATTATCTGTTTGATAACCTCTATAAAATGTAATTTGGGGGGATGCTGTTAAAATGCTGTTCCTGACCATTACTCTTTATCTTTATGTTATCTCTATCCTATCTACACCCTTCCCTCCATTGTCCTCGCTGCAGGAAACTACTGGAAGGGGAGGAGACCCGCATCGGGACAGGGATCAGCTATGGCTCCTCAATGAGCGCAAGTCTTGGGCCAGGCTACAGCTACCAGAGCCGTAGTTACGGCAGCTCCAGCAAGGGCTCCAAGAGGGAGGGCAAGGAGGAGGACCAGCAGAGCAAGTCTGGAGGCAAGGTGACCCAGCGTGAAGTTCACGAGGAGACAGTCACCACCACCACCAAGAAGATGGAGAAGCAGCAAGACCCCAGCGACATTCCCACCATCCAGAACAACTAAGAGCCTACTGTAAGCTTGTTTTTCACCCTTTACCCTGCAAATCCAAACCACTTTTCATTTCCCAAACAACAAACCCTGAGCCTTTACACTTCAACACTTGTGGGGATCTAAGATGATAGCTTTGCCTCCTTATTATAAGCATAGTAAGATCATCCTGGTTTCCATCTGCCCTTTTGTGTGTTGGATGTCCACAAGTGTGTAGAGTGCGGGATCTAGATGTTTGTTTTACGTGGGGTTATCCCTCTCTGTCCCCTCTGTCCCCCACATGTGTTCCCCAAAGGAAATCCATTATAACTCTACTGTAACTGCCACTCTATACAAAACCACAGCACATCTGTGCACTCTCCTTCTCCTTCACACACTCAACATCAAACAATAACCAGCACTTACTGTAGGTAGCATCTCTTACACAAGTGCAGTCTTTCAAAACATAATATTCAACTGGCCTGTCACACTTTGGGCTGATGTCACTTCAATATGTGATACTGAAACACGTAGATAATAGCTGTGGTCATTCACGACCACCACAAGCTGTGAGCTACTCTCAACACATTCCAATGGAAGCATGTGTGTGCATCCACTCATACGGTACAAAAAAAAAGACATTCCTACAACAGTTTAGTGAGAAAGCACACAGTCTACAGCCAAGATAAACAATGATATATGACAGCGTATTGCTGAGACATTATTTCGGGTCGGAGTTCATAAGCAAAATGTTGATCCCTGTTTGACTGCAGTCCAATCAGTTCTGCATGACAACATTATGGAAGAGTCTCCTCTTCCACCTCCTTTCTAACTTCCCGATAAAGACTCATTTCCAAAAGTGGATTCCCTTAGCTATTTAAAAGAGATTTGAAGCAAAGAAAAAACAAATGTATGAATCAAGCATAATTTGCATGACGTATGTGGATGTCATGCTTGCATGGAATCCATCGGCCTATTGCTCGTTTGACACGATTTCATTGTTAAAAGGCTGGCTAATGCCTTCCTTTTTACCATCTACCGTGCTGAGCATCCTCATGCACAACACTCATTAATAAATGTAATAGACGTGCTTGTAAGCCTGTAGGTTAGATTATAACTCTTACTGCAGGATGTGACGTAGATAGGCCTCGATGCTATGAAGATAAGAAGTACAAATCCACTTGCACTTATATGTCTAGAATGTCAAAACTACCAAATTTGGTAAACAGTTTGCACAATATGCTATGAAAGATACAGGAAAAAGTGAAGCAAAGATGCTGTAAAGGAGGCAAAATGCAGCTAACGTGATAAGAATATGATAAGAAAGAGGAAGTGATCGTTCTCTTGAAGCATCCAGTCAATTAGAGACTGAATTGTAAATCACGCTTTAGCCTACGAGATCCTCTGTGATCCCTCTGGGTGCGCTGAATTGTATGCATATTCAACACCATTTCCCATGTGCCATCGATGATGCTTGACGCACATTTGAGCTCCAGAATTCATACCATATCACTCAGCCAGAAGAAAACTATGCCATCAACGCTCAAAATACTCACTTCAGCCGCCAGACCACCACACGTTTGAAACAACTTGACTTCTTCCTTTATAACTGTGGCCATGACTGGACAAAATGTCTGCTGTAGCACGACCTCACCACTAGAAACACCTCGGTATGAGAGACGTGTAGCCTGTTTCTTTTCTGCTTGTGTACTGCCGGCGTTAACACAGCTTATTCCCCTGCTGCTGGCCATGGAGACCCACACCCTGACAAACTGCACATACGATGACAACACAAAACGACTGATTGTACGGATTGGGTTCCTGTTGCTTTACTTGAGGCTTGTGATAGGTGTGTTAGTGCTTTAGTGAGTGTGTCTGTGTCTCTACACAGTGGCCTATTATACATATGTAGGGGGCAGCAAACCTGATAGTTGGGCATTTTGTTTTCTAGATCACTGAAATCCAGTGTAAAGCAAAAGAAATGTACAAGAACTTAAAAATATGAGCCGCATTTTATAATACACAGCTAAAACAATGGATGAATGGTTCATCAAGCTTTTATCTTTACACCGTAAACCAAAACACTCATCCGTTAGTGTCTGAAGAAAGAAGTGTCATTCCTGCTACTACTGCACTGCCAAACGTTTCTAAGTGCACATGCAACATCCTTTCATGGAAAACACAAAAGCACCAATCAAGACTTAGCCGTAGAACAAATAACTGTAGGATGTGAAATGCCTTAAAACACCAGCAGCTTTCTTTCTGGCCATGTGTGTGTGATGTGTTCAGTAGGGATGTGTAATCATTATTATCTCTTTATTAGAGCTACCACGACTACAAATGGCATAGGGATCGAATGTAGTTAACATGCTATTCTGTTTGATGTTATTCTCATGTATTGCTGTATGACACCATATAATAAAGACTCAATGAAGACTTGAAGTTATTGAGGCTGCAAATGATTTCATTGTTTTTTTACATGTTACATTTAGTTGTCTAGAGAAGATCATATTTTTTACTACTTGTACTTCAGTACATTTCAGAGGTACATGTACTTTACCTGACTATTGTCTATTGAATGCTACTCCACTTTTCAGAGGGAAATATCGTACCGTACTGTTTTTACTCCACTACATTCATTTGGTAGTTACTGTTTATTTTGCAGATTCAAATTAATAATACAAAATTAAATCAACAAATAAATGATGTAATATTATAGGTGAAGGTAAGACTTTAATGATTCCTGGGGTCACCCAGCAGTATATACAGTAATCCATATTAGACCCATCTTTACCAACTGCAAAGCTGAAGAGATGTACACATTAATTGCATCAGTAATAAAAATCCAATATTAAAATAAGCAGTTTTATGAAATGGGCAATTCTGCATAATAAGTTTAATTCATAATTAGTACATTTTCTATTGGTACTTTAAGTATATTGGGTAGAAATAGTGTGTATTTCTATTCTGTGATATTGCTTCTTGTACTTAGGTAAAAGATCTGAGTCCTCCCTCCACCACGGAGTAATCAGTCAATGTGATTCAACAATATCAGGAAAAGGATGGAGAGAATATTCCCAGATTTCTGTATTAGTATAGGAGCAGATTGAGCAGATTTTAACATGCGTTTCTATACCATCATCAACAGTTTTCTTTTTGTTGCACACTTGATGCAGCAAATGCAGGAAAACCTGTGAGGTTCAATGCTGAGAGCCAGTATTGTAATATTATTATTCTTGTACCATGTTTTCAGGTCTGAGGAAAATAATATTGTTGCTTTGGACCAACACGGGGCAGAAAGCAATGTCACCTTCACCTCTTCCCTGGAGATATATTTTTTCTTCTGCTTCTCGGGGCCACAGTGCAGATGTGTATGAAAGAAATATGATGGATTACCTGCTGCTGTACTGTACGTTGATCTTTGTACCCCCGTAGCCGGTCCACACACTTAAACACACACACACACACACACACAGTCCTAGACCTTGAGACCTTCGGCCTCTTGAATTGTCTCTGTAGCTGGGTGGGACCGCTACGGCGCTGGGTGTGCATGTGTGACGCAGTTTGCGGTTCTTCAAAGATTTATACCCCTGCAATGCTGCTGAGTGGAAGGTGTGGTGGGAGTCATGCAGTGAGATTCCACTGTAAAAGCCCTGTTATGAAACAGCCCTCCCTTCCTCACGCTTCAAACTTCAAGAGTGCTTCAACTTTCTATTTTGAGTCTCACCTTAGCAACCCTGGCCTTTCCTCATAACCATATACACACAGGAGTATTACGAGGCCAAAAAACACATGGAAAATATTGCCTCCTATAGGAAAATGTCTGATTAATTTGAGGGTGTTTAGTCCTTCAGTCCCAATGCAATCAGCAAACGTTGCAGTTGGCTGATTTCTCAAGTGTGTCACTCTATAATTATTGCCGCTTGCTTGTCTTAAAATACTCACAGTGTTGTGTAAAATATTGTTTTTATGCTGTAATAAATGTAAATTGAATGAGCTGAGAATACACTGTGCCACAGATTAACACATTTCTCTTTTTAATGTTCTCACATCTCAATACATTAACAGTTTAGCCCACGTAAAACAAAGTTCTGCTGAGGGAGAAGCATGTTTTATGTCCTGTCTGATAATACGTGTCTGTGTGGGGCTGTGATGGTGGTGGAAATGAGAATCAGGATGCAGAGCGAGGGGGCCATGGCCGTAAATTCCACCTGTTTGTCAGCGTCTCCGGATCAACGCCATCCTTCTTCACTGGACTGAAGTGTCGGCTCTGAATGTGTGTGATCCTACACACCCACGAAGAGCCAACGCAAAGCAGAGTTTGACGTCCAGACGGACAGACAAAGAGATCAGAAGACAGGAATGTAAACAGATACAGAAGGCAGCTAGCAAACATTATAGAAAGCAGTTGGGGAAATGCACTTCAGAAATTATTTGGCGTTAAGCTCTCGATTCATTCTGTTTCTTTGCCTCGCAAAGTCATTTTGAGGTAGGCCCTGTGTGTGACGTGGCTGTCTCTATTTTTCCCTTGGTGCTAATAATAGCCTGAGACAGAGCCGGCCAAGCCAGACATGCAGACAGACAAAGGGGAAGGTCGCAGCTCTATTCCTGACCTCCGTCTAAGCTTCTGTGAGGATGAGATAATTCAATCTGAGAAATACAATTACTTTAGCTGTAAAGTGCATCTCACTAATCAGAAGATGGCCACTGTTCTTCTTCAAATATTTTAAATATTGTACAGAATTAGATTTTGGTGTAATGATTTGATTTGCAGAGCAAAGGTTAACTGACTTGATCTACTTTAGATGTGCTATGTTTTTCTTTGTCCTTGTTCTCCAGTCTCACAGAATGTTGGCTAAATTAGAAAATGCAAACTGGTAAAAATAAATACTCTGTTTGAATACAGGAACGGAGTATTGCTTGTACAAAGCTACATGCATATGCATTATGCAATAATTGTACACCAAAACACAAGAGCTGCCCTGTAACTATACCACATGTGATGAATGCAAAAAGACACGTCACAGGTCTAGCTGTGGGGAAATGTCTTTCTGATTAAACAGATAGAACCCCATCGTTACACAGAAAAAACGTCTGATGAGATGTTAAAAAGGTATTTTTAGGTTTCAGCTGGCTGCATCAAAAGGTGGAGAGGAAGTAAGGTACATTGAGAAACTGATGTGTGCATCATCAGCAGTAGTACCGAAGCTCTGCAGACCGCTGTTGATGCACTGGAGGTCACTTCCTGCTTCAGACATTCTCTCAGAATTCAGTGTTTTTCTGAAAGGACACTTTAGGAAACATCAGCAGTCGTAAATGCCAAATGCACGTCCTCTATTATATCTAATTAACAATAAAGCATTCCTGAAAAAAACGTTTCACTTCCAATATGTGATGACCCTCAGTTAAAAAACACTGTAAATGTAAAATGTCGTTCATTTATCTTTGTTACTTTTCTGCAACTGTCAACATTTTGCAGAGATAAGCTTACAGTCAGTGACTTGAGGAAGAAGTGCTGGTTGGTCCCTATTCAGATGGGACTCGTTATGTTGGAGGAGGCCAGGGAGGGTGCAGCAGTGCAGCAAAACAAGTTCAACCTTCAGGGATGTGTCCTCAGAGTAACCTTGTGCTGCAGCGTGCAACCGCTGACAGTATCAACAGATGTCATTTGGAATGAAACTCACATTAAGATATCCGTTTAGATGTGGACATTCTGGATTATAAGTCATTACCAAGAGAATGTCCTCATTAAACTCCAGCCAATTTGAGGAATCCATTTTATATTAATGACAGTTCAAGGTTTATATTCTTCAAATAGAGAATAATAAAAATATATATATGAAGCAGTTATTTCCTTCTCTTTGACACACACAATTTGATCTTTTTTTAGATAAATGGTGTATCTAAAGATCACAGTGTACCTTCTGTTCTAAAATGTTCATTCAGCTCTTTTGGGGGGTAAGAGGTCTGTGCTGCCGCTGCCTAATCCATTATGGAGCAGCTGAGCCCTTCCAGGGCTTTCTATTCAGCATCCAGCCTGCACACCGTGACACAGCATTTTGAGAGAGAGAACAAAGAAATAATTGAAAGTATGAAAATGTAGCGCAAAGCTGAGCTCAACCTGATGTTGAAAAGAGTGCTCTTGAAGGCACCACGAGGCATTAAAGGCCGGAAGTCAAACAGTTGAAGGAACAGTAAGAGTAGTGAGTGACGAATGGAATCATTTATAATCAGAAGCTCAAAGCTTTAAAAAAAGAAAAGAGATTTCTCTGATCAGTTTGAGATGATTCTGTTTCAACGATAAGCGTATAATGTATCCTGATCAGTTGAGAGATTACATGAAGCACAAGCTTTGTTGTGAAAGTTATTCAGGGCTTCTTCTGTCTTTTTTCTTGTCCATCGTTCGTAAATTATTTAAATGACTTCACAGCTGTCTTGCTTTTTAATACCTGCTGCTGGCGAGCCGGCACAGACTTCTGCTGTAATGTTGTCACGCAGCATCTACATCATGTTCCAAAAAAAGCATCCACATATTTCCAGCGATATTATAAAATAAAGGTAATTAATAAGAAATAGCATTTCATAACTTTATGAGGCCACGCAAATGTGACCATTAATTTCCTCTGCTGCTGAAGGTGTGAAATTGTCAGAGGTCAGAAAGAGTAATTCTGCTATCATTAATCTTAAGGCCCTCAGGACTTAAATGTAGGCAATGCACATTTACAGAACAGAATATTTTATTAAGGCCGTTAATAACTAAGTTACATCTATTTCTCAAGAACAAGGAACCAGCACTATGTGTCTGTAAGAGATGTTTTCCTGGTCCTTCTTCGTGCTGCACAGATTGACTAGGATCACGCCACAAAATAGAGGATAATTAAACCTGATTTGACCATAATGGCTGATTTCCAAGATTATAAAGAGCCTGCACTGATCTGCGTGACATACAAAAGCTAACATAGGACAGTCCGCAGGCATATTTATGATACAATGATAATATTTACACTTTAAAAATGGGGACCATGGTAGCAATCTACACATCCAACAGACACACGGCATTAGTTTTCACTTGAAGATGTGTTTTTAGCTTCTCCTTTCCACTCTCCGTTTAGCTCTGGCATGGTCTCCACAAACTTGCAGCAAAAATATCAAGTTCTTAAGCAGCTAAATGTTCCAGTTTGTTCCCCAGCTAGTCATTAACTGTGTCTGTCTTCTGTTTACTGCATGGCAGGCTGCAAACAACGGGTTTTAGGGCATTCCCCCTGAAAACAGCTGCCTTCTGAATGGTAGAGACACGACAATGTCAGCAGTGAGACTGAACTATAACAGTAACGTTGTGAGACAATAAACCAAAATGATGTCCTGGAAGATGCTCAAAGGCAGAGCTGAGGGGAGCTGCAGAGCCAGGTGACACTTCTACGTGTTTGTAAAAGCGACCGTTTCTACATAATATATATACATCATAATTGGAATTATATAAAAAATATTGAAAATTGTAGCCAGTTAGCTTGTTTTACTACTTTCCCTAAAATTCTAATTTGTGGAGTTGATTTCATCTTTATCTTCAAGAGGATTCGTGTCTAACCTTGAGAAGCGCCTCATTATATTTTGTTTATTTTGTGTGTTATTATTGCGCACATCAGTGCAAGTTATCCTGTTTAAACCAACTACAGAATAGTTGGATTATAATGTGGCCTTGACTGGATTGATGAGGTTTTGCTTCTCAGGCTCCTGTGATTATTTTAAAACAATCAGCAGGTGTTTTTTTCTTATCATCAAACAAGGATACATTCTGCAATCATAAACAATATCACTTTTGAAGTTGTCCTGTCATCCAGTGTCCCCCTGAGAGTGAGATTACTGTATGATGTATACCTTGTATTAAACTGCCTCAGTACCAATGTGCAGCAGAGGATGTAGGGACACGGAGGGACACTCCCTTCCCCTCACAAAGGGCTGCAGGCTGTCAGGGTGGAGGATTAAAGGTTACCTGCCTCCAGAGGACGACTTATTGACAAATCTCTCATGCTGCTCCACACGGTATATATAGTCTTCAAACATCCAGACGTGCACAGGGCAGCTGGAGGAGGGGGGAGGGGGGGCTGCTTGCAGGGGAAGCATAGAGTGTATATAAGAAGGTGCTCCATACTCCCCTGCCCCCTCTCTGTGAGGTGCAAGAACAATAGTGACACATGTTAATGAGACAAAGGTGGGGGTCTTGTATTGTCTGCTGTGCAAGCCATCCTTCGACTGATTACCATTCAGAATTGATCAATCACTTTCAATCAATTGTTGTGCATATGATAATAAATAAGTCGACTAATGTGGAAATCCTGCATCGAACAGTATACCGTCGTCACCTTACTCCCCTGTGTCTGTTTGTGCAGCAATATACATTTCAACCTTGACGCTTGAAGAAATGACACTAAGGTTAGCGATGGACTGCTGCTGAGCGTTTTCCTGGGAGTGAGTCATTTAATCTAACCTGCTAGTCACGGGTGAGTGCAGGGTAATTACAAGGCATCGTTCAAGATCAGCAGAGAACGACCTAATAGCGTTATGATTGTCTTAAGATTCAACGGGGAAGACATGGCCGGCTGAGGTTAACAGAGCGATTGTTCTCTCAATGAAAGCAGAGACAGTAATGGGAGCACATCACACTAATGGCTGCTTTCATTAATCAAATGTCACCACTGCTCAATAAGGCATTGCCTTATTGAGCGAGAGAAACCATCAAACAGATGTTAACTCATCGAATGAATTTGTTTTGGCCGCACAGGTGTGGCGTTACAGGCCATGGATGACGATAAACTGTGCCGAGGTTCTTTATGCTCAGCACATCCCATTTATCTCACCTCTCTCATGTGCAGTGTCACAAGATTGACGCACTATCTGCATTATGTGTGAGGGAAGGTCTGAGCATCCGTCACTGAATATCCATGAGCATCTTTATGGACAGCTGGTCCGTGCAGACGAAGCCCGGTAGAAGACCAACCAGAGGCTGCAGACCTACTTTGCAAGAAACAAAACACACAAAACAGAGATTCATTCAATTTTGGACACATAAATACAATTTAATTAGTATTCAGAGTTCATTAATGTTTGCCAATCTTACTGCGCATGTCTACATCATTCCTCCCCACCCCTCTTTGCGGCATCCCATCTCCAGGCTAACAGTGTGCATGTGTGCGTTTGCCGCCCCCGCTCCTCTCCCATCTCCAAAAGTGCTGACTGCAGTCATTCCCCACCTGCTGGCAGTTCGCCCACAGGCTGATATACTGTGTCACTGTACACACATTAACAGCTATTGATCGGGCAGAAAACAGCAAAAGCATTCAATTACCTCGGCTCGACCCTAATTTAAAAATGGCAACTCACTCTGAGCCTGTGGGACTCATTCAGGCAACGTTTCCAGCTGGTAAACCGCTAAAATATTTACCTCCCATAATGAAGTGAATACAGTAAACGGTCCAGCTGAGTGGTGTAGAGGAATGCAGATGGTTTTGTTGTTGTGTGTATTACAAGCTGCAGCTGATCCATGGTAAGCCAACGCCCGATCGTTAGAGAGCAGATCGATAGAGCAGGATCAGCTACTAATTAAAAAGCAGTTTGGAAGCTTGTGCAGTGAGCTTCTGAGCAGACCGAGAGGTCATATATCACTTGTCTGTATAAATCCATGTGCAGGACTGCTTCACAGGCTAGTTTAGCTCTTGGTGTTTTGGTCTTCTGGCAAAGTGTTCACCATGTTCCGGTGTACAGTGTCGCTGCACTCTCAAACTGGTGTTCGCTGTGCATGCCTTCTCTCTTGAAACAGCATAATTACAGGCTCTCTCAGGGTGAAGACACCCCGTCATTGCTCAGGGAGATGGAAATTACACTGAATAATTTGCAGTAATTTTACTGTACAATAGAAATTGACATTAAGATTCAGAATACATTAGAGATTGATATAAAATATGCAGTTAATAGTTCCTCTGCTTTATAAGGACACTTTTAGATATCCCTGTTTATATTTGTTTTATTCCCTTACAGATTATATTCCTTTTGAAATAGCTTTTTAGCATCAAATCTAAATGTCCTTTTCCAAACAACCAAGTTATATTCGCCAAAGTGTGTATCCAATTTGGCATAACACATTTAATCTCCAAACAATTGTGGAGTCAAACTGTGGACCAAGTGAAAATGAAAAGAAATGATCACCACAACAAATATATTTGCATTGTTCAGGCATCACTGATTGATGAACCTCTAAAGCAGCAAAAGACAGCAGAGCAAAGATTTTTGGAGATTTGGAGGCAGATTCAGGCATGTGTGTGTGTGTGTGTGTGTGTGTGTGTGTGTGTGTGTGTGTGTGTGTGTGTGCGCGCGCATGTGGAATCTGTGCGTTTCTGTACTTTAATGGAGATTTACCAGTCCAGGTCCCCAAGGACATTTCATCCTGTCCGCCCCCTCCCCTCCTGGTGACAAAATAAAGAACATTGCTTCCACATGAATAACATCCCTCGATAAATTATTCTAATTTAAATGGGGATTGGAAAGAGCTAATAATACAACTATTTCTCTTTATTCAGGTCTTTTGGGAATTATTCATTATTCCATACATATCCACACTTAGAGGAGACTGACTTAGCTAAAACAGACATATAAATCATAAAGCTATGTTAATTATTTGTCTCTAAAATGTTAATGTCACCATTGGTTACAAATTGTAAGTATTGATTTAGGCTTTAAGGCTCTGATCTTTAGCACATTGGAGGCCACCTCTTTATCTTTCCCTCTCAGCAGCTGTCAGTCAGTGGGTGTGTGTGTGTGTGTGTGTGTGTGTGTGTGTGATGATCTTTCGACATGGTCACTGGACCACAGAGAAGCCTAATTTGGTCGGGGAGCTATCTGAAGGGGTTTGGAACAAGGGACATTCATGCAGTGAATTGTCTCTACAGAGCTTCATTCTGTAATAACAACGTGTGGTTCAACAACAACAAAAACGAATTATAATAACAGCAATAGTTATGATGTAATATGTGATACGGAGACAGTTTGGGGTGCATGACATAATGAGTTGAATCAAAATGTTTCAATAGGACTCTGCATGTTACTTGGTTTGTTGTCGCCTCACTGCACCGAACTGCCTTATTAGTTTCAGATGGGGTCTGCATTATTTATAGTGATAAAGAAACTGTGGTGCACAACATTGTGTTGGGAGGGACCTTCAGTGGGGGGGGGCCGCTAGTGTCTGGATAGATCTGCTGATGTGTGGAAGTGACCAGACAGAGATAGCATGCAGAGAGAGGGAGAGCGAGGAGAGGCTGTGCAGAAAGCGAAAACAACTTCAATTAATTAATTAATACAAAATGACATTGTGGTCATGAACACAACTCCACACGTTTGGTAACTTTTAGCACCATTCCAATCGCATTGGAAACGCTCATCTCCCTTCCTGCTTTTGCACTTTTTTGAATTGCAAAGAGAGCCCTCACCAATCTCTGACAATGGGGACCCTGGGAACACAGGGACGACCCACAGTGGGATAGCAGCTATGTTGCAATATGAGCTAAATGTAGTGAAAGCTAACTGCTAACATCAGCATACTGAGGCCTAAGCAGCCTACAGAAATGTACGTTTTCTATATATTACTGCAGTTTCAAGACACTGAAAAATAATGAAACAAGGGAAACAGCACCAAGAACAAGTGGAATTAACTTAAAATAATACTTTTATTTTTTTGGTAAATAGGCCTAAATGTATTTGCTTTCTTGCCAAGAGTTAGATGAAAAGATTGATAGATTGATATGAAGTTACCTCTAAGCCTGTTAGCTTAGCACAAAGATTGGAAATAGAAGGAAACCGGCCAGCCTGGCTTTATCTCAAGGTAAAAAAACAAACATACGAGCACCTCTGAAAACCACTAATTAACAAGTTACATCTAGTTTTTTTAATCTGCAGCTACAAAAAAACGTAGTTTATCCTATTTATGAAAACATGAACATGGTACAGATCTTCTCATCCAAGAAAGCAAACAAGTTTCACAAATGTCCAACTATTCCTTTAACCCACTGAGATAGTTTCAGTTTTAGAAAGTTTGATAGCTGAGTCGACTAAATGTCTTGTTACGACAGATGCTTTTTGCAGTGTTACTACTTAAAACTTCCTCAGACTTGTATTGACTGTTACTGTAGCAGTTGCCTTTGAACAGATAGGAATTAAATGCCTTGCTGAAGGTCATTTTGACAAAGTAAAGACTGTGTTTTATCTAACCAGACTTCTCCCAGCTGTTCTAGGGGAATTGAATGAGGTTGCTTCGGTGCGACTACCATCGCCCATCCACAAGGTCGGCAGAGCCGAGAACTGCGTGCGAGATCCAGCTCTCCAGTTAGGTCAGTATTGAATAATGCAAGCTCCCCACATTTCATCCGCCCCCCAAATGGAGATCTTTAGGGCCATAGCTCTGCCTTCACACCCATTATTCTGCTTGAATGGGCAAAAGGCTCTAAGATGCATCACTGCACAATACACAAGTGCGCCATCGCACACGCACACACACACACACACACACACGTATAGGCCAAAGAAAATAAGAGCAGCCTCAGTAAGACGAGGAATGACAGGATAGAAGCTAACCAGAAAGCTTTGAGTGAGTCACGGTAACATAAAGATGGATTTCAGGGAATTTGTTGTCTACCTAATACAAGTATTTCCAACTCCATATTTTATGATACAACTGGTGTAAAGAGAGATTTTTCAGGGATAAAGGTTTAAACCCTAGTTGCTTGTGGGAGCAATGCAAAGAAGGGTTAAATCTCTATTGTGTGTTTGTGCACCAAGTCTAACAGATTTATCTTTAATTGGCAACAAGTCCCTCACAAACACGGCAGCTCTGTTTTATTGTTTCACCCCCGTGTGATTAAACTGGATTAGGATGCAATTCTTCCTTGTTGCTCATGGCTACCAGAAGAGAAACCCTCAGCCCCCTTCCTCCCTTTCTGCTCACTTCTCACGTCACTGCAAGAAATCTGCTTTACTGTGAGTTCACTTCATCCACACACCTTCCTTTACACCTGCCTCTCACCTCTCACTTTCACAATCTCATTCCAGCATCTCTCCTTGCCTCTCTATCAACCGTACATCCTCTGAGTTTAAGGCACCATCCTTTCTTTCTTCTTGCTGCTCCCCGTGCGCTGCCACACCCCTTTGTTCCCTGAACCAATCCCCATCCCACCCGCCATGCTGTTTTACCCCGCCACCCTCCTCCTTCTCCTTCATCTTTTTCCCCCACTCTCTCCCTCCCCTTTTTGCTTCTCTTGGGGCATTTTCCACCTCTTCTGAGAGTCACACCTCATGAATTATTTACCTGTGCATCTCAATGGGGGATTTTGCTGCGTTTCCTGACAGTTTACTGCACATAGACATAGGCAGTGGTTTCTGCTCATTTAAATGTGCAGGTAAGCATCACAGATTGTCTGCTTCACGCGCTCGCTCTCTAGCCGACTGCTGGGTGTCCCTGCCTGTAAAACATGAACACCATTATAAGAAATTGAGGACGGACAAACACAGCAAGCTAGGGAAACATCCCTTTGTGTTATAATAGGTTGTCATCTTATCCTATTAGATTATTCTTATAATATTAGGCCGTTCAAAAGCAGACATTATCTTATGAAGATGGGGAATCTATTTCAAGTAATCATTAGATGCAGCTCAACGGCACCATTTCTCGCAGCAGGGAGAAGGATCTACCCTACACGTGCACGCATTAAAATAAAACCACTGAAAGTGACTAAAACTGCAACGCCCCACTCTGCGCTCCCAGGGCAACATCACTCTCTGACGCCTCACACACACGTATGCACATACACACTTTGCTGCAAAGTGAATATTTAATCCTAAATTTTAATAATACTTTTTGCCATTTATCTTTTTTGATTTAGTTTTACAGCATACGCCTTAGACGATGGTAAAAGTGATATTAAACTATATAAATCCAACGTCTGAAATGTTTCATTTGCTGCTCATTTCTTTCACACTTGGGGTGATTCCACCAATACCGATCAGCACATCTGCTATAAACCTTCCCTCCAATCTTATCAGAGGACATTTTTATTGGCACATAACCATAACAGCTCGAGGGAACATCCATAACAGCACATCTCCTGAAGCGCATTAACCACGTAAACACAAAGAAAAGGCCTTTTCATTTGAATCAGTGACGCATGTCAGTGGTATCAGCACCACTCGTATCATGTGAATGTAAGCTATTATAACAAGTACAGACACGGCAGCAGTTGACATGAAATTCTAATGTTTGGATTACATAATATGCTATTTAATTTCTCTCAAAAAGTATGTTGTGGCTCTGCAGCAGGGTTTAAGTGCACATGAAACAGTTTTCTTTGAGGGCTTTTGTGTGCTCCTACAGAGCTGTCTCTGCTGGGGGATGCCACACCCTGCTGCCTCTTGACACAGAGGCAGAGAGGGGGAGAGAGAGAGAGGAGAGAGAGAGGAGAGAGAGAGAGATGAGAGTCCTCCAGCTTCTGCACACACCAAGAGGACCTGAGAAAAGTCATCACTGAGGTGTGAAAGGAGGATCTAACTGACCATGTGCCTCTCCCCACCGAGCATTTTATTATAGTGAAGAGCGTGTGAGCAGCTTTACATACATTAAATATAAGACGACACACACTAACAGGCCGTAGCGTCAGACGAAAGGTTACAGAAGTGGGTGTTGTGACGGTGAAGCTCAGTTAAAATCCAAAAAGCATTCGGAAAAAGTGGACGACTTTTAAAAGTAAATGCAGAAATACTTCATGATGCTTCATTGTAATCATTCGATGCAGCACAACGGGCTCCATGTAAATCATAAAGCAGTCATGTATCCTCCTCACACCCCCTCATTACAATGAACCTGCACTGATGACCACGCCCTGAGCTGCTGATGTTAACGTGTTTGTCTCCTACACCCACCAAACTTCCCCACCCCACCCCCATCTCTCCTCCTCACCGAGCTATGCCACTGCAATGTTATACAACGCCCTGCTGCTTCTGCTGGGAACCCTTCTCCTTCTTTTGTCCCACCCGTCACCGTGGACCTGAGCGTGCAGTCGTTAAACCTGCTGCTGAGTTATCGCTCCAGTGTGTACGAGCCGGAGCAGGAGAGAGCAGCTTCTACAAGTGCATCTGACCTCGACGAACAATCAGTCAGTACGAGGTTAGAAGAAAGGTTGTTACGACGTACATACATTACAATTCATTCAGTGTTATAATTAAGACAGATCTTAAGGAAAATACTGTCAGAGACTTGAAATGAATGAGAAATGCTGCCAGTGAGTAAACACTGCTCGTGCACTGTTTGAAAATAGAATGAAATGCTATTAAGGTCTGATTTTCTACTGACAGTCCCCTATAGAAATGAAAACAGATGCTGTGCTGACCCAAATAATGCACAGTCAGCAATATGAGTGTGTCTCTGACAGGGAGTTTACAATGTTAAGAGAGGGAAGGTGTGTTACTCTGTATGGGCAGAAATCCAGCCTCAGCAGAATGCAAAGCGGGTGCTGCTGATATATATTTGTATGTAATTTCTATTTGTCGTGTGTTTTTCCCCGCTGCTACAATTAAATCAATCCAAGTTTGCAAAACACAAAGTTGAGTTGATCAAGTGCTTATCAAGATCACAATTTAAAAGTATAATGTATAAGTGGATAGGGCAAAGCTTGTCTCTAAAAACTAAATATTGCAACAACAAAAATCTCTGGTGTCAGCTTCCTAAATGTGAATATTATCTGGTTTTCTTACTCTTCCATGGAAGTCATTTGAGTATCTTTGATTTGACTAAACAACACATATAAAGGCGTCCGGCGACGTCTGATGTGCATTTTTTTATTTGCTGACCTTTTATAGACAAAACAAATAATTGATTAATCGATGAAATGATAAATATATTAAGCAATAATGGCGATTATCATTTGTTCCGGCTCGGTTTCCCTTCAACGTTTGTCCAAGGAGGTTATCTGGTTGAGACTGTGTGGGAGTAATGTGGGACCACAGTGCCCCCATCTGGTTCAAAATGGTACATCTCTAATAATAAATGAAATGTGCTATTCAGTTTAAAATAATACAGACATTAAGTTAAGTATAAATATAACTCTTTCACTTTTTATAGGATAATCAGTCCTCAAATGTATATAGTTTACATGAGCTTCAATAGAATGAAAATGACAACAGGTGCGATAGTTATGCATGGAAAATATGGAGATAGCTTCTTCGAGAACGATTGGAGCTACAATGAACCTGTTGATGATAAAATGGTGGGTTATAAATTTAGACTTTGTTCCAATTAACACCAGCAGACCCGTTTCCATTGAGTTACAGATGCTGGTGACGAGGGGGGCGGGACTTCTGCACGACACAGGATGACGTGGCATCAATAAGCACCAATCAGGTGACCTGATCTTACACGGCTAGCGTTTTCCTTTTTTAAACCTCGCACATGCGCATTTCATTTTTAAAATGGCGGCCGTGCAAGGTGGTCCGGTCGACGCGGTCGAAGAAAAAGACATAAAATCAGAACCGTCAAACGATGGCTGTGGAAATAACAGTGCAAACGACGGAAGGCCGCCGTCTACGTCCCCCGGCTCCAGTGCTTCGGCTGGAAGCAACACATCTGCGGCGGGACCCCCGGAGGACCAGCAGACGCTGCTGGCGGTCCTGCAGTTCCTCAAAAAGAACAAACTGACCGAGTCCGTGGACATTTTGCGTCGTGAAGCGGGATTACCGGAGGATTCACTGGACCTGAAGGTGGGCGGCGACTCCGGGGCAGGTTCGGGTGGTGCTCCGGGAGATGGGAACACAGAAGGCGGGGATGCGAGCTCTCTTCTCAGCCGGGTGACCACCGCATCCTCCGCTGTAGCCCCGGCGCCAACTAAAGGTCCGATATACAACTTGGCTGCTGTTCTTTTGTTGCGTGAAACGCTGTTGCATCGTGAATCCAAATGTTGTCTGTTAATATAGTAAAACCCAACGTCAGAGAGAAGTATGTCCCCCATGAATTATAACTATAGAGTTACTATAATCGTGCTCTCAATGACCAGAAATACATAAACTACAATATGTTGCTCCCAACTCCTCCCTCAGAGTCTCGGTTAAAGTTTCATGAAGGCGGTGTGTGTTGCAGCGATGGGTGAGTTACACTGTAATGTGCGAGTGTTGTGTGTTTCTGGTCGTTGTGTTCACTACACTTCCTCGTGGCTTTAGGGGAGCCAAAGTTATTCATTCAGGTAAATTCACCACAAGTGTTACTTTGCATTTCAGTTCAAGTGTAATTGCAAAAGTGAAGACACAAAACCAATTGTGTCTTTCAGATAATTCTGTCATAACTGAAGACATTACTCTACTTTTTCCACACTGGCTTAGTTGTCGTCATGTCATCTCGTTTAAAAGTTGTGTTATAAAGCAATGATATTTCTATCTTTACCTAAATGACAGTTACGGTAATCTAAAAAAAAGAACTAATACAATATAGTTTTAAAGCTCAATGCACATCTCACTGAGACTTCTTCTTCTTCAACAGTTGTTGCGGAGGACCAGCCAGACGTCAACGTGGTGCTGTCAGCCTACAGCCAGCAGGGAGACCCGAAGCTGTACCCGGTTTACTACAGCGGCCTGAAGAGGTTCATAGAATCGGTTCTGGACTGCCACCGAGCGGAGCTGTCCCAGGTCTTCTACCCGCTGTTTGTGCACATGTATCTGGAGCTGGTGTACAACAATCTCGAAAGTGAGGCCAAGGCGTTCTTTGACAAGTGAGTTTCCTTGACGTTCTAACTACAAACACTTAACTTGATTTTGTTTTAGCGTTGCTAAGCTTTAGCTGCACAGGTGATAAACCGTACCTCGTTTGTCTCTCGCCAGGTTCAGCGGTGATCAAGAGTGTTACTACGCAGACGACTTGCGTGTTTTGTCCAGCCTGTCCAAGAGGGAGCACATGAGAGGCAACGAGACCCTGCTGGACTTCCGCACCAGCAAGTTTGTCCTGCGTATCTCCCGCGACTCGTACCAGCTGCTGAAGAGGCACCTGCAGGAGCGTCAGAACAACCAGATCTGGAATATCATACAAGAGCACCTCTACATTGACATCTTCGATGGCATGCCGCGCAGCAAGAGCCAGATCGACACCATGTCTGGCAGCTTGGCAGGAGAAGGCAAACGAGAGGCCAATAAGGCGAAGGTTGGATTTATACACCAACACACAAATGTGTTTTTCTTTGACTCACTGTGCTTATTTGCCGCCACAATTGTTGAATTCATGACATGTTCTTGTTTTATTATCATTAATTCAGGTTTACTATGGACTGCTGAAGGAACCAGAGATTGAGCTGCCTCTTGATGATGAGGATGAGGAGGCAGAGAATGAGGAGGGGAAACCCAAGAAGAAGAAACCCAAAAAGGACAACATGGGCTCCAAGAGCAAGAAGCAGGACCCTAACGCACCGGCACAGACCAGGTAGAGCTAAACATTCCAAACATGTGTCCCACTTTATCTCCTGTTGCACTGTGTGTGAATGACGTACGCTGACAGGAAGTAAACATGGACCCAAGCTGTTGTTAGCAGAGCAGAAGTTATCTGCAGCGTTGAGGGACACTTCAGTGAAACACTATTGCATGAATTCAAACTTCTAATTTGAAGGAAATTACTTTTCCACGTACAGTTATTGATTTTATTACTTTCAACAATCCTTGAACTGCTTGTGGATCCACCAGTCGGTGACAGTTGACATTTTTGTTTTTTCAGGATCCCTCTTCCAGAACTGAAGGATTCAGACAAGCTGGACAAGATCATGTACATGAAGGAGGCCACCAAGAGAATCCGCCTGGGACCAGACAACCTGCCCTCCATCTGCTTCTACTCTTTTCTCAACGCGTACCAGGTAATAACTCACAGCCCAGCGGTCGATGGAGCGTTCGTTGTAAACTACACGAGAATCATTTCTAATTATCCTCACAGGGTCTGACTGCGGTGGACTTCACAGATGACTCCAGCCTGATCGCAGGAGGCTACGCTGACTCCACGGTACGGGTGTGGAGTGTCACACCGAAAAAGCTCCGCAGGGTCAAGTCTGCAGCAGGTACGGTGCAAGACTGTGACCATCGCAGCCCAGCTCGATGTTTCTCTGACTGTCTATAACACGAGGCTCTTCTTCTCGCTCAAGACTTGAACCTAATCGACAAAGAGTCGGACGATGTGCTGGAGAGGATCATGGATGAGAAGACGTCCAGCGAGTCAAAGATCCTGTATGGACACGGTGGCCCGGTGTATGGCATCAGCTTCAGCCCAGACAGGTATAAGAGCAACGACGTCTTTATCTGTGTAGCCCTCATCAAGACAAAGTTAGATCTTGGTAATAAGATTAAAGCATGTGAAATCGTTTCTGTAGCTTTAAGATGTAACATAGGTGGTATTCTGGCAACGTTCCTTAGTTGATAAAAGCATGTTTGTACAGTTATCTGTATTGTGTTGCTCACAACTTAGATTGCAGTCAAACAAGGCGGCAATATTTCTAGCAACAGGCCTGGTGTCTTCAGACGGGCACCCAGTAGATGGCAGTAGATGAATGTTTGTGTTGCTGGAGACAATAAGAAGAATTTCTGTTTTGGTTGAGTTCAATTGAAGGAAATTATGAGATATCCACTTTCTGACCTATTACTCCTGTAAATAAGCGAGCGTACTGTGTTCAGTGGGCTTTATTAATCATTTAATTGTTAATTTTTGCGTCTTACATTATAACATTATTATTGTCAGTCTGTGCACATGATGTTGAGAGACCCCTGACTAATATAACTCTGGTATTTCCTTCTCGTTTTGTCTCTCAGAAACTACTTGCTATCAAGTTCTGAAGACGGTACAGTCAGGCTGTGGAGTCTCCAAACATTTACTTGTCTGGTGGGCTACAAAGGTCACAACTACCCTGTGTGGGACACCCACTTCTCCCCCCATGGGTACTATTTTGTCTCCGGGGGACATGACAGAGTTGCCCGGTAAGAAACAGTTTTTCCTCATTCTTCAGTAACACAGAGAAAAACACCCTGTGGACACACAGCAGCCCTGTCTACAGATGTTTCACATTGTGCTTTCTTTAACAGTCTCTGGGCGACGGATCACTACCAGCCTCTGAGGATATTTTCTGGTCACCTAGCTGATGTCACCTGCACCCGCTTCCACCCCAACTCCAATTACTTGGCCACAGGTTCTTCTGATCGCACCATCCGACTCTGGGACGTCCTGAACGGAAACTGTGTGCGCATCTTCACCGGTCACAAGGTCAGACGAGTCACCAGAGCAGAGCCCCAAATCTGTGGTTTCTCATTCTGCAGCAGGGCCGTGTCATGAAAACCTCATCTGTGGTCTAAAGTCATGAAATTAAGCATTTACAAATGTAAATCTTGGAGCAACACCTCTATAGTTTCTGATGGAGGCTATAAAGTAATGCTGTTCAGGGAATTTCCTTTACACCCACAGAGTTAAATATGCTAAAGAGTCACAGGTTTATACGGCTGCACAGCGAGCAGAATTGACTGCTGCAGAGACCGCTACTCAGCCAGCCTTCAACCATGTCTTCCAGGGTCCTATCCATGCGCTGGCCTTCTCTCCAAATGGTAAGTTTTTGGCTTCAGGAGCCACGGATAGCAGAGTTCTTCTGTGGGACATCGGTCATGGGCTGATGATTGGAGAGCTTAAAGGCCACACAGACTCCATCTACTCCCTCCGGTTCAGCAGAGACGGAGAGATCCTCGCCTCCGGTGAGTGACATCTTTTAATTTGACATAAGTTAATATCTATTCACTGTTATGTAGCTGAATGTATTAGTAGCCATCGTTTAAGAAAATCAGATTTAGAGAATGATTAAGCTACAGTAGACTATACCCCTGCAGTCTTTATCTGTTGGTTTCAGTGTATTCACATGCAGATTTGAGTGGTTTGTCTTCAGTTACGCTTGCAGCGACGGTGTGTAATCTTGTTATTCTAGGCTCGATGGACAACACGGTTCGTCTGTGGAATGCTACGAAAGCATTTGATGATTTAGAGACCGATGATTTCACAGCGGCTACAGGACACGTCCATCTACAAGATAACTCCCAGGAGCTTCTGCTGGGCACCTACTTGTCAAAATCCACACCCGTCATACACCTTCACTTCACCCGCAGGAACCTGCTGCTGGCCGCTGGTGCCTACAATCCATGAGACATTACTGAACTATGAGAAAACAATCCATAGACGCTTGAAATGAAGCAAATCTAGTCCCCATGCTCAAAGTAATTGAAGAGGTGTGTGTGGTGCAGTTGGAACAAAACTGCATTATCAACAAATCATTGTTGGTGAAAATTGAATGAAGATACAAATACGGTTCGCCGACTCCTGTTCTGGCCACAAATCAAGCTGATCTATTGCAGACATCCCTTCGCCATGACAAGTGCCATTGTTGATCGAGGACTGTTTTCCTTTTAAATCACTGCCATGAGTACAGCTCTGTTCAACGCGTGGTTTGACATTTCTGTGTCATAGTATTTTATATTGGTGTACACTGTAAATAAAAACATGTTTTCTATGTTTTGGGCATAAATGTTCTTTATTGTTAACACAGGGAAACCAAACAGTGATATTTTATTACAAGCATGTCCAGATGCTTTCTCCTCTCCCAGCTGTTAGAAACGGTGGTCGAAATGGACGCCTGTAAGGAGACAATGAGGACCTCGGGTTAAATGAACGGAGCATTGCTTTCCTGAAGTACAATGGATTTGGAAAACAATAGGATGTAGAGACTTACATGATCACTTCTCTGTGACAGCGGCCTGTTTCTTGGGCTTCAATTTGAAGAAAAGGCCGATGGCTAGTAGACTGGCATATGTGGCCAAAACACACTAAAGAAACAAAAAGGAGGCATGATGGGATTTTCATGACAGTTTCCCTGTTAAGCATGAACATACAGTTTATTTATGGTAACGTTGAACACAACTCACATTCCTCCTTCCTGTGATTGTGTATGCATTGAAGTACTTTGCAAAACCAGTGAACTGGTGCTGGGTTGCGTCGTGTCCTGCCATGATGGGTTGTTAATGGTCCTATAACAAGGAGAATAAAAGTGAGTGATTAATAATAGTATACGAGTTAAGTTCAATCTTTACCTTGGCTACAGTAACCTTGTGTGTAACAAACATCTGGAGCTGAAACAAATAGTCGACTGACAGAAAATGAATTTGAAGACATTTTGATGATTGCAGTTTAAAAGATCCTGTTAAGTTATTATTTAGACTTATATGTTGGTAACCCGAATATATTTGAATTATTTCTGGGTTTGGGACTGTTTGTTGTACAAAGCTTCATTTGAAGAAGTCACCTTGCGACCTGGGAAACTGATGTTTTACTAGATTCATAACAAATTAAATCGAAAATCAAAAAGCAGATTAGGACATTTAAATTGGTATTAGTCACACAGCACTGGAATTTAATAAATACGACTTGACAGCTCTTGACAGGACGGAGAGAGGGGAACAAACTAATTCCACGTTAGCTGAACTACCGTTAGCTAAACAGAGTGTACTGTACTTGTTACACGTTCAACTTCACTGGTGGTTGGTTTGACATCTAATCCAGCTAGCATTAACATGTCAAGACGCTAAACACATGCTTTAACCCAATACTTCTGCATAACGTTCAGAATTAACCCACACTTTATTCAGACTGACTTTCATCGGCCAGTAACTGCATAGCTTGTTAGCTAGCACGCTCGCTAGGTTAGCCCGCTAACGTTAGCTAGTTGCATTTTCAGACCGCTGGTTAAATTCTACATTACCACAGATGCATTTTAAAGAGGACATGGGTACATCACTACTCGGCGTTGCTGAACAAGCAGTGAATGTCGTTATTTGTTTCTACATGTGTTGTGACTTACCTTTACGGCTCGACCCCTGTGCAAACAGAATGAAACAAGTGCCCTTCAGCTGAGGCCGCGATGCTAGAGCTGTTAGGAAGTCCCGCCTACTCTCGTATTCCAGAAGTTTGCCGTTATTGGTCCAAAATAATGTCACTCAATGTTAGCGTCTACAACGGCCACTGAGTGGCTAATAGTGGTGTCAATCACCTTTTCCTGTCTGTGATTGGAGAAAGAATGAAACGCCCACATACATTTTTCTTCCGGGTTGAGGTCATGGCGTGCTGCTGAACAACATGTGAGTTTTGCCGGAGATTTAATGTGAGGAGAGATTTCATGATAAACACTGAAATAACCATTTGATATACGTTTAGATCGAAATCGAGTTTGTCTCTACACGAGTAGGCCTTTTATCTGCTGACAAACACGCTTTTATGTTTAGCCCTAGTGCTAAAACACGCTACAGGTAGCGTTAGCTAATGTTGTCTCGTGCATTTTGAGTGGTAACTTTATGTGCAGCAGTGTTGCGTCTGATTCTAACGGACTTGGTTGTATTTTTCTAACTAATCGGTTAATGTATTTACATAGTGTTGAATGTATCAAACAGTGTCTGATTAGAGAGAGAGCGCGCGCTAAGCTGTTGTCTGTGTCTCTCCTGATGCACCATTTATATGCATCTATATTATCAGTAATAGTAACTCACTCCTACGTTAAACACGATGATTGAGTTACATGAGAGGCACAAGCTGGGTCTTAGGATAACCTAACTGTTTGTATCGTCAGCTCAGGTTAGAGGTTTTAAAACAATAAAATGTCTTTGATTTTTCTTAGACGTTGAAACAACATCAAACATGGCATCAGTGGAAGAAGACTTCCCTCGAGGAGGAGGAGGGGCGGCGAAGAAGCCCACCGAGAGTAAGATAGAGGTGCAGCGGACAGAAGTGGACAACTTGTTCCAGGTAGAGGTCTACTCTTTTCTATCTTCATATCCATACTGCTGTCAAAAGAAAAGACTTCACAGAACTGGGTAAAAGTGTGAATAATGAGGATTGTCACACAATATCAGGCAAAGTATTATTCTAACTGACATCAGTGCATTACTGAAGTGGTCATCGTATCGCTTTCCTTTCACACACACGCTGTAATTAAGCGTGGTTTATGTTTTGTATACTTAGTCTCACGTTAGGCGGTATCAGTAAAATGACCTCCACAGTGAAGGACGGTTTGCTTTTCTCTCGCAGTCCAAAGAACAAGCCGAGACTAAGAAAAGAAAAGGGGCGGGCAAGGATGCCGGCAAGAAGCTCAAGAAGCCAAAGACGGACAAAGGAGACGGTCTGACGCTGAACGCAGCAGCCAAGTGTGTGGAAATTCTACACATCAAGGTAATAAATACATCGTGTGTTTGTAATTTGTCAAATGTGATAAGTAGGTTAGTTTTAGTGTTAAACTACCGTTATTCAAAAGCGCAGGAAGCACAGTATATAAGTTTAATATTGTGTGTGTTTTCTACATTCCCAGAATTTGAAGGAGGGTATCCTGATGCTGGGCTGTGTGAAGGAGGTAACTGACTTTGAGGTGACCGTCGGTCTGCCCTGTGGCATGCAAGGCTTCCTCAGCATCATGAACATCTGTGACTCCTACACCAAGCTGATCAGCGAGCAACTGGATTCAGCTGAGACAGAGGTACGATTCGTCTAAAATCAGATAGCAACCTACATTAGACTTTTTTATGTCTTAGAGTTTACTCATGTACCAGGATATTTAGTAATATCTAAGAGATGTATGTTGTGTTTTTACTTCCCAGGACATCTGCTCTCTACGGCATCTCTTCTACCCTGGCATGGTGTTCAGGTGTGTGGTTGCCACGTTGGATGTCGCCAAAAGAGGCTCTCTTAGCATCCAGCTGTCAGTCAATCCAAAGCTGGTGAACAAGGCTCTCACCTCTAGCTCTCTGAAAGCTGGCATGGTGAGTCACTAGCGGTCTTCAGTTAAATATTTGGTAAAAAAATAATTTAGATTCAACAATTTATTGTAATGTTATTTTGTGACGCCTCAGGCCGTGAGTGGATGTGTGGAGAGTGTGGAGGATCATGGCTACATAGTTGACATTGGCCTCAGTGGAACCAAAGCCTTCCTGCCCAAAAAGACAGTAAAAGACAAACACAACAACACAGAAGGTATGACAAAGTATTTCATTGCCTGTTATTTACTGTGGAAATAATCTCAGTCAATTGCATCCTTTCACATGCAGAGTCGTAGCAAAGCAGTTGTTTCACTCATAAAGTAACAGATTGTGTGTTCTCGTGTCTGCAGAGCTGAAAGTGGGTCAGTATTTGACTTCTCAAGTGGAAGAAGTAAAGAATGAAGGACGTGTGGTCCGCCTTTCTGTCAGCCCTCCGACCGTCGCCCAGGCCTGTGCTGAATCAAAGCAGGGCTGGAACCTCACCAACCTGCTGCCCGGCCTCCTGGTCAAAGCTACGATCAAAAAGGTAGAGGGCACACCTTTTATTTTGGTAAAGAGTACATCGTCTCTCGTCTGCCCTGCTGCATGAAGCCTGGGAGTGGGTGGAGAACAACATGAAGGGATGAATGTTGGGATAGTAGAACTACAATCGGCCCTGCATACGCTTGGTCTAAGAGTCACTATCGCGACTTCAGTGGTAGCCATGTTTCCTTTGAATGACGTCTACATGTTTGTATTGCAGGTGACAAAACACGGTCTGATCCTGGACTTCCTGTCGTCCTTTAGTGGCCAGGTGGACGTTCTCCACATGGAGCCAGAGCAGACGTCCAGCTACGCTGAGGGAACTGAGGTAAAACCCATCCGTCAATGTTTTCCGCTCGTTGATGTGGTCACTCGAATAGATATTTTTGCATTGAAATGCACCTAATTATAACGATCTTAAACAAAGGTGCTAAATGTTGCCAGTTAACGGATTACCATGTGTTTGTATTGGAGTATAAACTTGGTAGGCTAACCCTGTTTTGCATCGATGCACCCAGGTGCGAGCCTGTGTGCTGTATGTGGAGCCGTCCGCCCGTATGGTGGGCCTGAGCCTGCGCAGCCACCTCGTTCAGCCCGGGGCCGGAGTGGACCACGCTCCTGCTGGAGGTGACCGCATTGGCGAGGTGGTGAAGGACTGCAAGATGATCGCGATGCACCACATGTCTGGAGCCATGGTGGAACTGCCAGACAAAACGTTGGCCTTTGTACACGTGAGTCACGGTGACGTTTGAATGTTAAAGCCTGCTTTGACAATTACAAAGAATAGATGCTCTCTGTGAATATTCTGCTGACTCGGCATTAGGGTAATAACATAAATGTATCCGTGTTGACAGAGGAACCACCTGAAGGAGGTTAATGAGCCGGCTAATGAAAACAGAGTGCTGGCTATGACTGAGCACACCTGCAGGATACTGGACTTCAGCCCCATGGACCAGATTCATTTCGTTAGTCTGCGGAAGTAAGTTGCACCTCATACATGTGTTATTACATAGTAATAATGCACTTTACTATTCCAATGTGATGTATTGACAATTGTCTTTTTTTTTTTTTCTTGATTCCAGGAGTGTGATCGACAAGCGTTTTTATAGATATCATGATCTTGAGGCCGGTCAGGTTGTAGAGGTAAGAATAAAAGCATCACCATGTGTGTTTGAATCAAAGGAAGAGTTTGACATTTTGAGACGTACTTTTATTTGCGTTCTTGCAGAGAGTTAGATGTGGAGCTCGATACCACTTTGTTAAATTTGAAACTACAGCCAGCAGCCAGTTAGCTTAGCATAAAGACTAGAAACAGTCAAATTTTCCGGCCTCGTTCTGCTCGCTCACTGTGTCTATTGTCTGTCTCACTTTGTCCGTCTTCCATGTGTCTCCCTCCAAGGGGACAGTGTCAATCCTGCTTGATCACGGCATGGTGGTGCATCTGTCTGACCACATCAGAGGCCTGGTGCCCCGGACACACCTGTCCGACATCCTCCTCAAGAACCCAGAGAAGAAGTACGTGGAGGGCATGAAGATCAAATGCCGGGTCAGTATAGTTTGTTTTAAAGCCGCCGAGATAACCGCGAGAATAAGATCTGTGTGGCAGATCTCATCTTTCATATTTTGGTGTGAATATGTTCCTTCAGGTGCTGTCAGTAGATGCAGAGAATAAGAAGCTGTACCTGACCAGAAAGAAGGCTCTGGTTGAAAGCTCCCTGCCATTGTTCCTCAGCTATACCGATGCCCGTCTTGGCTGCGTGTCCCACTGCTACATCGTCTGCATCAAAGACTTTGGCTGCATTGTTCGTTTCTACAACAGCGTCAAGGGTCTGGTGCCGCTCAACGAGCTCAGCTCTCAGCCGATCGTCTGTCCTGAGGAGGTCTTCTATGTGGGGCAGGTGAGGAGATCAGACAGCATGGACATTGAGGATCATGTCTGGGTTTTTTGCCTTTGTTCCAGATGTTTGGGAACATTTTGTTAACAAGACTTTGACTGTGACGTATTCGGCATCTGCTAAGTTTGTTTTCCGTTGATCGTCCAGGTGTTAAAGGCTAAAGTTCTTAAGTGTGACCCCGATAAGGCGAAGATGGTGCTCTCATTTAAGGCCGCGGTGGAGGGAGACACAGAGGAAGCTGCCACGCCCCAGTTGGACTGTGAGCTGGGGAAGGTAAGTGTCTCTCTGTTTATTTAAAAATAATTTAATCTCAATTCAGCAATTGTTTGACCTCAACGTGTGTATTTGTGTGACGTAGAGGCTGGAGGCTAAAGTGCTGAAAAAGTCAGTCAATGGTCTGGAGGTGGCCATCCTCCCCGATGAGATCCGTGCCGTACTACCCACAATGCACCTTTCTGATCACATGTCCAACTGCCCTCTGCTGTGGGAGAGTATGCAGGAGGGAGACAACGTCTCAAACCTCATCTGCTTCACCAAGAACAAGCAGAATATTGTATCCTGGATGAAAGAGTCTGTATATGTTGTGTGAGGGAACCTCAACCTGCTATGATTGATTGATTCTGTACAGTATTCATTATTTTTGCCACCCTTTGATGCTTATCTAGACGTACATTTCCTAATTATGAAACGCAGGGCAGTTGTTGTTGCTCTCCTTAGCTGCTCCTCTGTTAAAGACTGTCACCAAGAAACCAATGGTGAGATGGTCGCTGGAGGAAGGAGTTGTTGCCAAGGACTTCTCTGAAGTCACAGTTGGAATGCAGCTGATTGGCGTCATCAAGAGCATCATGTCTTACGGCGTCTTTGTGGAGTTCCCGTACGGCATCGTTGGTCTCGCACCCAAGTCTGTAAGTAAAGGGCTTAATCTTTACATCTTGTTTCTTCTCTACTTCTAAGCCGTTTATGCATTTTCTCTACTAAAATTCTCCCTCTGCGTTGCTTCTTCTTTTTTTAGGCCATGACAGACAAGTTCATCAGCGATACAACAACCGCCTTCCAGCCGGGCCAGACGGTGTTCGCTAAAGTGACCAACCTGGATGTAGAAAAACGGCGTTTCCTGGTCACGCTGAAGATTTCAGAGGTCATGTCTCCAGAGGGTGACGCCCAGATGAGACTCATTAATGGCCTGCAGGAGAGAAGAGCTGTGACTGAGATGTTCGCTATGAGAGGTGTGATTGCGTTGGTCTTTAATTCTTCATTTGAAGTTTGTCTTCAGTGTCTTAACGTCTCATTGTCTCCGTCTTTCCTCTCAGAGAACAGTGATCTCCGCCAGCAGCTGGCTGCTCTGACTGTTGGTCAGAAGCTGAAGTTGACTGTAGACACTGCGAAGGACAGCGGTGCCACCTTTAAGTCTGATGATTTGGCCGGTGCTACCATAATGGCCACCAAGCACCATGTCATAGGTGTGTATTTAAACAGAAATGTATTTGAGATCCTCACCATGTCTATTCCCCTTATCGATCTGTACATGTAAAATCGGTGGAGTCCCTTCAACCGTGAAGCTTTGGGGCCCTATGAAGTAAACTCAATACGTACCCTGTAAAGTGGTGTTTTTTCATCTCTGATTGGACAGATTATTGTCTTTTTTACCTAATTGAGACCAGTGTGTCCCACCCCTTGCAGACAAGGCTCATCTGTCATATGTTGCATTGTTACCTTAAGCATATTATGGATTGTCTTTACTTTTGCAAAATCACTTTGTGTGAGCTGCTGTGTGTGATTGTCTGTTGGCTGCACTGTTTCCAGGTGTTAGTCTGACCTCAGGTCAGAAAGCTACTGCGGTCGTCCTCCATGTTGACATCCTGTCAACCTGTGTCCATGTGTCCATCCTGTCCAAGCTGGTGGCGAAGAAGAAATCTGTGAGTATTTCTTCCTTTACTGCGGTTTCAAAACAATGAGAATGCTTTGACTGAGCACGCGTTCTCTGGAGCCACCTTATATTTCATACAAATGTATATATTAAATGTCAGGGCACTTGGATACGGTCAGATTATCATTTTAAATGTTATTGTCCTTTTGTCATGTTTGTTTTCATCTCTACAGTTAGCTGAAGGATCAAAGTACACAGCGATGCTGCAGCACATCAACAAAGACTTTGCCGTCATCTCACTGGGTGACACGGCACAGCTGACTGTGATCCAGACCAGCAGCCACCTGAATGAGATATTTCTGGTCGAGTCAGAGAAGCTGAAGGCGGGGATGAGTTTGTCCGTCGAAGTCATAGAACCCAGCTGCCAGGAACTGCAGGGGCTCGCCCTGGTGTCGTGGGAGCGCACTTCCCCGAAACGACAGCGCACGGCATCGGAGAAACAGACGAGCGCTACGGGTCACCGCTTCGGGGACATCGTGCGCGGTAAAGTGCGGACTGTGAAGCCCGCCTCCATTCAGGTCACACTAGAGGACGGAAGTACGGGCAGCGTGCACGTGTCGGAGGTGGTGGAGCTTGCAGAAGTGTGTAAGGGATCCTTCCCCACGTCCACGGTTAAAGTGGGCAGTGAGGTCACCGCCAGGGTCATCGGAGGACGCGAAGCCTCCAGCCACAGGTAGGGAATGCTGAGTACACTTTTCTAATTGCAAGTTCCTTCTTTTGTCACATTGTTTTTATTCCATTCTTAATTAAACAACCACTGTAAAAGGGTAAAGTTGAATGTGATGTATTATTTGTTAAATTGCATTGAACTTGAAATTAATCTCAAGTTTCTTATTTCAGGTTCTTGCCCTTCTCTCATCCCAAGTTTACCTACACCATCCCCGAGCTCACACTCATACCCAGGTAACTGTATAGACCGGTTCATTGAGCATCGTTATGATCGTGATATACTGCACTTTCGCCTTTTTGTTTTAATAAAATATTATGCAGAGATTAGAAATACTAATTACAGTGATATAAACCTGTAGTAATGTTATGGCTTTTCATATTTTATGTCAGGATGTGTATTTTGTTCTGTTATCACCCCAATGCAACACATTTTGCAGTTGGTCTGTTTCTTATTTCTTATTGTTTTTTTTTCATCTCTGCAGCAAACTGGATACAAGTAAAGATTTCAAAGCCGTTACAGTGAAAGAGAAGCTAAACAGCTACACGGTCGGGGAGCAAATTACATGCTTTGTATCAAAGGTACGTTTGGGAGATCATAGTGGCTTGCAGTAGCTTGCTCTATTTCTTTCTGGCAGTTTCCACAAAATGCACTTTTTGGTCATAAATTTACGAATCAAAAATGAGTCAAAAACAACTTCAAAAGTGCAGAAGAGGTTTTCAGTGTATTCGTGCTTCTTCTGCCTCCAGTTTAATCCAGAGAGGAAGTCTTTGGAGGTCACCACGGATCCTTGTGTTACTGGGACAGTCGACCTGCTGGCCATGATCACCGACACAAAAGTAAGTTTTAAAGTATTTCATAAGAGAACGTGTGTGGGATCATTTTTAACATTTTAAAGATGAGATTAACCTTCATTTCAAACGGCTGCGATTGTCTAAATTCTGTTTATTTTAAGGATGCAAGCCACCCGGAAAAAATGTACAAGCTGGGCCAAGCGGTCCGTGCCACAGTGGTAGAAGTGAACTCCAAACCTCAACGTTTCGTGCTGTCACTCACAGGTTTTTGTTTTTTAAAATTGTTATTGCTTCACGCTTCACGTGGCTGTTGCACTTTTGTTCGCTTCAGATTGTTTATCAAATACAAAGACACTGATTCTGTATTTCCTTTTGTGTTCAAGGTGTCCATAAGCTGGAGAAAGGCAGCGTAACTTTGGGGATGGTCACGAATATTCAGCCACAACTTGGCCTCCTGGTCAAACTTCCCTTTGGCAACTCGGGCACAGTTGCTGTCACTGACCTGGCTGATGCCTACAGGCCGAACCCGCTGGACGGGTACAGCAAGGATCAACTGTTGAGGTCAGGAGACGCAGCAGTTATGTGCTGCACATATGAGCACAGTTAGACTGATCGATCAGGACAGTCTGATGTTTTAAATTACAAACTGTGGAGAACTAAGTTAGCTAACGTTTTCACTGTAGTTCAGGTCAAACAGAATAAACAGTTTGAATCATTAGTAACTTGTTGTAAATGTATTTCACTTTGCTCAGGATACATTTATGTGCAACTGCCGGCACACATCAACTATCAGCAGCTACAATTAAATAAAAACATCTTAGTCCCACTATCAGACCTTAAATCCCATTTAGATTCTTTTGAAGTGAAGAGTTTATTTTTGCCTCTTCTTGTGCTGCAGGTGTTTCCTCCTCGGGGATGAAAATGGCAAGTGGCAGTTGTCTCTACGTCCATCAAGGTAAGTTCCGTTGGATTTGTGTATCAAATTCAGACGCGTATCTCAAAACAACGTCTGTTT
The DNA here is from genome assembly GCF_050575085.1 of Anarhichas minor. Classification (NCBI taxonomy): domain Eukaryota; kingdom Metazoa; phylum Chordata; class Actinopteri; order Perciformes; family Anarhichadidae; genus Anarhichas; species Anarhichas minor. Next base: position 7,129,560 of record NW_027466458.1, read on the forward strand.
GACCGTAACTCTGCTCGTCCAGGCTGAACCCACAGCAGACCAAGCCGGTGAAGGACCCCGACGTCTTGTCTGTAGACAAACTGAAGGCAGGCCAGATCATCAGAGGCTACGTCAAGTCTGTGGGAGAGCAGGGCGTCTTCATCAGGTAAGTGAACTTCAGCTTTAGACTGGACAGACGTCACATTCATATTTAAACTCCATAGAAACATACAGACTTCTAAAAGGAACCTCATGAAAATGTAGTTCCAGGTTCAGTTATCTCGGCAATTATCATCTTCATCCTCATTTCATGTTTTTCTTCCAGGTTGTCGAGCAGCATCACGGGAAGAGCCCAACTGCAGCAGTCCACCAAGTACTTTGTCAACAACCACAAGGTCCTCTTTAAGCACCTGACCCCCAACACCCTGCTCACTACCAAGATCCACAGGTAAACACAGCTCCAGGTCTCCTTCTGTAGTCCAAGAGTGTTTGAAAATAAAACATACAAAAGGAAGGATTCATCGTAATCTACATCGAAATAATCGATTTGGACAAACAGCTGATGTTGTGTCTTTCCATAACTTGCCCGGTGCAGCTTTAGGTGACAGCCATTTATAGAGTCAATGCTGTCGTCACGTCTGCAGCTCTTTCTATTCTCGTCCTCAGTATTGACGAAGAGGAGGAGTTGGTCCACCTCTCTCTGCTCCCAGGGGACACCGGGAAGCCGGACGTCCTCCCAGAGTCTCTCGGCCTGCCGCTGCGTCTGATCGGAGAGGAGAAGAAGGAATACGACTCTAAGAAGAAGCGCTCAGCGTCTGAGAGTGAGCAGGTAACAAACGGCCTCAGTTTCCTCTCACGTCAACCTTTCCTTCCTTCCTTCCGTCCTGCTTTTTGTATTAAATAGTAAACGCATGGTAGATGAGCTTTACTGTGGTTTCAATTGTCAGAAACAAGCAGAGTCCCAGGTGCCAAAGAAGAAGAAGAAGAAAACTAAAAAAGCAAAGACTGATGACAGTGACAGCGGAGTGGAGGTGTACTTCAGAGAAGAGGAGGACAAGGGAGACAAAGAAGAACCCAAATCTGTAAAAGTAAGCAAGTACACTGCTGTTCAGTATCGTTTACATGCATACAAATGGCCATAGATTTGGTTCAGTGATATTGTTATGCAGAACCTGAAAGATGCATGTGCTGCTCCTCTTTGTCAGCAGGTGAGGCCCAGCTCAGCGGGTCTGTCCAGACTGCAGGTGGCAGCAGGTTTCTCCTGGGACGTGCACCTGAGCTCCCTGAAACCTGCCTCTACAGCGCAGGAGGGCGACTCCAGTGATGGAGAGGACCAAGATGGAGGCAGCAAGGTGAGCTGACCATGAATGTGCATACATGTATAACTTTAGGTTTATTAAAGGAATTCAACTTCCTGTCATCGTTTTTGTAAAGATTATCTCGAAAAGTCTTATTTAGAACGTCTTCCGGTTTCCGTCTCTGTATCTCAACACTTTCTACCATTAAACTCTTCGTCCTTCACGCCTTCACCGCTCTCCTCGACCAGCCCCAGAAGAAGTCTCGTCACGAGCTCCAGCAAGAGAAGAAGGCGGCGGAGAAGGCTCTGGTACAGCGGGAGACGGAGCTGATGGACCCGAGCCTGCGGCCTCAAGATGCGCCCGCCTTCGAGCGCCTGCTCCTCGCTTCACCCGACAGCTCGCTGCTCTGGCTCCAGTATATGGCTCACCATCTACAGGCCACCCAGATCGAGCAGGCCCGCGCTGTGGCCGAGAGGGCCCTAAAAACGATCTCCTTTAGGTGATTGAATTATAGATGCATATGTGTTAGCTGAGGAGGTAAAGTAGTGTGTCCACATCTGTTACAATACGCTGTGTTGAGGCACGGTTTGACTTATTTTTGTGTACAAACCTGCACCCGTCCAGGGAGGAGCAGGAGAAGCTGAATGTGTGGGTGGCCCTGCTGAACCTGGAGAACATGTACGGCACAGAGGAGAGCCTGAAGAGAGTGTTTGAGCGAGCGCTGCAGTTCTGCGAGCCCATGCCCGTGTACCAGCAGCTCGCCGACATCTACGCAAAGTGCGACAAGACCAAGGTACGATCCACTGAGTGCGTTCGTTGAGACAGATGCTGGAACGCTGTGTTCTGTAGCCACTAACGTCTGCATCTCTACGTATGTCCAGGAGGCAGAGGGCCTGTACAAGACGATGGTGAAGCGTTTCCGTCAGAATAAAGCCGTGTGGCTGAGCTACGGGACCTTCCTGCTCCAACAGGGACAGAGCGACAGTGCCAGCGCTCTCCTGCAGAGGGCGCTGGCGAGTCTGCCCTCCAAAGAAAGTAAGACGGTTTACCCGAACACTGAACTGTATTCTTGGTGTATATTTCTATTGTTGTGCTGTACACCCACCCGCCATTGACTGAAACCAGCGAGTGCTCATCCCTTCGACTGTGTCAGAGTGCAATGTGTGTGTGTGTGTGTGTGTGTGTGTGTGTGTGTGTGTAACCGTTCAGGCTCTGCTTCCCCCGTCCCAGCTGTGTATCTCCACAGGTCTTAACCTTTTGTGTATTGTCGCGCTTCCTCTCAGGTGTGGATGTGATCGCCAAGTTCGCTCAGCTGGAGTTCCGTTATGGTGATTCAGAGAAAGGTCGCACCATGTTTGACAAAGTCCTGACGAGCTACCCGAAACGCACCGACCTCTGGTCCGTCTTCATCGACCTCATGGTCAAACATGGCTCACAGAAGGAAGTCAGGTGAGCCAAGGCCCTTACTCTCCTTTCTGACCCCCCCATTGTCACTTTTAACACATTTTGTTTCATTCCTTAAATCTTTTCTTTGTAAAGATGTGCTGCCCTGTGTAAACTAATGAGCCTTAATGCTTTACATGACGACGACTGATGGTTAACTGTGTTAAGACCAGTTTTATGATCAAACATAAAGGTTTCCAACTGCCCGTCTCCTGCAGGGCGCTGTTTGATCGCGTGATCCACCTGAGTGTTTCAGTGAAAAAGATCAAGTTCTTCTTCAAGCGCTATTTGGAGTACGAGAAGAAGCACGGCACCCCGCAGAGCATCCAGGCAGTCAAAGAGAAGGCCATGGAGTTTGTGGAGGCTAAAGGCACCGAGGCTGCCAACTAATGCACACAATAATACACACAATAATACACACATTAATACACACGTTGTGTACGTGTGTGTGGACTGCAGTTTGCTGAACCCGGTCTGAGCTTCACACCTGTTCACAAACAAGCTTGTGGCTCCAGATGCTCAGACAGGTTCCTCCTCAAAATGATCAACTTCTCAGCTTGTTTTTTTATTGTTGTGGAGACTTCTGAACCTAAAAGTCCAACGTTTGTAAAGTGTGTTGGAACAATCTGTAAATGTTCAAAGAAACTGGTATTTGATGTTTCATTATAGTCACGAGAACGAGCTGTGAAGAGAATAATTACTGTTTTAACGATTAATTTACTGCGTTTTCATTCAAACGTTTGTGGGAGCATTTTCTATTCATCTGTCCAGCCTTTCAATAAATCCGACACCATTACAATACATTACGTGACGTTTTATTTAAAAGCAACAAATACAAAATAACAATATATAGGGACATGTTTACATACAGTACATACAGGCAAGACTAGTTCTCTATCAGTCTCTTTAAAAGGAAAGGGCATGGGACACAATCGGTAACAATATCGTCTACTCAACTCCTCGTCGTGGTTGTAATCCCGCTGGTCTTGGTCTCAGCTGGAGGTCGTGGCTAACCTCTGACCCCTGGAGCGTTTCACCTACGTTGGCAGTATTGAAGATGCATGTGTGGCACAGGGTTATAGGGTGACTGACATGGTTTGTGCTGGCTGTATTGGTGACACCCCTGAGATATTAGAGGCATCCAAACTGATCCCGATGTCCCGCTCACTGCCTGTAGTGTAGTTTGTCTCTGGCAGTGACAGCGGCAATGATATCCTGCTCTCTAATGTGGCTCCCTTTGCCTGACATGTTTTTTGGTGCAATATGGAAGTAGAACTAGGAGCGTTTTTATTTTGTTTTTAATGAAAAGATCCTATTCATCCACCCACTCCCTAACTGATCTGACCAGGTCATTTTGGCGCTGTCAATATCAAATTCCCATGAAGGCATATTGCTCAAAGGTCAGCAGCAGGGCGAGCCATTTGGGCTCACTGTCAACATTTCTTGTGAGATGTCTTTAAGATGACCGCCGCCCATCATCCCTAGTGTATTTAATGTGTGTTTTTCTGTAAGGGGAGTCCTGTTTCGTCTCTCCCGGCTCCCTCACACCTCCTCCGGGTCCAGTGGACTCTCGGCGCCCTGGGGAGCGTCTGTGTGGAGCCGGAGGATGGGTTTGTTACACATGGGGCACACGCTGCGGATCTCCAGCCACTTCAGCAGGCACCTGATGGGACAAGTAGCAGTTAGCTTAAAAACAGTGACGATGTAATCTAGTTTAACAGGAGCCACTTCACTTGACACCATAGGGACTGAAAGGAAGCCATCATTATGGAGTTTAGTGGCATCTTCTTAGATTAGCATGGGATAAGGAGGAAACATTTTTAAAAGAGCACTTAGTAAATCTTCAAACGATGTAGTTTTATAACACTCACTTCTTGTGAAATGCATGTGAGCACGGGCAAACTCCCAGCTCATCTCTGGTCCTGAATTCTTCCAGACACACCGCACAGGTTTGCTGCAAGAACAAACCACAAACACAAGGTTAGTTTTTGTGATCAGATTATTATTTTACCTCGATGTGTCACATTCAATGAGATACATTTGAGCAATAAATTAATTGTGACCTAGATTTATAACAACACAAGTAGAAGCTTGTGTTCTGAAATGATGCTTTTACCTTCACTATCTTTAGTAACAGTATTATTTCAACATTCCCTTGTACAGAGATTGAGACATTAAATTAACAATGAGAATGACCGACCAACAGAACTTGGAAAAGCAATATTTTTAGAAATCACAAGACGAGAGAGATCTTTCTGTAATGCATTTTGAATGAGTGCAGTTATTCCTGGAGTCCTAATTCTGCTCCAAGAAGAAAGCCAAGCAGGCACTCTGACATTCCTTTTAAATAGCTGCATTTGAGATGCAAGGTATTTTCAGGCCATCTCCTCGCAGTGTGTGCAGCACGTTGATCGCATCCAACCGAAGCCCAGAATGGGTCATCTGAGCCGCAGTCACAGAAGCAGTGTGGTCATGAAATGTGCAAAGCTGCACGTGTGTAATGCAGCTCATTACATGTATTATGTTTAACACAAGACATGCGTAAAAGCGTTTGCAGCAACAATGACTTACTCCTAGAAGGCTCAGTTTCTTGCTTGTGCCCTTCAGCACCACCTACAGTTGGAAGAAGGAGAAGGAGACAAATATTGCCACGTGATTGATGTGTCAGCACACAGTTATGTTGGCAGAAAATCTATGGTGTAAAACAAACATTTCAGATGGGTTCAATGTCCTGATGTGACTAGCTTAAAAACATTTGCAAGAGAGGCGTGTACTCTATTTGTTTAAAAACAAAACCATTATGAATACATATAATACAGCCGGCTGCAGCTGGAGTTTAACCTTCCCCTGAGCTGTAAACCTCGTCACTAACTGTCACCACAAAGCATTGTGACACCCTGCTGCTACCTGCTCACCATGCCAGGCGTGTTCACACTGCAGCTGCATGAACGGTTGTGAATCAGGGGGCAGCTGAGGCCATGGCTGAAGTCAAGGTCATGTATAAATGGTCGCACAGTTCACAATAACAGTGGGAAATGCTATATTAGCAGCCTATTTATAACCTGCCTCAGAAGCTGGTGTTACATGTTCCCCCGTAGTGACATGTACTGCAGTGACTACATACCTCATTGTAGCTGAACTGCTCCCTTGTTCCTTGTTGTTTCAACCTGAGTGAGGCAGAGAGAGGAGAACATCTGTACGGTAGAAGTGACCTAACTAACATACATACATCACAACTGTAACTTTAGTCAGTGGTTCCCAACCTGGGGGTCGGGGCCCCGCATAGGCTCGCGAGATGAATCTTAAGGGTAAGCAAGATGATCACCCTGGTAGATAATAATAAGAAAAAAATACCGAAATTCTTCTCTAAACTTTGTTTCTTTCTTGTGAATTATTGTATCAGGTCTCTGTTTATTCAAATGAAGCCATCTGACTGAACAGCAGAGCAACATTAGCATTTTAGCTTTCCTTGTACAACCTTTTCTGGTCTAGCCAATGACAGCTGTGTCTGTCTAACGTTTGGTGCTGGGCCGGGAGTGGCTTGTACTGAGTTTTAGAGCCTTTTACTAAAAATAGCTGCCTATATGACTTATTCTTAATCGTATTAAATAGCCCTGCTTTTGCTTTAACATGCATATGCATATATAGCTACTAGCATAGATTGATGTGTTTTTCTTTTCAAACAATTATAGACCATATGTAGCAACGTTAGCAGCTCTACAGGGCACCACTACATACATTTGCACCATTATTGCTGCTATCATCACATATTAAGATCTTTTTACCGAGCTCATTTTGAATTATTATTAACCTGCTGTGGCACACTGTGTTGCAATGTCAATTGTCTTTTTGCACGTTCTGCTTTTTCCCCTGCTTCTTGTGTACCTTCCTTACTCTCTCCCCAGATCCCCCCCCCCCCCCCCCCCAAACCTCCCCCCAAACCTCCCCCACCTACCTGAAAAGGTAGCAGCAGAAGATGAGGCTGAGCATGAAGACGAAGAGGCCGATGCCCAGGACGATGACGAACACATTGAGCGGGAGGTGATACATGTCAGACGTCATGCTGCAGTAGTGTTCAGAGCGCTGAGAACCCAAACCACAATGGCATCCTGGTAAGAAGAGTTTGCAGATATATATTAGATGCTTAACACACATTTATATTTCTTATATGGTTCAATGTAAAGGAGTAACTGTCATTCTAATAACACCTTTTTATTTATATGTTTCTGTATTTTATTTAGTTTGTTTACAATCTCAGGCTTGAAATTGCATTTTCCATCTCAAAATAGAGAGCTACCGAAAACAATTAAATTATTTTATTTCCCATAACAAAGACCAAAGCTCCCCCAAGATTTACAGCATTCAGATGTTAGCATTGACAGTGCAAGTCCTGATTGGGAGCATTGACTTTAAGATGCTGCAATTTGTGCAGACGGTTGTTCTGTTATGAAGCTCCTGGGATCTGTGGAAAGTATTTTCCCTGGTCATGGAATGAATATTATTTGAAAGCAGTAATTCCAACTCTACAGTGAGGAGCAGGAGGAATCATGGCAGACAAGTAGATTAACTACAACATGAATCTACAGCGCCATCCCATGCTGTGAGTTTCTGGCTGCCAACAGGCACAAAACGTCACCATATGTCTGCTTGACAATGACGATGAGGCCCTCTGGCTCATGTGCACACAATCAAGAGTTTTATAAGATATTTGGCGATGAGTTTTACATAATTGTTGGTGTTTGTTTTGATGCAGGTGTTTCCAGAGAGCTGTGACTGACTGAGGCCATCACAGGACGGTGCGTTAATTGGCTGCAGAACAAGACAAACATGGAGGACAGACACCACTTCCGCTTTACCACCATCTGTTCCACAGACTCTATAGAGGTGACTGGTAGAGAGTGTGTGTGTGTGTGTGTGTGTGTGTTAGCGCTGGGGGAGGGAAGGGTAGGGATGTCTAGCGCCTGTCTGAATTGTGTGTGTGTTGCAGGTGGCAGGGGGTTGGTGTATATTAAACAGATTGAACTCTGGGGACTAAAGGATGGTAAAACAATAGCAGAGGAAGCCCCACTTCCACAGGCCACATGTGTTCCTATTAATTTGCAGCGAGGATGTTCTCTACCAGCCTCTAAATGTCCATGTGTCTCTCTTTAGAGTGAATGAATGGGTACAGCTTGCACCCTGTGGGGGGTATGGGTTGGATAATTTGACATGGCTGGGTGGTTGGGGGATTTAGAAGAGGGGGGGGGGGGGGGTTCGTGTAGGGAAGACCTGGGTAACATCATGAGAGATACAATCATGAACCAGGCATGGATGCACTGCAGAGTCAGTCAACAGCAACAAAACAAGAATGTAGTAAAGTTGGAGAAAACAATTTCTTCAGTTTTCAGTTGTCATGGCTCTCAAACAAACATGACCTTGAATTATTCTTGTATTTTAAGTGAGGCCTCCTCTCTCTCAGTGATTTACCATAGTATGCCCACTACGGGGATCCCACAAGCCAGCAACTAAGTAACTGAGTTTATGAGACACAAGTAAGTACACGCGCCACCACCTCTTGTTTATTTGGCAGACAGCAGAGAAATCCACTCACTTACCGTTACACCATTGGAATGGTTGCATGAAATTGAACTCCCAGAGCAGCAGCAGTTAATCAAGGCCCCGTCAGGAGAAGGCTGGAGAGGAGCCAAGCTCGTGGGCCGAAGCTACGGACACCGAATCTGTTTGGAGCCTGGATCGAGTCCCTCTCAGCTGGATCGCTCTTTTGTTGGGTTGTGTCAGCTTCTCAAAAAACAACAAATCGAGATTTTCAGTTTTGTTGGCTCAGCAGTCTGTACTGCCCAGCATTCCCCAAATCTGGATTAACCAGTCCGTGTAAGGATTGGGAGATTTTAAGACTGGGGTTTGGACCGGCAGCGAAGATCTCATGGGCTCCTGGGATTCCAGTGAGAATGATGTCATCACGGGAGAGAGAAGAAGAAACAAAGAAATCTTGTTGACAAGAGCTGATTGTTAATCAGATGCCTCGTACCATGTGTTATTCAGGAGTTGTTATTGTGAAAAGCTGAATCTCACTCAGTCACAATGTCATAAACAACACAGGCTGCTTGATAACAGGAAATACTTACATTTCCAGCAGGAATGGGCCTCTAGACTTTGCGTCTGCAGCGTTGTCCCCTCACCAAATTCAATGACATCCACCGCTCAAACTGACAGTGCTCGTCCAATGAAGGTAATTATCTGGCATTAGTCTGTGCTTTGTCTTCCTCCCAAAGCTGCTTTTTTTTAACAGAGGATTTTCACAAGTCTCATCCCCCACTCCTCTGTTGTCTCCTCCTCCAGTCCTCTGATCTTGCAGCGGGTATTCCTCCTCAGTGTGGAAGGCAAAGATGTGCTGCTTTCCTCAAAGCCCAAACAAAGTGAGGACGGCTCCATGCAGTCAACAACAGTCCTCTAGCTGGGATTGGTGTTTTGCTGGTGAGCCTGTGTTTTGTGTGTCAGTTAGTGTGTGTGTGTGTGTGTGTGTGTGTGTGTGTGTGTGTGTGTGTGTGCGCGTGTAGGGAGGGGGGGATCCTACTCTCCCTCTAACCATCTGCTCCTTCAATTCAGAAAAAAAGAAAACAGAGACAAAGGTGGTGTGTGTGCAGAAGTGTGTCTGCGTGTGTCGTTTTCAGACTCTCCCACCTCCAGCTGGCTTTGTCAGGGCAGGCTTCCCCTCTTCCTCTTTCAATCCAAAATGTTGCTCAGAGACAGCCTGCAATTCGCCTTTCCCTTCCTCCCCTTGCTCCTGCTCTGCTCTGCTTTGGGTTTGTAAACAGATCTCTGCTCATGTGACCAGCCGTTTTGCCTCGCAACTCTCCTCTCCCTCAGCCCTCCCTCGCTACCTCAGTCCTCCAATCTGTAGGCAGAAGGAAGGCAGAATGAGCCTGACACTGACGAATAGGGCGCCTGCAAGCATGCTGATGTGTATGTGTCTGCATGCGCACGCCCCTGTGCATGTATATGTGAGAGGGAGAGAAGAGAGACATTTGCAGCAAAGTCGAGGGAGGCCCCCGCCAGTAGCATGCGCATGGCTGATGTCCTGACAACCAAAACAAAGCCATTTTTGCGAAGTGGAGGTCAGCAAAAGAAGAGATGATGCAACCTCGTTCACCATCGCCTTCCTTCACACATACAGAGATTGTATTTTTAGATCTACTGCTGATTATTATTCATGTTTGCTTTGTTTGATCTATTGACTCATGTCACTCTTTTTTGCAAAGAAAGAACAAGGCAGAAAGAGAAGGGAAGAGGGGAAGAGGCATCTGTCGACAGAGGGAACAAAGCAGGAAGTGAGACATAAAGGGAAAAACAGGGAGACACGGAGAGAAAAGTCACAGCCCGGACAAAGACGTTGCCTGCACGTCCACCCCCACACCAGCGGCCTTGGCTGCCAAATCGCTGAGGGAGAGAACAGCTGCTGGGCCACTGGGCAAGCTGTGAGACGGTCAAGGGGAGTGCTGCTTCACCAATCCCCAGGGGGGAGGGAGGGAGGGAGAGGCTTCAATAGGATTCATGCCATTTTCATTCACCCTCCCCTCCTCCCCTCCTGCTCTAGTAATGACATTACTGCTGAATACACGAACAGCTGGATTGACCGCACAGATGCATGCACTGCTCGATGTTTACAGGTTTCAGAATCAAATGAGAGCTGTGTTGTAGCTACAGGGTTGTGTTGTCATTGTTGGCATGTGAATAATGGTGGTTAACAGCACGCCCTCTTGTGAAATAGGATGAAACATCATTGTATCAAGAGCTTCCTGACAAAGGTTCAACTGTGAAGAAATGACTGTAAAATACAATGAAAGGCCGTTTTTCCAACATAGAGGAGAATTCCTTAATGTTTTACTCACGAAACTGAGCAAGTAAACGAGGGAGCACGAGAGATGCAAATGTTGGCCTGGTTTTCTTAGTGACATGTAAATTGTTTTGGCTGTCCCGACCTTTTGTTTTTGCATAAATCATAGGTTTGCCTGATTGGAAATAAAGTTACATTGTAGGTTTATCTGCTCATAACAAGGTTTAAGACCAGAAATGTGCTTAAAAGCATAATAAATGACATTATATAAATGTGTCACTTCAAAAAAAGGCAGATAAACACTGATAAACTCCTGTTACATGGGCCAGTTCAGATAAAGTGTTGAAGCAGGACAACGGAAACTGACTCAGTAATGTCAGTTTTACAGCAGTATCTCGCTAATTAACTGCTAACATTTTCCAGAAGAGCTACCAGAAGCATATCTGACCAGGCACGGCTTTAGCAGCAAATCTTCTTAGTGTATTGAATTGAGAAAGAGTGCGTTCTATCGTTTATTAATTCAACTTTTCATTTGTAAGGCAAAAAATAATTTATTTCCTCTCTCAAAAGTTACATAATCTCTCTGTAAAGCAAGAAGCCGCGGGGGCTTGACGTGCACGGAGCTGTTTTCTTTGCTGATATTATCCACGTTAACACTCTGCTTTGTGCCCCGGGGTATGTTCATGGTGGCCCCGCACTTGAGAGCAACACAAACATTCACAAGTGTTGTCGATCATTGAAAACTGTACAGTGTGTATCATAATACTTTGCTAAACAGCAGCACGACTTCTGCAGCAGCCGAGTCTTTGCAGACTTCATATTTTGTGATACTCAGAGAGCAGTGGCTGATTGTTTTCAGTAATTCATGACTTGTAAATAATAATAATAGTTGTGACAACAGTAAAAACAACAAACACCCAGAACTAACTGAAGTGAACCAGAATTATGTTGACCATCGTGTTATGCTCAAGTATTATACCATCAGTCAAACAGTGAATGTGAATTTAATTTGTATTCATTTATATGTTCTGGGCATTGAAGGAAAATTCTTATTAAATTACATTTTTTAACTAACTTTGATAAATTACTAATACTAGCTAATAGAAACAAAATGATTCCTGAGACGATACAGCTGTCTGAGAGTTAAAGAAGAGCCAATGCCAGCTTTTCTTTGTCCCTGTGAACTCGTCAGACCTTACTGTAATACACCGCCCATTCCCTTTTCTCCACGTCAGGGGTGTGTCCCTTTGCAAATCCATTTGCTGCTCCGTTGGCCTCTCCATTCAGTTTGCCATTGTTTTCACCGTCCATTTGGTCCTTTCTCAGAGCCAGAGCTGGTTTAGAGGCGTGCCAGTTCCACAAAACTTTGTTCATATCATCCTGGGCCCTGATACCCAGCAGCTTGTCTTCATCACTTCTCTTCTTATCCTCGTCTTCGTCGTCGCTGTCGCCCTTGCCGGAGCGATGGTGGTGGAAGCTGCGCATCTCCCCACTGATGTTCTCAAAGTACTGGTGGATGCAGACCTTGGCGAAGCTCTTGGCGTGCTCCTTACAGGTGTCATCGAACATCTTGCGCTCGATCTCAATGTAATGAGACCAGTACTTGGTCTTGAGGAAGGCAGCTTGACTAAAGCATGGTCGAATGGCTCGGATCAGGAAGGCCGTGAAGGTGATCATGAGCAGGAACATCCATCCGCATGCCTGTAAAATATAAAAAATATAGACATTATTAAATGTGTTGGTGAGGCCAAATGAGCATTAAATATAAAAACCAGAGAGACGGACTTTGGTTAAGAATCTGGCTGATGTTTTGTTGTGTTTGTGTTCTTGCCGATATTGAAGATCGTGGAAGTCACATACTCCAATGTGTGATAAATATCTAGGAGCTTTCTGACAGTTTCATAGCTCGTTAACAGAATCTGAATATCAATAGACTTTCAGAGACATGTTACTTTTAAGCCTGCATGAATGCCCTCGGACTGATCAAAGACCTAAATAACAGTGTGGGTGTTTTTGGATGGATTGAAATAGGTCCCAGTGCCATGAATAATAAATTTAGAGGCTTATCTTTTCCTCTAATAAGCGAACAGGAAAGCTTCAGTGAGCTCAAAGTGCAAGGCTAGAGTCGGGTGGGGAGATTTAAGTTAAATACAGTTCTTAAGGAATAAAGCAAGGGAAATTGAATTTGATTAGTCATCATTTCCTGCGATGAAGTTCGAAAACTGCCTGCTGAAAGTGTCCCCAACTTTGGCCACACTGTCTAGACTACAAATGCTTTTATAGTCAGAGATTCCCCAAATACTAAAAACAATGTTTCTGTCGTGAAATCCACAGGTTAATTCTGAGGACGTGGCCGGTGTCTTCTATAGGCCTTTTTCACAGCAGTCATTTTACTTGTCATAAAGGTTTTACAATTAACATTAATGATCACTCTCTTCAAGTCAAGTGTCCCAGTTAGCTGTGACGGCGAACCAGCATTTACACCAGAACCCTGAATCTGAAGCAGAGCAATGGCATTCAGCCACCAGACATTTTAGTATTTACACCTGTGCTCTTTACACCCTGATATTTCAAAACGTCTTCTGCATGTGAAAAAGACCTAAAGTTGATGACAACAGATTTACTGATGAAATGTTCTTGTTGTTACATCTAAAAATACAGTTAAATCTCCAAACAACCATGCTAGCTTATAGCTAACAGTAGTAGCCACGTCTATTCAGAGTTATTTTTCACATTCAGTCCAGAATTCCTCTTAAATGTGCCATTTAACTGACGTTTGGTCTTTAAAATTTACATTTTTATCTCCATGCATGCAAACTAATTACCTCTAATTTTAATACAAGTTAAAATGCAGAAATGTGTGGGGGAAATAAATCAGATGTCTACCTGTGATATACACTTGATGTATCGTGATGCTGCGTCTCTTACTTCCTGATGCTCAAATAGGTCTTTGCATGGAATCCTCGCCAGCAGTCTGAGCTTCTCCACCTCTGACATCCCCGTCAGCAGACTGTAATTCCCAAACATGTCAATATCCAAGTTGATGCTGAAAGCACAGAGGAAGCTCTTCCCATCCATGAGAGTGACAGACACCCACACTGCAGGTGCTATTAAGGATCTCTGTGTGATTGAGCAGAACATGTAGCGGAGGATTGTTGGATCCTTGCTTCGTTTCCCTGTGGGTCTTTTCCATTCGTCTGTGAGCGCTGACACGTTATTGTTCATTACAAAACCTAACAGAAAGAACCATATCGTTGGAATAATGAGCAGTCCGATGCCATAGGTGTAGTTGTATTCTGGCATACAGGGGCAGCTGAACTCAAAGGCAGAGTACATCTGTGCACTAGCCAGTGCCATGATGCCACAGATCCCGTTCATAAAGGATTCCTGGTTGGACTGGAGGAACTGGAACATCATACGAAACTTATCCATTTTGGGAGATGTGGTGGATCTTTGGTTCGGATGGAATTGTATCTATGAAAGCAAGTGCAGTCGGAAGTTTGAAATCAATCAGTGGAAGAAAAAGCGCATATAAGTTGCTTGAGAACAAGTTTCACCGTATTGTGTTGAATGAAGGTTTAGCCAGAACCACTCTCATCGTACCCTCTACAGGGATTATTAATTGCAACTAATGGCTTTATTAATGATTTGTGCACCATATAACATTGAATGAATGTTGATAAGTCACTAACAAAGGGCCAAAGACTTCTCACTTTTTAATAATCCTACAGCAAATGTTAGTAACTCGTCATTTATAAGTGTTAATAACTCATTCATAGAAGGTGTTACAATAATAATCCAAGACTGTTAACAATAAGTAGTTATAAAATACGATCGCAATGCTCCGCAGAGGTTTAGCAGACAGAGAGACTTCACCAAACCCGGCAATCCAAAAGTTGTTCTTAATAAAGGCGTATTACTTTAAAGCGTAAAGGATTTAAATACATTGATAAAGCTGGTCATATATTGGTGACTTTTTAGAAAGTGGTACCAGAATATCATATGCTGATAGTGAACTATGACTGTTCTTCTAAACCATCTTTCATCAGTTTGATACAGAGATTATGATACAAAGTCAGGCATAAATCATTGATCAGAAAGAAACATAAAAACACACATACCTATTTTCTTAACGTTGGATGAACAGAAGGAGAGGAACAAATATCATACAGTAACAAGATGGTCCATGGTAGTTAACTTAGAGTTCTTTATATACTTATTAGACATCGTAGCTCGGACTGACTGAAAGGTGTTTGTCGAGTTCTCTGTGGTGATGTTCAAAGCCGACCACATCATCTGTCACCATGCCCCTCCCTTAACAGGTGTTCAGTGTGATGTAACAACAGATTGTCATTCAGTGCACATTTTACTCAAAAGTAAACCTGTTACCGTTCTCACAAACACACTTCCAGCTGGTCCTTTTGAAATGCATCCATTTCACTATTCTTTGTCTTTCTCTCTTATGTGACGTTCGTATGTGGTTGTGTTCATTCAAGTCACCTGGACCTCTGGGATGCAGTGTTGTTTAAACAATCCTGACATGCAAAGATGATCTCAATACATTCAAATAGCCGTGGCTTTGGCTGGAAAATGTGGTCGTTGTCTACGAGGTGAAGGGTGAATCTGTTTCCACTTGCTTCATCAGAACCAAATAAATCAAAAGCTTATCTCGGGCAAAATATCAAGGCAACTGCAGCCGCTGAGTGAGGCAGAGCTCGAGAAACCAGTTAGAAGCCCACAAGAGGATAACAGGCCGGGGCTTACTCTGCTATTCATAGATGCAAACCATTTTCCACACATTGTTTTCATTTGAACAATAGTGAGTGGCCTAATGGTTGGTCCTTTATATTACAAAAAACATACTGTAACCTTTTGATTCATTCAGTGACTCACTGGTTCACTTCATACTATTATGAATATGCAGTTAAACTTACAGGAAGTTTGTGCTATCTGTTTGCTTCTGTGTATCGCACCGGAAAGTGTCACAGCAGAGCAGATGGGCAGGGTGTGCAGGAAACAAGTCACGAAAGAAGACCTGCAATGACATCTAAAATAGGAAGAGAACACTGAGCCTGTGGCTGTGCGAGGTTCGTCTCTTGCTTCCTCCTTTGTACCAATAATTCACGCATTACCGGAACATCGCAAAGCTGAGATAACTAATCACTTCTTTTGGTGTGTATTCTTCTTCTTCTTCTTCTTCTTCTTCTTCTCCTTTAATTTTAAGTGCAGTAATAAATGGTGTTTTATATACAATGTGATCACAGAAACGAGTAGAGAGGATGCTTCCAGGCCATCGAGGAAGTAGCTTCTTTCTTTGCTTTGCATCATTATGAAATTTGCCTGCAGGAACATTTCTCACATTTTTCACGTATTTGCAAGGACTTCTATTCTATTCTATCTATTCCTTTTTTTTCTTCCTCCCGTTTTCTTAAACATCTTTTGAAGAACACTAATGCATTTTTCAAAATGACTGAAATTATTTTTAACAATTCTTTATGCTGTCTAACTCATTCACAGACAGTATTGACGATGCCAGATACTCTGCTGCGAGTGTTGGTGGTAGCTCTGGGTCTCCTAACGTATCCGAGGGACCAGCCCGGGGTTGAGGAATGGGATGAGGTCACCACAGTGGGCATGCAAAAGCATGAAGAGAGGCTGTTGGTGGGAGGAGAGAAACTGGACCACAAAATGACGCCTGTCAGGGAGGAAATCCCACATACTGATAAAAGAGGGCCTCAGGATGATGTAAAAAACATTCAGTCTGATCAACGTGTGACTGAAAAAGACACGATGTCAGTCTTACAAGGTGTGTCTGTCATCCATCAAGATTCAGAGGAGGAAGTTGCTGATCACAACTCATCAGAAAGAGGACAAGTTAAAGAAAATTCAGATCCAAGTTGGCCTCAAAACTCCAAAAGTGAACCTGAGACTGCTCTGAAGACTTCACAAATTGACAGTGAGCAAAATGGAGCCCCAGAAGGGCAACAAGAAAAGCCTAAAGAGAAGGAAGTGTTCAGCCCCAAAGAACAAGAATCACCTCCGTCACACCGTCACGTCATCACACCAGAAAATGAAACTTCAGAGGACATCACTGACTGGGAGGGGGATTTCCTCTGCTACACATGGAACATACTCTCCATCATTTCTTTGATCCGCTTCTTTAGGAAATACCGAAGAAAACAATCTCAAATGAAAGAAGAAGAAACCAAGGCCTTCCCAGGGACCTGCACCACTGCTGAAGCGCTGCTGCCAGACAACGACACTCTGCGGAAATTTCACTCTAAATGTTTGGAAGTCTCCTCCGATAAGAAGTGGAAGGAGTTCTTGGAGGGGTTTACAAAGGATCTGTTTGCAGCCATGAGGACCGTCTGTGATAGCAATGGTGGTATGGTGATTGAGGACTTTCAGATAGTGGACGTGTGCGACATCATCGTCCCCTTCACCCCACCTTATCCATACAGTTTCCAGTGTCAGCTGTGGAACAGTGAGCCAAATGACATGCTGCCAGATATGCAAGCCTGTGGTCAAATCAAACTGGTGGAAGATGAGAAAATCCAAAATGGCTGCCACTGTCAGTCTCCTAATTCAGATGATATGGTGTGCTTGCTGCATTGTGAGGCTGAGAGTGTGAAGACGAAGATGACTGATATTCGTGATGTCCTTCTTTGCACAAAGAACTCCCCCTTCCTTTCAAAATCACTGGTTACCAGATGGTTTCAGAGCACTATCAAACAAGCGTGGGAACAGATTTCACACAAGTACGAGTTTGAGCTCAACATTAGCTACATTAGCGCTCCGGGTGCTCTGATAGTTAGATTCAGATCAGGGAAGAAGATTAGCTTCAGTATGCGTCCTGTGGTTAAAGTCAACACTGATGCCCATTTCTTCATTACTCATTGCTCCCCAAACAACTTGGATACTTCCTGGACACTCTCCCTGACCTACTATGAAGATAGTTTGTCAGAGCACATCTCTAAACGCCTGCCTGTAAACTCATGCCACAGACAAACTCTTGAAATTGCACTTTTCCTTCACAAGAGACAGACAGCACTGTCAGGAAGCAGTGCTCTCAAGGATGTTCATTTCAAAGCTGCACTAATGCATCTGCTTTTGACCAAAGACCCATCACAGTGGAAACCAAATCTTGTGGCTTGTAGGCTACGGGACTTACTGGCCTTCATGGAGAGAAGCCTCAAGAAAAAACTGCTGCAGCATGTTCTTATTGGGAACCCTTTAAGACAGCGAGTTATTGAACTTCCTGCTGAATATACTCATGCAAAGACCGTGAATCTCTTCCATCCCCTTGTGGTCCACAACTGTATCTACAAAAATGCTGTGATGCATTTCCAGGAAATGCTTAGAAACGCACACATGCTGATACATGATTATCTCGATTAACAGCTCCATTCGTTTACTAAATCAGTAGCCTTAAGTGTGCAGTCTAAGATATATTTTGAATCTGGTCACTGTTAAGATCAAGGTGAATCATGTCCATACTTCATGACTATTGCAATGGAAACTTCAGATACAAGAGATTAGCAATTTATTTTTAAAATTCACATTTGAAATAAGACAAAACTACTACTACTACTCCTCCACAAAAAAAAATAAAGTTTGTATATCATTTACATCTCAAGAGTACCACATTGTCAAAAAAAAGGATAAGCACATTGGATTAGCATCAAAATCGCCTGTACATGACAGTGAAATGCTTTATGAATTGATGCTAAAGTTAAAGATCATGTGTAAACATACCTTTTGCCATTGCCATGGAGCAGGTTGAGTCACAGCAGGTGCACACAGAGTCATCACCGTACAGCACCTTCCACCTAAAGTATAAACAGTTATCAGCCTTTGAACTCTGAGCTGGAGTAAGTTTCCCCAAAGAGAAGTCTCAGTGCATGTAGAGTTGCTGAAAGACATTGGATTGGGGAGTTAACACGTTTTTATTTGACATTATAGAGCTCTGTACCACTTGCTCTTGACAGTACATGTGATGAAGAGTCCTTGAAGATCAAGGCACCAACACTGACACCGATGATTTCGTTCCCTGATGCTGTGGCAAAGTGAGAAATGTCAGTAAATGGACAATTTTAGGTACTTTCAAAGTTAAGCAGGGCTGCTACAAATGGTCACCATTTTCTGTGATTGGGTTTCAAAATAAAAAAACTTTTTGCAGGGAAATAATTCATCCCTACCTGAGCAATAAGCGGTTTAAATATACAAGTGATGAATTCCTGAGAATACTTGTATGCGTATTGAATGCTTGCCTATAGTATATTCTAGCAGACCTTCAAATGCTTAAGGAATTGCTTTAGTGACAAATAAAAAAATGTGTATGAACTAAAGTGTGTTTCAGCTGGCTTTTGTATTCTGCAATCAACCCTTACATCCCTACATCTACTGCAAATTCCAATCATGAGCAAACAATGAGAGGTAACTGATAATAATCACACTATCTCTGTATTTTCATACACCTGTGTGGCTTTGTAAGGTATATCATAATGTGACATTTTCTTTTGCATTACATTGGAGAAAATAAGTATTAAATCAGTAAATTAAATTTACTCAAGTAAGACTAAGTAGTGTTTACTTAAATATATAAGAAAAAGTGACCTGTATTAGTATTATGTATTAAATCAATTGAGGGATAAAATAACATTAAAAGCTTCAATAAAAAATCGTATCTTATTAAAATGTTTTAAATTGAGTTATATGTAGGCTACACATAACATCAATAAGATCAATCCAAAATCAAAAGATCAAGTGAATTCAGAACGTGAGGGACATTTAGAAAACTTTGGTTGGTGAATATTAAATCCGACAAATAAAAAAAAAGTGAATAACATTTTTGGAGGTTGTTTTATTTTATAAATCATACCCGGATATTACGTGGCTGATGACGTCAACACCAGGAAGTTCCAACGCAATCCCCTTGGCCAAACGTTGTACTCGGAAGCTCAGTGTCCCTCGTTGTCTTTTTTCTTCATAAACAAAGTGAAACAATCGTCTTTGATTTGGCAGATTATCGTTTTATGTGGGACTCAGCAGCCTCGTGTTTACTTTGTGTCACCTGTTTGCACTGGAATCTGTTATTATCGTTGGTGCTAGCTAACAGCTAGCTACGGTTGTTTTGGTTGTTAATGTGAACATTAACGTCACGTCGACGTGCCTGCGCTGAGCTTTAAGTGCTACTAACGCACTTTGAAAAGTTTATTCGATATATTCCTGACGAACTAGGCTTGTTTTTATCTTACTGACTTTACAAAGAACAGAGTTAATGTAAATCCTGGGTGGTGTACCTGTTAGCTGTTTAGCTAACGTCAACGGCGGTCGCCTAGCTTTAGCTACCAGTTTAGGGACCATTTGGTTTGTCCCTTGCCCCGAATAGTGGACGTCTGGCGGGCTTAAAAGCTGCCTGTGAACCGGATCCAATGCGTGGGATGATGGGCACACAGACTAGTCCCGTCAAGAGTTACGATTATCTCCTGAAATTTCTTTTGGTGGGAGACAGCGATGTTGGAAAAGGAGAAATCTTGGACAGTTTACAAGACGGATCAGTAGAGTCTCCGTATGCCTACAGCAGTGGTGAGTAACTATCTCTGCTTTTGTTCAGTTGTTTAGAAATGAATTACAAAGCCCGGATTGACCAACATCAACTCACTTTGTGTGTAATCGCAGGGATTGATTACAAGACCACCACAATTCTGCTGGATGGGAGAAGAGTGAAACTAGAGTTATGGTGGGTGTTTTAGCAAAGTATAATTATCAAGTCCAAAGTGATGAAATGGACAAACGCAAAACATAGTAGTGTACTCACTGTAACATGCCCGTTTGTGTCTTCCACAGGGACACATCGGGGCAGGGCAGATTCTGCACCATCTTCAGGTCGTACTCTCGTGGAGCACAGGTGAGAACTATAAAGCAATGTTTGTGTTCTCCATCATTATGTCACTCTGTACATGTGTCAACATGTCTGGCTTTTATTCCACAGGGCATCCTGCTTGTGTATGACATCACTAACGCCTGGTCGTTTGATGGCATTGACCGCTGGATACGGGAAATTGACGAGGTAACTCCATTCGACACGTTTTCTGCTTGACAAAGATATATATATATATATATATATATATATATATATATATAGATAGTTACGTGACCTAAACGCATTCCCATATTGTTTGTGTCCATCAGCATGCCCCAGGTGTACCCAGGATCCTGGTGGGAAATCGTCTTCACCTGGCTTTCAAGCGGCAGGTACCGACGGAGCAGGCCAGGGCCTATGCCGAGAAGAACAGCATGACTTTCTTTGAGGTCAGTCCGCTGTGCAACTTCAACGTTATCGAGTCTTTCACAGAACTTTCACGCACTGTGCTGATGAGGCACGGGATGGAGAAATTCTGGAGGCCCAACAGAGGTGAGTTTAAGAATTGTTTTCTTTTAAGATTAGGAATATATGTTTGTTTCCCTCTATGGTAGAAAAAGAGTGGGTTCTCATATCTCTTGCCGTTTCATTTCTCTAAATTTTGAGATATTTACCTCAAAATTTTCTCCCACCACCTCAGTGTAGGGGCAACATAGTACAGTTTATGAGCAAGCTGAAAAGATAGTATCTGACATGACATCCAGTCGTAACATTCATATTCCACCTTCTTGTCCCACAGTCTTCAGCCTCCAAGATCTGTGCTGCCGCTCCATCGTCTCCTGCACGCCGGTGCACCTCATTGACAAACTGCCCCTCCCCGTGGCCATCAAGTCCCACCTCAAGTCTTTCTCCGTGGCCAACGGCATGAACGCAGTCATGATGCACGGACGCTCCTACGCGGTGGCCCACAGTGCAGCCTCGGGCGGTGGCAGCGGCGGGAGCAAAGCCAACAGTCTGAAACGCTCAAAGTCCTTCAGGCCTCCGCAGAGTCCTCCGACGAGCTCGTCGTCAACCTCTAAGGGGAACTGTAAGATTTCATAGTGATGAGTGGACGTATGGTTGCCAGTATGGTTGCCAGGTGTTGTTGCTCCAAGAGGTCACAAGGCCATCGGAGAGCACGGAGAGCCACCAGCAGTCTTCACCAGAAACGGAGATATAGCTGTGAACTCGCATTGATCTTTGGGAGCTGCCTCGGATGGTTGGATTGTTCTCTTACCTCCAGGGGCTCACTGTTATCAAGGCAAACAAGAGTTCCCTGGGACGAACAGATGTGAATCAAGGATTGTTGCTCACCTGTTAACACTACGAATGAGTGGAGGGACATTAGATAAGCTTTCATTTGGAAAATGATCGTTTATTGTATTTAAAGTTGTAAATGTGCCGTGTGTGCCGTGCTTGTTTTGGTCAGTGTGTGTGATCTTGGAAAGGAGCTTCTTCTGATTGTTTTGTCTTGATGTTTTGGTGTACAACTTATTTGTGTGTCTTACGCTCTTGTCTACCTTGGAAAATTCCTGTTGCAACCTCAACGGTGCTCAGCTACTTATTTAAAACTCAGATCAGTTATTTAAAAAAAAAAATAAGACTTAAAGCTGAAATTGAATGTCGTGAGAAGAGCAAGGGTTCAGCATAGTACTGGATTTTAGATAAATTACAAAACAATTGAAACTCATTCTTAGCCTGGCACTTCTCGATCTGTGAAGCTGTCCAGTTTGTTTTAAGACTTCCTGCGGTGTCCCTTAATTTCCGCCCAAATGAATCCACCCTCCATCTCCACCAGTCTTTGGTTTGAACATCTGTTGACTTTCTCAGGCCATTTTTGCCTCTAAATCTAATTTGCAGGACCATCTATCAACCCGTTAACCCTCGGGGCTATTCAGAGAGGAAACCTTAAACAAACTCAGATGTGCACATTGTTTGCTCAGTCACGACGTTATGCCTTCAGAAGGTGCTGCCGTCGTGTCTGTAGGTCCTGAACAGGAATTTGTGAACTCACGAGTCATTGGTGAGAGGAATATTTTAATGTTAATGCTTTTTGGATCTTTTATTTATACGCAATGTATTTATGAATGTAAAACCAGATTCATCTGCTATTTTGTGGTAATATGTGAAACTAAGAATCAGAGGTGGAAGGTCACAGGGTACATATTGTGATATTCTTATTAAGCGTTGGGTATTACTGTAAATTAATTCTCATTTTCTAACCCTGTGATTAATTAGTGTACATTAAGAAGGTTTTGAATGGTTGTTTATGAGAACAAAGTAATGTCAGATGAACATGAAGACTTCTGAAAGGCTTGGATTTTAAATTGGATGTAACTAATAATGTTTCTTTTAATAATTTACAGAAATGTTTTTAATTTGACACACAGTTTTCTTTCCACCTCTGATTAGCGTGCTGTATTTCCACTATAAACATTCCGTGTCATGGCTTTGTGTCTTTGAGGCCGTAAAGAATTGGTGCATGTTTCCTACCAGCGCCTGTTTAATGTGGTGTGTTGAGACCAGTTCAACAGAACATTAAGCTCTCTGTGTAAACGTGTGATGATGATTGTTGCTATCAGAGCTGTGTCTCTGACGGTTTGTCTCCACTGAAACAGTCACCCAACACAATAAAGGGTGAAGCTACAGGTTCGCTTTGTGTTTTCATCAATTTATTCGCTGCTGCAATGATTTTTCATTTATTTATCATTGTGGGAATATTTTTTTTGTACCCTTTCCTTTGTCCAGTGGAGGGCCGCCGTTGCTCCAGTGCAACAAAACCCGTTGGGAGGGTGGGTTTTTGGGGGGGCTGAATTGATTAGCCGCTCTCTCGGTATTGGCCAGTTTCGGATAACCGGCACGTCGCTGCAGCGCATGAATACAGCGCGGTCAAAAGTCACCCAGAGGTTGCGGGGGTCACTTTTAATGAAAAGATGCGGGGTGCTAGTTCTCACCGCCTCGAGGCCTGCGCCGGGACAAAGATGAGTCGCACACTATTGAAAATGTGGCGCTTCACGCCTTCCCACCTGACCGTGGCGTCTCTGAGCTCCGTGTGAATGAGCGTCGGTGCTAAAGTGACCGACGTCTAGACAAGAAGGACGTAAACATGTTTTGCTGCCCAGACATGATGCGACACGCCCCGTGTTTGGTTTGTGGCGCATTCCGCTTTTTCACAGTTTGCTCTGTGATTTGTGCGAGAAGAGAGTAGTGTCTACAGAAGTTTATGCTTCTTAAAAACTGCAGATAATATTTAATTATAACCGAAAATCAACTATAGAACTAACAACTTCAACAGCTCTCTGGAAGAAAACGGCTCATTCTCTTATTTATGAATGGCACCTCTATAAATACTGTCTGGACACGTTTAACGTTGGATTTCTCACCGGAATGTGTAGCTCCGTGCACCCGGTTGTTGGGACAGCTTGCCACCACGGCCACACGTTTTCTTTGATGATTTTACAATGTTTGTCCAGTTGCTTAGCGCATGGTGCTGCTTCATAAGAGTTCCAGACACCGGAGGACCATGGGGGCGGTCAGAGGGGCTGCCCTTTCCACCTCCATTCACTCTCTGAAAGGCTGATGTTGCGTCTTTCTCTCTCATTGTGCACTTTCGTTCGCTGTTCGGGGAAATCGACCTGAATGAGAGTTTGCCCATTGTTGCAAGAGTTTTGGTTATCAAGGCAAATGTTTCATGCAACCAAACTGCATGTTACACGCGTTTTTCTTGGATCTTTTTTGTTCAATAGATGTCCAGCGCATGGGAACTCGTCTTGATCTTTGGAATTGCTACAACGCTCCTCTCTGCGCGCAGCAAACTCCTTTCCACATGCTGAACGGACGACCACGTTCGCGCATCGACAGTAGATTTATTTCAGATTTGAAAACCTAAAGGAGGAATGGATTTACTCGGTTGGCGACTCATGCAAAAAAGCAATAATGTATAAAATCCCTCTACAACTTTTGGAGGATAGATGTCTAAAGGATACAAGTTGGAAAAATGCACCCAACTCAAATAAACTAGTGATAGGATGGATACGTGCGTATTTGTTGATGCTCCTGGTTTGCGAATTACCCGAACTTTCTTTGTGTGCAAGTGTGGCAGGATCCAAAGCTGAACACGAAGGATTTTGTCCTAACAAGTTGAATTCCAATCTCTGGGTCGATGCGCAAAGCACCTGCGAGAGAGAATGCAACGTCGATGAGGTGGAGTTATTTATTTTATCCTCATTATTGATTAACTTATAATCGTGTGTTCATTTGGTGTTTTGTTCATTTAAATCTGCTTTCATAAATGCTGGTTTGTGTGTGCAGGACTGTGCAGACTTTGAGAAATGCTGCACCAACGTGTGTGGTTTCAACAGCTGTGTGGCTGCACGTTTCTCTGATGGCACCCCTGCCCAGCCAGATGGGCAGGGTGGAGGAGAAGGAAGTGATGCCCCCACCTCCACAGCTACCTGCGAGGGCTTTCTCTGCAGCCAGCAGGGAGCGACTTGTGACATCTGGGATGGACAGCCCATCTGCAAGTGCCTGGACCGGTGTGAGAAAGAGCCCAACTTCACGTGCGCTTCAGACGGCCTCACCTACTTCAACCGCTGCTACATGGACGCAGAGGCCTGCATTGGTGGGGTGACTTTAACTGTGGTCCCCTGCCGCTTTTACCTGGCCGGGCCCCACACCAGTCCACTGCCTCAGGACACTACAGCTAACCCCACTCCAACATCCTCCCAGGAGGACCCCATGCCCCCCACACTGTACTCCAACCCTCACCACCAGTCCATCTATGTCGGAGGCACAGTCAGCTTCCACTGTGACGTTATTGGAGCCCCCAGACCTGATGTAACATGGGAGAAACAGAGGGAAAGGCGCGAGCGGCTCGTCATGAGGCCTGACCAGATGTATGGCAACGTGGTCATCACCAACATCGGTCAGCTTGTCATTTACAACGCCCAGGTGTGGGATACAGGTATCTACTCATGCATCGCACGGAACTCTGCGGGAGTTCTTCGTGCAGAATACCCGCTGTCTGTCATCCGCCGGGCCGGCGACGATTTCTCTGAAGACCCTGAGATGCCCATGGGAAGGCCATTCTCACCAGCAGACTGCCTGGCTGAAGTAGACCTGAGAGTGTGCAGTGGTGAGCGTCACGTGGACTGGTATTATGACAGCAACCTGGGCTCCTGCATGGCCTTCAGCAATGGCGGATGCGACGACAGCCGCAACCGATTTGAGTCTTATGAGGAGTGCAAGGCCTCCTGTCAGAGAGAAGGGATGGGCATCTGCTCCCTGCCTGCTGTCCAGGGCCCTTGTAAATCTTGGGAGCCACGTTGGGCCTGGAATTCCCTCTTGAAACAGTGCCAGCCCTACGCCTATGGTGGCTGCCATGGGAATGCCAACAGCTTCAGCACCAAGAAGGATTGTGAGGCAAACTGCCCACAGCCCAAAAGGAAACCTTGTAAGACCTGTCGGGTGAAGGGGAAAATGGTGCCCAGCTTATGCCGGAGTGACTTTGCTATCGTGGGGCGGCTGACAGAGCTGGTGGAGGATCTGGACTCAGGGTTAGCCCGCTTTAGCTTGGAAGAGGTCCTGAGAGATGAAAAGATGGGATTGACTTTCCTCAATACCAAACACCTAGAGGTGACTATTGCCAAGGTAGACTGGAGCTGTCCCTGTCCCAATATCACCATGGAGGAAAACCCTTTGCTGGTGATGGGTGTCGTGCAGGATGGCATGGCCATCATCCAATCAGACAGCTACGTCAGAGCCATAACTGAACGCAGACTCAAGAAGCTACGTGAGGTCCTAAATAAAAAGACCTGTGAGGTATAGTAGAAGTCCCAAGACTCGGACCCGTTGGCCCACATAGGGTCTGTGGTCACCTTTACCTTTAGCACTGAACATGGGCATTAGAATTGCAAGCTGATATATTTACTTTTAATCAAATGACGCAAATGTTATATGTTAATGTAGATATGAGATATAATTTACATGTACAATATATATTCATCGCAACACAGGTTGTACTACATTCCAGGTGTGTTGTGAGTCCATTAATATCAATGCTGAAATGTTACTATAAATATAGATATTCTTTCTTTTGACATGTATTCTGTATGTTTCTGAAAAATAAGATAGTAGCCACACAAGTTGATCAACTTACAAAAATGCCTAGCTTGTGCCGCTATAGGAATAGACGCCTAAATAACCTCTATATTGTGTTTTTCTGTTTTATTGTATTGTGTTTATTATATATTGGGCTCTTTAGACTTGTCATTTAGGTGTGTTGTAGGTTTTTTTCCGTTACCTTTTGTTATGTATGATTTCAAGATCTAACGCGCAGCACATTGCTTCTTCAATATCTCCCTTTGCAAAGCACTTCTTCTAACGTAGTTCTACTGACAGTCCGCAAACTGAATGAAGAAAAAGAAAGAGTAGTCGTCTGCATCAAGGCACAGATAGCACAGAGACAACATATCAGTGAGCCTTTTTACTCAAGTGTGCAATACAGAAGAATATATGATGGATTACAGCAGTTCAGTTTGGATCAAACAACTTCATTTGTGTCAATTTGTTTCAGAATATGGGGAAACAATTCATTGAAAGTTCTGGAAAATTTGGCAATGTATCCGAGCTTCAAGTGTGAGTTAAGGCGTTTTGACCCTCCTGCTCTAATACTGGTCTGCACCCAGAGAAGGAACCGCAGGAGTCTTCACACCAAACTCTCCTTCCTGAACAGAAGACACTTGTTGTTTGCAGGCATGTCCACCTAGCAAAGAAAACATTTGAAATCAGACATCGGTAGGCCGACATTACCATAACTGCATTGTTAACTTTGTTATCTTTTTATATTTTAAGGGGGAAAACAAATTGTATTGGATGATTAAATGAGGTGTTTACTTGCCATTTTCTCCAGGAATAAACCGTTGCTTTGTGCTGTAGAACTGAGGAGGGAGATATCCCTGAGCCCCCACTCGGAGTTCCTGTAGGATTAAAACAAATATAGCCTCATAGTTTGCATTATTTATTGAACACGAGCTTGCATGGTTATCTATACGATGCTATTCTCTCTTCCACAAAGCAAACAGATGCTACTGCATGTCAAGGTGAAATCCATGGCTGCTCAAGAAAACCACTCATTTCCTTTCAAATCTCTCCACAAAAGAATTAACTTCCACAATCATCACAAAGATTGTAAAACCAGTTACCTCTGCCGTAGGCTGTAGTCAAAGTCAATATTACTTTGAGGGGTGATCTGACCATTCACTGCATATGGCTGAGGGGAACAACAAAGGATGTTATGTAGCATTTATTGACATTATATACATTTAGATTTGATAATAACATATCATGAATGTGGTAAGTGCATGTTTATAACATGCTTTTTCCACTTACCCCATATATCAACAGAAGGCCCTGCGGCTTCAGCACTACTCCAGCCCCTTTGAATAAACCCTAGAAGAAGAAATCATGATCCCGTCACATGTGGTGGGGGTTGAGAGGCAGGACGGATTACTACTCTAGTCCATTTTGTTCTTGGTCTCTTTTATAGACTCAGAGACCGGAGGCAGGAATTGTAAAAAGGCATCGCTGTACAGTAGTTATGAGTTAAAGGGGTCATACTGTGTATGTACTCTGGGGGACAGACGCTGGACTATTTCAGCTTAATGGAAACACCAGGACCACCAGGACCAGCCGATAGATCACAGCACAAAACTGGCCAGACGTTATCAATTTTAAAAGAAGAAATTAAACATTTCCCTGGTAGAGATTTAAACCACAGCTATGTTTGGGTAGGATCAGCTTGACCCACTAGGACGGCACAGAGTAACTAGTTTTATGCTGCATTGATTTATTACATGCTTTAAAGAAATATGCACCATTTAATAATGCAAAGCAAATAATAAAGGCCTCAAAACCTGATTTTATCTACGGGCCCCACGGCGACACAGAGCCTCAAGATTAGGAAACAATGCAGGTGATGTTTTAACATTTCAGTTTATATTGTGCTTTAGTGGTGCATACGGTGATACCAAACATGTGCAATATATCAAATGACCACACATATAATATGGGGCCTTCAGGGGTCCTGAGGGACCAGGGAAGTTTTGGGCAAGGTTCTTAGGTCCTTGGGTTAGATAAGACCAATCACATGTTAATATAAGCAATTATAAAAAAAATCAGCTGTCCTACCTCAGTGCAAGCCATTGGAGAAATGTGGATCATATTGATGTTGACGACCAGATCGAGGCTCTCTGGCTGAATGCCTCCCCAGTACTGATAGGGCAGAGAAGCATCCAGGTGGATGGCAGGCCTCACATTGTGCAGCTGGTAGTGGGCTCTGTACGCTTCGATACTGAGAATAGGAACAAAAGACATTATTGTAAAAGCACAACAAAACACAGTTATGCATCAGTAGTATTAAATAAACTACCGTAATACCCAAATTCAATGGCCAGTGCCTTGATTCAAGTTTGCTACGCAGAAACGAATAAATACCGTAAATAACCGAGTTTATAAATTGTTTATACGGTACCACAATGATGTCATTTTTTTTTTTACTAACTGATACACACAGACTGTGTTTACCTGGCAAGGGACTGGCGGTCATACTCTGAGGGCTGCCAGATAATGTTCCGCAGGGCCTGAGCGAAGTGTGTGACATGCTGCCCGGTACCGGAGGAGATCTCCAGAGCCTGCAGGGATCTCCCGGTGTTCACGCTCTCCCGGAGCGCTGCGAGGATGGGTTCCTTGTTCCTCTCCGCGGCGGCGGCGTTCAGCATCGTTCCAGACACCGGGTATAACCGTCGAGTTATGCGGTACAGTTTATGAAACAACTCCAGTACAGCTGGGTAACGTCGGTCCAGATTGAATAACTCAACACCACCACCCACGAATGTTTTATTTTCGGGTGAAAATGGTCCACTTCCGCGTTATCTCACGTGACTGAAATGACATCCAATGGGAACACCGGACGGGCTCAAACGCACCTCTTTTGCACAGACGTTAGACCGTCTTCTCCGACATAAATACTCAGTAAACCGTAAGTAGAATTGCCTTCCAGCGCGTGCAAATAAAACAAACGCACATGGATATTAGTTTGGTGATCGCTCTGACATCACTCGGCGCAGAATATCTCCGCTCCCGCGAGCAAAATTGCTTTGAGCGCGAGGGGCGTCCCCTAGCGCGCGACTACTATCACTGCTCTTCTGCTCGCGAAGCTTTCATCTGCTCGCTTGCAAAACTTCCACCTCCTTGCTCGCGAGTAGTTTGGCTTTTTGACAGTAAGTGACCCAGTTACCATTGTTTGCCCAAGGGAATTACCCACAAAGCATTGCAATGTGACGTTAAACACGGGGTAACCAGTGGACGCATGGACACGAAAAAAAGGTAAACAAAGAGGACGGCTCACGTGTGTTCAGCCTGTCACATCAAATTTACTCAGACACATTAAGGGTTAAAGATGGAACAAAATAAACATGAAATCAGAGGATATTTATTTATTCATTCATCAGATATTTGATTTCGTCATTGAAGCTGTTTTGACAAAAACGAGTAAATTATATGAAGTTACCTCTCATCTTGTGAGGAAAGAGCCTGGAAGACTTTCAGATCAGGGACTACAAAATATAAAATAAATACCCACAATTATACATCATATTTTCTGTTGTTTTCATGGTAAAGTGATATGTTGCAGCAAAGTGCTGTCCCATTCGTATTCACACCATTTCAAGCCCTCACAGTCTCTCACACTCAACCACCAGGTGACGTCGTTTGTAATGTGTATTTAAAATGATTTAAGATGTTTTAAGTGTATTTGTGAGACTTTGGAAAAACAGCAGAACCGAATGAATGTTGTTATAATGCATTGTTGATATGACCTTCTTATAAAGTGTTGCCAAAATATCTTCAAATATTATATAGAAATATAAATACTGATTTAAGGCATATAGCATTTTTATCATTTCAAAAGAACATGTGTCCCCATATTCAAACATATTGCTTTTATTACAATGAACACTTTTTATAAATATTTGAGTTGCCTTAGGTTCAAGATGACAGCATTAACATGATAATGAATAGGCTGTTTGTGTGCTTTTTGGAAATTATGCAAAGGCACTAATGGTTGAATATAACACAATGTGCAATAAATATGAGAAGCTGCCCCTGTGGAAAGGCTACCATATATTATTTCACTTTTATTGACCCTATAGACAATTCAAGGTAACGTTTGCCCACTCAGATGGTAAAGATATCTCGTCTGGCCCATGGACTATAATAAAACAAAGACAACACAAGTACATATTTTACATATAGAGGGTTTCTTTATTTAAGGTAAAATAGCATTCAGGTACACATCCTAATTTACAAGATTTACAGTTTCCCACACATTAATGTCAAATTTCCCCACGGCTCGCATTTAAATCATACAGACAAAGCAATCAACATGTAATAATTTAAAACATCTGTCTGAGGGACAGGACATAAATACAAACAGAAGAAATAAACAAAATGTTTTGGCAAACACAAAACAAGATTTCCAATGTGGTAAAGCAAACAGACTTGCGTCCTAACACCAAAATGGGCAAAGGAGGACATCTGGAGGACATCTATCCATTCTTCAAAAAGACAGAATAGAACCAGAATGGAAAGATAATACTGTGAACTATTACTCAGGTATATGAATATAAAAGCTGGGAATGTTTCTAAATAAAAAAATGAGAAAAAAATCTAGTAACTAAAAATTATTTTTAGGATTATGGTATACTCAGGTAGTCAATGGAATAAAATATATTACATTACAGGGACTTAAATAGTGTGCTTCTGCTGACGTGATAAAAAGTGGCCTCGCAGATACCAACTTTATTAAATGACACAATATTCAATGATGTGACAGCTGCTTTCATGCAATTGTGAGCGGCGTGTCCGTCTCCTCCAGCCCAGATGCATGTTCTGCATTCTGACTCTGCTCATTGTCCACGTTGAGCAGTGTTTGTGGCGTGTCGGGAGTGAACTTCTGGCTCTCAAGTGGACCATTTTGCACTCGGGATGAATTCAGACAGAGGAAGGACTTGTTGTTTTCGAGGGCATCCAGACTGGTCATGGTCGTGACCACAGAATCACTGAAAATGGTGTTTGAGAAAACAGAGTTGAAAGTGAAAGAGGAGCCAAAAAGTGACTCCTGCACGGGAGGTTTGGGGCCGTCTGTGGGAACGACAACTGTCGGGTCTCTGGGAGGTTTGACGGGAGGCATGGGCTCGGGCTCACTGTTATTGGTCTCAGGTTCAGGTTGACTCGGTGCTTCCTCCGGATTACTGCTCTTATCTGAAACCTGAACGGAGAGCGAGTCAGTCTTGACCGTGGCCCTGCAGTCACTGTTTACACTGGAGCGCCGGGACGATCCCTCTGCGGTGGAAATGACGCTGCTGGCTCGGGGGAGATGTTTGGGCGACTTGGACCCTTTCTGTCGCCCCTCTTTCCCCAGAGGGGTGGAGAAGCAGTTGAGGCAGCCAGACATTGAAGAAGATTTGCCCTGAACACACATCACTGTGATAGGTGAACAAGCTAGGGCCCGGGTTGTTTCCGTTTTGCTACAGCATGATTTTGAATTCATCCCATTGAGCACTGGGTTAGTTTTGGCTGTGCCCTCTGAGGAGCGACGCGTCACTTTCCCTCTTGACCCCCTTCGGATGCTCTTTGTACCCCTTGTGAGCCAGAAGTCCTGAGAGAGCACAGGGTTTTTCTGCTTTGGTAGAGACTGGACAACTGAAGTCTGGCTGTTGGTGATGGGCATGGTAGAAGCTCTCTCCTTGTGCTGCTTCTGTGTGTGTTGTGGGGTGGAGGTATCCCTGGGGGGCTGGAAGGAGGAGGAGGAGCGGCGTGACGGGGGCTGCTGGACAGGGCTGCTGCCATTTGACCACGGCTCATTTTCCAGGCTCAGGCTGAACTCACCGCTGCTCTCACTTTGAGCTCGACTCTGGACGCCATTTAGCCCTGGAAAAAGATTATGACGCTTTTTTAAAGAGCTACAATATATACAGAAATGTTCACTTCTATCATGACAATGTGTCAGCTGTCTCAGCATATTCGGAATGACCAGCAGGGGGCAGCAGAGTCAAGTCTTTCTGTAACAGTTGTTGGCCTCTGTAGTCAGGATAGAGATTAATATGAAACAAGGTCATGATTGCAATTTGATGGATTTGCTCTAATTCCTGAGCTGGTCATACATCTGTATGTTGATGAATCCTCTCAACGTGTATCCACAGGGCTTTACCGTGATTTTGCAGCTCGTCGTTGTCCTCAAATCCAGATGGCACAGCGCTATCATTTGAATCCTTGTCTGTGGGGCATAAAAGGAGAAATCATCGAATGGTTATAAGCGAATGACACTTTTCAGCACTTTTATTTTCAACTCCTAAAATGAGAAATGTTGTGCTATCTTTGCTCTACTCTCCTCTACACTTTATTCCAGCATCGAACTAATGACGATGACGTCAAACAAAACAGTGGCTCATGGATGCGTCTACCTGTCACCCAGAGCTCAGAAACATCTGGATCAGTGGTAGTGATGGTGACGTGGCCAGATGGTAGAGTGGTAGGAAGATGGAGGTGGAGGATGGATAAGATGGATGTGGTAAGGGATGAGGACAATGCGTTCTTCCTGTCCTCCTCAACATCAGCCTCTGAGCCTTCCAGCCGCGCTGAGCTGTCTGCCCACTGCTCCTCCTTGAGCAGGGCTGAGGGGTACGCCAAGCTGCTCAGGGCTGCATTGTTGGACCAAGGAGTGGAAGAAGTGGGAAGTGGATGAGGGAGAGGGATAGACGGGTGAACTGGTCATGGAGATTAGGATGTATTTTTGTTCGATGGCGTGGAAAACATGGAGGCTTTCTCCATAGACCACACAAGCATCTAGAAATGTGGTGTTAGCTGTTAATCCCTGCAGTACAGCTGGCTCCTGGTGGTGCAGAGCTCCTGCAGCACCAGTGTCCTCCTGCAATGCACCATTTCTTTGACCTCTGATAAATTTCCCCAGATTGTCTACACTGCTAAAATGAATGCTGCAAATGCTTAAAAATGTATTATCATAGCTTGAAATGAGGTCGGCATGGATGGTCACATTACTAACATATGACTGGGGAGTATCCTTACTGACAATGATGCATCCTACTCACTCTAAGGTTACTTTGATGTTACGCTATGTAATAGAGAAAAGAATAAAGCATTGACACACTTAATATGATCAAGTTAGCAGGTAAATAAAAGGCTAGAGTCAAGATGAGGGTCGACACTGTACCACAGTCTTTCTTACACATGGAACGCCGGAAGAGGGACTTGACTTTGTCTCTATCCTTCAGCCTGTTCCTGATACGGGGAAACATTTTGGTGGCTATTTAACAGCAAAGTGCAGCCACGTGGGAGGTCGACAAAGGAAGGGATGCGAGCAGAGAGAGAGGGATGTAAGGGAGGAGAGAGGGAGGGAGGGAAGACAAAAGACAAGGGGAAAGACAGAAGGCAGGAGTGAAGAAACACTTTAAGAAACAAGAAAGACACGGGGAAGACATATTGAGGACTGTTCACATGCACATATGCTTATTTTTAAACACATTGCAATACCTGCATTATTTAGTATTTATTACACAGTTTTACTTTAAAATCCATTTATCTGATATTTTGCTGGAGGCGGAGGGGACAGTTTTGTCAAATGTTGGGAAGATGTCTGTTCTACAAATACAACTTCATGTGTAGATGTGACTGCTGTGGTTCGCCCATGCCGCCCTGTCCCTCTGGCTGTGGACTTGATTCGACATGAAGACACTCCTGAGTGATATTTGGGCCCTGCCTCTGGTGATGATCTTAGTTTTGATCATGGCTGAAGCAGTGAAGGGGGGATTTTGGAACTCTGATGAGACTGCTCCTGTCAAGTCAATGGGAGATGATCTGGTGAATTCAAGAAGGTCCTACTCACTGCTGTTACGTTGGGGTGAGATGGCATCACCTGCTGAGGTGGAGGCTGAGCCTCCAGAGCCATCTGAGCTGATGAAGGAGTTCTCGTGACAGGAGAGGTGCTGCTCAGCGACGCCTGAGTGTGTGGGTGTTGGCGGGCAGTCGGGTCCATGCTCACGGCTGTTGGATTTAATCAACTTCTTCAGTTTCAGAGTGATCCAGTTTCCATGTCTTTGGAAGGGCAGATTTACAAAAATCAATCAATCACCAATCACGCAAAGGTGAAGACTAGCAATTGACGTACATGTTTGCCTGATAAACAGATGAAACAATACATATTTAATGCTGCTGTTATCGATATTCTTACACCAACAAATCTGCAATTCCTCTCAGCTTTACGGAGCATTTTAGCATCTTGCTGCTCATTGTTTTGGTTTTACTGTTTTGGTTCACTCTCCCTGCTCTCATAGCAGCGTTTTAAGCTACTCTACCCGCCCAGGACCAAGCAACAGACAGACAGAGTTAGCAGCTAGCTCTTTAGCAGCTAAACTTTTATTTGCCTCAGGAAGTTGGTGGAGACCAAACAGAGAGAAACAGAACAATTAGCACATGGAACAACATGTCTGGCTAAACAGAGATACACAGAACTATGGAGCTCAATGTATTACTGACTACGCTATGAACATTTCTTGATTGATTAAATAACTGTGTATATTATGAACTGTAATGTATGTGAGCCGAAAATGACAAAGTCAAGTACCACATCAAAATGTATAAGGGGCTGAATGTGAAAACTAAAATGTGGCATGTCACAGTCATTTCACCGTAAAAAAGAAAAGAAACAGATGATTGTATGTCACTATATTGCAGGCAACTTACCTGCGTGGAGGCGATGGCTCATAGAACTTGTACTGGTCCATTATCTTTTCCTCCAGCTTCTCCTTCTGTCTCCTTAGATCATTAAGCTTGCCACTGAATAGGAAGAGCGGCAGATAGAAAGATTTATCATTTAAAATAAAAGTTTAGAATTGTGGGCCAGCTGTTGATTACTGTGGTATTTTGGTGTACATAAGCTACATTTTGGGCTTTTTGCAAGTATCAAACACTTCAATGTGTTAGATAATTAACACATTACTGTAACATGCTGTAAATCAACACATAAGACTGTTTTTAGTGCTACATTATCTTGTTATGGTGTTGTCCCTATTTGATTACATATACTGTCGCTCTTCAACGTGAAACATATCCTTGCTCTCCATAGTCTGCTCCAGCAGGGCTCGGTTCTGCAGCATCAGGGTCTCGATCTGGCCGAGCAGGTGGCGATTCTCTTCCTCCAGGTTGCCCTTCAACTGGCTCAGCAGCTAGACATCACACAGACAAGCAGCCATATGTGCACAATATATGCAAAACACACTGTTGTGCAATTATTGAAAGAAAGAAATTGCAGGACTATACATAAAGCCAGCTTATTGACACTATGAAGACACTCTGAAGCATGTTAGTCCAGAGTGTGCTGAGGTTAAGAGGTAATTACAAGGTTATTTATATTATTTAATAGGTAAAACCACACCAGCTCAACCTGCTGCATGTCAATACCTCACACTGGTTGGTGAGCTTTGTGGAGGAGATGTCCAGCTGCTGGAACTCCTTCTTGAGTTTGGAAAAGTCCGCCTCCAGCCAGGTGTGCTCCAGCTTGGCCTCATTCAGCTGGCTCTTGAGCTGTTTGTGATCCGCCGTCAGCAACTCATTGTCGTTAACAAGCTGACGGTGTGTCTGGTTCAGCCTAAAAAAAAAAAGATGTACGGTGATATCTAGCTCCTTGTGTAAGCCCACATCCATTCATTTGTCTGGGTGTGCATTAGTGTGTACATGCTCTCGTGGGCGTGTGCATGTAATGTTGCCTCCTCACCACTCCTTCTCATCACGGAGCCTGCAACACTCAGCAGCAGTGGTCCTGTGCTGTTCTTTCTCCAAAGCCATCCTCATTTGCTCCTCCTTCACAGCTTTCTCCAGGTCTTCTAGCTTGGTCCGCTGCTGCAACAGGCTATTGTACCTAAAGATACCACCAATACACACACGTGAACATGCATGAGTACACACACACACACGAGACTATGCAGGGATCTCGTACTACACGGCATGTTGATAGTGCCTTTCCCACACCTGTCCTGCAGTGTGCGAGACTCCAACTCCAGTGTGCGATGGGCTTTTTTCAAACAGCCATGCTTGCCCATTAGGGCCTCGTACTCCATGGCTTGCCGTTCATGCAGAGCTGCCAGCCGCTCGTGATCTCTTAATAGCTGCTCTTGAACACCGCGCAGCTCTTCACGTTCCCGTATGGCATTGTCCCGTTCGCTTTCTGTCCCTGACTGCTGCTGCTGCAGCTGAGCATTCTGGGCCATGAGGGAAGCACTCTGTGAGTTCAGAGTGGATTTTTCCACCTGGAAAAGTTAGGGATTAGGAGTTAATGTAACATTTCAGTGTGTATTGTCTGCATGCTTGCATGCTCTTGCAGAGGCGTGAATATACTTGTGTGTATGTTTTGTGTACCACAGAGAATAGTGTCTGTTGCAGTGTCACCTGCAGGTTTGCATTGTGTGTCTGCAGGGCCGTATTGTTCTCCTGCAGTGAGGCAGCCTGCCTCTGCAGGGCGAGGATCTGAGCCTGCTGACTGTCAGACTGACTTTCCAGCTGCCTCAGCTGGGCCTGCATTGCCTGGCGCTCTGCCTCAAGTGTCGCATTCTGGAGAGGAGGAGAGGAGATTATTGTAAAATGTGACATGAAAAACAGGAGGTCGTGTTAACTTTATACCTTCAGCACATTGTTTGGTCTACTATTAGCACAAATTAACATCAAAGGCAAGTGCTAGTGTGTGTTAAGAACCAATAGTACCATTAAAAAAATAGTTCACTATATAGATCATTTACTTTGATAAAGGCCAGCCACTTACATGCCTCTCCACTTCAATGAGACGGTCTTTGAGCTTCAGCAGTTCTTTGGTGGCCTCCTGGCTTTCACGCAGCCATTCGCTCATTGCCTTGCCAGTCTCTCTGGGAGGGGTGGGACTCGATGCCATCCACTCTTCCTCCTGCCTCTGTTGCAAGGCCTCATAGCTCAGCTTCACCTGTGGGGTCAAAGGTCAAATGGATCTGTAACAAAATACTATGTAATTTTTTCAAGGGAGTTTTGTGACGCTAACAGGCCTCCAAAAGGGAAATTGTATGACATGACTAACAGTCTTGAGCTCTTGACGCAGATGCTGGTTCAGGGTGGAGGATTCCTGTAGACGAGCCTCTAAAGCTGCCATCTTGTCCTCTTTAATCTGAAGAGATTTCTTCAGAGACGACTCTAATTCTGACTCCAGCATCTTGAACCTGCTGCAATGAGGAAAGAAGAAATTCAGTACCAACTGTGGCATTATAACCTCATTTCTTACCATATTCACTTCAAAGGTTACTGGACGGGAACTCCAAGCACCTGTTGTCTGGTGCCTCCTGCTCCGCCTGCTCTGCACTCTCCTGGTTCAGGACCCTCATTTCCAACTCATGGGCCAGCGTCTCCAGTTCATTGTCTCTCTGCTGCGTCTTCAGCTTTTCGCTCACCAGCTCCTAAAGATGGACAGTATATGTGGATTTCACAAAACCTTTTTTTAAAGAGACATTTATTGACGCTTAACATCATTTTTTACACATCAAGAACTCATTTAATTCCACTGTTTAGGAAAGTATGTTTGTAAGTCTGTAAATGCGTTCTTGCCGTTGGAAGAATGTAAGCAAAGTTTGAACCAAAATCTGTGAAACACATGCTCACTGCTGCACTATCAGTGAAACGTTAGGGTGTGTCTGGGTAGATTATTTATACGGTCAGCGTAAACTAGACAGCACAGACTTCCTCCCCTCACCTCTCTGAGGGTGGCCAGGGTCCTCTGGTCGATGGCAGCTTGCTTGATCAGTTCTCTGCTGTCTCTCTCCAGGCCTTTGACCCTCTCAGCAGTCTCTCTTAACCCCTCCACCTCCTTCACTAGAAAACGCATCTCCCTTTCCAGGCTGGCCATACAGACGTTACTGCTGTCTAAATTGGCTTCCTGGATTTCAGCCTAAAATAGAGACAGGTAGAACAGGAGCCATATTATTGAAGAGCAACATGAGTCTTTCAAACATTATCCTTCCTTAGGTAAGCAACTGACACAAAACAAGCCTACCTACCTGCTGGCGGAGTCGTCGATTGTCTTTCTCTAGCTGCCTCTTTTCCCTCTCCAGGGCTGTGGTTTCTTGCTCCAGGCTTTGCTTATCGTTTTCCAGTTGCTCCAGGCGCCGTGCAGAGATCCGAAGTTCCTCTAAAGTGGCCTGCAGACTCTGGTTCTCTGCTTCCAGCTCCTGAACCTCTGCCTCCAGACGCTGAACTTTCCTGTCTAAAGAGATGGAGTTGGGTCGTATGCTTGCATAACTGAATCTTTTACAGTGATTTGTATTGTGATCAACAGAACCTACCAGTGTTATCAAGGGAAGTCTGTAGATGCTGGTTAACTGTGTCCAGGGCCCTGCACTTGGCCTCCAGTCGCTGTGTGTGCTTCCTGGCATAGGAGGAACGTGTTGGCAGACCTGTGATGATGCTTTCATGGCAGGGACTACTGCCCTTCGAGCCAGGGGAGTGATCACGTGATCCAACAAAACAATGGAGCCTATTGTGATTGTTTTCTAAGACCTCCAGATCAGACATCAGTTCTTTGAGATGGTCTCCATGGTCTGCATCCTCTAGCTGTCCTTTCTCTTGAACAAGAAGGTCTGGATCATCTGTGAGGAGGATCTTACTCTGGACTTGCTCCAGATCTTCTGCATGGAATAGCTGATGACAGTTTGAATGCCCATTCAGCATCTGCTGTGTTACTGCACTGTGTGGGAATACATTAGTGCGGTATTCTACATTTGGGCAGGTGGTTTGCAACCCTGTGGGTTCATCTGTTGATGAGGTACAGTTGTCGGTGCTACAGATCCCCTGGCAGACGTGATCACCCTCAAGGTGGTGGCTATGTTTGGGCTGCATGTTTCTGTTAATCAAGGCAGCTCTCAGTTCCTCTATGGTCCTCAAGAGACTTCGGTTCTCCTTTTCCAGCTTCAGCATCCGACTGCAGGTCCTCTCACTCACCTCTTCGCTCAGAGTCTGCTGGCCTTTACACAAACACATGGTGGCAATTAGCTGAAGGAGATGAGGACTTGAGACAGACAGAATGAAAGACTAGTTGTAAACAGGTGCCATTAGGCTTTCCTTACACAGAGTTAGACACTCTCAGGGATACCTTTAATATGTCTGTGCACAGTTTGATGAGTCTAGCTTAGCTCAGTTAGCCTACTATATATCTATAGCATCAGGGACATGCAAGTGTTAATCTCAAAATCACAATTAACGTTGTTTGGTGAAACATCTCCTGATATAAGAAGTTCTAATGGAGTGCTTATGCATGCATGTATCCATGGATGAACACACTTACATAATTCACAGATGCATTTCCTTACTTACCTGTCGCTACTATTCCAATCAATACAATCCATTAATTCTCCCATTACGTCATCTTACTGGACCAGCAGCTCTTACCCTGAGAGTTCTCAGTGGTCTTGGTTAGCTGCTCTAACTCCCAGCCCAGGTGCTGGGACTCCTCCATGCTCCTCCTCTGAGCCAAACACAGAGCCAGGTTCTCCTCCTGCAGCTCCTCAGTGCGCCTCTGATCTGCCTCCCTCTCCTCAAGTGGGGAGACAAAGCATCAGCAGAGGCACGAGAACAGATTCTGTCCAGTCGCAGAACAGAATGGAGAATCATTGAATCTAAAAGAGGACTTAGGAATCTAATGTTGAGTTCTAGATGATTTTGAATATTACTGCTACTGATCTCCTTGTGTGCAGATGTCTGACCTGCTCCATGTCATGGACCCTGGCCTTCAGCAGCAGACCGTGCTTCTCCAGCTGGTGTATTTTATCGGAGCGTGCCCTCCAGCCTGCCAACTGATCCTCCAGCACCTCTTTGGTCTCCTGTAGCACCCTGTTATCCTCCTTTAGCTCCTGAAGTACACACACATTCCCCGCCCCCCCCCAAAAAAAAAAAATCAATATTTGATTGTTGCAGGATTCTGTGATTTCCTGAGATCCAAGCATATATAATCAAAATGAACTGGTAAAGCATTTATAAGACTCCATCAACCTCCACTTTGGCCTTGTAGACCTCCATCTTGTGCAGTTGCTCCCTGTAGCGTCCCACTTCACTCTCCAGCTTGTCCGCCTTCATTGCTCTCTCTCTCAGGGCGTCCAGCTCGTCCCGGTAGGTGCGGGCTGCGCGGGCGTCTACAAGCAGCTGGGAGTTCTGGTGAAGGTTTACATAGAAGCATAGTTCATAGCAAAACATGATGGAGCCTTGCGTCATTCTTTCTTATCTAGTTCTGCAAGTCTTCAAGTGTCTCTCAGCATAAGTCAAAGTCACTTTGTTACTATTATTTTTAATCAAAGCTGCATTGATCTTCAAAGAATCATCGAATAGTTCCACGTCATTTTCGAATAGTATTTTCGCTTGAAATGTCCGTACCGACAAAGCTGTATTCCATTCAACCTCTTTTCATCCGATAAAATGTTGTGTGAAATGAGTTTGACTAAAATGACAAATGTATTGTTTTGGCCAGACTAGAATGACTGAAATATTCAATGTAAAAGGAGCATTTGACACATGGCTGGAACTAAATATAAAAACGAAGAGAGAGAAAACATTTTGACTGAAAGTAGACGAACATTTTAACGACTTTTCAGCGACTAAAACTGGACTAAAACATTGAGTTAACTAAAATTAGACCAAAACTAGACTAAATCTATGAAGGATAAAAATGACTAAAATGAGACTCAAACTAATAAGCATTTTTGTCTTAGGACTAAGACTAAATTAGTTGCCAAAATCAACATGTTGGAAATGAACCATGCAGCCAGAAGGCTAAAACAGAGAACACAAATGAGATCTCTCGTTCAGACAAATCCATAACAGCTTTGCTTGTATCTCTGAGTTCAGAGGTTTAAATTTGCTGTCATTAAGCACCGCTCTGCAGCAAAGTATGGTGTGCAATAATCTGTATAATCTGCGAAGCGATCAGGAGGTTACTGTGTGTCACCATCAGAAGGAGCTGCAATTCATTCTAACTACAAACCTCCTGCTGGATCCTCTTCAGCTCTACCTCCATGGTCTCAAGCTCATGTCTGCAGTCCAGCATCTGCTCGCTCTTCTCCTCTCTGGTGGGGTCAGATGGGCAGTGCAGAAAGATGAGCAGGCGGGCTGGTTAGAGTGAACTACTCTCCTTCCATAACTTAACATATCTTTATATACTGACCATATACAAATACCCCTTTGACATATTGTGTTTCGCACATTCAAAACAACAAGTAGAATTATCAATGTTGTTACACACATGCATTGTAAAACACACATAACCTGATTCCAACATAAAGCTTCTTAAGCCCCATTTTATTTTCTTCCTCACATGTTGTGGAGAAACCGATGCAGGTTCCGATGTACATTATGCACATGACAGAACTGTATAAGGCCATACGTGATGCTTTCAGTCATACAGAGGCAGCAGTATGTCAATCCGAGCATCCTAACAAGAGAGGACAATACAGCCGAGTAAACGGGATGGAGATCAATGATGGAGCTGAGATCTCGATTGGATCAGGGTTAGTGTGTGTGTGTGTGTGTGTGTGTGTGTGTGTGTGTGTGTGTGTTCGCTGAAATGCTGAGCCAATGTGGGTCAGTGGTGGTGCACAGCCATGGAACCTGCCAAGCAGGCAGTAATGTGGGCCAAACTCCCAGAGGCATCTCTTATCCTGTATATCGCTCTCTCTGCCTCTCATTCACTCACTACTGGCGGTTCCCCAGAGGACAGGTTAAGTCTTTACCAACATCCATCCTGAAGTGAAACTCATACTATACCAAGAGACAACATCAAATTAAACCATCGCTTCGTGTGGGAATGGACAACTTCCACCAGTTTGTATTTTTGATCTCATGCCATTTGCGTTGTTTTTAGATTTCAGAACAACTGTTTTATGTTCTGGCATGTTTGCTGTAAAATGATTTAGTGACTGTACTATTCTCCTGATTGTGTACATTATATGCTAAACATTTAGCCACAAGGACTTTTCTTTCTCCTTTTTGCTATTTGCTTTCTTGTTAAACTACATTGTACTTTTTTATTTTAGTGAATAAAGTATTTAGTACTCACAGTTCTTGTCTAAGTCGTCTGATCTTGGCCTTAGAATCAGCCAGCTCCACTGCCAGGTGTTGTTGAGTACCTGTCTGCTGCTGCATGCTGGGGGAGTAGCTGCCAGACTGCGGGCTGGAGGGGCTATTGAGCAGGCTCACCACACCTTCCTTTTCCTGCATTAGCTCTGCTATAGTCTGCCAAACGGACAGGTTACAGATTAGCATTTGACTCAGTCCCCAATTTACCTCTTAAAATCTAGAACTGAAACCGTTTCACTGTCTACATAGAATTTCCATGACTTATAATGCATGCTTTGTAGCGACTATACACCCCAAAATATCTTCATGTACTAAACATTTTTGGATTCACACCTAGGTTCACATAAAACCTGCAGTAAATATGTATCTCTTAAGATCAAACATGCCTCTAGATGGGTGTCCCTCTGGTCCAGCACATGTCGGAGGTGCGTGGCCATGTTCCTCGCTACGACCTCCAACTCATCTGGGTGCACATCGCTGGACTCCAACCACTGCAGGTCCAGCACGTTCTCCTGACTGTGGGTCACCTGGTAAACACGGACAGTCAGACAAGCAGGAAAAAACACAATATAATGGGAATGAATACATTATACAGTGTATTGACACAAGGATCCTTCTTATGCAGCTACAAAATACAGTGTTGTCTTTCACTTCTGAATAAATCATTACTACTTCCAAGAATTTAATATAAACTGTATTTCTCATAATATCTTCAACTAACAATAATATCTATGCTGGCTGTGAATCCTGCTGTATCTAC
Organism: Anarhichas minor; assembly: GCF_050575085.1. Lineage (NCBI taxonomy): Eukaryota > Metazoa > Chordata > Actinopteri > Perciformes > Anarhichadidae > Anarhichas > Anarhichas minor. The sequence continues at coordinate 7,172,984 of NW_027466458.1, forward strand.
AGTATTCCTTGTGTGTACTAGACACAAGCACAGCTACACACAAACTGATTTCCTGAACAACGTAGCTGTGGCATCTCATATGAAGTCATATACCTCCTGAATATGTGCAGCTATGGCAGCTTTCGTGTCAAAGTCAAGTGTTTGGATCCTCTCGATGTACTCCTCTTTTTCCTCACACTGAAAATAAAAACGTTAACAGATTTAGATCTCCACATCTCATGCAGTCTTGTCTGCTTCAGGATTTCTGATCAGATAGTCAGGCTTTACCTGAACTGCACATCCCAACAGCAGCAGCAAAAGCTTCTTCGTTTCCTCCAGACTTTGCTCTGTTAAAGAGGAGAAAAAAGCTCATTATCTGAAATATGACTTATCAGATTGATGCGCTGAGTGCTGCTGGCATGATTTAAGTAGAATAAACTGCTGGCTGGGGAATTTGGGTCACCACTTGCCAAAGCCTTACCATCACAAAGCAGCGTGGTCATCAGACTCGTAGAATGCAACTGAATTCAAACTGTATCAGAAACTGTATCACAAGGCTTTTTTTGTGGAAAATGCTTGATTTTCATTATTCATTAATTACAAACAAAGATTATCACACATTTTGCATCGTCAACATTTTCTAAAATATTGAATAATTACATTATTGCTAGTAGTTAACTTGTCTAATTAGATGGGCTGCTTTCATTGTTATGGATTAAGGATGTATCATTGTGTCAAATAAACTCTTAATCTTCTCTCAGGAGTTTTAGTTCGGCCACTTTAGCGATTATACTCGACCTATATTACACATGTCCTTATTTCAGGTAAATGAATGCAGTGCTTATTGACTATCAGCAGCCCATCAGGCTTGAATTAGCAGCTCTAAGATGAGGAATAAAAGAGCATACCACAGTAAGGAGTCCTGCCAAGCAGCAACACGTTTGGTAAAGGAATCATGATTAATTGTCTCAGATGATCCTGAAAAAAAGAGAAACAAGGAGGGAGGAGGGTGGAGGAAAAAGGGAAGATGACGATACATTTCAGGCCAAACTAAAACAAGGACTAAATACAACACTTCTTGCGGTCCAGCCAAAGAGCTTGAATGGACAGCGACGTATGTATGTACAGCACATAGCAGCTGCTTAAATACATGTATAGAAACACAGCCAACAAAGGGAGGAGCCTCTAAATGGGCAGATGACAGAGCCTGTTTCCCTGGTGCAGTGTTCAGTACAGCCTTGCATCAGCCTACAAGTGGCTTATATCTATGCATGTGTGCACAGTGTGTGTGCTGGTGTGTGAGCAGTGTAATAGTGTTTGTTAATAGCTCCTGTTAGGAATGTTAGGAATACGGTGCCTTGCTCTATACCAATGTAAAGCACACCAGATGAATCTTTATTATGCCTTTCTTTCAGTTGAAATGTCAGCATGCTAACACCTTAAACTAAGATAGTGAACATGGTAAACAACAAACATTATAGCTGCTAAACATTAGCATGTTAGCATTGTGATTGTAAAAATATTAGCATGCTGACTTAAGCATGTAGCTTAAAGTACCATTATGCCTCACAGAGCAGCTAGCAAGTCTGTCGTCTTCAACGTACCTTTCAACATAAAAATAACCAAAATCAGATCCGGATGGGATTTTCACATGACAGCAGATAAAAGATTCAAGGGCTGCCCTACATCTACATTTACTGCTTTGTACTTAAGAGTTATTCTAATAGACGCAAAGGCATGAAGTCTGTCTCAGGAAAAACATAATACGGATGTTTTTCTCTCCTGAAGGGTCCTTGGATGGAGAGCTGCATTGGTTTAGATCAACATGACTAGAAGTAATCAAACCTTGAGTTTACCAAGAGTAACATACAGTACAAAGGATAATTAGACACGATGTTATCAGATATGTTGTTAATCTGTTGTAACAAAAACAAAAAAAAACGTTCTTTTCTATATTTGTTCTTTTGCGCTGCTAATCTGAAGCTCTTGATCGACCCGTCCTCAGTGAAATGACTTTTCTTGTGCTCTAAACAGCTCTTAGCAGAAGAAAGCTTATCTCGAATTGTACTTAATTACTCTGACACAGACGGCAAATCCAAGATTCGCCATCAGTGGTGTCCGCCCATGAATCTCATGACTTCATGTGTCCCTCTAAAGCTCTGTCTGTGGCTCTGACTGGGCTCTCTGACGCACTCTAACCTCACTCCTGTGGCGATTACACAGCTGTGTACATGGCTGATATTTAGGGCACGCATCTTAAGAGAAACTAGTTGATCTGCTGTGACACAAGTGCTACCGACTATCTGGTTTGCGCATGTGTGAGCTCGTGTGTGCGTGATGGATGATGCAAAGTTGAGTTGGAAAATCCAATGTTCAGATAGCATAATCTCGTGTAGAGAGAGAGGGAAAGCTTAGCGGCCTGTTTAGATACATATGGATGAGAGGGAGGAACATCCAAAACTCACCAGATAATACGTCTTGATTTGTTGGACAAGGAGGTTCAGGTTCTGGATCCTCTGACTTGGATCTCTGCCTACTTCCTTTGCACCCTGAGGTGTGGCCGAGGGATTTCTGAAGGCGCGACACAACATAAAGGCATTTTACTTGACATTTCTGCTACTCACAAACAAACAAACGGTTGTCAGCGGAATGGAGTGAGAGGGAGCTGCAAGCCGGTAAGAGTTTTGGCTCAGGGATCGCCATGAAAACATGTATGAGTTCTCTATTCATTCCTAACTTTAGCCCCTGTGATGTCATTCCTTTCAGTCAACAAACCGCACTGCTTGAGCCAAATGGGGTGGCATTAGACTTTTCCCCCAAAGGAAACTCTTTAGCTGGATTCTTGGGCTGTTGGCTCGGGCCTAATGTGGTCTGGGGTTGAGCTGTCATACATTATAGCTGAAATGCTGTCATTCATGAACCTTTGTGCAGTTTAATAGGACAGACCTCACCTTGTTGCTCAGGAAAGGAAACCGGTTGTGTGCAGACATTAAGAGTAACTAGCAAAGAGATGGACTAACTTACACACAAATGTATTCTATATATAGACGTTAGAGTGAGACAGAAAGGCAGATAGAAAGACAGAGATGCTGCCGTGCTGCCCGGTACATCACATGTTTTATTATGCCTTTCTCCATCTCTGTGCTGTTTGTCCGTTTCCTGTGACTCCTCCCTTCCCTTCCCATCTGTGTCCCAGTGCCACTAAACACCAGCAACGAGGCCCTAATCCCAGAGGGTCTCCCAATCCAGGAGATTATCCCGCCTCTTACCCTCCCCTCAGCGCAGCATTGTTTTGCATTTAGAGCTGGTTATTGTGACCCTGGGGGATGAGTGGGATGAATGCACACTGTAGACTCGGGGTGGCTAGACAGCGTTATCCACAAGTGCATTGGGTCATCAGTTTGTTTTACCTTTTCTTTGCAACTCTTCAATTTCAGTTCTACCGTCGATGTCTAAAGTGTCTCCCAACATGAAGACTAGAACCAGGGTCTCACCACCTGTCACCTTACAGCAGTGTGTGTGTCACATTGTAAACTGCCAGATGACCATCACTTAATGTTTGTTATAGGTGCGGGTTAATTCCCTCAGAACATAAGGCACCCCAATCATAATCTCTTAAGTAGAGTCTTGACAGTATCTATGAATTTCCTCATGTCTTTGCAAATCTGTTCCTTATTTAGTCGATTACGTCTATAGATGTCCCTCAGTGTCTGTAACTTTCATGCTAATTCTTACATTTTTTGAGAAACCTAACCTGTAAGTAACGAGGAAGTTGCATTTGAAGACTGCTGCAGACTACAAAGATACCCTTTATCACTGCTGAGTGACAAAGCCAGTACTGTTGGTGGCTGGATAAGAATGTTAGCAGATGCTTGATACTGTATCAGTAGCTGCTGTAGATGGCACGAGGGGAGAAGATACCTAATTATTTTTTTAAAACGACTTAATAAGGCTAAATAAGGAGGATTTCTAGTATTTGAACGATGTACTTTATCATCATCATCATCATCATCATCATCATCATCAATTGCTATTGAAGTCTATGACAGTCAACAGCTTCAAAAGACAGGCTACTAATCTAAATCACCATCTGGACACGGCTCACAATCTAAATTAGAAATGTGACAAATGAAGTATAAGCTGCAAGGACGAAGATGTGGCATGAAGTGACTTACATTTGTGTCATTACATCATTCAAGAAGACTCCATCCAGTAACACAGAGAAGTTGAAGTGCATGTCCCCATCATGTGGCACGAATGTCCTCACCTAAATAACAAAGATGGGACACAGGATGACAGGTTGGTACCACAGTGTCTGACAGCAAATCAGAGCCGTCTGCAATACTTACCCAAGTGACAAGAGGGCTCAGCATGAATTCATCCAGACAGGGCAGAAAAACTCCAGTTTCCATCGCTACCAAAGGTTGTGGGTGAGAGATCTACACAGAAAATCCCAGTTATGTCAATCAGGGAGAAGAGTGGCAGCAGCCCAGTCTACATTTTCTTCAGAGGTGACACGGTCTTGCACGAGTGCACCATCCAAATTGTCCCGTTCATCTCATTTAAACTAGTTGAGAAATGTCTCTCGGCACTGCGGTTTGTACTGTCGGTGTTTTAACAGTCAGTCAGTCTGTCGCTACATTCAGCACATCCAGCAGTTTAAATGTCGCCAAATCGGCGTTCAAACGTCCCCATCCGTCAAATCACATCCGCATTTTGTCCCGCAACACCCCACACTCATTTACATCCTCCTTGGTCCTCTGCTGCAAAGGCATCTGCCGCCGGACCCCCCTCACCCCTCCTCCTCCTCCTCCTCCTCCTCCTCTCAGCTTCCCCTGCCCAGCACATAGAAAGAGTTAGCACTCTTTTACAACAGTTATTCTTTTGCACACAAATAATTATTTATGGTTCAGCTCGGGGAGGCTGCGCAGCACAATACAAATAATAAACCGTGAACTCTTATGGGTGTAATCCTAGACAGATGAACCCATGAATGTGATGAAGTTCTTCCCCCTGAATACAAAACCTCCAAACTAATCATGCTGCCAAAGCTAGCAGCCTGTGATTGAGCAGCGGCGCCTCCTTGTGTTTAAAACTGGAAGAGAATCTGAATCATAGATGTACTTTATAATAATACACTTAAATTTTACGTGATAAAAATAATGTACATAATTTCTTCAGATAAATCATGATCTATAAAATTGTCAGTAGTCTAATACATCAATCCTGCTATAAATCCTACCTTTACAATGTTTATAGTGTTTTAGAATGTAGTTTGTGGTGTTGTTGACCTGCATAGCATTAAACAGAGGGCCGGTTCTATTATTTACAAAACAATAAAACAGTGTCAGTTGTGTCAGTGTAACATTTCCACAAAATAGAAAATGAAATGTGTTATTTTGAATGAAAAAAACACTCTCTTACTAATAATTCCACGTTTTCCTTGAAAAAATTATTAAAATTTTCAAATTTCCAATCTCATTACATTTGATACATCTAAATGCCAGATGACAGATGTTTCCCTCAGTCAACAGCCAGATAAACAGTATAACATCCACTTGTGTTAACACAGAAATAGTTTGCATTGTTATTTGACATCACATTAACTCTAATTGTTCCATCTGATGTGAAGATTAAAATGCTGAGCTTTGACTGATGAGAGGTTTGTGCTGTGAACTGTAAAGGCCACTGTGTGCTAACACACCACTGAAGGTATTTCATCAATCATCATGTTTTAGACTTTGTCTGCCCACCAGTGGCCACATGAGGTTCATGCAGTTGGACTGACTTCATCACTGGGCGTAGATGTAGTATCACACAAATCAAAACATTTTCTACACTACACTATTTCTAGTGTAACGGAGCAATTTCTTGTGACTCTAGCTTTGTAATTAATGCACAGTTTAAAATGTGTCATGGGTGCAATGTGAGATTATGTAATACATAGTGACCTCATTACGGTAGTAATAATTTCCTGCATACATGCATGATGTATTTATTTTCTAACTACGTTAAAACTGTGAAGGCCTTATGTTTAATGAGGCACATGAGGCACATTGGTACGTAACTCACAGCTCATTAGTGACTTTGATAAAAGGAAAATATGAACAATGATTGGGCAGCACTATATGAGTCATTGCTGATTACATTCTGTAAAACAGAAAACACGGCCTGAAAGTTGAATCACTATCTGTTAAGAAGCACCTGACCTTGTTTGGAGGGATTTTATGTGTAAATGCCAGCTATGCTTCCCAGAGAGGTGATGCTGAAATAAACACAACAATTAGGAAAAAAGCACATTTTATAAGGTCAGATGAACATTTTCAATGAGATGATAAACAGTCGTCACATCGGTGAAGCCTGTGTGCTATTCATTTATATCAGTAAAGTCCTAAATGTGATGCAAAAAGTATTAAAATGTTTGTAAAATACAAATTAAAACTGTCAACAAAAATATTACATCATCATTAAATACTAAATGATTTATTTTGGTGAGTTTGATGGGATATGTTTATGGATTTAAATAAGATTCACATAGAGCATATTGATTTTATAATCAGCATATTGCTTGTCATAATATATATAGATTGAATTTGAATATTGCTTTCAATATTCATGCAGCATAGCATGCTCATATAACAGTCAACATTTAATGAAGTAGTTAGATATCGTTACTGTAACTTGCAACTGTAGTGAGTCAACTTATTACTTCAAACATTGTCTTTGTTGATTGCATCTGAATATATTAAAATAATGTCACAAAATGAATGTCAAGTCTAACAGTGCACGTCACATTCTCATATTGTGTACATATGTTGTATATTCAGCCCGATGAGGATATAGACGGACGTTCTATGCTTATAATGATAAAGGGTCGTTCCGCTCCTTTTCCTCCTCAGTCTGCAGATTCCTTTTCACTTGATGCAGGTTTCTGAATCTCAGTTGATCTTTGTTTCCTTGAAGACTCTTAGCGTAACGTGACCTCCAGTCTCTCTCAAAAGCAGCCTTGAAGTGTTCCAGGACTCCCCTGCCTTCAAGGCTATTTTTCATCTTGACCACCAGCCCGACTCCTGTGTTGATGGCAAAGTCACTCCCGACCCAGTCGTGGTTCCCTGTGGAGAAACAGCAAATCTAAGATATTGTGTCTGTGTATTATCGCGAGAAATAATGACTCCTAAGTTGCACTGTACTGGGCTTTTCTTCTTGCAAACTAAAGTTATAGTTTTCCATTTGGAAAAACACCATTCACTTCCTTGCTGTGATTTAGACGAGTCCTTTAAGTCTTCTGTGTAACGTTGTTGAAACAGCACTCAGCATGAAAACATTCTGACATATCTTGAAAACATGTAAATGTAAAAGTAAAATGAATAAATTGCAAATAGTGTACGTTGCCTACCAATGTAGACAGCGTTGTCGGTAACCATGTACTTGTTGTGGTTGAGTCCGTGTTGAATATCATCCTCTTTCTCCTTGTGACTAAAAAACCTCTGCAAATAATGTATTGATCATGATCAGTGTGTAAACATACCACACTTATTCTAAATGTAACATGCAAGAATAAAGAATCTAGAGAAAGTCAAGAAGCTCACTGCAAATACTAAACTACAGCTTTAATGAAACATATCTGGAGAAACTGTCAAGTCACGCACCACCTCCACCGAACAGTTGGGCAGCTGCATGCAGAGCGACTTGAGGGAGGTGACAAAGTTAAAGGTGAGGGGGTGGGTCTTCTTCCAGAAGCTTATCAGCAGGCGAACTCTGACTCCTTTCAGTACCACAGCCTCTCTGATCATCTCATCAATAGGTGACCAGTACCTATTGGAACCAATGAGACACTGTTTTATAATCTAAAGGCAATGACACACAGTTAATAAATCCGTCACATGAAACTATGTCTCAATTTATTTCAAAGCTCTCAGAAATAGTTGTAATATACCTTGTGACTGACGTTCCTCTGAAGCTCCTGCTCAACAGAGGGAGGTAGTCCGTCACAGATATGAAGATGAATGTCTTTGCACTCTGGATGACTTGATAGATGGCATCGACATCTCGGGTGCGATCTCTAGCGCAGAAGAGTTCGGGAGAGGTCTGCAGACAGGAGACATCATTCAGACAGGTTTGTACCCAAAATGTAATAGAAATTATGAAAACCAAAGAACTGAAAGGTGAGTTTCTGCTCGTTGGGTGCAGAAGGGCTTGCTTTGGGGAAAACCTGATGCCCACAGCCATAGCCTTAAACAACAGCCCTCGCTGAACAGGCCGGAGTGTGTGCTCACTGTGTGCTGTTGTATGTACTGCTCTCTGATGACTACAGTGCTGTGGAAAAGAATTTCCCCTTGGGGGACAATAAAGTCTCAAAATTATTTTGGCTGACTTTTGATATTGAGTTTGTCCCAATTCAACAAACTAATTTACACCCCACTGTAAAATGTTACGCTGATAAGGTCAACATAATTAGGATACATAATTTTCCAAAATGTCTGACAGATTCAGTGTAACATTTTGACAAAGTAAAGGGCAAGAAAACAATAAGACACACTAAAGCGAGGCACAACAGCAGGTTGGAGTTGCCAGCAGCTTCTGCCAGCGCGGCTCCATTAGTTCCTGTAGGATGATGAATGTCCTAAATGCAACTGGTAGGCATCTTGTCGCTTAGAGGGTAACAAGATTCATTACTGTCAAATTAGGCTGAGGTACTGAGATATTCAGACTCAAGATGCTCCTCAGCGTGGTATTAACATGATTAATCACCCGCTGCGCGTGTCTGCTGTTAGTTGGCAATGAAACTTTCATAAAGACATTCACCGTCTAGTCCAGAGTCAGGCAGCTGGTGCCTTAAGAGGAATATAAAACAGTTGAATAATTGATTAGCACACAACCTGTGGTTTGTGAGTTTTGTGTAGAGTCACTTCATGTGTTAACATGCAGAATATACGGATGCACAACAAAGTCGTTGCTCACAGACACGTAAGCAGTGGCTTCTGAGGCGTTGAGTTGTAGCTCCAGGGCGTCGTGCCTCCCGTACAGGGCTGTAACTTTCTTCGACCAGATAGAGGGGATGTAGTCCCTCTCGTGGAGCTGCCAGTAAAACGAAAAGACTCGGTGGAGGTCCAGAGCCAGACAGCTGCAGTTATACACCACCACCCCCAGTTCTTTCCTCTGTGGGGTGTCAGAAGGAAGCACACAGGAAAAGGTGACGCAGCAGAAAGGTTGCAGTCTGTGTGTACGTGTGTTCACTGGACAGACATATGCTTTCACAATGTGACAAAGGAATTAGAGTTAGATAAAAGGCAAAGTGCTGCTGATCTTAGAGTGATAATAGTAACTCTGTGAGAGGATTTGATAATCTAATAGAATTGATTCTATTATAATATTACAATAGGATCAGGGTGTCTTGGTTTGGCTCTGTGAGGCTATAGGCACTGTGGTGCTGAATGCTAAGATAAGCACACCAACATGCTCACAATGACGATGCTAACATGCTCACGTTTTCCAGGTATAATATTTATCGTATATGGTGAACATAGTAAATATTATACATTCTAGCATTTTATCATTCGCTAACTGGCACTAACAGCTGAGGCTGATGGGAATGACATTAGTTTTGCAAGTATTGGACACAATTTGACTCCATGATGGTGCTTGATGAAGAGGTGAGGTGAAGTTATTTAAGAAATTATTACGTGTTCCAAATTGAATGAGAATCCATCTATTGGCTGTTGAGACATTTTACTCAAAACTACAAACATCAACCTCATGATGGCGCTAGAGGAACATTCAGGGGTCACTAAAGTCAACAGGATTCCTCTTCTGGGCAGAATGCTTATATGTGCAAACTTTAATTGCAATCCATTCAATCGTTGTTTTTCAGTCTGGACCAAAGCTACACGCAGCAAACAAGAGTTCTAAATATATAATCTCACCTGGTCCTTAATTATTGTTTTGTGTTTATTCTATTTTGGTGAGTGACCCAGAAGGAAGCACACAGAGGTATCAAGTCTATTCTCCTACCATTTATATAGTGAGTATCTGACTTGCTCTCTTTTTGTCACTCTTCCTACCTTCCCTTCCATCATTTGTGTGTGTGTGTGTGTGTGTGTGTCATCATTCATGTGTCTCTTCCTTCCCTCTGGCTTCTTAGTTAATCCCACCAAACAGCAGTTCTTCCTCAAGCCCGCGCTGAAGCATGAAAAGTGCCAGCTAATCGCTTCAAGTAGTAGCGTGCTAATGCTCCCTGGTTCCTCCTCTATTGTAATATAGTGAATTACATACTAAATGCAAAGTGAAATGCTACTTGCCTCTCTGGCCTGCCTCAGACAGCAATCTTAAATCATCCCCGATGCCCATTAAGAGTGGCTGGAGTAATTGCATAAAAAGGTACAGGTTGTAGAGTGGAACTAATCCTGACTGTCTTTTAAGTCCCCGTGGAGTGCAAATGTTATCATTTAATTAAGTTTGTCCAGCTTGTATTATTGAGAGACCAGACTCTGCTGTAGCCGTATTGAGGCCAGAAAAGAAGTGCAGATCTGAACACACCTAACTGCAGCAGCTCACTCATCCTCTGGTCGGACTTTACTCTGCACACTCATGTTGCCGAATGTCGGTTGTTACCTTGGAGAGTGACCTCCAGTCCATATCAGCGCTCCCGATGTAAATGTGCCTCCGATCCACTATCCAGAAGGAGGAATGCAGTCCTCCTCTGGTAAAAGCTGTCATATTAACAAAATGAACCTCTGCATCTGGATAGCGTGAGACAGAGAGACAAACGCAGAGTGGTGGTAGAATGAGCTGGAGAGAATCGTGGAAATGGGCCGTGGAGTGTCTGACGGACATGTGGGCAAAGCAGGCAGGCAGAGATGCAAAAGGCTTTGAAAGGAAACCAGCCAGGTACATCAACACATTTATCATTTTCTGACCTTCATTGTGAAGTTTGGCAGACATGGTGAAGGTTGTATGACCCTTGCTGTGGAGGCGCTGGATGGGGCTCAGGTGTGTAAATGAGCCTACATCTATCAAAACACTAATTAAATCCTTCTTCTTCTTTTAAAAACTGGTTTGTGCACAGACAATGTCATCGGGTGAGTTGTTAGGAGCTACAAATCTTCATTCTGGAAAGTTACTGTGGCATATCAAATCGCTTTTATAACATGAAAATATGACAGCCACTCACTGTGTGCTGCCAAGGTCTTCAGTTCAGCAGAGTTAGTCAGACTGCTGGCAATCTTCAGTTTCACCCCACGAGATTTCAGGCTGAGCAGTCTCTGGAACAACAGCTGACCCTGAGGAGGAGAGTGATGTTCTGTATTACTGTTGTTGAGCAGTGCTTCCGGTTGTCCCTTAAAAGGGCGATGCTTATAGATCTCAGCAGGATTAACCTCATTGAGAGCTACGGGAAAATAATTAGGGCATTACCCCTTACAACAACACCTGGGGAATGCAGTTGCTTCATGCTCTGCTTGAATGCAGTGGGATATATTCAGACTGTCTGCCGTGACTTTGTACCTGTTTGGCAGAGCTTGGCGTTGTTTCGAGGTCCCAGGGGTTTAAGGCCCAGACAGGTGAGACCACCTCAACTGAGTGCTTTGCCTTGTCCAACAATGTATGAAAGCCAGCAGAGAGAGGGAGGTGGGGTCTGCCATCCATGGGGAGAAAGAGGTCGTCTGGAATATTCTCCACAAGCACAATGCTGAAATTAACACACGTCTTGAGTTTCTGGAGCCTTAAAGTGGAACTAAACAATCAAAGTCTGTTTACACGTCTTTAGGAGTCCTACTAACTACATGTGTTCGAAAAGTTGTATAAAGCCTTTTGTGGCTCCAGAGGGTACTGCATGAAATGTGATATATATTGCCTCAAATGTGATGTCACTTGAGTCAGTGTCGGGCTGAAGACTACAAGTTTAAACATAAAAGAAATCTACGGGTGGAGAGTGAGAGAGGGTGACCAGTCCACTTCTCATCTTATCTTGAGGCTACAAAAGCTGCCACTAGCACAGCATATGAGAATCTCTGACCAAATTGTTGACAGTCTAGTTGCATTGTGGGTAATGTAGGTTTCGACGAAGGAAATAAAAATGCGTGGAATAAAAAAAGATGATACCTCTGCTTCTCCTGCATAACATTTGATGCAGTTGCAGAGCATCTTACCCGCAGTCTCTGCTGCAGTTTTCCTCTGTGATACCGTCCTCATCGTCCCCCCAAATGTCCACTGATGAGAAGATCAGCGCCACCACCACAGCAAAGCAGCAGAGAAGGGCAAAGATGGCAATGCACTTCTGCTGGGTCTGGAAGGTGAGTTAGACACAGACAAGAGCATGATCTGCAGCACTGTAGGACCCTTCTGCTGTTGTAATAACAGGGCAACAACTCACAGTGAAGCCGTTGACATTAAGTTTTGGGTGGAGTACAAAAAGGAAATGATATTATCATTATTAAATGATAATGTTGTCATTCAATATCATTGAATAGCGGTTTGGATATCTGTCTTCTCCTGACTGTAGAGATTCTTGATTTGACAACTTGGCTGCAGAGAAATTCAGAGCTCTGGAGCGAAACCCCCTCAGCTTCACAAATCCTACTTTATGCAACGGAGCAGAGGACAAGTGAAGTGTAACGCTCTCCAGCTGAAGGCTGATGCACACTAAAGCCCAACGATAAGGAATACTGGAGACTCTGGTTCATGCTTTTCTGTGTACTGTCTGCTTTGTTGTTGAAGCGAATCCCCAGCTGAAGGGGATTTTATGACCTCTGGGCCAGCAGGGGCACGCTCAGTGTCGCTTTTATGACAAGCAATATCAAAGTCTATATTAGTGTGCATGTATGTGTGCGGCATTATATGGTATACTTGTAATAAGGGTTGGGTTCAGTGGGGTCAGTGGTTATGAAGTAGCAGCCTTGTTGCCCTCATCCAGCCCGAGGAGTCTTGATTTCCACTGTTTTAAAAGTGCAGTTCGGCACTTCTGTTCCGCTTACGAACACAGATTTTCACCGTCTCATTCCCTGCCTTGTTTGGCTGCATCGGTTTTGTAAGCAGTCATCGCATCACATTGTACATTCTCTTTTGTTGTGTTCAATCAATCAAATGAATCGTATACCACTGATTAGTTTGGCAGCATGAGCAGTAGTCTCTAAAAGACGTCTCCCAGCTACAACTTCATGTTTTTAAATAAATTGTACGATAAAACAAAAACAAGAACACACAGCATCAGAGAGAAGATGGGGGTCGGAGGGTGTTTGTCAACTTGATTGCCCACTCTTCCCCACACTGTCTGTCTCAGGCAACGAGGCTGAAAGACCGGATACACCTCACACCCCATCTGCTGTCCACTGAGACCACTGATCTCTTCATCACATTTAGCAGAGTCGAGGACCATGCTTGACTTGTGGATGTGTACATGGCTGCTATAGGAAATATAAACTCATGATACAGAATGAAAACTTACAGTTGATGCAGTGAGATGCAATATTTCCTTCATTAAAACACACACAATAGGTTTCCAGAGCTGTTTTGGATCACTTTCATTTATCGAGCAAAAATGCCAAATATTAGAAAATGTAGGGATTTCCTTCTTTTATCTGTTTTATATCATTGTGCATTAAATTAATTTGAGTTTTGTGCTATTGTAAGACCTCCCCTTACGCACTGGGTCATTGGGATGGTCATTTTCTGCACAATTCTCTGACACTTCATAGACTGAATCATTAATTGAAAATTTATTGGCAACAATTTTGATAATCAATATAATCAAATATATTATTTATGAAGCCAAATGGCAAATATTTGCTGGTTCCAGCTTCCCAAATGTATTTTCTTCTTTTCTCTGTTTTATATCATTGTAAATTTAATTTCTATGAGGAATTTGAAGATGGCCTCTTGGGCACTGGGACATTTGTGATATATACGATTTACTGACATTTGACAGACTACTTAATTGATTATATTCAAAGAAACAATTTCTTAATGAATTGATAATGAAACTGTAAAGTCACAGCCCTAACTGGGTTTATTTTACATGCATGCGTTTTACTGGATAATTGAAGAACCCATGGAATGAATTTAGGGCTTCATCCAAATCAATCAATGAATAAATAATGTTATGGAAGCCAGCAAGAAAAGCTAAAGAAAAACATGCACTAAAATCCCACAAACAGACAAATTAAGAGTAATATCACATGTTAAATAGATGCAGAGTGTAGTTGAGGGCAGGAAACATCACCTTCAAGGGCTCCTGCTGTGTGGTCGGTCCCGCCATGAGAGCAGCACTCCTTCAAACTTCTCTGACAGGTGGGGACACTGCAGCTCAGTCACACATCTTTGTCTGTCTGTCTCTCTGTCTTCAGCACCCACTCGTAGCCTGTCCTGCTCTGATGTCTTCACTCTTTGCCACCGTCTTCATCCTGCTGGTTCCTCACTGTCCTGGAAGGTATGTGTGTGTGCACCTCGAATCCTGGTCCGTCCCATGTCCTGACATGCTTCTTCCAGCCTCTGGCTGCGTGTGTGTGTGTGTGTGTGTGTGTGTGTGTGTGTGTGAGAGCTGCCTATACCCGTGCTGCTCACTCTCTGCTTCTCGGTGGAGGTGGTGAGAGAGATGGAGAAAGACCCAACCCCTCTCGTTCAAACAGCCAATACAGAGCTGAAGCTCCGAGCCCCAGCAACCCTCCTCCTCCTCCTCCTCCTCCTCCTCACACACACACACACACACACACACACACACACACACACACACACACACGTCTCAGTTCTGCCCAGTGTAGACTAAAGAAAAGTCCTATACCTCCCATTAATAACTCATAAATCAGCAGCATTGTCTGCTTTAATCTCCACTGTGTTTAAATCGGTGTAATAAGTGTGCTTTTCATTAATGCACCAGATTCCAGAGCACTCATTCATGTTATATATATATATATATATATATATATATATATATACCTTGAAATCTAAAACTCTGCCTCTTCCTCTGGCACAGAAGTACATTACAGGGCCTCGGTGGGGGGAGATGAAATGTTAAACACTTTCTTCCCCCATTGTATTTGCCCTTTTCTCACAGAGGATTATAGCATCGCCTAACAGCAGAAAACAACATATGCTGCTGACTGCAGGCAAGCTGCTGTTGTGTTTATGAGTCCCACACTGTCCAGGGAGTAAAGGGAGGACCTAATGGGGGACGAGAGAGTAATGAGGGAATGATACGAGGAGAGTTCTTGAAACGTTTTCTACTCAGACTACTGGATGGTTTGCTATGACATTTGGTATATTCATGTTTCCCTCAGGAAGAATTATACTAATAAGTGCAATTATCAGCTGCAAATTCGAATTTGTCCAATACTTGGAAGACCAAATGCCTGCAAAACTGACATTTCCATCAGCCTCAGGTGTTCTTTGTCTATAGTGAATGTAGTAACCAATGTACCCGCTAAACATCAGCATATTAGCATTGTTGCTGTGAACATGTTAGCATGCTAGCATGTTCAACTAAGGCGGTAAACATGGAAAACATCACAGAGAGCCAAAGTGAGATCGAAAAGTATATACCCATTCATGACAGCTTTAATTTTTAAATAGCTTATCAGTTTAAATGATATCAATTATTGGTGGATGGATGGGGAATGACAATGCAGGGGCCGTGGGACGTGGCTGGAGACGGGACTGAGAGGCAGAAAATAAAAACAACTGAGACACAGTACTTGTGAAAGTACTCCGGTACAACTGCACCCGATACCACAACGGAAGAGTGACGTTATCCTTCCGTCAGTTGAGCCTAGTTAGCCACCCGGCCAATCATCTCGCTGATGGTCTTACTCATGTAGGTCACAAAGACGCATCAGCGTTAAATTGGTTCCTAATCAGTTAAAAGTTCCTCATAGCAGCTTAAATTGATGGCACAGTTCAACATCCCTACTGCAAAGAACTACGCTCTGTTTGTATCCGGAAAACACAATAAAATGACAACAACAGCATCATGTTCTGTATTTAATTTGTTACTGTTAGAAAGTGACAAAAATAAAACATGTTTTCAAAGTCATTGTTAACTGTAATGATTTCATTAAGTATTCATATCGGTACTCGGTATCGTCAAGTACTCAAATGTAAGTATTTGTACTTGTACATGGTATCGGTGCATCCCTACTATTTTATTATTATTATTATTCCATGTGAATGCAGCAGTAGTCTTATTATATTCAGTATATTCAAATTGCACTGCTTGAAAAAGCTTAATTTATCTCATTGGCATGCTCATGAACAATGTAGAGTATATGATTTTTAATTATAAGGACTTGTGGAGCACTGTGTGAGATTCCAGAGAGATATCAGTAGCAACAAGGAACAAAGTCACAGCAGTGACACCTGCTGTGCTTGTCTGTGCCAGGTGCCCTCTGCACGTCAGCCTGTCGGTAAGGGAAGAAGAGAGAGCAAGAAGTGAGACAGAAGAGACAGAAAAGTTTGGACCATTTCCCAGGAGAGGTGAATGCTCCCAAAGCTGCAGATATAGGGTCGGAACAACATTCAAACAGGAAGGGGTTCTCACTGTTTCCCTGACCATCGTGAGCACTGACCATTAACTGAGACAGAACCACAGGGCTGAGCAACATCACAGACGAGATCCCCGGCTTAACAGCAGCGGTCACACCAAGAAACTGTTGACATAAACAATTTACCAACTGCACAGTCACCACCGTGATGCAATATTGAATACTAATGTATGAAACGCCTACCAGTCCAGTTTCTTCTCCGTTATATTGAAGAGCTTTAAGAGCTCTTTGCAATCTGTACACTTCTCAAGCGGCGCTCTTTGCCGGAGAGCAGTTGAGAGTTATTCCTATTCCCTCCTGACTCTCCGTACAGGGCATCATTATCTGATGATGTACAGAACAGTTCTCCAACACAAGAGACCAATTTAAAACAGACTTCATCTTTAAGAGCCACACTGCAAGGGACATTGAGATTAGCAAATGGGCCTACACCAGGTGAAGGTATATTCATGCACACAGTGTCTGGTGGTGAAAGAACAAGGTGTCTTGTCTTTGCCATTTTAGTAAGGTTTGATGACGTTGTTTCAACCTATCCAAACACAGCCCTGTGAGTGTCAATGAAGGACGCCTCAATAAAGGTGTTTCACCTTCACACCAAAGGTTCAACAGCAGGTCTCCATGTGTGCACAGGACGTGAAGGCTGATTGGGCGCAATGCAACGGGAGACAGCTGGGACAAGTGCCAAAGGGACTGTGGATAGGGTGCAAATAGGGATCCAGCAGTAAGAAGTCACCCCGTTAGGTTGTGTTGTACAGAAAGCCCCATCAGCGCGTGTTTGTCCACAGCAGAGTGCCGGATCTACTAGCTTCGCCTCTGCAACTGTAACTCACTCCTGGGTAAGTTCACCTCACTTTAGGTTCAGAGGCAGCTACGTTTTGATTGCAATAATCAGCGGAGTACACTCTCTAAAGCCAAAGGTTTGTATAAAAGTATGGGAATGTTAAATTTCGTCATCATTGTAGGCGTAGGCCCTGAGCAGACCAAGGGGCAACCTCCGGTTCTTAAGAGTGAAGCCAATGCGGAAGTGTCTTAAACTAGCATTCTCTCTACCGACCAGCACGGGGCGACTCCTCTGGCTGCAAAAATAAGTCTGATTGTATGGAAGTCTATGAGAAAATGACTCTACTTCTCGCTTGAGTTATTACCTCAGTAAACATTGAAAACATGAGTTTATGGTCTCAATCGCTAGTTATTACTGTAATTTCAAAGTTTCCAACCTTTGGATAGATGCATGGGAAGTGTGTCGCTAGTGTGAACTTAGTGTGCCGGAGCCCGTGTGCAGTTGTGCACATGAGCTGATTTTATCACAGACCATAGACCAGCTGTAAATATTCTATATACATACTAGTTAGGATTGCATCTCTTTGTGTCGGTGTGTACTGGGTGTGTGGCAGCAGTGGTAATCGATTGTCATTGGAGGCATCAGAGCTCAATTGCACACTTCTCCAGCTGCAATTCTCCAGAGCTGAGGCTAATTTAAGATGTACCTGACAGTTATCTCACCTGTTCCAGCAGCTCTCTGCAACGTATACAGATGGATACGGAGGAGCCCTGCTGCTGGACAGCACTGTAGCTGCTGCTTCTCATTTAGGACACACAGGACAGGAGCGCTGGGGGAGCCTCCTCTTGCCCCCTCGAGCTGGATCATCTGACAGTTCCATTGATGACCTGTGTGCTGCTGTCTGCTGGGGGTACAGACAGTCTGATGCACACACACACACACACACACACACACACACACACACAGACACACACACACACACACACACTCACAGCCAAGCGCACACAGAAAGGCTGTCACTCCCGTCTGCTTGCTTTTCTTTGCTATCTATCATTCAGTAGCTGAATCAGCCACTATTGGTCTCTGTGCCGTCTGAACTACAGTGCGTCTGTTTGAGCAGCAATGCGTGCACACACTCTCACACACTTGTTAGGGAGGGTGTGTGCGCGTGTCCTTCTGTGTGTGTGTGTATGCAGTTGGGCTTCTAGACGGGGCCTATAGGTGCAACAGGACTTGCTGCGCTGGACAAGACGGGAAGAAAGCAGACAGTGAAAGAGAGTAATCTGATAGAGAAAAGTGTGTGGACAGTATCAGACATGACGACACACACACACACACACACACACACACACACACGCACACACACACACACACACACTGTATGAAATCTAATCTCTCCCATTTACACCTCACATACAGAATACTGATCCTGGCAGAGACGTCCGGAAGCACTGTAGCCTCACCTTAAGAAACCTTTTGCACAGGTCTCTAGAGACGCCATCTGCCTGCTATAAAAGTGGCACACACACACACACACACACACACACACACACACACACACACACACACACACACACACACACAAACAAGGTGACTGAAGATTTTTCCAGCAAGCACAATTTACATTATGGGTACAAAAAGGTGCAGGTGCAAGAAAAATGTACTTGGCACTGATCTAATTCAGAACACAACCCCTCTGTGGCCACTGTGTCAATACTTCCAGATCTACATGTAGCCTTTTCAATTGATTAAATCAGCTTTTAAAGTATAAATATTTACTTATTTCCTTTTTTTTTGTGGAGAGTTACACGAGCAGACTGATACCGTTCTCATGTTTACTTCATATCTGTCCAGGAAATAGAAGTGCAGAGCCAGCAGCCAATTAGTTTAGCTTAGCATGAAGGTTAGCAACACTATTCCACTGATCCAGTATTGCTGCAATACTTTTGTTTTTGTACAGAAACCAGATATAACATGCAAATGTAAGAGCTTGTGAGATGCTGGTAGGAAGCTTTTGTTACCAAAGTGTTGAACTATAACTATTTCAGCTTTTCAACAGTAAAGGTCAAATGGACTGTAACTACTTAAGTGTTTGTGAACTGCTACTGCATGACCATAAAGTGGATTCAATCGGCTGACAACTCATTTTCTGCCTTAACCTGTTGTTCTCCTCCCCATAAGTTATGAAGTTATGAAGTTGCATCAACGAGGAGGTGCAGAATATGTAAATACTTCCAGTATCCTGCATGCACACAGCACAACATCATACATCTTATTCACTCCGAGGCCGCATAGGTGCTAAATCATCAATGACAGTTCAAATTACACTGAGTAGTACACGGGGCACATGCTGTGCATAACCTGGCAAACATCCTATATTCGTTTTAATTTTTAATTTGTCTACATGAGCAAATAAACACATCATTGTTAAGGAGGTCCAGACCGACAGCTCGAAACCAAAAATGCTGCAGTGATATGAATATTTTATTTATATGCAATAAATGCAAACAGTCTGAGTGCGGCAATGAAATCTACAGGGAACCTGCTAAACCTAAGTGGGAACAATTCAGCCAAACTGTTCCCTCTCAGGAGGAACACCTGCAGAAGCACTGATGTGCACCAGCAGCCGCGGTGAATGTTGTTCGCAAGGGAGAAAAACCCTGACACAGCTTTAAGGATTAAGGAAGTAGAGCAGAATAGCTGGAGACATACAATTAGCAGTGCAGTGGCTCTGGCAGCGAGGCCTCTAAGAACCTAATTTGTTGTACGTATACTTGCCTCTGAATGAGGAAGAGGCCAGAAGGGAGGGGGGAGACTGGGCCTCTTGTGGAGGAAGGATCTAGGAGGTCGTAGCTTTGGATGATGGCTGCCAAAAGGGGATTCTGGGGTGATGAAGATGAAGTAGTACTCAGCTTTTTAGAGCGAGACGAATCAAGTTTGACCTCATGTCTGAGACAATTTCATCTTACTTTATTCAACACCTCTTTCCTTTTGAATGTTAAAGAAGAGCTGAAATACTTTTAATATATGTGCCACAATGCCAGTTACCAAAATGGGATTTTTTACTCTGCACTCTTTTCTGTCCACTTGGGGGCAGCGACGAGTTGTAAACGCAACAGTTTAGCGAATTTCTTAGTAACCAGTTGCGTGTTTACACACCCAGCAGACACCAATGACTGTGAAGCTTTCAGCTTGCTGGAGCAGTAGTGTAAAGTGGCAAACAATGTAAATACTCGAGTAAGAAACTAAGCACAGTACTTAAATGTCCTTAGTTACTTTCCACCGCTGTCAAAAACTATTTCAGCACACATTTGATCAAAACTGTGAAAAAGACAAGAAATAAAATAGCTCATGATTATCATGCATTTTATTGAAAATGAGACAAACAATACACCGGTATTGCAAGGTCAACACATCATTACAAAGAAAAGAAAAAAACTTCATACAAAACATCTCAACAAAAATTCTCCAAATGCTCAAACAGAATAAAAGAGAAATTACAGAAGGTGCTGAGCACAAAATGCAATTATCAATCTGTATTCAAGTCGTTTTGGCTAAAATGTTCCAACAGTTTTGATCAGGTTACATTCATGTGTAAACATTGGTATGAGGCAAGACACTGGGAAACCTACAGTCATTACACTGTCCATCCTTTCATTGCATCGTTAACAGGAATACGCAGCTGCAGGACTTGGAGGTAGCCCCCCCGTCTACGCTGGTTCAAACACAACATCTTGTTTGCAATCAGAAAATAATTTGACAAACTGTTCGTCTACAGCCGGCTGACTTTCACCCTGCTTTGCTTCTAGTCGAGGACAACAACACGATAAAGGAGCGTCGTGTCCCGGTCACTCACAGATGAATAATAACATATGTCGGCCTTGAAATGTGCAAAACAAAGTTCACCTCCAGCTCCAGGACACTCTAACATTTCTCATCTCCAACTGTAATGATTGTTTGATCCGGGGCACTTGTGACAAAATACATTTGGAAGAGTAAAACCTGTTGGGGGCTACATTTGATTTTATAGTTTCTTAACAAACACGGTCTATCTTTGATACACTGGTTTTAAATGACATCGCCACAGGAAAAAAGCCATGGATGGGAGTGTTTAATTGAACTATAATAAACATTTACACTGGTACGTACTGTACAGACCCAGTTCTTTCCCCAGGAAATAAGCAGCGTGGCCTTTTCTGGTGAAAATCATTACTGAGGCAGGTTTAGGGATTGCAATCGCAACAGGCCAACAATATATTCATTTTAATAAATAATTCTATGGCAGGATAGAAGAACACTTGACATACACCTCCGCTGAATCCTTTTTTTGACAGCTTTGCACCTTTATAGTTTGGATTTCTGCATTGGACTTAAGATTGGAACAGAAAGATTTCAAGGCTTGTAATAAAAACATAAATGTGTTTATTAATGTGTCTTATCTTTAACGTTAAATCTTCTCATCTTTTACATCAGGTTTTTTTCTCAAATGTTTTTAAGGATAACAGATAATAAGAATGAGCTGCAACACAAACACACAGTATATTATGTCATAGCTTCTTTATAATGTTTTCGTTTGTATATCTGACGAGAGCTGCTATTTGGTAGTGTTGGACTTTAATAAAGTCCCGTCACGAGTCAATTTGAAGTACATTTACGCAGTCAGGCTCTTCCACCTAATAGGCATCATTCTCCTCCTTCGTCTGAAACCAAATACCTCTAAATGTTCTTACCTCACAGCTTCAGGACATGTCCAACAGAAAGGATGCACACTGAACTATGTCCTTGGAGTATCAGTTGTAGGATCTAGGGCCCTGTTGGGGCCCTGGGTCTCGCTCTGCGTGGTCTAAAGGCCCGGAGGATTCAGTGGCCCGTCCTTCAGGCCTGCAGACTGTGCCGGAGGAAGCTTCAGCTCCAGGGTGCAACACCGACGAGCCCTGCTGAGTCCCAGGGCCCATCTTCTGCTCAGTCAGAGGGCTGGTCAGGCCCAGATTGGACAGGGCATCCAGGGTGCCGTCTGGGTCCACCATCATGTCGATTACTGTCAGATTGGCGCAGGACAAACATTTGAAATGAGTACTCTTGAATTGAACACAGCTCCAGACAGTTCAAACTACACAGACTTGTAATTTGACGTGTGATATTTCCCTAAAAACTAAAGAAAAGCATCACATCCATACCGAGCAGTTGTCTCTCTACTCTCCTCAGGTCTTGAAGAATGGTTGAAATCTCCTTTAAAGAGAACATAAATTAAACGTTTAAATTGGTTGATTTGATTAAGTAAGGGAAAGGTCACACACCAAATAAATCAACTCCATTCATCTCTTCGTTGCAGGAATAAGTTGGGAGTGGTGCCACGTACGCTCAGTAATGCTTTACGAGCCCTTTGACTGTGGTGGACAGACATTTCTCTTCAGGGGTTCACTTGAGGCCAGGCCGGGTTAAAGGCAGGATTTATGATGCTGCCCCCGAGAGAGGCTGACGTTTTGGGGACTCTTAACTTTTTGCACCCGCAAAGGTCTTCTTTCTCCATCAAAACAACCATATTCGGTGTGCTCTGCCCTCCGAAAAGGGAATTAACAAGGTCATCTAAATGGTATGTGCACGACCGAAGTGTCTTTGATTTACAGCTGTCTGTGGGATCAAATCAAACTGTCAGCACTCACTATGATTGCTCCTGTAAGTAATCAGATATCGTGTGCTTTGTACGATTACAGAGAGAGGAGAAGGAGTGGATTTAAAACTGTATGACAGTAATCTCACTCTTTGAAAAGCTAATGCATTATTGACGTACACAAATACTGAAGCAAAATAATTCATTACTGTAGCCATATAAAAGGGCCTTTCAGTGTCTGTCTTTTTGTATTAATTCATGCCAAACTAACGCCAAAAAGCAAATACTAAGCTGATTAGACTTCCCTGAAATGAATCTGTCCGGATACTAAACGCTTCTCAATCAACGGGCACAATACAATTCTTTACACTTGCAAACATAACGTTTGAACAGATTTTGTTTTAAAAGTTAACAGTGAATATTGTGTATCATCCTTCAGCACATTAGAGTCTAATATATAAAGTGTTAGTTGTAAATCTTACTTTATCATATACCAAATCATCATTCAGGCGTGACTTTAAAATGGTTTTCACGTTTTTCTTTTTTTTCAAACACAATATTTTGAGCGATTACTGAAACCCTCCCTACACATTCCCCAAAAACCTTTTTGGACTTTGTGGCCCTGGAGGAAAGGTCGAGTGATAACCACAGTAAATACGATTCAACCAGTCTGAACCAAATTTTATGGCAATCTGAGATATTTCAGTCAAAAGGTGGATGCTGCAAACGTGGCTAACAAATATCACCGTGTTGTCTACTTCACGGGCCTTCAGCAGATAACACAGACATGCTGAGGAGCGGGTGTGCTCGTCACCTTGTTGGAGCTCTTGAGGAGTAAGGAGTCACGCTCAGCCTGCAGCTTGTTCTCAATCTCTTCCCATTTTCGTTCTTTATCCTTGAAGAGGATCCTGGAGGCCGAGCAGATACAAAAATAGATCAAAGTAAGAAATACATGCATATCTTTAAATACTTTTTGATAGAAGTATTAGTTGACTGTTAGAGTGATCTCATTCTGTAGATCGTGAGATAATTAGTACGACGTGCAGCCGGTTGTCAGTGTAAACCGTTGTGATGTGCCACTCAAATTGTGTTGCTTGGCCTATTTCTGACATCAAACACGCACAGGAGTCCTAACAACAGCAACTCTTTCCTGCATCCGTCCATTCCTCAGTATAACGTGCATTTTATTTACACCAAATTACAGCAGCAGCACAGTCCTGTTTAGTGATGCAACCACAGGACGTAACACGATGCTCACCTGATTTTGCAGGACGTTTTGTCGACAGACTGACGAATCCTCGTTGAGAGCTGAGTAACAGATGCTAACAGTAAACTGTCCAACACCGCCTGATAACAAAACAAACAAACATGCCACTTTTTAATCAAACAATACCATGAATGAAAGTGAAATATTATGTGCAATTTAGCTTAATTATAGCTTTGACTATATTTGCATTTACAATCATATTCTGTCTCATCAGCTCAGTTTGTCTGTTTTGGGGCGACTGTACTGTTGTTGGCATGAAGGGAGCTCCCTCTAGTGGCTCACTGTGGTACACACTGACAAGTTGACGTGCTACACAATTTGTCAACAAACGTACAGTATGCTCCAGCAGTAAACTGCTGTGGAGGTGGGAAATAAAGTCTATAGGTGTGCTTACACTAACACAGAGTATTTCTACTCACTCGTACTTTAAATGAAGACTTAAAAGAGAATCACGTGCACGATTCAAACTCTGGAATATCCTTGTTGGTACACAGAGTGCCTGTATAGTTTGAGCATTGGTTGATATTAGAACAGGGACTAACATCCTCTCTGTTCCATGTCTGTCGGCGGATGGAGCGGGAGCTCTGTCCACCGGAGCCCCGGGGTCGAAGCTCCACAGACCGCCCGTTGGTTTCCACAACGCTGCTGGGCTCTGCAGAGGGACCGCTCAGGTTCAAGCTGCCATCAAATACACGCTCCTGCATCTGATTAGCAGAAAATAAATACATATCTTGATATTTTGTAGTTGTCTAATCTGGCAGATAGAAATATAAATGTAGTAAGGCGTTGACTACCGGAACTCCAGGGTCAGTGGCTGCAGGGCTGACTGAGTCGATCTCCCCGGCCACATCATGAATTTCTCTGGCAAGCATGGCTAGGTCTTTGGCTAGGTCTTGGCTAATCCTAATGTGACAAACACAAATATGAAATCACCATCTGATATATGTTAAATACATCTTTCTGAGCACCTCTCACCCACGTACCTGGCTATCTCCTCGCTGTGCGCTGTCCAGTCTCTCATATACTCGTCCTGTTCCTTGGAGTTCTGCCTCAGGGCAGACAGGCCTGCAGCATTAGGAGTTGCCGGGGCTGAACCTCCTAGCTGGGCTACCCGAGTGGAGGGGAACGGGCGTGCGTGGCTCTGCTTGGCTATGTGGCGGTTTGAGCCATACTCGTCCTCCGACGTGGAGGCATACTCCACAGGCGCGCGGCGCCACCGAGTGCCGGCTAATGTCAGGAAAGAATGGAAGTTAAGGTTGATATGGCGAAAGGGTTAGAAAACAGTTGCCTATTTACACAGCTTGCAGACACAGAGCAATATTAGTATTCATTTGGAGCCACCTTTCTGGCAACCTGACACATTGAAGTCAATATTCACTCTCCCTTTAGCTCTGTTCTGGTCTCCACTAACTGGTGAGATCAATATCTAGGTCTATAACTTCTAAATGCTGCACGATGTTCACTAGCTAGTCACTGACTCTGTCTGTCTGCTGTTTGCTTCGGTGAGGTAGCCCAAAACAAAACAAAACGCTGAAAGATGCTAAAAACCGAGGGTGATCATTTTCTGTGGATTCGTCACTACAAGCGAATCCTTTCACATTACACACGATCATTAGACTGTTTAGACAGGCTGTGCATAACACGGAAAGAACAGAATGCATGAAAGGAAGCACTATTTCCATTTCACCTGAAAGAAAATGGTTTACTGTGTAACTACTTACATGCAGGTGGGACATGTCCATAGGAGGAGGTGCCTTTATTCTTGTCGGGCAGCTTGGAGGCGCTGTTAGCCCTGGCTCTGGGTCCAGACACTGAGGTCACATTGGATCCTCTCGGTCCTTGTCTGATGGCATAATCACCTGCAGCGCTTCGGGCCCCTAGACCCCTACTCCTTGTCACAGTGGCCTCCGAGTCACTCTGGGCTGACGGGGAGCCCACCCTCGGCCTCCTCGGCTGCGCCAGAGCCTCTATCCTGGACATCCCTCTTCTTGCCATGCCTGTCCTGGATGTGGAACTAGCGGTGGAGGCCTCCGAGGCTACCGACATCCGGTCGAGCTCAGCTGCTTCAGTGTCTGAGGAGTCCCCCAGCCGGGCTCGCCTCAGCAGGGACGCCCTGGTGGGCCTGGGCTTGGGAGCATTCGTGGTTTTACTGGCTGCAGTAGACGTTGGGGTCTGGGAGGTTTTAGCCCGACTAGACTTGGTGCTAGCCCCCACAGTTGTGCACCCAGTCTGGGCTCTGGTGTTTGAGCTTCTAGACTCCCGTGTAGAGGTGTGCTGGGAGTCAGAGAGGAGTGAGTTGGAGTTGACGTCATCATCAGTGAGGTCCTGGGAAGTCCAGGGGCGACTGGGCTGCGGAGGACCAGATGCCCTGGTCTTGACCCTCCTGTCCTGGGTCTCTCTGCTCCAGGCGGGGCCCTTCCCCGACGAGCACACTACCGTTCTCTCCTTCTGCTGTCCTGCAAGAGTCCGCCGTTTCTGGATGAATTTTCTCGCTCCGTCAGCCTGGCTTACTGTGCTGGTTGTGTCCACGTCTGACTCCGGCGAGATGGAGCCTTCAATGGACTGACTTGGTGGATCACCTTGGTCTGAAACGGTCGTCTCTAAAAAGGCTGCCACAGCGTCCGAGTCCTTCTGCAGTGCGGCACTGTCAATGCCAGTCTCCCTACTCTGAGTTCTGCAGCCCGTGAGCCCATCGATACGAGGTCTGAGGTCAATGGGCACGTTGGAGCTTGGTTTCTCCACAGTAAAGCTCTCCTGCCTCAACAAAGGTTTCCCACTACTTTCCCTGGCCTTCTCCTCTTCCTTTTTCCTCCTCCACACCTCCTCCATTCTTTTTTCCCCGCTGGTCAGTGGACGAGGGGGGAGCTTGGCCAACACACCTGACTGGCCTGATCTCCCGCCAGCACTGTCCTGAGACTTGGCTGGTGAGGAGCGACTGGGGCTACCACCGTGACTGCCCACACCTCCAGTGCCATGACTGGAGCGATTCTTTCTCCTGGCCATCTTCTCCTCCTGGCTCTCCTTCTCCTGTAGCTCTGTGTCCTGTTTCTCCCCCATATCTGTAAGCAGGCCTGCGCCTGGGGTCCTCCTTCCGAGGGCGAGCTCCTCACCAGGGAGCTGGGGCAGGGTTCTCCTTTTACGCTCTGTGTATCCAGACGAGGCAAAGGAGGCTGAGTGGCTGGACTCACTTATTTCAGCTGAAAGTAGAGAAAAAACACGAACTATTGTTAGTAAAGTGGATCCTCTGATAAATGGGTGTTACATATCAATGGTGGGTGGTATGCTGGTAGAGTTGATGCACTGGTGTTGAGGTCAGCGATTCTATTTCTACTAAATGAACCATGAGACGTCATTGTGTTCTTCATACTTTAGTGAATTGTCAGATCTGAAATTTGTATAATGCTGAAAAATGTGCATGAGCCACACTATGTAACTTTAGCTTCAAATGAGCTGACCAACCAAAATGTTTGTGTACCTCTGTCTTCTGTGACCATGATGTGACTCTCCCCTCCTGATCCCTCAGGGTCTGTCCTAATGTGACTGGCAGCCAGAGTAGCCCACTGCGAGACCCAGCGAGGACCACCCACCATCAGCTGCTCAGATAGTACCTGCACAATGAAAGCATGTAAGATCAAATATAGTCTTTAGACACCTGTCAAGCTTGAATTGAAACGCTTTTAGGTTTTTGCACCTCTGTCTCCATGCGTCCAGGTTTTCCTCTGTCCCCCATACCAGACCTCTGGGAGGTAAGCCTCTCTCTTTGGTCGGCAACCCCCAACCTGGACACACACACAGCCTCCTGCTCATCCACACCAAACACCTGCAACATACACACATGCAAAAGTAAACAAGCGTACGCATACATGTATGAAAATGATCATTCTATGATATAATCGGAACCCAACTTATTCTACACAAGGGGCTTTATTATACGGTTCTTCTTCCCCACCTTGTCAATCATTTTCCTGGCCTCTTCCTCCTCATGATCTCCATTCTCCAGCTCAATGGTATAGGTCCCTCTGTCACTATAATCATCCCCATGGTGATAGCACTCATCACGGCCACTCTGCTGATGTGGTGCCTCTCCACGTCGCCTCTCCACGAACCCACTTGCCAATTTGGAAGTCGAAGTTTTGCGACGCCGAGCGGGGCTGTCCTCCTCTGCGAAGAGCCCCTCTGGTACGTTAGCGCGACCCTCTCTGATCTTCATCCCTGCTCCGCCCCACAGCCCCCAGGAGCGTTGCTCCATTGCTGCGGCCCTGCGCTGCTCTCCGAGTGCGTTCTCCGAGTCACTCTGAGTACCGTCCTCATGTTTACTGCCTGGCATGAGAGAGGTGGAGAAGAAGGTAATGGGGTCAGAATGTAGGAGACAAGGAGGCTAATATAATAGAATTTAACTGATACAAACAAGCAGGAAACACACACATAACTTAAGTTAAATACAGATGGCTTCACACACCTTTAAGACTCTTCAGTTGTACGGGCACATCACTCTTCACACTCTCCCCGTCATCCTCTGCAACCGTGTCTTTCAGAGCCAACGGCAGCTCGTTCTGGGCCAGCCAGTCTGCGACTTTAACCTCGGCAGCCACCATGGCTGTCTGAAGGGGACTCAGCTCCTCCCCGACAGCCCTTTTAGGACGCGGCCTGGTCTCCGGTCCAACCTTTGCCACTCGGTCTTTGACGGTCACTTTAGCTGACGCCCCGGGGTCAAACTCGATGGTGAAGGAGGCGTGGCCATGGATGGCCTCTGCAGCAGAAGAGGCACCAGCCTCTAGTTCTTGTGAGGGGGATTCCCCGCTCACTTTACCTGCTGAGGCGGTATCCTTGGTTGGGATCTCAAAGTAGCTAGGCTCCTGATTGGATGCTGTTTGCGGGGCAGACTTTGGGACCTCTGCACTCTTCTTGATGTCTGTCAGAATTAAAGCAAGCAATGTAGCAATATGTTCATCAGGACTGAACATATTTAAAGTTGTGTAAAATAGAGATATTTCACAATCACAAGTTGTTTTTTGCAGTATTGTAAATACCTGTATCAGCTTTCTCTCGCTTCCGATCTGAGCTCTTCTCCTCTGGCCTCCCGGGTTGCTGCTTGTTAGGGTCAGTATCTCCCCACCAGGCAGGCTGACCGTAGAGGGGCGTGATTCTGTGCAACACGGCTCCGTCTCCTGGCGAAAACAACCAGTCACCTTCATCTTACATGGGAATGGCACGACTGCATTCACAACAACTAAAACAGCTTTTAGCATCTATAAGGACGATATAAACAATTACTAATGGTTTAGAAGCACACATTTTTTGTGTTTATCGATGTATTTATTTAATTTTAGGGTCAGAAAGTTGTGGAACATCAATCCCGATTTTCCCAAAAAACAAAACGAACTCTAAAAAAAATCTTTTGTTGTCGGACTAACTCACCAAAACTCAGATGTCTTCAGTTTTCAAAGATATAAAACTCAAATTTGAGAAGCAAGAACCAGCAAATGTTTTCATTTTTTGATTGATAAATTAGTCACAATTGAAATGAATCTGAATGAATCAACCTTTTCAGCACTGAAACACTTTTGAACATAACTAACCGTCACAATACGTTATTTGTGAAAGCGTCATCGGGAGACTGATGTCTGCGTCTTTGATACGCTCATGCAGCGTTGCACCCTGTGTCCTGTGCATCCTCAGTCCTTCTCACCTGTCGTCTTATCCTCCACCCTGCTGTCCTCGGGGGGCTTGGCGGAGGCCCCGTCACACGCTGGTGCTGCTGCCTCTGAGAGTTTAGCCTCAGATTTACACGACTCCCCCTCTGGAGGTTTCTTCTGGCACAGCTGCAGCTGGCTGCTGAACTTCTCATGCTGATGTACGGGAGGGAAGGGGAGGGGACAGTTTAGAGAGATGGAGGCAAAACAATAAAGACGACATAATGACTTTGTCCGTTAACACGTGAACATGCACAAGGTGCCGGCTAACCTTAAGGGCCTCCTCTGGAATATGCAGCTCCCCTCGCACCACAGTGAACAGGTTGGTATGTGAGGCAGGTTAAGGTAGAAGACGGTGAGCTCTTTGCAAGGGCGATACACACACACACACTGATACCGTATCTATTATGCAGCAGGCAGCGTGCAATGAGTACTCACAGCTATTTAGGAACAGATAAAGTTACAGTGTTGTCCATGTACACTGAGCTTGTGCTGCATGCCACTGGGTTTGACAGACACACAAGATCATACTCAAAGGATATCGTATCCAAACCTCAATTTGTCATCAATTTGCAGCGTGACGTAGATTTGCTCCTGTATTCTGACTTCATTTACAAATGTCTGCAAACACAAATAGACAGTGAGTGAGAACAACAGGGTTAAGATCCTGGCTGAACACTGAATCTCATCAGTGTTCATGTAATAACTGAATTATGCCTCTAACACCTGGTACTGAAAATAACCGATTACCAAACGTTTGGGGCGGATCCTCGTCCACTTCACCTATTTTATTATTTTTACAATGTGTTTTGGCATCTTGCTAGTCTTCCCGTAGTATTTCCCATGGACAAGTTAAGCTCATTTGAAAAGAGTTTTGTAGAATAATGTTAATACTCATCAAAATATAAACTCAATAAAAAACTCTGTAGATTTACACTTGCAACATGTTTGATAAATAAAATAAAAGAAACCATTGTATAACAGATAGAGGACAGCTTAGTGCACACGAACAACATCTTCTGTAGTGTTGAGATGCTGAATCATGAAGTTCAGCAGATCCCTTTAAGATCCCCTCAGACATGTTATGTTTGGAACATGTCACCTACTTCATTGAAGTGTACATTCTCAGTGGATGTGCACTGGAGGCTTGGAGTTTCAACATCCCACTGGTGAGAAGAGAGAAACCTTTCCCCTTCAGCAGATGGATGTGAACACAGGCTGCTCGTGTCAGTGTACAATATACACATTGATGTCATACGACTCTGGTTATAGTACTTTCTCTCAGAGATCAGAGATTGTTTCTTTTCTAAACATATCAAGCGGTGAAGACACAGAAGCACTCACCCCATTTAAGCTGCCCAGGTCCTTCACTTTATGTTCGTCTGTATTTGGCTCATAGTTGATGACCGCGTGCTGCTTGTCCACACTGCGGGACTGAATCACACAGAATCCAGTCAATCAACGCTAATCAAGGCTAATCCCAGCGCTTCAGATAATAATCCAGTGTAGATGAGGAAGTGACAGCTCAGAGGCTTGTGTCTGCAGGAGTGTTGTACCTGCAGCATCAGCTCACAGTCGTCCCTCCCCACGAAGATCATCTCCCTGGGGAGACGATGACGCGTCCCCCCGCTGCTCACCAGGAACCAGGAAGTCAGACTCATCTCTGCCTCACTAGCTCACCTTTGACCCCTAATGCATCCTCCTGAAAACAGGAACAGTGTTATCTATCTATCTATCTATGAGTCTATTCATGATCAATAAACAGATAAATGTCAGTGTGAACAGGCGAGAATGAGGCACGCTGCTTTACAAAATTACAGAAAAAAAACATCTGTGTGTGTGTGTCATCTGCACAGTTTCTATTTCAGGTATCACCCGAGGACACTGGCATGCCCATCTTTTGCTGTAGTGCAGCAAACAACATGAGAGAAGAACTGTAAGTGTAAAAAGACCAACAGTTTACAGATAGGCATCCTACTAAACTCCCAAATTAGAATACTCACCAGAGACGCCCACAAAACAAATTGGAGGAGTTAGATATTGTACAAAGAGAAGGAGGAAGTGAGGATGATGTGGGCTAAATTATGAGAGAGACAGCTAATTGGATGCTGTGCAGAACGTCAGAGATAGCTCACACACGGTCAAGACGGAGGCAGGAAGCGAGGCAAATCGACCGATAAGATAATGTTTTTCCTCGAAAACCCACATCTCTGCTCCCCATGATGCTCTCATATGATTCCCATTCAGTTGTCAGACTTCTCATGCACACGAAACCAGCACAACAGCTCTTTTCACTGAGACGAACAGCCGGTCCTCCTTCTGTCTGCAGGAGCATCATCAGCACACAGGCCTTGCTGACTCACGCTCTGGAGAAGCCATGGTTGAATTAGTGAGATGTAATTACGCACACTTTGTCATATCTGGGGCTCGTTTTTTTAGAGCATCAACTCGATCCCCTACCCCCCCCCCCCCCCCCCCCCCCCCCCCCTCTATGGCGGAATGGACGGTTAACCCTTTCACTGGCCTGGCTTCTAGTGACCCAGATTTCCCTTTTAGACGCTTGACCACGCACAGCTCCGTCCACTCTCCAAAGACATATCTGCACAATCTCCTCTGTAAGTGACAACACGTCAAGTGCGCCTGCAAGCGGCGGTGGCCGCTGTGTTCCAGTCGGACAATGACAGAGCCTGCACATTAGATGAGCTAGGCCGTGCCTCAGTGCAGCGGTGATATCGGGGAGGAACGTCTCAGGAACCTTATGATATACAAGGACCACGCACATTATGGTATAAATACATGTTTAGCTACAGTGTGTCTGTCGTGAATGCTTATTCCGACTTGCCATCTGAAGCGTTCTGATCCTTAACGTTCAGAATATCTCTCTCCATGTCCGCGCGCTCTTTACGCCTAATATAGGCTAATTTAGACAGATTTCGGATAACAGTTATCACGTGTAGTTGTAAATCAGGTTATGGAGGCTGTTTGCTGTTGTGCAGCCAAGGCTCTCCCGTTATGGACGACGTATGGGGTTTTTTTTTTTTTTTGTCGCACAAACACAGCGATGCTCATTTCCCCGTCGCCTCCATCCTCGGTGCAGAGACGGCGGCGAGAGACAAGAGGATCGGCCTGATATCAAATGAAACAGAGGAACAGAGATGAAACTCACCAGGTGCTCTACGGACAATCAGCATTCGATATGAGGTTTATGAACAACAGCGCTGCTGCTGCTGCAAGCCCGCTGCCCAGCCCAGCTCCGTCAACAGCACTGCGGCGTGGCCTCACGGTGGCGCTATGTGCTCGTACAGGAAGCGCACATGAGGTTATGTAATACTGAAAGTAAACGAGAGAGACTCACATTAGATTAGTAATAGGGGATTTTGGACAAGCAATATAATTAACGCAAAGCCTATATTATTATTAATGTCATAAATATTGTATCATATATATGTATTATTATATTGTAGAATAAGCATGGCACGCTGATTATCTTGTGTATCCAACACTTTAAAATGGAATTGGATGGTAGTATTAGCAATATTGTTTTGCTATTGGTTTTTCAGAATAACATTGTTGTGAGAGAGAGATTCAGCATCTCTGAACTTCAGAAGATGGTGTTTGTGTGGCCATTAAGAAGCACTAAGCTGTCCTCTATCTGTTATATTATTATTTGTTTTATTTATTTGGCTGTCAAGCATCTTGCAAGTGTAAATCTATAGAGTTTGTATTAGAATTGTCAATACTGCCAATTTGAGTTTCAATCAATTATATATTTGAGTATTAATATTTTTCTACAAAACTCATTTTTTCTGTTTTATTATAAATAATTATATGTATATAATTAAATAATATATAAATCAAAATATATACATATATATACAGTATATACAGTATATCCCAACTCAATGCTCTGTCTGACTGTTGGCTGGCAGCATGATTTGTATTGGAGTCAATCTGTAATAAAACACACTAGATGGCGCCAAAGCATTGAGCTGTGATGGCTTTTGGGGCCTGGTCAATTATGAGGCGTTCATGGCACCAACAAAAATAACTATAACTCGCACTATACAAAAAAAGAAGAAGAAAAAATCTACTGAAATCAAACCAAACGACTAGTTACTCTGTCTGGAATACCAACACCAGTAGCAGGTATATTTCTCACCAATAGGTGTGTGAATTATCTCTCCTGACTGTTGTTTATGAGCTCCATCTGTCTCTGTATTATATGTTCACAATATGAAACCAAACAGATATTAAAAAGAAAATGCTTTTAGGCCTATATGTATAATTTTTAACATTTACTTAATGAAGATGATTATAACAAGACTCGAGCTTGAGATTACCTTCATCTATCTGACGTGCATCGTTTTAGCTAAATACCCCTCCATCGCACAGCAGTTATTAGCCTTTTATTTATTTTTTTCATACTTCGTTGTTGCATTTATCATTAGTGGTGTCCCTGAAGGATGAAAACATTTAGCTATTTTTTTCTTGTGCTGCTATGGAAGATGAACATTATGCTTTCAAGCTTCTGCCAAAACAACAACAACCACACAATCAAAGCAGATGGAGAATTACAGCTATGCATAAAACAATGTGGAAATGAGTTTTGTCACAATTAGTTTACTCTTTTGGCTCCCAGTTTCAAATGTCACATTATTTGCCTGGTTGCATGTGATTTTACTGCTTGTGCTCCTGTTCAGTAAAGGCTATAAAAATCACAATAAAACTATAAAAAACTCAACAGCAATGCCAAATCATTTAAATAGGCTAGATATATTTTACATACAATACCTCAACACTATAACATAATATTGCATTGCAGTAACTTTCAGCAATGTGTTTTCTAATACCTCCATATGGCTTTATGCGTTCTAGGCTTTTATTTGGCCTGTTGGAGCCTCTTCTGTTAAGAGATGTGTCTGCTTATCTATCACATAGACAACCTGTCAGATGAAAACATTAAGATAAGCAAAGAAAACCAACCTCAGTTTCACTTTATAGTTTATTTTATACAGACTAAGGTGCATTGTTGATAGAGAGATATCCGATTTAACACCTTTAACACGCTAATAACACATCAAATCAAATACTGATATAAGTCAGAGGACATTGGATTCTAAATGTAGCCTCAAATCTATTTTTAGAAGCCCATTTTTCCTCATTTTTATTGATTAGTAATACAATGATTCCACAATTGGATCATTTTATATTAATATTAATTTGTATCTCACTCTATATGTGTTAACATTTGTACTGTGGATAAAAACCAAAGCAAGGAGATCCACTTTATAGGCTTTAGCATTCATCCACAGACGGTTCAGAAAGTTGTGTTGGAGCATCTTTAACAGCTTCCCCTCATTAGTCCCTCATTAAAGCTTAAATTTAAAAACAACAACCACAAAATCAAATACATTGCATCGTACTGAAATGGCAAAAAAAAAAAAGAATGATATAAGACATAATCATACTGAAATAAATACACTTTATCCCACCTTCATGTCACAATCTCAAGTCTACGCTGTAAATTTACATAGTACATTAATATTCATATCAGCCTGAAAATAAACTAATAAATATGAATGGAGCAGTAAAGCTGGGTTTATTACTCCACTTCCCTGCTACAGCGCTGTTTGGTTCATGCGCTTTGCTCCTCCACTTCCTCCCCCCCCCCCCCCCCCTCTCTCTCTCTCTCTCTTAGCCCAGCCCCCTTGATCCCCTCTGTCCATTGGTGTCTTCGGGGCCTCTCTTCTGTTTCCCCCCCTCCTTCCCTTCATAGGTAGTCCATAATGAGTGTCCATTGGTTTTTATTACGGCTTGTCCCCCTCCCACTGGCCGCCTTCGCCCTGCCCATGTTTTCTGTGTCTCAGTCCGTCCATCTCCTGACGTTCAAGTTCGCAGGAACGTCACGTCCGCACTTGAACTTGCAGCTCAGGGGGGTATCGCTGTACCCCCATCACTCTCTCTTTGCGAAAAAGTCATGAAGAGGTCCGCACAGCCCGTAGCGCGCGACGCATCACCCTCTGTATGATCTGCAGTTCTTTTTTTCCTATTCGGATGTCAGAGGCATCAATGAAGATATTTCATTTGGAGTCTACCTTGTATTGACGGATTTCCCAATGTGAACTCAGCCGAAAAGCCACCACTAAACCAACATGTCTCGCCGCAAGCAAGGCAAACCCCAGCACTTGAGCAAACGGGAGTTTTCGCGTAAGTGGAGATTAATCGCATTTTGACTTAATTTAAGCTGTTTGTCTCCTCTCAACGGGCTTTTCTTACGCACAGGGCAACTTCCTCGGGGAATTTGAATAGGTAGGAGACGGCCACGCACGGACACACCGCTGTCCTGAGTGAAATGACCAAAAACGCGAACATACCCAAGACTACAGGTTCTTTAACATTGATTATGGGATCATCTGGTGGAACTTTTCAAACAACGTGACAGAGAGCTTCAACTTGTGTAGGTTAACCGTGTTGTATAACGTAGCCCACAAGGTTTCTTTCGCCATTAAAGGGCATGCATGGGCTTTATGGCCAGGGACCTTTGCCTATATGAAGGCAGCGCAAACCTCCTCCTGCTGCCATTCCGCTCAGAAGTTTTCCAGGTGAATCGCGTAAAGCTATTCCACCACAACAACGCACGTACTTCGTTGTGTTGTTAGAATGTATTTCCAGATGTTTGAGCCGGTTTGTACACCGGGAAGTGGTGTTTACATGCCCACTTGTCTACAGCGCAGAAACCTCGTGTGCGTTGTAGGCGGAATAGTGTCTGTGTCACAAATCCCTCTCAGCTGCTGTTTTAATATCGTGTTTTTAATGCGCAGTATGTTATTTAGCCTCATTATCGGACAGATGCTGTATAAATCCACGTGAATTCCCCGTGCGCGATGCTGTTTTACAACTGTGGGAGAGGAAAGCAGGGAAGTCGCTTTACGCGCGATTGTGCTAAAATCATAGGGCATTGATTGAGGTTGAGTGATATGATTTCCGCCCTGTCCAGACGCGTTTATGTTTGCTGGAGACTTATTTCCCACCCCTAGGCTGATAACAGCAGGGACTGCTTCATTAAAACACGCTCATGGTCAGCAGTGAATGCGGAGACGTCTCCAAATATATTTAAGTTAGAAGAGGAGATAAGAAGCCCCTTTATTTCATTTTGTTCTTAATTCTTTTTGTAGTAGATGTGTCTCTGCACGCTGTTCCCATTTCGGTTGAAACCAATTATGCTCTCGCAACATGAATGCCTTCATTTGAGGTGTAATTGTCAAAAGGTTTGCCAGTGGGGGGCGCACTATGATTGTAGTCCTGTAGGCCATTAATGAACTTGAACTACTTTATGTCTGTGCTGCTTGACCAAGCCCATGAAGAGGATCGTTTTAGCACAACTAAGTGATTGTATATTCGATGCTCATGGTTTCTAAAGGAGGAAAAAAAGAAACTGAAATATTCAGAATATTCAAAGAAAATGCAGCCAAAGCAAGTGTTTTAGAGACAAGCAGTTATAGTGAGTATAGTATATATGTTTACGTACTATTTACAAAAATGTACACTTAAAAATATATACTTTCCATTCCCTGGCGAGGTTTTATTTAGCCTAAATCATTTTTATTTGTGGCTCTGACCCAGATCTTTGGAGTTCAGTTACAATTTATCTGGCATAATAATTATGTTTTTAAATATTCATACTCATTTGGACAACAAAATCCTACAAAATCCCACTTTATATTATCTTGTTTTGGGGCCAATGTTGAGCTGTCATCACGTTGCAAAGGAACATTTAATTACGTATTTATACAGGCAGAGGAAATTAAGCTAAATGCTCGATGCATTTTATTTTTTTTATTCCATTTTAACATAAAAAAAATCCCCTGAAATGAAATGATTGATTCACTGTTATAACAAGGAGCCATACACATCTAAAATAGCAAATGAAGAGGCCTCATGATTTTCCTGGTTGTGAAACAGACTCACTGGCCTAAACTACTTTAAATTCTGCCGCAGTCAGATGTCTGAGAAAATGATTATATTTTAGTTTTGAAAGTTATTCAC
Organism: Anarhichas minor; assembly: GCF_050575085.1. Classification (NCBI taxonomy): domain Eukaryota; kingdom Metazoa; phylum Chordata; class Actinopteri; order Perciformes; family Anarhichadidae; genus Anarhichas; species Anarhichas minor. The sequence goes on from NW_027466458.1 coordinate 7,210,890, forward strand.
ATCACTCTTGCGTGGCATCAAAATGAGATTATTTGGTTTGAAGAAAATCTTTCCACCTAACCCAGCCTCACACACCCCGCCTATGTCCATGGCATAAGCAGGTTAAGATAAGCTCCAGTAAAATAGGGGCAAATTCCCTCATATTTAATGCAGTTGAACATACAGGTAACAGGGCCTATCTTGCATAGTCTCTCACCACCTTCTCGTCTGACCCAACATGGAATTAAAGGTTGAACCGGCGGCAAGAATTCATCACATCTTATCTCAAAATCCCAGTCGGGGCGCCCAATGTCGTTTACCGTGTGGCTAGATTACTTCTTTTAAAATGCTCTTTTTCTTTTCTCTCTCTGTCTCTCTCTCTCTCTCTCTCTCTCTCTCTCTCTCTCTCTCTCTCTCTCTCCCTCCGCTAGTACTTCAGGGACCTACTCCACATCCAACCCCTCAATGTCTAACCTTGGTTCATGAGATCCCAGCACTTTTAACGAAATGGGGTCCAATCATCTTGAACTCAAATTAGAATCTATTTTTTGATTCTCAGAGGTGTTAGGTTCATTAAAAAAGCGAGATTGGCAGCACAATAAAGAGGGTCAAGCAACTTAATCGTTTGGCTGCTGCCTGCAAGCTGAACATGTCAGTCCTCATCGAAGTAGTCTGTGTGCTCTTTCTGTCTTTCTTTCTTTCTAGAAATATTTTTATACATATCTTACAACCTGACCTTATTCCTATGTCCTATGTCTTGATCTATTGTAGCAAGGAAGGACACACTGATGTGCCTTTCCATTGCCTTTCCTGACACATTTGTTTACCAGCTCTACAGAATCACAACCTCTCTCTGAACTCACAATCCTCTTTCTTATCTGTTTGTGCAGCTGAGCCGCTGTCAGGTGTTTTACCAGAAGAAGACTCTCAGGACTTCCCCAGGCTGGGAGTGGTTCAGGGTGAGCCCCTAAAAGGGGACCAGGACCTGCTGACCTGCGGCCAGTGCCACTCCCGCTTCCCCCTGGCTGACATCCTGCTGTTCATTGAGCACAAACGGAGGCAGTGCCACGGGAGCCTCTGTATGGACAAACCTCTGGACAGGCCACCGTCCTCCCCGCTCGCCTCTCCCCTCTCCACGTCCTCCTCGCACTCGCGGACCCACCATCAGCACCCGCGGAGGGTGTGTCGCCCCGTGGAAGTGGCCGTTCAGGTGTCACCGCAGGATGAGGATTGTTTATCTGCACCCTTGCAAGGAATAATCCCCAAGCAGGAGAATATCACAGGTAAACACAGTGGGAGCTTAAAATGGCTGCCACACAAGAGCAAACAAATGAGCAGGAAAAACAAATGCAGGCAGTGAGTCTTTAAGGTCTACAGGTGTGGAGCAGGTCACACTTCTCCAGGTTCATAGAGAGTTTATTTCAGTTTTATTCAGAAGGGATGCTCTCTCAGATTCTTCTTTGTTTCTTGCTGTTGGTAGGGATTGCGGCCGTTCTGCATAACCAGAGTGTGAAAAATCTGCCGCTGCATATAGGAGCTGTGAATGTCCCTCAGCTGCGCCATGAACCCACACGAAGACCAGCCGGAGCTGGAAATGATTGTGAGAAATGGAAACATTTGCAGATAGTGAAAAAGACACACACAGACAAAGAAACAGACTATGAAAGAGAGGGAGAGAGCGAGAGAGAGAGAGAGAGAGAGAGAGAGAAAGATGCATTTCTTTCGGGTTTGTTGCTGCATCACAGATGTGCTCAGATCCTGTGGTCCCCACGTTCTCTCTCATGTGGTAGTGAGAGATGTGTCTCTATCCCTCCCTGGCTTATTACACCGCCATATCTCTCCTTCCCTCAAATATGCGCCTGTGAAGCCTCACTCTGATGCTAAAATTAAAAAGCGATAGAAAAGAATGTAATTATGCTGAACTGTCAAGGAAGAAGCGTTTATTTGAGGAACCCTACAGCCACTAATTGTCAGTGTTTTTCTTGATTTGAGTAATTAAGGACTTCTTAAGGCGGCTGGTCGGTTTGTTGTTTGTCCACCGGGGCTAAATGAGGCTGAAGTGAAAACATGAGTCTCTGTGCAAACAAGCGTGTGTCCCTTATGACTGATTTTACAGAGTGGAGTTTGATTCTGACCAGCCTATCTGAATGTTTATTCATTTCCTTTAACATATCCAATATCATGTGCCAGATTGGGATGATTGCCTGGGCAGATTTAATTTGAAGCCAATTCAGGCTAAATGCACGGAGAGCAGTGCTCAATAATGTGCACTGCTGTTCTGTAGTATTCAGGGCTGCAGCTTTGCAGACGGCTTTGTAAAGGGACGACTGCTATCTGTTGTAAACTAGTCAGCCCGCTATCATACAAAATGACCACTGTTCAATTGTGTGCAGTTTCTTAAACATCTGCCCTGAGTATGAGCACCCACACACGGACACGCGCACACACATCCTCACACACTAAAACACCCAACATGCCTCTTGGCCGTGTCAGCTGTTCGGACATGCTTTTCTGTGCTCATTTAGATCATCATGCAGTGGATTTCACATGATATAAGGTCACTAGCATTGTGAGGAGAGCTTTATTTATAGGCCTTATGTCTCTTGGCATTGTGTAACTCTCAGGCTTCGCTTGATAACGTGATGCGTAGATTAATTTGGTTGTTTCGTGACACTTTGATTGATAGTGTTGTAACGCTGATATAACATTTTTTTGTGTAAAACCAAAGATAACGATTTGTGGTCAAGATTACAGATAAAGAAAAAGGAGAACCCTGCAAAAGATTTTTGGGGGTAAAACAGCTGTGCAGGATAGACCACACGTCAGTCACATATGCATAAAAGCCAGCCTCCCCCGCCTCTGTTTTCTATGTCAAAGATTGATGGATACAGACTGGCAGTGCCAGCGCGCCACCCCGTGCCCCATATGCTAGCTGCCATGTTCTCTCACCCTGCTCAGTTAGATGCCGACACTGAGATGATGCATCTCAATACATACTGTCCCTACACACTGTATCTCTGCCAGACTGGCTTCATGTCCAGTTTATTCCAGGGGAGTGTATTATAAGTTACACCCTTAAATATTTACTGCATATGCATTGTGTACACTCAAATGAATATGACCCTTACACTCCCCACCCTCCTCCTGAAATGTCATTTTGACGCAGATGGATTAGGAAAGAAGCTGCTGGACTAAAGGAGCTGACACCCAGGATGGTTGAACTTGGAGGTGGGGTGGAGGGGTTGAGGGTGTATGTGTGTGTGTGTGTGTGTGTGTGTGTGTGTGTGGGGGGGGGGGGGGGGGGGGGTGTCTGTAATACACCCAGAGCCGGAGATGAGGCTGTGCCTCTCGGTCTCCGTCTTTGGGACAGCTGAGGCCGTCTGGGAGTCTCATGGCTGCAGCTGGGGCTGGGGTCTGCAGTCTGGAGCTCTGGGCCGTTAGAAGAGGGCAGAGCAGCCTGCGTGCCATCATTTGCATGATAAACAATTTAAGATATGCATAGGGACACCGTCGCTTGTCTCCAGATTATGGATGGCCCAGAAAAAGAGCAGATGACGGTTTCTCACACAAATTATGTGACTGCAGTGTAGAACTGGATTTATGTCACAGGATATAACCACTATTAAGCAGGCACACTGGTGAAGGGGATGCATAGTTTTAATTTGCATTCACATTCATTATTGCACGGGCTAAATTGTAAACAGGGCAATAAATGATTGTTTGGTCTCCCTGCATTGAGTAATTGGAGCAAGATGCTTTTCATTGTTATGATTGAGGATGCACTATCATGTCCTCTGTACCGTAATTAGTAATTTTACAAAATCGTTTCTCTTCACTACATTTTACGAGTGTGGTTCCACATTCTTGTGCTCGTATTGCTACATAACTGTGGCCTGTATTTATCCATCCCAGCATTAGCACCTTTTGCATTCTCGCCAGTGTAGCCATGTGTGTTAATGAGGCCATTGTAGCCGCTCAAACCGACCACTATCTCACACTTCTGCCTCTTTCCAGCACACTGCCTCTATTGTAACCTGGACTCTGAATCAATACTGAGTTAATTATGGCAGCCACCTTTCCCCTTTTTTTTTCCTCTATGAGGAAGAAAACATTCGAAACAACCGAGCGGTATTTCTTGTAACACCTCTCTGTGGCTGGAGAGTGTCTTCATGCAGCAGCTTGCCTGTCCTGTTTGTCCCTGTGTGTTGTGGAGACAAAGGTATTTAGCAGGCTCCCTATTGGCACGGTGCCACCTTTCTCCAAACCACCACAGCCCCCCCGACACACACACACACACACACACACACTCCCTCATAAGCACACACGTATACACACTGGGTATCTGTCAGGCAGAACTGGGGGGCTGGGCAGTGCATGGGGAGTGTGTGTGTGAGTGGCGGGGGGTGAGAGGCGTCTTAGTAGTGATATCTTTTTCTAGTGTGTATGTGCGTGCATACCAGTCGCTTTGCGAGTCCACATGTGGTGTGTGCCTTTGTTTCGGTGATCACTTTAATTGATACTGAAAAGGCACAGATGCATGCTGTTGTAATTATTGGACTCCAGCTAATATTATCAAGATAAGCACTCCATTGTCTGTAAAAACTGACTCTAATTTGATCCTACAGTTGCTCTGGGCTCTGATGAAATCGGTCCTATTTTTGGCTGTGGGCTCCACAAAGTTTTAATGAAGGTGAACAGGAACGGTTTTTAGGATGAATTTTTCATGGAGGACATTTTTGTATTCCAAAGCCAAACTCTAAACACCCACGAATGTTGTCGGCGGCGATTCGGCAGCCTTTGTTGTTGGATTGAGTGTTAGTGGCTGTGGCTGCATTCAAGTGCTAAAGTCTAGTGGATGTTTACATCCCGAGTGTGGATGCGGTGTTAAACTAATGTATGTGCATATGTGTGCACGTGTGTGTGTGTATGAGTGTGGTTTTGACCACTTAAACTGTTTATAGCTTTCCGTATGTGTGTGTGAGAGAGAAAGAGTGTGTGTCGGGCTGTTTGTTAAAGCTTTACTACTCTGGGCGTGCAGGCTCAACATGAAAGGGTCTTTGACTTGGCAAGCCTCGCCTGAGGACACCCCTCTGTGGACCCTGCCAGGCCAGACTTGGCACAGAGCTCTGGGCTGGGCCTAAACGTGTGTGTGCGCGTGTGTGTGTGTGTGTGTGAGAGAGAGAGAGAGAGAGAGAGAGAGAGAGAGAGAGAGAGAGAGAGAGAGAGAGAGAGAGAGAGAGAGAGAGCGAGAGCGAGAGGAGGTGTATCTGTGTGTTAAAGCAATGTTTTGTGGGTTTAGGAAGCAGAACTTATGTTGAGGTGGCTGTTATGTGTGTGACTGACAGCGGGAGTGTGTGTGTGTACTTAAGGGTAGGTATGTGTGTGTTTGTGTGTGCTGTCCTTAGGGCTCCTGGCTTGGGCTTCCTGTGTCTCTGTTTGTCTTCTAACAACCACGGTACCACAGCCTCAGGCCATTCAGGTGGAGGCTAGTTCAAGTATGCACACACACACACACACACACGGACACACACAAGCATGCACACAAAAAGAAGCGTATGTATTTGCATACTCCCTCCCACAAATGTACACAGACAAACCTGTTTTATAAACACAACAATGCCCCCAGATACACACACACACACACACCCACGCTCACACGCACACACACATACAGTGTAAACCCCCTCCTGTGAACCTGTGTTTTGTCTGTAATAAATGTGTTGTGGCAGAGGCCCCATGATGTGTTGTGAGTTGATGAGATCTGTCAGAAACATATGATACTTATTTTAGCCCCCTCCCCTCTGTTTTCCATCTCGCTGTCTTTTTCTCTCTCTCCTTTCCTTTCCTCTGTCTCCCTATCTCTCCTTCTCTCACTCATACTCTCCCCCCCCAGTGGTTCATCTTGAGGGACTGGAAAGTTTTGGCTACATTAGCGTGTCTACACCTCTTAAAGGCTTCCAAGATCCACTCATTCTCACTCCAGCAGATTTGGCTGCAGAGCAAGCCAGAAGACACACACCCACATACACACACGCACACACACAAACACACACACTATTTGCTGCCTCTTCTACTGTCAAACGAAGCTATACGACAGAAACAACCTTGTTTGTCCACAGCCACGTCATGCGAGATGAAAAGGTATCCTCAGAAATGAGCGTGTCCTGCCGCTGTCCTGTCAATAGCGTGGCAGGCAGTCACATCACAGGGTCAGGGGTCACCTGACAGCGTCAGGGCCTGTCACGCCAGCCGCCGGCTGCACCACCTGCAGGTTAATGACTTTATTTTTAGACAGAACAGAAACAGAGAAGAAAAAGTGTTTTTGATACAGCTGTGGCTCAGGAAGTGGTGGATGAGAGCAAAAAGGACTGAAGGGGTATTTTAGGAAGTAGGCAGGTTAGTCGGGGGTGAGAATGGGAACAGAGACTTCAGCAAAGTCATTTTCTTTTTCTTCTTCTTTTAAAAAAACATAATCTTCCCTCTTTCCTTCATGTCCTCGTTTAGGTCACTGTTTGATTCCGATCCACATTTAATTATTTTGTGTCTTCTGTATCGTATTATCACCTCCCGTATTCAGTATGTCAGCTCAACCTCTGCTGTTCCTATTGTGACTCTAGTGTTTTAAGCTGTGGTGCTGAAGGACCATTGCTTTGTCTTTCTCACGCCCATGGTGATAATGCTGAGGCCAAGGGAGAGCCACAGTGGCGAGGGCGTCATGTTAGTCTGAACCCACTGATCCCGGTCACTATCTGTCTCTGTGATGTTTCTTCCTCTACTATCTGTCCCACTGCAGGTCCCAGCGCTGGGCTCGGCCTGTCAGACTGTGCCTGTCTATGGGTGCGTGTTTGTGCGAGTCTGTTTGTACCTTTTGTGTGTGGCTGGGTGGTCGTCTGCAGCTGTGTCTTGCTAGCCTTATCTCAACCAGAGAGATACAGGACAGAGAGAGGGCCCCTGCCACTGGCGTTGCACTCGTGAAAACTCACAGCCCTCTGTGTGTGTGAAAGTCTCAGAGGGCTTTAGTGCGTCCATGAGCATGCAAACCAAGTCTGCCGCTGCACTTTTTCATAAATGTGTACTAATAGGTTGCTGTATTCCTCAGGGGGGGTTTGTGTTTAAAAGCTCATTGCCTCCTAATAGCTCAAGTTACATTTGATCTTACATTCAAATCCCACGTCTTTTAAATGATGATCAGAAGATAGGGCCTCATTCATTTTTAAGAGTGTTAATTTGGTTATTAGAATCACTTTAGGCTATATGGTGATGTTGATGTAACTGTAGTTTGCGCTTGGCACAAAGGCATGCAGGCACGAGTTGGCAGCCCAATGAGATCGACACACACCGTCATTACTTATGCACAGATGCATGCACATTGCACACACATACTTACACCTCCATCCATCCCCCACACCAAACTGACCCCCAACCCCCACAGCGCACAGACACACACACACACACACACACACACACATTCATAAATGCACACTCCCGTCCCAGGCACCCTTTACTTTTGCAGGCTGAATCTCACTGATAACATGCTGGCGCCCTCATTTAAATTTGAAGCGCTTCTTTAATCTTCAAAGGCCTGATTGCTTTATGAATATGCATGGACTGAGCTGACTCTCAGTTCATTACCTTGTTGTAAATTCTAATGACCATTAGGGCCCCGCGCGGTAATTGCCAATTGTTTTGCATTTTTGATTAGCCCATTACTGGAGCGCATTCTGAACATGTCTGCCCTGCCTGCCTGCCAGGCCACGGCAAGAAGCAGCAGGAGGGAGGGAGGAAGAGGAGAGGAGGAGAGGAGGAGAGAAAAAAGGGAGAGCATCTAAGGGAAGGTAGTGTGAGGGGCAGTGAAACAGGATTTAGACAGCAAAAAATATGGACGCTTGGCCCAAAATGTTAGTTTTGTTTAGGGAGCAAAGCAGGGTGAGCTCGAGGGGGATAAAAGACACAATGCTAGAAATGTAGAACTGGATGTTCCCCAAACAAGCTCCATCCAGCTTGTTTCTGCAGAGCTTGAGTGCAAGAGCGTGTACCTTGATGCATTTATGTCAGCATGGTGCGTTTGTTGACTGTGTGCGCCTGTGTACATGTCCAAGTTTGCGTGCAGTTGGGTGAGTTGGATGGGGCGGGTGGTGTGCTGGGAGCGGTGGGGAGGTTCTGGTAGTGCATCCCAATGCAGGCCGTGCCCGGGACTTATGAAAGATTGATGGCTCCTAGCAGAATGGCATAGCCCTGCTACAACTTGATAACATCTAATGGATAATTTAGCGCTCTAAAACCGGCTGGCTGGTCCCCTTCTCTAGCAGGCAGGAGAGGACAGCAGCTGCTGGGCTTTTGGGGCTGCTGTGTGTCGGAGAGATACCCGAGGACAAGCAGGAAGAAGAGGAAGAAAGGAAGTGAAAGAGAAAATTCGAGCGAGCATCTGTGTGACCATGACGTGAGTCTCTCTCCCATGCCAGGAGTGAGCTTGTGGTGTCCAGGAAACTCTCTGGCCCCTAAATTGCATTAACTTGTAAATATTCCTGAAATAGGCAGCGTCGGGTGGGAAGAGGAGCTGGAGTCTTTGCCTGCTCAGGACCTATAGCTATATTTCTGGATATCTTCCAGCTTAGGTCGAGTGGAAACACAGCAACAATTAAATTATATTTAATTTAAAGAAATCTAAAACAAATAATGAATGCCACCATAGAAACAATGGTGTCGCACTGAAGAGCTCCACATAGTCTAGAAGGTAAAAGTCTACTTATTGTCAATTAATTGCAAATACATAATTAGTAACGCCTTTCAAAATAATGAAGAAAAAATTGATCCAACAGCAACACAAGCTACCGCCTTCACTATTATTAGAAGAAGGCATGAAAAAGACTGGCTCTGAACTCTATCGTTTAGTTCAGCCCATGTGACATTTCACCATGCTCTTCTTCTTCCTACTTGCTGCCACCCGTAATGAGCAGAAAATAATGCATGGAATACCACATCACTTGGGAAAACACCTGCCACCGAATATTTCCGTATCAGACCTGTGCTTGAATGCGGAAAAAGACTACCTAGATAATTGAACCCATAAATGTTGCAGGATCCATGTATGAACAGGGCTTCTCTCTTCTTCTTCTCTTTCTCTGTCTCTCTTGTGTACCATTCTTAATCTCCATAGTGTTTACACACTTCTTCTAGGCCTACTGTCTGTCTCTTATTCCCATACTATTAAGATGTTGACAGTTTGGTTAATCGTCCCGCTGTTTGACTTCAGGGGAATCGGAGAGGGGTCAGCGGAGTCCGTCTCCGAGGTGTGGAGAGAAAGTGGCCCACGCGTGCATGCTGTTCTTCGCTCCGTTGCGTGCCTCCGTGTCATGAGTTTGTCTCGTTTTAACAGGAGGGGGGGGGCATTGGCAGAAGAGATGAGGGTGGGGGTCTGTCTTTGGGGCCACAAACACAATGGGGAAATTGTCCAGCTCAGGATCAGGAAGAGCAAGTAGCTAGTCAGGGTTAGCAGGCTTGCTGGCTGGTCTATGTCCAGCCTGTGTATGTTCACACACACACACACACATACAGATTGAGAAGGAGAGAGAGAGACGTAGCAGCAACAGCAGCAACAGAGCCCACTATGGCCAAAGGAGTCTCAGGCAGACAGCATGATAGATGGCTTTGTTAAAGGGTCCCAGGGTGTCCCCTGAACTTGAAGCACTCTGTTTATCTTGAATAGGAGAAGCCCAGAGTGTTGGGGGGCAGTGAGGAGGAGGAGGAGGAGAGGGAGAAAGGGAATGATATAGCTTTCAGGGGAAGGGAGAGAAAGGGAGTGGAGGAGGCGGGAGAGGGAGAGCGAGGGCCTGTATCTGGGCAGTCCTGGCTGGGGGTTGGGGAGGTTAAGGGGGGGTCGTGAGCAGGCATGGCTGCTGGAGAGACAGAGGGGAGGGGAAAGAGGGGGGATGGGGCAGCTCTCGTAGTGGCTGTCCATTAACAGATGAACTTGGCAATGGTCCAGGCCTCAAAGGTCTTGGGAGACAGGCACACACTCACACACACACACACACACACACACACACACACACACACACACACACACGCACACACACACACATACACACACACACACATGCAGATACAGACACACACATGGATGCACACTTCCCTGGTACCTGCTGACTGTAGATGGAATGCCACCATGGTTCTTTTTTGTCCAGAGGCGAAAGAGGACACGTCTCTGGTTCACCTATGTCAGAACCAGTTCAGACCGGTTAGCCATCCAGGCCGAAGGAGGCAGACGGACCGGCCCCGTTGCCCGGCCCTCCTCTCTCTCTTTCTCTCTCTCTAGCTCGCCTCCTCTCATCATCCTCCTCCTCTGTTTTCCAAGCTTTAGAGGAGGAAACAGAGAGAACCTCTAACCTGAGGGCACAGGACAATGCGGAGGATAGAAAAAAGAAGCGAGGGAGCGTGGGAACAAAGTGAGAGACGAATGGATCTGCTCGTAAACAGGGTGGGAAGAGGAGGGAAAAGTGTTTGGTTGTTGTTGGTGCTCTCCTCTTGATGGGGCAACATGAGCTTAACACCGCCGCTGCTATTGTGTACTGACAACATTACAGCAAACATGACAGTGGTGAAAACTGGGGGAGAGAATTTGATATCGAAGATGTACATAATGGACCGTTGTGCCGTGTGGGCGAGGAACCTTCTATTTCAGCTTTACATGCGTGAATATATACCCGTGGATCCATGTATCATACATATACACATGTGGCAGTAATGGAAATCGTGTCTCTGAATGTGTTTGTGTCTTTGTACGCCATAAAATATGGACGCAGATCCTCTCCTAATTACGACTCGGATGTGTCCCTTGAGTTTTGAGAGCAGGCTGTTCACCATTCCACTTCAAATGCTTTCAGCTCACGCACAAACTCTGCCTCGAGATGGCAGATCAGAAAGCTCCGTCACATCATGAACATCTAAAGAATTCGAGTAACCGACGGTTTATCTCGGCAGGATTGTAGAAATCCTTAATTTGAGTCCCCCGTTTAAGCTTTAACTATCATTTGTCTTCAAATCAAATTGTTACTGCGATCGATTTGAACATTTGCAGTTATGGACACGCACACCGTTACGATACCAAGTAAAGGGGAGAAAATGTGATCACGACTAAAGCAGAAGTGAACATGAACTGCTGAGGTGAGAAAAGTGTGAAACTTGTGTGAAAGGTTGTTGTAGAGAGGTTTATGTAAGAAAAGGAGTGGATTAGGTGTTGGCTTTCCAGTTAGCCTTGCAGGTGTCTCTCTCTCTCTCTCTCTCTCTCTCTCTCTCTCTCTCTCTCTCTCTCTCTCTTTCTGTCCTCACTCAGGGCCTTGTGGTCTATGATTATGATAAATGGACACAAAGCCATTGAGAAGTTGATTCATCTTGTATCAAATATCGTCATATTTTTTTCTTTCCTTTGATTCTTTGAGGTTTGGTAGACATTTATAAATGTAAACGTGTAATGAATGTAAAAACTAGGCGTCGCAAAAGGTGTCAAATATCTAAATTTGGCATCGCATGCTTGTTGAGATCTCTAGGCTTCCTTACTTATTCTTTGTTCACATATTTCCTGATCTAAATCAGGAAACTTTAAGCAAAGGTATATGTTTAACATTGATGCATTGAGCATCAATTTTGTCAAAGTGAGAACATCCAAAGACATCCGTATTACTTACCGTATTCCTCAGAGCATCAACAACACAGGACACACTGCATTTTAATTTTCGGTTGTTCTCCCGTCTGCCATTTCCGCTACTGGGGATAGAAACAGCATAGAACTAACTACGATTGATGCTTTTTAGATAACTAGGGATAGCTACCGATATAAAACAAAAGCGCTATCCCCTTCCTGTTTTGGTTGTGACAGGGCTGACGCATTGTCTTTGTGCCCTAAATCTAGCCTTCATTTTTCCGGGAGATTGCGACTCGGTGGCAGACGGAATTGCAAAGTGAATCGGAGACTTAAAGGGACCCAATCTAAATGCAGAGGGTGTCATTATTCTATAGCCATTACATAGCTCAATCAACATTTACTTCATAATGATAATTTAAAGCAAAAAAAACTTTGTCTATTGCCACTTTAATGTTTATATTCCTCAAACCATGGTATTGCATCCCATCCTATCCGAGATCATTAAAAAACACCCATCACTATGCCCACAACTGCATGTCCAAACCTGCCAAAACTCAAATAGATGATGATCAGCGGATGTCTGGTGCATCGTGGTTAATGTCTCCGAGGGCCTCCTACTCACATGTGATGTTAAATCAAAGGACAGTTGTGATGCATCCTGCGTCATCTTGATTGAGTGACTTTTTATGTATAAATTCATCACATGCATGCTGCGGGGCATAACAGGGATAATGTGTGTTTGCGCATGTCTGTGTTTGCATGTGTTTATGTGTGTCGCCATGTAAATGCATGCAATCACATTTGCATATGTATTTCACACATACTCACGTTAATTTGTTATTTATAAAGAAGGTTCTTCTTTTCATCTTCCCCTTTTTCTGTGCTATTTTCTTCCAGCCCTCCAGCTCAGAAACAGTCTTTTCCAAAACTCTTGCGTGGCTACTTTGGTGCCGAAGCCAACTAAATATCTTGCTTCTCTCTGTGTGTGTGTGTGTTTGTGTGTGTGTTTGTGTGTGTGTGTGTGTGCGTGTGATGATGGCTGTTTTTATAATGCCCCCCTGCAAATTTGCATATGTATATGTGCAGATTGTACGAGAACAGCTCTCACACTTGGAGCAGTTGGATGGGGAGGGTGATGGGGGCCGTTGCAAGGGTTATGTGTATGTGTGTGTGCGTGTGTGTTAAAGGGGGGTCGTGTTGACGCTTTCACCCCCCCCAGACAAAGCCGGCCACTACTCCCAGATGGTAGTCTGCTCTCTTCGGCCATGTGTCTAGTTTGTGTGTGTGTGTGTGTTTCTGGACAGACACAGATACAAAGAAGGAGAGAGTGAGACATTTGTGAGGAAGACCTTGTGTGGAGGAGATGCAGAGGATGCTGATGGTGGGACGCAGAGCGTGTCATATGCACTTTGGCATTTATGTGTGAGAGTGTGAGACTTAATGGACTTACAGCTTCATGCAGCATCCTTTGCACGATATGACTAAAAGCAACCTTGTGTGGTCTGCTATGTTGTCTGTGCCTTGTTCAAAATGCATAATGCAAGACAGATGGAAACAAAAGAGAGGTAAACATAAGAAGAGAAGCTGTGCATTATGAGGAAAGGAGGAAAGGGAAGAACAGAGGTAAGGCTTGAGGATTCTTTGTCTCAGTGACCTAGCGTAGAGATGTCCATAGACGTCATGCTAATGGGGTCAGCATTTAAGAGAAGGCGTCAGGATTATGTTTACATCAACTGTTTGCTGGACAGTGAGACAATGAATGAGTTGACTGTCATTTATTGTGGAGAACATGACATGAAATGAGCTTGATTGAATTTCAGAAAGTCGTATTCCAGATCAAGTTAGGAGAGCAAGAAGGAAGAAGCGCGAATGATCCGTTATGAGATGATACATAATTTGTGCATGTGTCTTTCCGATGTCAGGTGTAAAGTCTTCAGCTTGGGAAATAGCTGTTAGAGCGCACAGGTCGCGATGTTCAATCTGAAATCCCACCTAAGGGCTCTGTCTAAATGCTGCTGTCCTCTGGGGCCGTATGTTAAAACAGGCCTGCAGCCCTGTTTCGAAGGAGGCTATCTATCGCTTGGACAGACTCCAGCCTCTCTGACCTTGATGTTTGTTTTCCTTGTATCCCCAGACATAAACATGGCTCTCGCATGCAGACACACAGACAGACAGGAAGTTAACCTCTCTGATGTCTTTCTCTTGCGTCTGGTTCCTCGGTGAACGCCGGGCAGACGTACTGGGTTTGAAAATGTGCCCGTGCATGAGTACGGCATCTTGTGAACTCAAATGGTGTGGGAATTTTTTTAGTGTAGATTTCTTCACCCCCACACCTCCGGCCCTGGCCCTTCCTCTCTCTGGTATACCTGTCAGAATGGTTCTCTATCATTCTCATTAAAGCAAAGCCCTTCTCCTTTTTTCTTGACCAGGTAGTATTTTGTTATCAGACAAGAAATCAGACTCCCTTATGACAACCCTTTACCCCATAGTTCAAAGTGCCAAGATAATCATTCTCTATTTATACCTTTTATTGAGGCAAGCCCTTCTGTGCCAGCGAGCGGTCTGGCAGGGAACGCTTTCCATGCTGGACATGCCCTGTTCTCCCCAGGCTCTGGTACTGCTGTGGTCTGCCAAGTCACAGGGCCAGATTGCCTGTAATAGGCCTGCCATTTCCCTCTCATCATCTGTCAGCACTCTGGATCCAACTACAGGGTCCAAAGAGGACTACCACTCTCCAATTAAAAAGGTTAATTTGCCCTCGCCCATCCCCCCCTCTATAGCTTTCCATGTCTTCATTAGTACTCATTTGTGCTTCTGTGTTGCCATTCCCTTTGACTTTTCCTTTCTGTTTTCTGTTAGTTGCCTTTTGCAAACAGTGTTTTACAAGGAAAAGGTAAGGGTGAGCGGCTATCAGCATATTGTTTTCTGAGTCAGCATGTTTATTAAATTGTTGAAAGTGCAAATTTTTTTATAGCTTCTTCCAACCAATTCAAGTTAAAATCAGCTCAATTTCTTTGCCCGCTATGCCCTATTTAATTTCACTTTAAACTGACCAGCCTCAGTAGAGGAAGCAGGAGATTAAAGAGATACTTTGACATTTTGGGAAAAAATACTTGTTTTCTTTCTTTTAAGTTTAAATATGAAGCTGCAGCCAGCAGCCGACTAACTAAAACACTGTAAGTGTGGGAAACAGCTAGCCTGGAGTCCTGTCATCACTGTGAGGTTCCCAGGCAACTAACTCGACTAAATCTTTCCCCTGTCTTCATGCTAAGCTAAGCTAATTGGCTGCTAGCCGTAGCTTCATATTTACAGTACAGATATGAGAATGGCATCAATCATTTTGTCAAACTTTTGGCAAGGGAGCGATTCAATCCCCCAATGCCTCTTAGAGTTCCGAGTGCTTCTAGTCTTATCAGAGATGTAGCGCTAATAACATGTAGCGCTCCCAACGCCTCTAGATGTTTTCTCTTCAGCGTGCTCAACAAGTAGCACAAAACAAATCAGGCATCACACTAATTCTAAGAGTTAATTTGACAGTGAAGAGAGAAACCTGCCTATCTTGCTAGACTAGGAGAAAGGTGTTTGACAACAGCTCCCATGTATGTGGTAGCCACACTTCATTGTCATTATCCTCATGCACTGGTGTCAGTCTCTTAAGCCTAAGCCAAACCTGAGAGGATGAGCAGTGTGAAAGTGAAACCTGCTCCTGTGGGATAACGAGTCACAAGCTTACTTTCCTTCCTGTGATTTGCCCCATTCAGACTGAGGGAGCAGATATCTGCTTCTGACAAACACCTCCCCGCCTCGACGTCTCTGCTTGGTGCTTTGGCCTGCTCCCGACTCCTCTCAGTTCCATCTTCCTCCCTCAACCCTTTTAGTTCTCATCCCTCCTGTCATCTTATTATCTGAGAAGTCGAAGGAAAGGGGCCCCTGCTTCTCCTCCTCCTCCTCCTCTTCCTTTTCTTCTTGACTTAAGCTACAGAAGTGGCATCACATGGCAAAATAGCCCCTCAGTTTATCTGAATAAAATGCACGTGGAAGTACGTGGACACACCGCTTTGTGAACCCAAAGCCCTGGAAGGAAGCTGCCCCTAACCGCTGCCTGTACCTCTGCTCTCTGTCAGTTACAACTGCTGTCAAGGCTCCATCCCTGCGTCCGGCCAACACGGCCGGTAAATGGTTGTGTAGGCTTTTTTTGTGCATTAGCTTTGGGTATCTGGGTCTTTACGTGCAGAATATTGAGATACATTTGCTTTTAAAAGATAATGCTGTCATTTCTACTTTCAGCCAATTTTTTTCGGGGCTTGTTTAATTATAGTTTATAGACTTTAGGCCAAAAGTGATTTGGCAAGCCTTCATCCAGTTTGTAAGGTACAAAGCACATTTGTTGTTACAAAATTAGATTTTGAATTAAGATACATATTTAAATATAAAGATCCAAGGATTGGATTTTTATTTCACCACAAAGTCTCAGAGTGGACAACTGATACAAATTAGCACAAAATATAGGCCCAGTCATAAAATTAGTTCACCTTAATAAATCAGTTGTAGCAGCTGCGTCGTCATCTGCTGTTAAGTGTAGTGGCATACTAAATGCAATCGGGGGTCACTCTTGCTAGTTTTAGTGATTAACATAAGCTAATGACTTGGACGGGATGAACAGGAGGTGGAGATAAAGAGGGGAGAGAAGGAGGGAAGAAGGGGGACGTTGTCTAGCTCCCTCACCCGCCATTAAAGGCCTGCCCCTGGACTTGGAGAGCGGGCCAGCTTCCCATGCACAAGCAAACCCTCTTTGGTTACACAAAATGTCTGCCTGTATGGCCACGGACAGAGATATTATTAGCGTTATTTTGCCTCAGTTATCTGAGAGCGTGGTGCTTTTAGGCCCCCTTGTTTGAGTGGCTGACAGACACTTGAGTTTCTGCAGCAGATTAAATGAAATTTTAGCAGCTTTTTCTTGGGGCCAGGCCATAAAACCACACAAAGGAAGCAGCTGCCACTAATGTAATCTAGAATCGGGTGCTGCAGTGTAGAGCTGTCCACCACTCTTTTGTTTTTCCCTTCTTCTCCACTCCACAGCTTTTTACATCGTTCTTGACACCCTTCAACTGCACCCTTCCTCTTCAGATAATACCCCTGTTCTTTCACTACTCTTAATTCCTCCTTTCATCAGCTCCCCCTCTGTGTACGGCAAAGGTGATGAAACCGGACGAGAGCAATAAAGGCCATGTGCTTTATGAGCAAACATATCTTTTTATGTCTTTATATATCTGTACGGCCGAAGCAAAGGTACACAAGGTAGCCATCGGGTCGTCTGTAAAGCGCTCTCCTCCCGGGGTCTGTAGGCCTACAGCATATCAGCTGGACATGTATGGAATGGACATATAGGGTCTTTACAGTTTGACCTTACGCAAGCCGACAAAGTTCATTTCTCGGAATGAAACACAAGCAGTCCGCCGGGGTCGATGCCCCCGCAACCTTTACGTCAGCCAAAGGCTGTCAGTCCCTCTCAAAATGACAGGGTGGATCTTGAGAACCTGAGTTCATGTCGGGAGTGGAGTTACATTCCTGTCGGTGCTGTCATTGTACAAGTGACATGAGAGAGAGAGAGAGAGAGAGAGAGAGAGAGAGAGAGAGAGAGAGAGAGAGAGAGAGAAATAGGGAAGAGAAAGAGAAAAACTGCAGGAGTGCAAAATAATATCCAATAATGAAAGCCGTTTGTTAATTATAATCATTTGGGGTTGACATTTGCATAGTGCGGCTAAATGTTTGCATGTTGGAGACGTCTTACAGTGAGACTCCACTGTTGCCTTCTGTAAATTAAGTTTTATCGTCTGCTAGAGAAGCAATGGCACAAACATCTGTCCCATAAATCTCAGGTGGTGCTGCAGAGCGCAGCCAGAGAAACCAGCTCTACCCATCCCCTGATCAGCCATTAATCCAAATTTCCACGGATCCACAGCGAGTTATTTATGTACGGTTGGTTAGCTGGTAAGCCTTCCACGAGTGAAGGCATTGCATTGGAAAGCACTGCTGTGCTATTAGGTGCATGTGACAACAAACTACAGTACAGTTTAACACATTGCCTTAGCAAGAGCTCTGACCTTTCTGTGTGGTTACATGATATGCTCTAGTGAGTGTAAATGTGTGAGTGTGCATCATGCCTGTGTATTGGCTGTGTGTAAGTATGTCTTGCCACTACCTGTTGTGGAATGTCTGAGTTCATGGACCCTTTCAGTGTGGAAACAATGGCTTGAAGGTGGACTCAGTCAGTCAGTCAGTCAGTCAGTCAGTCTTTACATATGTGTGTTCTGTCCTGCAGCTGTCTGTGAATAAATCCTTCTGTCACCAAAGGCACACAGGCTTTCTTCACGTATCCTGTTCATCAACATTTTAACGTTTCTGTACGTCTAGAGGGAGAGAAAAGGAATTCATAGTTTTAGCTGATGGCTCTTTGACTGCTGCTTTTGTACCTTTGTTGCTGCCGTCCCCCTTCTCCGTCTTAAGTCTTTGTCTCTTTGTCTCTTCTTAGCTCTGCCTGTCTCGTAATTTTTTCTTGGTTACATTTGCCCATTATAAACAGTCCTCATAAAAACAAGATAATTTGTTGTGGTGCAGCACGTGTGCGTGTGTACAACGCACATGCATACTTGCACCTTTACGCAGCAACACCACACATGTTTACATAAACCTGATGACCCAACAGAAATAGCTCCTGCCCCCCCCTTTTGCCACCCTCCTTTTCTGCTCCTCTGCTCCGCCCTCCCTCCCCAGGGTAGGATCGCTATAGCCCCCCTTATAAACACAGTGATCTATAGGAGCCCTAGACCCAGACAGATTTTTGGCATGGCTGTGCAGGTAGCATTCCAGCACGGTTTGAGATCTTAGGGCCCTAGCCTCGTTAAAAGCCTGATTTATGCTCTACAGCTGGGCACAAAGGAACCTACAGGTTGGCTACCTTAATTAATATCACGCTCGCTACTGCTTGGACCTATGTATGTTCCTGACATTCTAGGGAGAATTACCGGAAGAGTCCACATGCTGTATTTTTAACAGGCCAGTGACGGTGCGGGTGTGCACGACATGTAACTGAAAAGACACAGTAGCCTTGTTACATGATGTAACATGATTTTAAATGATTCTTAGAGAGCCACAAGGTTAAACGTATCATTGATATAAATGCACATTTTGCCTTCTGTTGGAACGCAGAGGAATACGGCTATAAGGGTGTTAACTTTCTGGGCCGCACTAGGTCCTATTCTCCACCATTTTACCCGCCTCTCTTGGTTGCTACGGCGGCCGATCAGAGCACGTGTCTTCAATTAGTCGGCAGGAGTCTGGTACAGGGAGCCTCGGAGATGAAGAATTGTGGGGAGCGTGGCCTGCCGTTGCCAAGCACATGGCCCATCCATCTTACGAACTGTTATTGATGGTAAACCTTACATGTAGGTATTAAGTGGCTGCACTCACCCTGTTCTAACCCGACAGTCTTTTCTCCGGCGTGTACGGTTCAGTCGTGTGTCATTTGGGAAAGAATATTGTGCCCTGTAATGTACAATCCAACTTTGACCCATTTGATTTGGGGCAAAACAACATCCAGGGTAGTCCTAACAGTTTCACCTTCTTGCACTGAGCAGAAGAGCAAGGAAGGGAACATTTGTAGGTCACTTTGGATATCTGACCACTTCCTCGCTCTGCCACGTCTATTCCAGCTTCTGTCAGAATGTCTTGAAGGGGCTGAATTAGGGCTGAACAGGAGGCCATTTTGCAATTTTAATCAGGATTTGGAAAGCGTCTGGTTTGAGAAGTGGCCCAGCAATGTTTTCTCCTCGATGAATTAATAATGGAACGGGGAATCTAGGGTTGGATGAATGGATGCTGGTGGGGGCATTGCAGTTTCACTGTTGGTGGCTGTGTCATTATTACAGGATCAGGGAACTTCATGTCTTAGACCTTACTTGTTATGACATTGCAATGAATTTAACTTGTGATACTGTACCAACATTAAAAAAAAAAGAAATACTGAACTTGTGATACAATCAGCTTTCATCCAAGTCAGATCTGCGGTCACCGCATATACAAGCACATCTCTCTCCACTTCCCACTTCTCTGTATCTAAGGAAATTGGATTTGCGAGCTACAGCTGACCCTGAGATACCCCTCGATCTAAAGAGTCCGGCTATTGATACTCCCTTAACCACTCGACCACCGTGTGCACAGTCACACACAGCAGATGGGACGCGTGTTAAACCCTCAGCCTCCACTGCTCCGGGCCACGGGACACTCCAACACACTGGCCCTCTTGTTTTAAAGTGCCATGTCCCTCCACAATGCCTTGAGGCTCGTATGCATAACGAACTGCTATGGTTGGCCCGAGCTCACATGCCCTGGTCCTCTCACCCTGAGGTGGTAGGGCAGGGTGAAAAATAACTGCATGTTTAAAACAGCCCTTGTTCACTAGCATCTAAATGATGGACCATGCTTTAGAGCTTCTGGGGCTTCTGGGAGCGAGTTCAGGAACAAACAACTGAGGTCAACATTAGTAGTAACTTTGTGTTTCTTAACAGTTCCCTACTTCCGCGTCAGCACCCTGTCATGACAATATGGTGTTTTACTGGTGATTCCAGGTGCATTTGAAATCCCAAACCTTAACACAAAGACCCTCAATCCAATCCACCTCCAGCTCCGTCCCACAGAGATTAAGATAATGATGGAGTGTCTTTCCCTGTTTTGCCCTCTCGCTTGTTCCTTTCGCTCTACGTGTCTCACTTTCTCTGGAAATATTATTTACAGTGACGGAGCACCTCAGGCAAAGGTAGGAGGAGAAAAAGAAAAGACTTGTACACACTGGCCTAATGGATTTTGAGATCTGCCCGGCACTAAATGAGTGGGTGGAGAAGATGAGAGGTGTATCGTGGCACAGGTGTTACGGTAGTGTGACTTTTAGCTTAGGGAACGAACGATTTGGAGTGGGTATTTCAGAGGTAAAAGAAAAAAGGTGAAGGAGAAACTGTGTTCATGTGTATGTGTGTGTGTGTGATTGTGAAAGACCCACTTTAACCTCTCTCAGTGCTGTCATCAGCGTGTTAAGGAAATAGCGTGATAGAAGGAGGGAGTAACAAGGGAGCATGCAGGCTGCACGAGGGACGGAGGGAGAGGGAGAGGGAATGACTCTATCCTCCAGACAGGCTGAAGTGTTTACTTAGTCCAGACACACTCAGTGTGTGTGTGTGTGTGTGTGTGCCCGGACTTCCATGAGCTCAGAGATACCCTGACTGCAGGTCTGTGCCTGTAGATCAGGCAAAGTCACTGCCCACTCTTCCTGTTACACTTTTCTTCACTCACTTGCTCCCTTCATTTTTGTTTATCCCCAACTTCTTGTTGCACCCCTACTCTTCAGCATATTTATGGCAGTAAGTCCACTTGTGGCCTGAATTTGGGGCAAAGCATATGGGCTAAATGTCACTAACCTAATGAACCGCACGGTCATAGAAGATATTCAGTTTTTGTAGGAGAACCTGCAGAGGTGGTGACAGACATTTGCTTTTGTTCTTATTACTTATTAGAGGATGTGAAAATCTGTATCACACTTCACTTACCAAAAAGTTCAGTGGTTTTGAGAGTAAGAGAGAGGGGAGGCGCTCCTGATGAAGTGTCTGTAAGCAAGATAGTTCATATTCACATACTTGATCCGAGGGTGCTGCGACCTGCTGATGCTGTGACCAATAAATTAAGTACATAAAAAAACAATCAATTCTTGTTCTTTGGCATTTTATAATATGTGGATCCGCAGTTAGAATAAAGATGAAACAACAACAAATATACAACTAGTGTATTGCATTGAATTGCTTACACAAGGTCATTGTGTGTTGGTGTCTTATACAGTTGACTTAAAAATGACAGTTCTGACACATCGGTCTTATGAGGATGACAGTCTGCAGTTTTCGTTCCGTGGACATTTTTGAATTCTTAACTTTGTGGTATTTAACGATTGTCCTGTTACGTGTCCGTCACATTACGGTTGACAGCTTTGATTTGATTCTTTATTGCCAGCGCAGTTTGCTTTGACATACAGTATGTTGTAGTTGTTTGTTTTTTGTGACAATATAACAGCGACTGACATGCTGGTGTCTCATGATTTCTGTTAGTGCCTCATGTTGTTCAGCATATTCACCAGTGAAGCTGTTGATTATCAGAGCTGTAGAGTAATGTGGCTGTAATGTCTTCACTTCTTCATCGTCTTTTTTCCATGGAGTGTTTGTGCTGTTCTGTCCAGCTCCCTGCACACATATCTGTGAGGAAGACAGAAGTGGGGGGAAAGGAGGCGATGTCCGATACAGGGCCTTGTATGCTCTGGTGAAGCCGAATCGCGTCCTGGAAAATGGCATGCAGGCTCATAACGCGCTCCACTCGTCCAATAGCCGGAGACGAAACAGTTTTGACAGTGTCGAATGCCTTGCCCCGGGGGCCTTATCATCCACCGCTGCTTGCCTGCCTCCCTCCGCTGTTTCTGCTCTCCTGATGCTATCTATCTGGAGATTTATGCAGAAATGTGCAGCTAGTCGACCTCTCTGGTCCCCCTCCATCCTTTCTGCAGGGACGCCAGCCTGTCATAAGCTGAGCTATGCAGAGATAGTGAAGCTCAGGCTGCTGGCCTCATGTCTTACGGAGGCTTTCTTGTCTGTACACTTCATACAGGGATGAAGCTTGTAAGGAAAGACAGCGGACGCCCTCATCTGAATGTTGCAGCCTGTATTTTGAAAAGGAGGAAGACAAAAAAAGTCTGTTTTGTGGTACTCCATTGAATTCTGTTTTGTTCTGTTATTTTCTTCATTAGCCTATTTTACGCTATCCTCCTCGCCTTAAGCTGTAGTTTATGGAGACATATCTTTTCTTTGACAGAACTCTTTTCACATTTCCCCTCTGAAGTGCTCAGAGACCATCTGGGATATTGCCCGAGTCCAAAAATACTCCTGCTTGATTAAGTCTTCTTATGTACCTGGATATGTGTGCTTAAACTGACACTTGGCAGTTTGCAGTTTCTTTGATTCCACTTCTTTATTTAATACCTACTCCGTTGAGCGTTGGCTTTTGTTGACGGCGGTTTGATCCTGTGAAGCGGATCCCAACTCAATAAATAATCTCTGCGGATGCTTACATAAGCGATGGTCCATTTAATTAGACTGGTTAAGTTTAGAAGCCCAGAGGTCTTTTCACTGTACCATTAGAGCTAGGATGAGAAACAACAGCGTGCGGCCTCCCACCGTCTCTGGTAAGCAGAGAGCAAATAATGATCTGCATCAGAGACACGGCTGGCCCAGGCTATTATAACGTCTGCCGGACCGAGCCGCACCCAAGTACGAAGCCGTCCAGCTGGGCTTAGTTGGAATGGATGGATATATGGAGGGATAGAGACACGGACGGATGGATGGGTGGGTGGATGGTCAGTTCAAATGCAGTTCAACCGAGCAAAGATGAAAGGGAGTAGGGTTACGCAGGGAAACAGACAGGGTAGAGCGATGCTAATTTTGAAATGATTGTAGCAAGTGTATTACATACTAATGTCCATACACACACACACACACACACACACACACACACACACTTGTCTATTGTGTATGGCGCATGCATTCATTGGCCCGTGAGCGGGTGCCATCTGTCCATAATGGTTCCTTAGTGGCTCAGAGAGACGCCTCAGTTCCACTGTTGCTCTTATCAACTTTCAAAAGAAGGAGAAGGGGAAAGGAAAGGTAAGAAGTGTAAAAGTCTGATTGGAGACAAAGCCACAGCCAGCAGATTACTTTATGCTGGGCACAGGCCCTCAAAGACCATGCACCATGCATCTTTGTCTGGTGATCTGCCTCCCCCCTTGCTTGTTCATGCCAGCTAGGCTTTTCTTGTCCCTGTCTACCCCTCTCTTGTGTGTAGTGGTTCGTGGTCGGCTTCTCCCAATTGTGTCATGTGTGACTCCAACACCAGCCAGCGTTGCAGGCCCCTGGTCCACATCACACTTGTAAAAGGTTGCGATTTGGGCCTGTACTATTCCCTGGCTGACTCTCTGTTTAGTAAACCGTATTTCCTGCATCCGGCTTTGTCTCAGGAACAAGTGTTGGTCAAACAAGCCTTTTGTCTGTGGCCAGTGGCTAAGCACACCACAACGAGTCTGGCCCGGGACAAGGAAGTGAGTGTATGAGCCCTGGTGTGTGTGTTTGTATGTGTGTGTGGCAGGGAAACACAGACAAACAGAGAGAGGTAGAGAAGTAAGAAGGAAGGTTAAGGCCAGCCAGCTGCTCTATTAGGTTCACAAACGGATGCAGAGACTGATAAAACATCTTCGGGCGATAACATGTATGAGACACCAGTGAATGCAACGAAATAAAGCTGCTCTCACACTCTAAAGCCCCCGACGACGAGTGATTGTAGTTCAATCCTTCTCCACTCAGACCTTCAAGTCAGGTGAAAGTCATGTACAACAGACTGGATTAAGAGAATGCAGGACACTACAGAGCAGCTCTAATGTGCGCCTTCACAAGTTCCTTCTTCCTCAACCTGTCCTCTGCTGCTTCCTCCTTCACCCCTGTCCAATCCCTGACTGTGAATACCCTAATGACATAAACAGAGTAGTAATCACATTAACGCCAGTTACGGCTGAGGCATTCTTAAGAGGCACTGTATTGACAACCCTCCGTCTTCCCAAGGCACTCACTCCAACACCCATAAACACTTATGAATATTGGCAAAGACCCGCTATTAGCATAATCACTTTTCAGGTGTGTGTGAGTGCTCCAGAGCCCCAGGCGACTGATAGCTTTGGGAAATGGCGGTGACATGCTGCGTCCCCCGTGTCACCCGTGTCTGTGCCTTCCCCTTCCTCTTTCTCCTTTTGGAAGGCCTGCGAGCTAATCCTGTTAGCTTGTTCCTCCATTAGCTAAATGACCAATATCAGTGAGAGCTGCGTGGTCACACCAGGACGGACTGAGCCCACTATCAGGCTTGGTCAAGGACAAAACTAAATAAAATGGAGGTCCAGGAAAAGTCTGCGAGCTTTTTGGATGTATGGCTGGAAAGTTTGAGAGAGTATAGGACAGTCGATGGATGGTGGGTTTGATTGAGAGATGGAGGGAAGTTATTTTTCCTCAACGCATCTTTAACCTGCTAACACTGGGTCAAGCTCATTGTTGTCTTGGCGTCCGTTGTTTTGTTTGTTTGTGTTTTGGATGTCGGGGATAAAAGGAGAAGGGGGTGATGTGGTTACTCCGTTTGTGCGCGTGTGTGTGGTGATTGAGAGAGTGCGCATGAGACTGGGTTTGGGGGTTGGGTAACTAACAATAGAGCACTCTGCATGAGCAAAGTATAGATGATGCCTCAGCCTCCTAGACTGCTTGCGTGTATTGCTTTGTCTGGTCAACACTGCTGTCTGGGAAGGCGATGTGAATATGGTGTCAGCAGCGCAGACGCCTCTATCTGCTGTTTAAGGTGCCATCATTTCCCCACTGCCCTTGTGTCAGTTGTCCTTTTGCTTTTGCATGAGCCCTGGATCATATTCTTTTCCTGATAGCAGTGCACTGTGTCCGTTAGACACTAGCCTCCCCCAGCTTTGTGTTGCAACGTGTTGAAATGGCTTTGAAGGAGTCGTTAACGCCCCACTATTTTCCTTTGACTGCTCTGCGTCTCTCCTCTGTGCCTCTTTAGTTCTTATATTTCTCTTTTCCGTGATTATCGTTCTTCCACTTTTTCTGCTGCTGATCCTCCTGCCATCTCTCACTTCTCCTATATGCTTTCTGTCTTCTCTCCCCCAAAGTCCCCTCTTTCAGCCCCCGCCATGAAATGGCAGCTAAGGGGTTGTCAGTGTGGTTTCTCTTCTCTGCTGATCCTATTTCAAAGGGACCTGGAGATCCAGCATTAGCCCGAGCTCTCCTGCTCTCCACAGACTTAGAGTTAATGGAAAGAGAGAAACAGACGGACAGAGTGAGAGGGAGCTCTCCTTTATTCCATTAGAGGACAGACTCGTTTATAAGATCGTCCTTTCTCTCCTCTTCTTACTTGCAAAAAAACCCAAAACCTTCAATGCCGTCAAATGCCTTGTCAGAACGTCTTTTCTCCTTTTGAATAACCGTCCTTCCATCCCTTTGACTACATCTGTCAAGGACAGTTGTGGGGTTATTTAGACATCCTCTCTGCTATTGTTGTGAATCTGGGCATGCTTTGGTCTGGCTTGTTGATGCCCATCAATGCCTCCACTGTCTGAATGGGAATAACAATTATTGTCACTGCTTGTGGCATGAGCACAGTTTGTCAAATGTCCATAGATGGCCTGTGATTGCATAGCACAAGACATGTTGTTTCTGATACATAAGAAAGTGGATTGACTACCGGCTTTGTAGTGTTGTGGCCCTGGTGTCCTTCAGAAATGTGGCGGGTTGTCATTAGGAATGTCCCCTTCACGCCACACTTCTCTCCCTACTTCGCTCCCTTCCTTTTTCCCTGCCTCCTTCCTTCACTTCCACGATCCCTCAGTGCTTTCTTTCCTCTGACAAACGCGACTATGTCTCGGAGGAGAAGACGACATTCGAGCCAACCCCCCAATCTCCCTCTCTCGTCCTTCACAATAACAAGAAAATTTCATCTATTTTCCTCCTCATGCATATGCACTCTCTGCTCACACATTAAGACAGCGATGAGGAAGTGTGTATGGGCTGCAAATCAAAGCAAAGCGAACAGGAGAGGCCAGGTTATTGCAACCGTTTTACGAGAGATACGGGGCTTTCTATTTAAAGCCATAAAAACACACACATAATCATAGGAAACCTACATATAGCCAAAGCCAATGTAATGGGCACATTTTACTTGTGCTTATAAGAGAGGGAGCAAAAACGTGTATGGGCAAATGGCTTTTTTATGATGGAAAAATTCCATAGTGGGTCAAAGCCCCTCGCAGGTGGCAGCAATTAACTGTAATTTTTGCAGATTGTAATGATCCATAATTTACCAGTATAACCCCCCTTCCAACTCTTTTCAGTCAAGAGAAAAAAGGTTTGCGTGGAGGTTTGATTGGGTGCACATTTTATGCCGTGTTCTGGTCTTTAAGTGAGATTGTGCGGAGGGGGCTGTGGTGGCCGCCAACACACGAGATAGAAAGGAGAACCACAGAACACCAATCTGTTCCGTCTATTGCTCATCCACAACATGCCTCTTTTCGCTCAGCAGCCGTCGTCTCTTTCTGCCCCTTCTTCACCCCTTTGTCTTTAAGCAGGCTTAAAACATGCACACGACTGTCCATCCACCATCTTAGAGATCGTTCATAGTCGCAATCACACACACGCACACACACACACACACACACACACACACACACACACACACACACACACACATGGCCTATCTTCGTCTCCCCCTTGTTCTCCCTGTCTGGCACAGTATGGCCATGGTTTTGGGTTCAGCGTCTGCAAATGACTTCAGAAAAATGCCCTCCAGTGAAAAAAGAAAAAAAGAGAAGAAAGGATAAGAAAGCAAAAAGATGAAAGAGGGAGCACATTTGCAAGTGGCGGATGCTTCTTATTTTGCATATCCCTCACTTCTGCTTTCCCCTTCTTCTCCTTTTCTATTCACCTGAGAGGATTTAAATAAATCCATAAAGCATGAAATATCAGAAATAGAAAAGTAATGCATGAAATGCATTTTTATAGGAGCCTCCCCACCCACACACAAACAGTCAAACACAATTTCTCCCTTTGCTTCTTTTCGCTGTGAATGTGTGTTTTTTTGTGATAAACGCTGGTACAATTTATTAACATGTGACCTCTTATTTGTATTCAGCATTAATATGCAGCATCAGATACATGTCCCACTCCAGCCTCGTTAATTCTGTAAACATGGCATTGGAGGAGAGATGAGTGTGTTTAACGAGATTAGGCGTGCGTTGTCAGGCAAATCTCCGGTCAGTGTGCAAGTGCTATTGAAAGTCAATTATTGCTTAAAATATTCCTATGCCTTCTCAACTGTGTAAATTGTGTACTTGCAGCCTTAGATATCTCTCATTATTGTTTAATTAATTATCTTGTTAAGCGGACACCTACTGGAAGTAAATACTGGTTTGAAAAAAATGTAAAATACACATTTAATCTATCACATATATTATAGTTTGTTTGAAATGCTTTATACAGTGTGTTAGGATTCAGTAATGCTTAATGATCTGAACAGTAGGAAGGAAGATTTATTTATCTGTGGCAATACAATTTTTTTCATTCAATTTTTTCTTCACAGTCCAGGAATAATTGGGGGTGTAATGGGGTTTTATTTTGAAATTGCCAGAGATGAAAAAATAGCTGTGAGTGAACTCAGTCACATTCTCTCAGTTTTTGATGATCATATTGGACATTTTGTTACATATTTTTAAAAGCTTACTGTCATCACTGAAATGTCATGATTCTACAGTTAGTTGATCGTCAGTAAGTCTGTTTTATTATTTTATCAGGTCAATTTAAAATGTTGTTTGTCTCTCTGTGTTCCTTTTTTTGTCAGATAAAGATGAGCCCAGCAGCTACACCTGCACTACCTGTAAGCAGCCCTTCACCAGTGCCTGGTTCCTGCTCCAGCATGCCCAGAACACCCACGGCTTCCGCATCTATCTGGAAAGCAAACCCGGTAGCCCCCTCACCCCCCGCGTGGCTGCAGCTCCTGGGATGGGGGGTGACTGTGCCTCCTCCCAGCCTCCCCTCCATGCTGTCCACTTGGCTGATGGCAGTCCATACAGCCTCCTGAGGATGCCGGGCTCTGGATCTGGCCGGGATTCAGCATCCACACCTCGTGAGGGCCGTTACCCCCGAACCCCACCGCTGTTCAGCCCGCCACCACGCCACCACCTCAGCCCCGATGATCTGGCCCTGGCAACCCACCATCCCAGCGCCTTTGACAGGGTGATGAGGCTCAACTCAGTACCACTAGAAGCCCCTCCAATGGACTTCTCTAGACGTCTACGTGAGCTGGCGGGAAATGCCACTGGGGCTTCCCCGCCACTCTCCCCTAACAGGCCCAGCCCTATGCAACGGCTGCTGCAGCCATTTCAGCCAGGTTCAAAGCCTCCATTTTCAGCTACGCCTCCCCTCTCCACCTCTCAGTCACCTTCTGGATCACGCTCCACCCCCAATCCCTTGTCCAATGCGACCCAACCAGGCACACCTCTCAAGTCAAAGTCTTGTGAGTTCTGCGGGAAGACCTTCAAGTTCCAGAGCAACTTAATCGTTCACCGGCGTAGCCACACAGGGGAAAAGCCATTCAAGTGTCACCTGTGTAACCATGCCTGCACCCAGGCCAGCAAACTGAAGCGACACATGAAGACGCACTGTCAGAGCAAGTCTTCAGTGCTTAATGCCAAGTCTGATGACGGACTCTCGACTGCAAGCTCCCCTGAACCTGGCACCAGTGATCTGATGGGCAGTGCCACAGATGCTCTCAAGTCAGTGGTTGCCAAGTTCAAGAGTGAGAACAATGGCCTGATGCCTGAAAATGGAGCAGAAGAAGAGGGAGAGGAGGAGGAGGACGAAGAGGAAGAAGAGGAGGAGGAAGAAGAGGAGGAAGAAGAGGAAGAGGTCAAGGGGGAGGAGGAGGAGGAGGAGGAGGAAATTGAGACTAAGCCTGGAGTCGAAGAAGAGGAGGAAAGGAATGACTATCGTTTCAGCCTTCGGCTCGAAGGGGCCCGCCACCATCAAAACAGTGAGGCCCTGCACCCACACCGCAGGAGCTCGTCCCAGCAGCCTGGCGACGAGGACTCGGCCCTGGAGTCAGACCGAGCAGATGATGGGACCACCACTACCATCAATGGCCTGGGACCTCTATCCACTGACAGCCTGTCCAGGAAGCTGCTGAGGGGACGTGTCAGTCCTGGATCCCTCAGTCCCCTGTCCAAGCGCATCAAGGTGGAGAAGGACCTCGACCCCCACACGCCCACTATCCCAAACACCGAGAACGTCTACTCCCAGTGGCTAGCTGGCTACGCTGCCTCACGACAACTCAAGGACCCCTTCATCAACTTCACAGGTGGGGACTCCAGACAATCGCCCTTCGCCTCCTCATCTGAGCACTCGTCAGAAAACGGCAGCTTGCGCTTCTCCACTCCGCCTGGCGAGCTGGATGGGGAGCGGGCCGCTTCAGGACGCAGCGGCACCGGCAGCGGGGCCAGCACTCCCCACGGCAGTGGAAATGGCAGGCCGAACTCCAAGGACAGCCGCCGCAGTGACACCTGTGAGTATTGCGGCAAGGTGTTCAAGAACTGCAGCAACTTGACAGTGCACCGACGCAGTCACACTGGAGAGCGGCCCTACAAGTGTGCTCTGTGTAGCTACGCGTGCGCCCAGAGCTCAAAGCTCACCCGCCACATGAAGACCCACGGACAGATGGGCAAGGACGTGTACAAATGTGAAATCTGCCACATGCCTTTCAGTGTATACAGCACTCTGGAGAAACACATGAAGAAGTGGCACAGCGACCGCCCTCTGGCTAATGACATTAAGACTGAGTAGGCAAAGAGCAGCATGCTGGCAGCTCTCTCTCTCAGCTCCCCAGGCTAAAAAGCGACCCTGGCTAACTAGCCAATAAGTGAGGGGAAAGGACAACAGGGTTAGAAACCAGTCCACGGTACAGCCCTGTTATCACCCCGGACTGGAAAAAGCTGAATGCATGATCCATCATTGGGGCAATACTATTGCATCAAACGCAAAACTTTTTGAGCCTTTCTATTGTGCAATAATTTACACGTTTTGTATTTTTTGTAACTGGTCAGCATGCTCGGTGTGTTTTGGCTACTTAGAGAGAAAATTGTCCTCGGCTGATGAATTTGGTTGTACATGTGTTGCTGTTGATACTTTTGATTTCTTCAACATAAAAAAAAAGTTAGTTAAGTGAACCCACGCTGCATACAGTACATACTGTTTTACATATCATGTACAGTTTTGTGTTCAAACATAGTGGACAGTGTCATATTATCGAAACATCAAGACAAGCAGGGTCACACTTAAAACTGATCTTTGTGAAAGATTTTCCATGCAAGATTGAGATAAGATATATATATAAATATATACATATAGAAATTGGGCTGCCTATGAAATGCTAGGCACTAGCGCCATGAAATATTTCTTTGACAAACAGCAATGAAATTAACAATAAGGTGTAAAATGACAACAAAGAGTGCCTTGGATATTTTACCTGCATTAGTTAATCCTCCTTTTTGCTATAAGCTCGGAGTTTCAGCTAGAGAAGATTACAGGACATTTTTGTGCACATATGAAATAAGCAGGTCCTTGCATCAAGCACCTGTACAACCCTGTCGTTTTGTGACTTAGCAGAGCATAAGGAACCAGCTGGAAAAAAAAAGAAAACGAAAAAAAAGATTATGTGTACCTCTGGTAAATCATTTATCTGCCTGACTCATGTATATTGTTATTCTCCAGATTATGGTTCTGTTTACTGGCATGTTACATGCTAACAACGAGTACGTGTGTAGAGTTTTGGTTTAGGTGTTTATGTTTTCCGGTACGTGTGTACCAAACTGAGAGGGTAGTCTGACGAGTTGTTTCAACCAACGTAATGCCCTTAATTTTCCAGAGTGTTTATTTTCTTTGAAAATTAAGAGTTTGCAGGGTTTTTTTTTTTGTAAGTAGCGCAGAATTATGTTTCTTCGGTGTCAGCCAGGCAGCAGTGTAGCCAGCAGCCACTCGAAGACCACAGAGTGGGTTTTAGTCGTCCTAAGCCAGACAGATTTTGGGTGTCGGAGGGTAAGGGTAGAGGGGTGGGGAGTGGGTTGAACAGGTGTCTCTACAGTTCAAATGTTTATGTCCTTATAGCGCTTATTCTCTTTACCGCATTAGTTCTTAGAAACCCTTAAGTAACCTGAAACACTTTTTATTAACTCATTGGAAACAATCTCAAAGTCAAAATCTAAAGTCAAGAATCAGAATTTAGAAGAAAAAAATTCAACAAATTGAGTCAAATTTCCATTGTGTTCATTTCAGTTAATAACATACTCTAGACCTCATCGTGGTAGTTGTATTTTTTTTTTTTTTTTTAAATCTCCATCCCCTCATTGTTGATGATATAGCACTTGTCACTCTGCCTTGGATTCTGTATGTGTCTCTCTAATCGGAGGTACAGTCGGTTGAGTATAAAACGAGGACCGGATTTCAGATCTGGGACTACCTACATGCACTGTTCAATTTTCCCAGTTTACAGTCGGACGCTCAAGGGAAAACTTGCTCTTACGCTGACGGATTAGTGTGGTGTCATTGCTTTGCATTAAAAAGAAGACAAAAAAAGAGAGAAAAAAAGAGTTGAACTAGAAACTGTCGCCAGCCATGTATCCTCCCGAGGAGCCGGACATCAGTTCGGCTCCTCGGGGGAATCAACGCAGGAACCGCCATAGAAATATCCTGCTTCATACCGACTATAGAAATATACTGCTCAGTACAGAAAGGAAAAAAAAGTCTACAAATTTGATTTAACAAGATAAGTAAATTGTTGTTGTTGAGTTTATAAAGTAACACTTCAATATCTTTAGGGGAGAATCTTATTTAAAAAATTGTTTTCCAGTTTTTTATCGTTTATTGTCGTTTCTCATTTCTGTCTTGGTGACATCTGGGACTTGATCACTATGTAATGAATTGTAATGAACATGTCTCTCATTCTTTTTCTTTGCCTTTACTATACACAAGTCTTCAGGTTGAACAAAAATTTGCATTGGGGAGAGATTTATGATATATGAATATATAGAGAGAACTTAAAACACATAGGAAAATGCACACTCATGTAAGTTCCTATGTTCAAAACACATTTATGGTCTACTTTTTTCCTGTATTTAGAATGGTATTTGAAATTAATGTTCACTTAGTGTAGGCACTTATAGTATTTATGTTGGAGCCTGTATTTTTAACTGTTTTGCCTGTACTCTTTAAAGGTTTCAATGTACCCTTTTTTCTGTAGTGAAAAAAAATCCCAACAAGCTGCCACCGTATATTTTCTTAATTTGGCAGGATAATATAGTGTGAATAATTTGTATGCTTGAAAATAAGTTTGTTTTTGAAAAATAAAATGTTGTGGAGTTCCCCCCAAGGGTGAGAGGTCATGTAATGGCCTTTTCAGGCAGTCCCGCTGGAGTGACCACAACGAGGTAAAAACAGGTGGTTGTACATATCTTTTTAGTTTGTTTTATATATTTTTCTCTCCTGCCATTTTATATGCAGTAATACAAGCTATTGTTGGGTTTTCTCGGTAGCCAACTTTTTACTGTCCTTGAACATGTACCACCTAATAACATTCCAGCCGTTTTTTGAAAAAGACCTTTTGTCATATGCAATCAATCCAACGTCAATCTGAAAAGCATTTTGTTTTTTTTGCTGCAGTTTTTTTTTGTTTTTTGTCATTTTGAATTTTGTTTTCATTTGCCAAAAGAACCATGATGCTTTATAATTTAAATATGGTACATCTCATATGCAAGGCATATTCTAAATAAATCATAGAAAGAAAAAAAAAGTTTGGTACATGTTATCATTGCTGATGTTTTGAGGTACATTTGAGTCCTGATTCATCCTGTGTTCTGTATTTACTTCCAAGCTATTTGTTCTGAACTGAACTTGAAGTTGACCGACGGCATTGGTCGACATTATTTATTATGACTATACACACACACGCTCTGTTCAGAACGGAGTCACTGCAAAACAAGTCAGTTAATTTTTCTCCCTCCTGATGAATTGTGACGGCTTCATTTCTCTGTCTGATGACCAAAGGTCATCGACGACATTCATGAGTTTTTTTCTCGACTTACAGATCTGGTTGTTGTTAATTTTCAGTTACGGAGATGCCACTCTATTTTCAGCTGTTGTCTGCATTATTCTCTTCACTCAGCCATTTTGTCTTGAAAAAAATAAAAAGTATTACATACATATCTGAATTTGCTGCATTTGTTTTTTTTCTTATTGTGGCCTGCGTCCTCACTGTCTAACTTAACAAACACTATAGAAGACTATTCAGAACCACCAGCGCACACACAAATACACAGAGAATTTAATACATGTTAAGTGCACACACTGTATGTGTTTGGATGTATTGCACCCAGGTGTGTTTGCATGGATCAGCTTGAATCACCCGTCACAGGGGGTGGAAGTTCACCAACATATCTCTGGTCTGTGGCCTTGTCAGGTCAGTGAAGCGCCTGTTATATCTCCGGCAACCCTCCCATCTCCTCCTGTCTCTCTCTGTCTTCACCCCCCCCCCATCTCTTTTTTCGCCCGACCACACCGCTCTTTTTTTATTCCTTCATGTTTTTTTCATTACGCTGTGTCTAACTTTATATGTCTCCCCATGTCCCAGTCTCTCTCTCTCTTTTCTTCCGACCTCTCCCTTCCCCGTTTCCTCCTCTCCCCGCTGAAGCACTGGAGGGCAACGTGACAGACTAATCGCTCTCCTTGTCCGAGCCCGCCGCTGTTTGCCTAGCAGGGCCAGATTAAAGTTCACAGATAGAGAGAGGTTCCTGCTTGGGCCAGGTGTTGACAGTTAAGATAAAGCAGAGTTGCAAGGAAGTGGAGGGGGTGCTGGGTGGGTGTTGGGAGCAAGGAATTTTTAGCCTGTGTGTGTTCTTGCACATCTACACATTTATAATGTTCAGGAGGGTGGTTACCCCCTCCCCTTTGTCTCCGATCTCCCAAGTTCAATGTCAAGAGAGCAACAATGCTCTGGCCCACAAATCCCGCCACCAAACAACCCGTGCATAGCAGACATACTTTTCCCATAGCAGACTCTTGGCCCTTGCCTACCAGGCCCTGCCCCCCTCCTCCTGCTTCTTGTGTAGACACATGTCCTTAACTCGTAAAGGCAACAGTCGGGATCGGGTGATTGAAAGGGGAGTTTTCAAAAAGGTTGTCATGCCGAAAGTAATGCGTACGGTCCCGTCTGAATAGTTTCTTCATCAAACTTGTTTTTCATTTGTAAAACAAGATGTTGGAGTAAAATTTAAAAAGGGTTATTTTTGTTTCTCTCATTTCTGGAAAGTCGAAGGAGGATACACTGGCTCTGTGTTGAAGGGCGAGGATTTATTAGTTCATTATGCTAATCAAAACTAGTTCACAAACACTCTTGAAAAGATAAGATCCCTCCCGACCCCCTCCCTCTTTTGCTCTTCTTCCCCTACTTCACCTCTCTCTCTGTCCTGACTTGCCTGTGTGTTTAAAGCAGTGGAGGCCTCCCAGGCATAGCTGGGGAAATCCTGTCCAGTAGAGAGTCGGCGCGTTGAATCGACTCTCTAATCCTCCTAATGTGCCACTTCTCCCTGTCCACTGCTCTCACGCTATTCCTCTGCCTTCCTCCATCATTCTGACGCTTCTGTCTCCTTGCGTCAACTGTCAGTGGATCATCCCTCTTTATCTCACCTATCCCTCCTTCCTTTTCTTCATTCCCTACATTATACGGACTCTGTCATGCTTCGTTTCTTTGTCTGTTCCTCTAGTTCTTGCCTCTGTTTCGGGCTCATTTTTTCTTGGGCCCGAGCCCGTCCCTCGAGTGTCAGTGAGTAGAGGAAGGCTGAAGAGCAGAGATGGAGAGGCAGACTGCAGCTGTGCTGTGCTGCAGTGAAGAGGGGGCCTCGTCCGGGCTCCTTGGAACAATATAAAAGCACTAATCACCCGGGACAGCTGACACCCAGTGCCTCACACATATACACACACTGTGCCCCCCCCCCCCACACACACACACACAAAGATCTGAGGATTGCCAGTATAGGGTGGAAGGAGAGGAGCTCTGCCCAGACAAGACTTGCAGGTCTGGCTCGGCTAGAAAACAAAGTCTGTGTTTTGTCTAAGGGCAGCAACGCTTGGGGGCTGAAAGTGCTTTCTCACAAACATGCGCTTACGCCCATGGACTGTGCCTAAGCATGCACACACTCATACCTACTGTACAACAGACATGCAAGCACACACACACAAACTTAAAAGGCAGTTAAGTGCACAGGAGTATACAGGCAAACTTCCCCTCATGCACTTTTGTACGCAGACACAGAATCAAACACACATGCTGATCCTGGAACACAAACCACATAATGGATCGGGTGCAAGCACACTCACACACACACATAGACACATACACACACGTGCGTACACAAAAGTGTCTTCGGGAATGTGACCTTTTCCCAAAAGCCTCCCTTTCCTGCCCCGGCTCCCCTCCCCCTCTGGCTGTGTGAAGACTGAAGGGGTCAAGGGTCAGGTTTTGGGGGGCTGGAGATTAGGTTTCACATGACTGAGCACCTTTGTTGGGGCAGGCGGGCAGAAAGGAAACGTCCAGGAGGGTAGCTGTGTCTGTCTGAGAAAAGAGAGAGAGAGAGAGGGGGAAGGGAGAAAAGAGGGACAGAGGGATGGATGGAGGGACGAGGTTTAAGTTAAAGTTTGGTCTGGCTGAAGTTGAAGTGCAAGAGCGAAGAGGGAGTGTATGAGAAGCACGAGGGAGAGGAAGAAGAGACGGGGAAGGAGAGAGAGAAAAT
Organism: Anarhichas minor; assembly: GCF_050575085.1. Lineage (NCBI taxonomy): Eukaryota > Metazoa > Chordata > Actinopteri > Perciformes > Anarhichadidae > Anarhichas > Anarhichas minor. The sequence goes on from NW_027466458.1 coordinate 7,247,024, forward strand.
GTGAGAGCATAAAAGAGAAAACCAGAATAACCTACCCACATTCCTCACCCTATAGCTCTGCTTGGCGTTCTCCTTACACCTCTCCCTCTCTTAACTCTGTCTCCTTCTCTTTCTTACTCTAGCCATGTGGCTTCTGTGTCGGGCTGTGGCCAGCCAGTGTCCTCTGTGCCTGCTGGCTGCGCCGATCTGCCCCATGACCACACAGCGAGAAGAAAGCCCCAGCCAAAATAGTAAACTGGATCACAGCAGAATCCCCCTTCCTCCTCCTCCTCCTCCTCCTTCGCCTTCACAACATCTGAGTCGTGGTCTGCCCGCTAGACAATATGTGCTGCAACTGGCAGTGAAAATCTTGGCAGCGACCCGGATTACCTCGCTTGTGAAGTATTGCTTTAAACGTCCGTGTATGTGTTGGTTTTTTTTTTCTTCCTTTTTCCTACTTCTCAGGCCTAGAGAGAAGGATTTTAACGACGTGCAACAGTTTCAACTAAATGAGTCACAGAGGTGGGACTGGTACTGCTGATGGCTTCCAGATAAGGTGAAAACTTTGACCCTGGAGTGAAAAAAAAGGACAGGGGCTGGGGGCTGAGGGGGAAAGAATGTCTTGAAAACTGCGCTGACCATAATTGAGTGGACTCTTTTGGTTTCATGGTGCGCAATCAGATATGAGCCTTTCGGTATTGCCTTTATTACTGACCTTTGGGTTTCATTTGTGACATTCCTAAAAACTCTACTGCATATTACTTGTGTGTGTGTACAGTGTGTACACTAACACATGAGCCCAGTGCAGGCCCATTGCAGGTCAGCACTATTTCAGCAGCACTGTACAGTATCAGTGTGTGGTTGGTCTATCGCCAAAGGGGTTTCCTTTGGCACACTGCAGAGGTGGCTCATTCCAGAGCATGGGTTGGAGGAGAGGGGAGGGTGAGGGGGTGAGGGGGTGAGGGGGTGCGGGAGGTGGGGTGGGACGGGGCCAGTAGATTCCAGGGACCAACTGATCTGACCTTGAATCGCGGGGCGTGGACATCCATGAGTGGCACCATGTTCTAAGCCGTGGTTTGCAGCCGCTGCTGCCAAATACTGTATGTTTGCGAGTCATGCCTTATTACATGTGGACGTGTTGCACAGACAGATGTATACATGCGGGTGTGTGCACTTACATACGTCTGCATACGACTGGGGTAGTGTATGCTCACGGTCATATCTTTGCATCGTGTGTGTGTGTGTGTGTTCTCCAGGTGCAACGCCGCTGGCAGAATTTATACGACCAGTTAAACAGGGTCATACTATCAGTGCCCTCTGACTTGTGTGTGCTTTTCAGTGCACCTGCATGTGTGTCTATGTGTATGTGAGCTGTATGCTGTGCGTGCAGTGGGAGACAGTAGGGCGCCTGTTTACGGTCCTGTGAATAAAGAGGCAAAGTTCATCCTCTGGCCTCTTTATGCCACTATATTTCAGTGTCAGTTAAGGCCGGACACGACAGCAACTCAACAAATACATCATTTAAAGCTTGTAAACTATGTCACTCATGACAGTTCTCCACTCATGGCTGATATTTAACTGAGCTATATAGGAGTTGTTGTTGTTTTTTCTCCTGTCTTTGTCTTCTGGTGTCCAGTGCTGTAGCTACCCCTATTGACACCAATGCCATGTTACCTGTACACGTAACCACCATCTCTCCCTAACCTCAGCCATGTGTTAAAGTTGCCTAATCCATAGCTTAACCTTAGTTTATGCTATAACCACACTATTTCCCTGCATCTAAACATACGTATGCTTGGATATTGTGGAACATTTGAATTTGAAAGATATTGGCATTGGGTATAAAAAATGAAAATCTTCTGTGGTTTCTGCATAATAGTCCAACATTGCGTGGACGTCAGCCCTAGTTGTATCCTGTTCACATATATTGTTCTTTTGTATTTACTTTCCCAATACCTATATATATATATATATATAATATATATATATATATATATATATATATATATATATATCCTAATGTTTGTGTCCCTCTGTGTGCTTGTGTTTGTGTTAAAGGTGTATATGGCAGCGCTGACTCCCTCTGCGGGGGCCAGCAGAGCTCTCTGAGCTGCTCCAGCTGCTGCAGGGGTGTCAGAGGCTAAGACTGACCGAGGCAAAGGGGTGAGAGGGTTCTGGAAGTTTCTGGAAGTTTCTGAGAATTGCCCCGCCGCTCTTGGTTAATTCCTGAGGCCCAGGGGTCAGAGAGAGCGGGACGAGGGGGAAGGGATGAGGGGCTGCAGGGCCACGGTCACATGCTTGACCTGCCAGACTGACCTTATTACACCCTGCATACATCCTATACATCCTGCAGTATTTATAGTTTTTGTGTATGGGCTTGTATTTTTTGGAAGTTTTCGTCAGGATCCAAGAGTGCATTTTGTCACAGAGAGATGGAGAGTTAGAGAGTTTGTGTCACATTGTTGTTTGATATTTCAAAGCCTCTCTCTGTTCTCTTTCTGATCATTTTTTGATATCTCTCACTCTCTTTCAGAAACACACTTTTCCTTTCCTTTTCCTGTCTTCAGTTAGTCTGTCCAGTTAACACTTCACATACACATATTAAGAGCTTCTCCCCACATATTGCCATCCTGCAGGATGGAGGTCGCAGTTGTCCAAACTGCTCCAGGGGGTCGCAGGAGCGCGGCCAACTCTCTTGGACCAGGCAGCCTCTAATATTCTGGTCTTTATGGGGCCAACCGGTGGTCTTTAGTGGGGACACATTCATTGTGGGCCTCCTGTTCTACAAAGCGCTTGTCAGTCATTGTGCTGAACTTGTGTTGTTTCTATGCAGCGCTCGGCAGCACAGCTGTCGTCAAAAGACCCAAGGCTACTCTACCCTCGCCTGAAAGAAACAAACAAACAAAGCCGTAAAACAAGAAAATGAAAGACAAAAAAGGGTCACAAATAATGAGTGTACAAAAACCATCTTGTCGAATTGCACCTTGGGAGTCTGTCTTCAGGAAGACTGAGGGGTAAGAAGCTTCTGAGCGGACCTGGGGCACAATGGGACTTGGCCCCTCCTGTGTTACTGTTAGCCAGGCCCTTTAGATGAACTTGTCTCCTTTCAGTTGGCGCTCTTATGCCCAGGTGTGTCCTGTGTGTGTCCTGTGTGTGTGTGTGTGTGTGTGTGTGTATCCACAGCACTGACATGTCTTTGGCCCCAAGTGCTCCATTGAAAATAAGACGGAGAGCGAAGCGAATGAAAAGAGATAAAGTGCAAAACAAGGATGAGAGGAGGAATAAAAGAAGAGTGGCTTCCTTGCTTTTCAGGGCAAGGACAATGTTCAGGCCTTTCTCCCACGCTCTGTACAACACTCTCTCTGCCCCCGTGCTCTACTGAGTGTCCAAGACCAGCAGTTTGTATTTTAATTTATTGAAAGGCATTCAGTAATTTCATGTTCTGTGAGCAGCTTTCTAGTTAATATTTCAAGGATGGAGATACACTTTAAAATGTAGAAAGTGAGAATGAAAACAGATGCAAACAACTAACTTTTTATTGTTGAGCATTTTTTACATTAGCCGCCAAAATAAAAGTACCAAAATGATCCACAATTTTGCTTGCTAAATTTAAAATAGTTGGCTCCATATTGATTTAACCCACATGTTACACATTTGCCATCATGTCATTAAATGAATACAAACATTTTCCTCAATATTAAGAACTAATACTCTGTCCATACTTTCCCAATATTGCAATCATCGTGTAGATCTCTTGGGTCCGGTAGCCAGCCAGCCGGCCAAGCAGCCATCCAGACAGGCCAGTGAATGGCTCGATGCCAAGGCCAATTGAGAGGTGCTGCTGTGGTGGAGAGCCAGAGGGGAGATGGTCATCCATTATTCATCACTAAGCCAAATAATCCCCAACAGAATTGGTCTGGTCTTGTCTGGCCCAACGGTTGGGGAATGGATGGGATGGTCCGGGGGGCAAGAGGGGAGGGTTTCTGGGGCTGGGGGATGGCAGGTCTGAGGTTTTTTTCGGGGGAGGTTTAGTAGGATTTTTTGGGGGGGCCGAAAGGGGGTAGCGAGCTCTCTGTAATGGGTGGGAGGGAGGTTCTTTGAGGATTAGATGCAAATATGTCTTTGATAGCTTTCACAGTCTGGGAGTCCCATTCTGTTTATGGATATTCATATTAAGTCTAATCTTTGGAAACAATCCCTGGCATGGAGGATGGAGGAGTGAGAGGCTGCTGGGATGAGGATGGAGCAGAGAAGCAGCAGGGGGTTCTTGGGGATGGAATGGACCTGAATGGGGTCTCCCGTGACCCAGATCAGGGGCAGGACTAGCATAAACCCTTATGGTGTGTGTGAACCACCTAGTGGATCAAGGACCAGGTAAACACTGACCCTGTGTCCCATTCACTGGAAGCACTGATGTGTAAATATGTAAACACACTTAAACACACACACACACACACACACACACACACACACACACACACACACACACACACACACACACATATAACCATACAAATTCTTGCACAGATACACTCACAAACAAACACCCAGACAAAGCGATTGGCACTTCATCAGTGTCACTAACAAACAACTTGTTCAGACACAATATAGCCTTCGCCTTCTCTCCCGCTCTCGTTTTCTCTCTTTGAGACTTATCTGTCCTTGACATGGGTCCATGTCACTGTTTTGTCTGAACATCTCTCCCTCCAGGCAGCTGCTCTCAGATCGGCAATCAGACTGAAGAAGAAGAAGGAGAAGAAGAAGAAGAAGAAGTAAGCGGAAGTCGTTGTGGTTTTCAAAATACATGATTGACCTTATGTCGATCGGTCACTTTATGTTTATCCACGCAATGATACAAGACCGTTGGTGCAACAACACCTTTGGGCCATGTTGCAAATCAAACACATGCGATGCAGTTCCTATTGTTACAGGCGGCCCCTCCGCCAGGTTTCCCCTCAAACCGCGTCTCACGCTCTCATTGAACGTAGCTCCCTGATTACCTCCCCGACAGGTTCATTTATTTAGCATGCTAGAGATCTGGAATGTCTCTGTGCTGCACCATCATTCTACAGTTCACACATCGTGCTTGAGTGCCGATGTGCGAGTGCCGAGCCAACGCAGATTTGCCTCTGATTTGGAGGTTTTGTCTGCAAGTGAAAAATCATGGCTGAAGTCGCGTAGTGTGAACTGGGCATTAACAGGTGAGCTGTAACATGACTTGGTCAAGGAAATACTGTAAATATAATGCGTTGCATCATAAGTATTGCGCATCAACACAGAACCATGAAGTATTGGTAGCATAGCGTAACGTCCCTGTGCATCACCTGGTTATCAAGGTTACCTGTTCAACATCTTCTTGACAAGCCGGACTGTCTGATGGATGTGATGCATGAGTAAATTCCTTCAGCTGATCATTTCCTCTATGATGTATATGTTGTTAATGTGTGCCTCACAGCAAAGTGATGAAATGCAAAGTTAACTTCTGCTCCTCATGTATCATCATTTATCAATGCTTCTAAATTTGACAACTTGCTCATTACTGTAATTTATCATTAGTTTGAAGTCAGTTCCGAACAACAAATACTTTGCACCATGGGAAAAAAAGGATTAGGTGTCAGTTAATAGTTTGTGTGCACTCAAACACACATAATCAGTGGTTCTTTAAGACACACAAACTGGAAGAAGGTAGGTAATCTGTGAGTCTTTTGGCCAAGACTTTAGATTGTTTACCTGCAGTGTGGGTGGGTGTGATGCAGAAAATGAGACGGAGCAAATGCAAAGTGTTGTTATTTCCCTTGTGTCCTCTCTGCTTATACTTCAACTTCAAAATAATGTGTTTTTATGCATTTGAATGAAATCAAAAACCACTAAACACAGAGAAGAAACTAAATATGCAGCTTTATGTTTGTCAATAGAGCAAAACGATCACACCATCTGGTAGCAACGTTGAGGTGGGGTTGGAAAGCCTGCTCAGTGTAACATTACAGTATTTGTTTATTACATCCAAGTTCTCAACATTCTTCCACAGTTGTTCTTTTAAGAAGCAACACTCGCCATTTTTCCGTTGGTATCAAGGGGGTCCAAAACTGCACTGCATGGATGGGATGTGTCGCTCTTCAGGTTGGGTCTTGCAATAAACTTTGTGACTAGCGTAGTTGTGTACAACAGAAGTTACCCGAAACAAGTGCTGGACAACTCATCCACAGCCATGCAGTGGACCAGACATGGCAAGTCCTCCTCCTCGCAGCAGGTCAGAGAGCAAAGGGTGAGTTTAGGGAGAAAAGGGAGGAGGGGAGGTTTTCATTCTCCTCCCCCACCCCAGCTGGGCCTGCGGTCTCTCGCCCCCTCTCTCCCTCCCTGTCCTGGTAAGCTGTATAGGGCTCCAGGTCGGGAAGTTCATGAAGGAGGGTTTCCCTCTCTATCGTAGACTGTGTGTGTGTGTGTGTGTGTGTGTGTGTGTGTGCGTGCATGGTGTAGTGTCTCAGGGGCATTGGGGGAAAAGGAAGAGAGCCAGACAGCAGATCATCTCACTGCACACCCAAACATACATACACAAACATGCAGACACAAGTGTGTGCATAAAGTACTTTATTCTATATTGTAGTACTGAGAGGACAGTTGATCAGAAAGCAGAAATACATTATTTGTACCAGTGCATACACACATTTGTTTTACTGTTAAATATTGTTGCTAATGTGCAAATCCGATTGGTCACATGTCAGTGGATATGACGTAACTGACAGTGGCTGTGTTTTTATCTGCCGTTGCTACAATTGTACACGTTTCTGTTTGCTAGCCAGTGTAGCTATTTACATCATGAGGAGACAAAACACAATGGACTATGTTTTCCATTTGAATGTGTTCACCCTCTTCTTTCACTGCGGTCGGGAGAGGGTGGGGGTAACAGGGAGGTACACTGTCTGGAGGGGGGGGGGGGGGGCGCTGACCACATAAATTTCTCTCAAGCCCCTTACACCAAAACCACGCAAAACCACTTTGCTGTGCGTGTATTTCATATGTAAGTGTGTACAGTATTGGTGAATTATGGCAAATTCATATACAAATGAATGGACTGGGCTGTTGCATGTGTGTGTGTGTGTGTGTGTGTGTGTGTGTGTGTGGATGGAGGGGTTTGGGGATCCTGGGACCCCTTTTCCCAGACATGCACTGACCTTTCCAACCAGACAGGGATAAAGGGACAAGGAGGGAGGGCTGAGGGCATGAGGGCACTGGAGTGTGTATATGTGAGTGTGTGTTTGTGTGCTTATTTGCGTGTCTGTGAGTGAGTCCGCGGCTGTATCCTTGTGTGTGTGTGTGTGTATATGTGCGTGCTGGTTGATTTCGTGGACCTCTGAACCAGTCAGTTCTCCCCGTCCTGCTGAGTTTGGCCTGGTGCAACCCACCCCCCACCCGCAAACGCGCACCACCCCTACAAACCTCCCCCTCCTCTTTCCCTCTCTCTTCATCCCTCTCTTCTCTCTTCTTTTGTTGGACCAAGTCATTGTGCTATCCCCGCAGCGCTCTGTATGCAAAAAAGGTGGTGCTCTGAGGGCTCGCCAGCTCCGGACCCTTGCAAATCAATTTGTCTGTGGAAAGGGTGAGGGCAAGGAGGTGGGATGGGGGATTGTGGAGCACCGAGGACAACTGGGTGAAAAGCCTGAGGTATGCAACCGTCCCTCCCGACAATATCATACTTTCTACTCCTTTGCATTGTTTGTTACAAATTAGGAAACTTTCAATAAGGCCAATTAGCCCAGACAGATGTGATTTTTAGTTTTCATAGTTTGAGCATCACCAAAGTCAAAACACAACCTAATCTCAATTTTGTGCAGCGCTCACTGCATTTTGCCCTTTTCAAACAGAAGCATCATAGTAATTGTTTCTCTGTGTTTTATACTGAAGACACTGAAAACATGAATATTGACGTTTTGATGTTTTCTTTATTTGGATGTTGTCAGTAAAGAACAAGAAAGAGAGGTGAATCCAGACTGACCCCGCCGCTCTGAGAGGAGGATCAGACATTGATTGTGGTTGTCCCTCTCTCCCTCTCTCCCTCTCTCCCTCTCTCCCTCTCTCCCCCTGGATGCAGACAGGACTCTCCCCAAAGCACACAAGCTTGAGAGGGTCTTTGCTTGACTGGAACAACGATGATCAATACCTGTCACTTCTGTCTGGTCTGGCCAGAGCCCTGCCCCCCCCCAACACACAGTGGGAGAGCTTGATGATACACACACACACACACACACACACACACACACACGTTAAGACACACAGTGTATGCAGAAATCCAAATAGTTAGATATAAATTGGCGGCCCACACGCATGTACACATATAAGAGGGTGAGTGCATGCAAACAAGCACAGGACAACATGGTGTAAATATACAGAACACAGAGACGTACACACAAAGCATCTTGTCAGATGGACGAGCACACTCACACACACACCTACACACACCTACACACACACACACACTCACACACACACACACACACACACACACACACACGCACACACAGGCTGTGACAGTGAGGTCAGACAGGGCATTCAGACCCAGACACTAGTCTCTTCTCTGGGGTCAGACCACAAGGCCAAGGTCTACTCCCTAACCCCAGTGGCCCTTCAGACACACACACACACACACACACACACACACACACACACACACACACACACACACACACTGACCAGCCAGGGCAACACAGAGGGGGGTGAAGAAGGGAATGATGGGGGATGGTTGAAGGAAAAAGAAATCGGTTCGAATACAAGAATTGATGGTAAAACACGGGTTATTATTTGAATATGCAAATATGTATTAACTTGGCAGATTAAGGTTTCTATCATTTTAATGCATGTAAAAAAGAAGTTCCTCAACCTTGAACTATCATTATTCAGTAACTGTGAATTAATCCATGTAATCCAGCTGTTTTCTTTATCAGCCTGGCGGTGTGAAGAGGTGAAAATAAAAAGAAGACGTATTGGGCTGTTACAGGAGAGAAGGGAGGGTAGGAAGTCATAAGTAAAGCCTGCTTCCTTTCAGCAACTTGCTCATTCATTTGCTTGAGGTCTCCTTCCTTGCTCATTTTTTTTTCTTATTTTCATCTCTCTCTCTCTCTCTCTCTCTCTCTCTCTCTCTTTCTCTCTCTTTCTCTCTCTCTCTCTCTCTCTCTCCTCCTTGTGTCCTCCCTGTCTTCTTACTCAAGAGACCCTTGCTCTGCCCAGCTAGAGAGATAAGGAAGTGGAGGGGCCAAGTTTACCACTGCAGATAAGCTGTAATTGCAGGGTAATAAAAAGATTGGAAAAAAGAGAAAGAAAACGGAGGAAGAAAGCACGGACACAAAGGGGTGAATTGATCAGAAATGATTGATGCAAGCGTCGACACTCCAGGTCGCTGACAGTTATCAGCGAGGGCAACCTTTTGCTCATTGCAGTCGTCTACGTGCAGCAGAAGACCCAGTGGCTGCACTCAAACAATAACCGACAGCCTTGACCCTCTCTGATAACCAGCGACAGCAAACTAACTAGCTGAACAATCACTCCTCTGTTCTGCGACATCGCTCAGTCAGTGCTCCTGTAAACGCTGCTCGTTAACACGGACATTGTGTTCACACACATAAAACCAGCTGTTCCAGTTTTGTACATCTTTGTTGGTGTCGTAAAACTGGTAAATCATTCAAATGGCTGTTATTGTTTACTGTCAGTCATCAGAGTAAACAATCCCGTTTAGCATATCTCACCCGGCTGTGCCCTGAAACAAAGTGTTTCATGAAAGAGCTTTTCTATTCTAAAGGGAAGGCTGAAATTAAAGCTGACGATTGAGGTTGTTTGTTTTAGACAAATACGTTATACTGTGCTAAACCAAACAAAACATTTTAATTATTTCTATGTGTTATTTGAGTAAAATGAAAATGCAATAATTAAATATTTTCTTTCCTGTTCACATACTTATGTGGCAATATTAAAATGAAAATGCAAAAGCTGTTTGACATTACATTTTACCGTTCTGTACAGAGGACATCATTCAAATGTTAATTAAAATGCAATATAAACAATGTATTATAGTTTTCCATTCATGGAAGCATTATCTAAGTCACAATTAAAATCAGAATGCAATTTTCCAACCTTTAGAAAACAGAATTGAAAATGACAGTTGACTCCACATTTTCAAAGAATTACAAATAAGGAGGTTTTCTTCCTAAAACACAAACATATTGCTTTTTCACAAAACATTATGTTCATAATCTAGGTTTGTAACAAACATTATCCGTCCTTATAGTCTAAAAAGGAACAATTTGTTCTGAGTTATTTACACAAAATAAAGATTTTATACGTATATATATCCTTTTTATTTCACTAATCAAGAGATGCAACATGTAAATGTTATCCATCTTTCTGAGCCGCTGTTCAGGTTTCTTCCCTGGATCATTTCACATTTATGTCTGACACTTAGTGCTTTCCATAACCAATGCTGGAGATGTATTTTACAATTCTGATATTTGACTGTGGCTTTTCAGGACTTGGAATATGGAATATAAAGTCTTGTAACCTTTTAACCCAAACTCTGAAATGTCGTCTACTAAAAAGATCGTTCCACTTTCAGCACTCAAATTACAGAAAAATCCAAAGCAAAATGTTCATTCTGTGCAACAACAACCCGAAAAAGAGGTGTATTGAATAGTTTCTTTCTGAGAGATTTGAAGTTTCCACGTCAAATGTCAAAGTTTCAAAGTTTCAAAGCCGAGCTGCATTGACGATGTGAATATATTTTATGACGATGAATAGAACTAGCTTGTGTTTGATTAAAAAAAGGATTGAAAAATGAACAACATCACACATTTCATTACGACGCTCATTCATTTTGGAGGTTACGCTGGTGAAAGGAGGCATGCTGTAGTGTGTGACAGGTTTACCGTTGGTGTGCTGTGTGACCACCAGCCCTTACTTCCTTCCTCTCTGCTGGCCTGGGGAAGAGTGTGTGTCCTGTTGCTCTGTTCCTCTGGGGCTTGTGCATGCGTGTGTGTGTGTGTGTACAGTACGCTTGTGTGTGTGTGTGTGAATGTTTTTGGTCATGCTCCGACACTCACGGGAGGTCAGGTGAGATTGGGTCTGGTTCCTGATTCCTGGAAGAGTGGACAGCTGCAACATCTCACACAAATGCCATGACATAAAACACACAAACAGAGCTCAAACACATCCTTATTATTTCTCTCGGACCGTCTCTCTTTCTCTTTTGTAAGTCTTGTCTCAAAGAGATTTTTTCAACATGTGTCCAAAACTGTCTCGTCAATTGCTGGTCGTGATCTCCTTCACTTATTCTTTGATCAGGTTACGGGTTAAAATCTAAATTTAGCAAATGTTAGACTTTTTTATGAATGCAAAGAGCTTGTGTGGCTTTAAAAGTTAATATCAGAGAACTTATGTTGTTGAAGGTACTTCTCCATATGCATGTGCTGACTGGCAGCAATATGGAACATATTATAGTCTCTGACCACCTCTTTTAATCTAATCATGTGTTATCTACCCACCTCACTCTCCTGTACACAGACTTATCTGAGGGGCCATTATAGCAACTTCTCCATATACTCATATCTTCACCAGCGGTGATAAGATACCTGGGAGGGATGTAGACCAGAGAAGGGTCCTGGCAGGGTCTCCCTCACCCTCTCTCTTACACACACACACACACACACACACACACACACACTCACAAGGCCATAAACAGGTTGTCTGCGTAGTATCAGAGACGTGGCTTTGCTGTGATGCACTGGAGGAGCCGCAGTCTCCTGCTCTCTTAGCTCTGTGTAAATACACCGCTCATTGTTTATACAGCGCGGTGTGGCTTCAGGTTCCAGGGACCATCACTCTGGGTCTGGGTCAGATCGCCAGAAACACACACACACACACACACACACACACATTCATCCTAATGCAAACCAGACTCCCTCTCTCCCTCTTTTCTTAGAGAGAGAGGGAGAGGGAGCGCTAGTAGGGAGACCGCACAGCGTTGGATCTCGGCCAAATGGACCAGCGGAGCTTGTTTGGAAAGCTTTCAGTCAGAAAGCCACTTTTTGGCAGGGGCCCTGTGAGTGCTGCTGAGCCCTCTGAAGCGGGATGGAGCTGCTAAAATAAATAATGGTTAGGGCCGAGGAGGTAAGAGTGGCGTTGGAGGGTAGGGGGTAGAGGGGTAGCAAGAGGAAAAAGGAGGGGTGGGGGCAGTGGAGGATGGAGGGAGAAGTAAGGGGGGGGGGGGGGGGGGGGGGGTTTAGAGGGCGCTCCTGTAATTATATATGTCAGTCGACACCAAGGCACTTGGACCGCCAACGCTCACGTTTCCACCTCGCTCTCTTGCTGTCACCAGATAGAGAGAGAGACGTGGAAAGAGAGAGGGGGAGAGGAGAGCATATGTACGTTTGTGTGTCTGAATTTGTACTATTGCATACACATTTGTATGTGTGCAACAGCATGAGTCTGTGAACAGTCCTGCTAGCTCTGTGCGTGGTGTGTGAGTGTGAGTGTGTGTGTGTTTGTGTGTGTGTGTGTTGGTGGGCCTGCAGGGACACAAACCTGGTCATTCTGGGAGAGGGAGATAAGGAGGTGTTTCACACAAGAGTATGTTGGTCTCTGTACACTGGCTCGCACATTAGCTGAGTGGGGCATAGGCACTAAGTATGTGGAAGTGCACTAAACTGGACTTGCTTTTGTTTATTTTTTATGTTAAGTTCACAGGCAAATCTGTTGATTTACCGGATTTTCTGAATCAGTTTAATTTGAGGTAAAACTGAAAGTGAGTGCGCTCAAAATGACGCTAAACGACAGCAGTGATAACGCTGTTAAGTTGCATAGCTGCATTCATGTCTGCAGTACGGGAAGATCAGCAAAACCTCTTGTTATTCTGACTTCACACATTATTCTAAAATGCTTGTAGTCACACCAAGCAAACTAAGTCAAATGTAAACAATGTAACATAAGTACGGAAACCACGTCACAAACATCACTAACGCAGGAACAAAAACCCATGAACTTTACCGGACGACCCTCTCTACCCCATGAGCCCCACAATACCGGTCTCCTGGTTGAAAGTCCCCTCCTGCCTTTAGGGTTTAGGGTTCTTCAGTCTTTATACTATGTCATTGGTCATTTTGTCTGAGCATCTAATAAATACATGGACGGGTTTACATTGTGGTTGCGTGGTGCGTTTTATACAGAAGCTAACAGGTGACTTGTGTGTCGGTATCAGATGGCGAGTGGCGTGAAATAGCGTTTAAGAAATTACAACCAGGAGACTGACTGATTATCATCTTCTTTCATTCATTCATTCCCAGATGTTGACAATTATTTTGTGCCAATGCTACCATTACTGAAACGAATGATGGCCAAAACTACAAGAGAAAGACCCAAGCTGTAATAAACCTGAATTATCCTTAAAGGTCACAGGTACTTAATAGACTTTTATTAACAGAAGACATTTTGACTCATCACAGGAAAAGCACAGATGAGTACACAATACCAGGATCCTGAAACTGATGCGGCTAAATATAATTCAGCCGTTATTAATTTCTCTTTTTTGCTTTTCCTGCAGTGATACGATCAAATGTCTTTCAAGCAATAATTCCCTTTTGCATGCATGGCTTTGACTGAATCTTCAGTGTGTTGGTCTAATCTGATCCATCCAGTCATCTTATTTAACTAAATTGACTCATTGTTACTGTTAACACCGACTGTAAAACATTGAATAATTGTAGTTGAGGTATGAATGTATTGATTCACTTTGAAAATGACATCAACCTACATATGAGTGCAGGCACATAGAGCATTCCTTTGCTCTCGCTCACTAATTTTTTCTCTTTCTTCTTCTGCTTTGTAGTGATCTGCCTCGCTCTCTGATCTCAAGCAGGATCAGGTCCAAGGATCTCACCCCAGAGACACAATTACCACACCGGGCTAAATGTGCCGCCCACAAGATACAGTTTCCATCAAAGGCCCTCCGTACGCTCTCCCACCCTTGTTTCCTCTGATGCTTTCTGTCTTTCTTTCTCCATTATTAGTATATCTCATTCACACACTCGACCTGCTTTCATTCCTAACGTTGCTCTCACTTACTCACTCTTTTTCCTCCATCAGGTGAAATGAGAGCTCACCACATATGGTATCTCGGAATGACATAACAACAATACCAACACAGATTTTTATAGAAATGTTTTGCAGCTACTGTCGAGAGCTGAAATCCCACCAAGTCAGATAGAGTGGCAGACAGTCGACAGCGGTGGTCCGGACCGGCTAGGAGTGTGTGAGAGGTGTTGATTTAGCTGTAGGAAGGAGGATTAAATGGCTCATTGGCGGGGCTAGGAGGGGAGAAGGTGCGAAGCGATCAGCCCTCCCTCTCCCCCTGCTCTCTCTCCCTCTCCCACCCTCAGCCAGGAGAAAAGGCCATTGGGGCTGAACAAACAAATCACATGGCCATCAAACACTACTCACCACTGCTGCACTGGGACTTCATTCAGACAGCATTTTACTGGTCTCTGCAGTGTGCTTATACACCACATCCAAAGACGCACACACAGTCTGAACACACACACACACACACTCATGCACGCAAACATACACACTGCCGAGTCTCCCCATCAACATGACAGTGGTTTTACAAGTCCCCATAGTGTGAGGTCTCTTATTCCCCGAGTAGCAGTAGAACAACATCAGCAGAACGAGCGGGGGGGGGAGAGGAAAAGAGGGACAATTCAACTATTGAACTGCTGCTGCTCCGCGTTGCAGGGTTGTCAATAAAGCTCATAAAAAAAGGTTGTGAAAGTTGTAACTGTTTTGTAATGGGAAGTTGGTGTCAACTCCCTTTAAAGTTATGGCCCATTTAAAGAGAAGTGTGCTTAAACGTGACAAGGATGCACCTTGCAGGACATTTAAGATTGATGGGGAAGAGTGAAAATGGTCGTTAGGTTTGGAACTTCAGTCGTGTGTGTGTGCATGTGTATGTGCATGCGGTTTGGGAGGGTGTGTGTGGTACGACAACCTGCCTGTAACAGAAACCTCGGGCTGGCATTTTCTTTTCGAAAACAGAACTTTCACTTTCATGTTCTCTCCCTCGCCCCTCGGTTAGCCACTAAATGTCACTCTCCCCTCTTTAAAACAAACAAAGCCAGTTGAGTCTAGCATTAGCTGCTGTTTGAAATGGCTCCGAGCCCTCAGAAGGAACCCCTACGATCCTTTAAAAAGTGTATCACACACAGAACACGCACCAACACCCTATTAGTTAAAAAAAATCAGATGGAAAATCTCTGAGTTGACTGGATAATCACAGCCGTTGGTTATTAGGGGGCTACCGTGGTATTATGGAGGGATGTGGGAGAGGCTGTGGGAGACACCGATAGTGATAGAGAGAGATGGAGAGGCAGGGGGAGAGAGAAACAGATAGCAAAGGGCACAGACTCTGGTTTTAAACTACGCTAAACACCAGCTACCTCCAAACCACACATGACACGGAGCTATCGCCAAAGATAAGTCTTCTGTGTCATAACTGTCATAACATAATCACAAGGAGCTTATGGTAAAGAGCTCTGTTGCCATCGGTTTATGAAAACATATCTCAGCTACTGTGTTTCATCAGCTGCTATAAAACACATTCTCAGTAGGTCTCACAACACCTTCATACATTCACATTAAAAAGCTGTGATTTCTTTTAAGTTGTGAAATTTTACTGGTGCTTGCCATCCGAGCCGAGGTTTGTGATTTGTCTCGGGTTGGGTGGAATCTCTTCTTGTTCCACAAGCGTTTCTTGAGGGACTGTCGTGACCTTTCTCTTTGTTCAGAATATCTGCACATTAAAAGCTGCCAAAACTGAATGTTCAGAGGCTGAACCTACTGTCCCTTAAGAACAATAGCTAAAAAACAACGAAAAAAAACAGCAACCTTGAAGTGATTTAGGCTGTAGTAGGGGCTGATTCTGTTTTTATTTATCTCCCTGTCAGGCTTCACTGGGAACCAGCAAGAAATGGACCCAAAAGCAGAACTCACAGACAAACAGTACAGGTGAAAGTCTTAACTAGGCAAAAACACAGAAATGTTCACAGCAGACTGTCCAATGAAGTCAGACTTCCAAAAAACACTAACCAGGGTCAAAGTCAAAACGGAGAAACAAGGTCAAAACCACTTGAAAACTATTCAGAAATGATCTCCGGAACGCTCAAACAAACAGTAAAGATGAACGGGCACAGATAAAGGGGAGCACACAGACTAAATACACAAGGAAGGGTAATCAGGGACAGGTGAAACTGATCAGGGCGGGGCAGGTAATCCCACTGGCGGGAAACACACAAGGGCAGGAAGTGAAGTATCTGAAACTAGAGACAAAGGTGAGTACCAAAATAAAACAGGAAATAACTGAAAAACTAAAAACAAGAAAACATAACCTTAATATCTGGACCAGGATGTAATATTCTCCAAATAAGACATATTTCACTTATTGATCTAAAAGCAAAAACTAGTTTGTAATAAAGGGATACTGAATCAAAATCACTTCACTCGTCATGGTTAGTCCACCTCAGCCTCTGAGAACATTTGTATAAATCCTCTATGGCTCCGGAGCAGCTCGTCAAGTCTGAGATCTGAGAAGATAACCCTGAGGATGTCATGTCATCAGGGTTCTCTCAGATTTTACCTGAGACATCAACATTTTTAACAGAAAGTATAGTTACAAGTGGAAGTGTGGAGTTTTAAAAACATGGGTGTTTGACAAATAATAAATGTAATGTAAATATTGCTCATATTTACATTACATTTATTATTTTTAATAATAGTTGACACAGTTAATGTTTCAAATGTTTTTTTTCTATGATATACTTTATTTCTACTAAAAAAGGAAAGATACAGATGATGATGCTATAAGCTTGGCTAATGCACAACATCAGTTGCAGAACTCATATTCTGGTGACAAGCAGATACCTGAAAGCTACAAAAATGAATTTTGCACCACTTTCCTCTGAGGGTTCAAGGTATTTGTCAAATCTCTGTCTCTATCGGGACGCAGTCTGACATCTGTAATGCATTTTTCTGTTCTTTTTGCATGATTAAGCAAACTTGGCATGCAGGTGCTACCCAGTGGACTGCACCAGTACAACAATATTCCCAGAACAAATTAAAGTAGCTGTCGTATGGATCAGTCTCTCTCTCTCTGTTTTTTCTCTCTTTCTTCTCTCTCTCTTCTCTATGTTTCTTTCTGCCCCCCCCCCCTCTCTCTCTCTGAAACAAACAAAACCAACCAGAAAACAAACTAATGATACAGCCAATCTCAAATCACAGGAGAATGGCAGAAATCAAACAAACAGAGATTCATGAAACTACAATTCTCTCAAACTTGGAATGGATGGGTCTAGAGAGAGAGCCTCGGTTTCACTGCATTGTGAAATGTTTGCAGTCTGATCTGATGTCGGTACATCAGCACCGTGGGCCCACTCACCACAGTAACGGGTAAGGTGAGGCGGCGCTGCAAATCCCAGCAAAACTAAATGCACTGCGTCCTGCTCTGAGAGTAATGATGAAGGGTTCTCAAGTGACATCACTAATGCGCTAACTAGTTTTAGTCCTCCCCAGTCTCATCACTTATTCAGATGAACCCAGTGAGAGAAAGAGACAGATATAGAGAGAGGGGGAGAGAGAGAGGCGACAAGCACTTCGCACTCTCAATTACGCAGTGGAGCTCATCACTTGGCAATCTGTCCCTATCGCTTTAATTGGCTTGTAATATTACCTCTGATCTTGTCGCCCAATTAACAGGCCTGTCTGGCAGTAAGACTGGGAAGCCGGCGAGCATGTGATGCCTCCCGATCTGTGCCATATGGAACAGAACCACTGATTGGCTACTGATGAGGCACCGCTTTGCTCCTCTCACACCGAGCCACTGTGTGACAAGGGAGGGTGTATGTCCCTGTGTGAATGTGTAGGCATGTATAACTCATGTTGTGGGGACATGGATCTGTTCACACACTTACATTGTGGGGACTTGCCATCCTTTTGGGGACACAATGCAATTATTATCTGCAATAAGCTGACATCAGCTGATACATTGGTCCACCTTATCATTCATCTGTATCCTCCATCTATAGGGGTCCCCCAGGGCTCTATACTTGGACCCATTTTGTTTTATCAATTTGCTCCCGTAAGGTCACTTTATTTAAGAAACACAGCATCTCCTTTTACCGGTATGCTATTGACACACAGATTTACTCTGGAATTAATTCAGCTCCTCATTATTCAGCTCCCTCATCCTACTTTTTGTGGCAATACAAATGTGTGTAGCTTTGTGTCATCACTTGATTTCCTGCTAAATGATCAACAGTTAGTGGCAGCAAAATGGCAAAAAAGCAGCAATGCGCCCTCAAAAGGAGGAGAGGAAGAAGAACACTATTTAAATGCATTCCATTTGCCGATTACAACATGGATGCAAACAATGTAGGTTTCAAAATATTTAAAACTAGTGGCTTGGCAAATGTTAAATGTGGAAGGAAATGCATGTGTGAGGCCTAACGAATACAAGCTCACATAAGTGTTAACTCCACAGGGTATCTTTTCCAGCATATCAGGACATACTGTTCATTACTTTGTATGGATGTAAAGGCAGCTCTGTAACCCAGCAATCTGCCGTTGTACAGCCCTGTCTGTGGTGGCTGGTCCTTCCATGGTGAGATTTCTCAGACCTAGAAAGGGAGAGGAATCCAGTGCCCTCTGTCATTAGGCATGGTGACGACTGAGAGCTTTCAAATGGGAAGCAGATCCCTTCAACTGCTGACCCATTTCAGGCTGAAAACCGAAAGGATGGAATCAGACAGATAATCAGATGGGCAGAGGTGGAGAAGACAAGAAAAGAAGAGATCAGTATTCATAGAAAGATCAGAGCAAACTAGCCTGTATATCTTGCCCTCACTTTCTTTCCGGGCAGTATTATTTGCCCTGCAGTGATCTCACTATGCTGTGGGCATTACTGGTCCAAGATATACTAATACTAAAACTATTTCTCCTTCTGGAAACATATAACAGCAGCAGGACACAATATCTCACATCTCATAATCTCTTTCTATTTCAGCCTTCTTCGCCTCAGGACTCGGTGACATAATATTCTGCAAAGATCGTACAAGTCAAATCACTGCAATGCCTTTGATTTCACAGTCCAAGGTGTTTAACACTGCTCTGCCAGCTGACCAGAGCACAAGCTCCAGAGGCCTGGGCCGCAGCCAGTGCACCAATGCCAGGCGAGTATCCCTGGACGCTGAGCGCTTGGCAGGGAACCCACTAAACAGTACATGGCATGAAACTCAGCCCGGTCCAGCAAAGCTGTACCTGAGAAGAGGAGACGGTGGAGAAAGGGCCGGGTAGAGGAAGTAACAGTGTGGCAGTGGTGGAGAAGAAAGGGGCAAATCAGAACAGGAAAAAGAGACAAAGAATATGAGGACATGAGTGAGCCTGTCTGGCCTTGTCTTTGCGTCCACAGCGTTTCTTTCTGCTCTTTTTAACTGAATGCCATCCCAGCACTGCTATTTCCCCATTAACAGGGCCCCACATCTGTTTCTCTCATTCCAGCTGCGCTTTAAGGTCCCTGAAGGTGCAGTTAAATTAGAGCCAGCACAGGTTTATAAATGTAAAATCCTCCAATAATCTGGAGCTGACATGACCCCTAATCTTCTTGCTCTAGTCAGCAGGGTGAACGGTGCTAACTGAGGCTTTGGCAGCACCAACATGTGTTTTGGCTGCCAGACGTTTAGGAGGAAGGTACAGCCACGGAAGATGTTATGGGTGGAACAAGGTCTTATTTGTGTGTCTTTAGCACGGCTGAGACATGTAGGTGGGTAGGACAAATATCTGTTTCACTGCTGTTTTGATAAATAACAATAATTTTGTAGTTATTCCAACGAATCGATTAATGTCCTGGAACTACACTTGGAAAAACACATTTTATGTAGAGATAAAAGTGTTTCTTAAAATAATTTAACTTGCTCGTTCTATTTGCAATAAACAATTCAACAGTGGATTACAGAATCTGTCAAGATCATGACTAATCCTCTGGGGATAGAAACAGCATATAAAGGACAGAGAGAAATAAAGAAGACAGAAAACCCATGTCTCTCAGCTCCAGAGGAGGGGGTTTCACTAAACTAGCCTGTCTAATGCAATTAATCTAATTGGAGCCGGCGTAAAGTGACAAATTACTACCTTTCACACTAGGGACTAGGAGGGAACCTCTGGAGATGGATGTAGGAAAGGATACCTAGGTAGTTAATGTTATATCTGTTAATTCCATCTTAAACCCTTTTGTAAATGGCTGAAAAAACATTAGATAAAAATAATTTGCCATTATCCATTATGCTTTGTTCAGAGCATGTGTTAATTTGAACAGCACAGTACATACATATACAGTACATAGAAGCAAATTATCTTTATACCATCTAAATAGTTTTATATGACATTGCCTTTATAACAGATGATTAATACAATAATTGAATATGAAGCATCAGTATTTTGTCAGCTGACTGTTCATTAACTGAATGCATAGTATCAATATCAGCATCTCTGCCCTATTTGCTTGGATCTGCATGCATTTCCACTTGACATTTGAGTTTTTGATTTAATCTCAGAACTTATGCACATGAACTCTGCATATTTCAGTGAAATTGTGTTAATGCGTGCCCTTTGCTGTAACCTTGATTACTTGCTGTAGTATCAAAAAACCTTTTTGCGGACATTGATTTCTGCCGGGGGCCACGCTGCTGAACCTGGAGCAGCGTATCTCCGCGGATATAATGAACTTAAAGAAAACTAGTTATTACCGAAACCTCTGACATTTTGACATTATCAAATGCCTTGTTTAAAAACGCACATATGGAACAAAAATACAACGCAATATCCTTATTATTTGCATTCTATTTCCATAAGCGATGGGAAGTTGCACATGTGTTGATCTCGATCATAACATAAAAGTTTTAATTGGATTTTATAGATGTTTTATATATGTCAAGAGCTGTTGAAGTATTTATGTAAAGGGGAAATCTTTCAAGTGTTTTCTGTTGATGTTGTGGACCATGAAATTCCACATTCGTGCGATTCCACTTACCCACGATAACCATGAACTCTGAACCCAATAATTGTTCTAAATTGTGACCTGTGAACTCTTGAGCTCGTGAAAAAACAGAGAAGGAGGCATCCAGAGGTGGAATGCGCTGCCGTTTCTCTCCGAGGGCAGGTACTAACTCGCTCCGAGTGAGAACCTGAATGACCCAATAATGCGTCTCTTCTCTCCGAGTAGCTGGTGCACCTAAATCCCGCCTCTCACTCCTAGATCTTGTTTTGTCGCTTTCTAAGATTTCACTTTTCCCTGTACCTTTTTCTCCAGCCCTCTATTCTTTAGTCTCTTAAAGTCCATCCCCCTCTGTTACCTTCACTCCAACCTCCGCCCCCCTCCCTCTCTTTCTCTCTGTGTCTGGAGAGGAAACGGTGGCCATTAAACGTGTCTGCTGGGGTCTGGGGGTCTGGAGAACAACCGTCACATTGTGTGACCCCGCCTTGGACCCCAGACGGACTAATGAATAAGGGTAACCCCGCCCCCCCTCCATGCCAGACCCCTGGTAGGTAATTCTCCCACTTCTTTCACAGGGTCCCAGACATCTCCCGCGGCCTTTGACTGAGGGCTTATCTTTTCAGAGGGAAATGTGTGTCATTTGGGGTTTAAGGGAAACCAAAACAAAAACATTGTCACCACCATACAGTTCGTCCCCCTCCTCAAACCCCCAGTCCTTCACTTCTTTCCCTTCTCTTCCAAAACTTGCAGGGTCTGGACGCAGGCTTAAGGAAATAGTGTGAGACATCCACAGTGTCTCCAATTATCTTGAGGAATATGTAAATAGGTGAAGAGACAGTGGCGGGATTATATACAACTGGCAACGGCTCCTGACATGAGGTGGACAAAAGGCTCGGTGGAAAACAGGATTATTCTAACTAGAGGGGCCAACATATTACTGAGACAGATACGGAACCTAATTATTCCATAAAACTACAGGTCAAACTAAGCACCACTAGAAGTAGAACAAGCTAAATACATCAGAAACTGTTACCAAATGTTGTTCAAAAGTATATAAAACTATTTGATATTTTCAAAGGACAACACTGGACCGTGCCCTTTTTGCTCTACATCTGATTATTTGTGCACTGACAAACAAAATCCACAGCAATGAAAAAGAAAACGATCCATCTTTTTGTTCTGAGACACCCACGCTATGCAGTAGACTCTTCAATAACCACATGAATAACACAAAGCACTGGTGCTCCTCTGAAAGGCAACCATGTATCCCTCGGAGATTTAACAATGGTGACATGTGTAAGCTCAATGCATACAGAATATCTCTCCTCTGTCTCTCTCTCTGTTCTCTTTCTCCCTTTCTTCTTCTTCTTCTTCTTCTTCTTCTTCTTCTTCTTTCATGTTTATACATGGCGCCTGCCCACAGCACATCTGAACATCATTTCACAATACTCAGCAATTCAGAGTGGTCTCATTATTAGTATTTCTTCAGTAGCTTTGTAGCTAAAGTACTTGCACTTACAGCTAATGTATTCTGCACACACCAAGACTGACTGCCACTATCAAAGGACTTGCCTGAACGGCGGTAATAACTGGAAAATTATTTCTGATAGCCTGAAACAATCTTCCAAATCATCACAGAACTTTATTAAAATAATATCAAATCAAATTAGCCAGCATCCCACTGTAATGAATTAAGTAAAGGGTTATGCCAGCATTAATCCCATCATGCTCGGAGGCATGGGGGCGGTGGGAGCGTTTAATAAACCAGTCAGTCCCTTCAAGCAGCGGGGCCAGCTTTGGATCCACCATCCGCCCTGATGCCCACTCTGCAGAGGGAAACACATCAAAAGACTTCCTCTTGCCTTGCTTTTTCTCTCCCCTTCATCCCCTCCCACCCTGCTCCATCCTGCTCCCTTTATTCTCTCCATCCCGCATGTCTCTCTCCCTCTCTCTCTCTCTCTCTCCTGTCTCCCCCTTTTCCTCATTCTTTCTCATTCCCCCTCAGACCATCCCTAACCCTCCCTGTGTCTTTCTAAATAATCTGTCCCCCCCGCCCCCCTTCCAATGCTTCATTGTGCCCGTGGGTGAGATTATTCATAAGGGGGTGAATCTTGGTGGAATCTCAGAAGGCTGGTGATAAGTGGTGGAGCCCTTTGGGACGGCTTGGCCTGTCCTCCCACTGCAGTCTTTCCTTCCAAGCCGGCGCGGAAAGAGAGGATTGAGGAGAAATCAAATAGGTCACTCTGTAGCTGTGGAGAGACAAGAGGTATTTTGGATGGAACCACGGCCACATATCATTTATAGGCTCAGAAGGAATTAAAATTCAGGATTCAAAATTTGAGCTACCTTTTGAATTTGGGAAAAAAGTAAATCTGTAATCATGTGTTCAAATTCAAAATCCTCATTACATGAGCGCAGAATTCTGTCTGACCGGACCCTGTTGCCATCGTCAAACTGAGAGGAGGAGTAGTGGTGTGTGGAAGCATTCCACACCATACATGGAACATTTAATGATAAAGTTACGGCTCTCTGCTGACCGAAAATAAAACTGCCGTACACTATTGTTAGCGTGTATTTCGAGTGAGGCGACAGAGGCACCATGAACGAGCCGGACATTGCTAATTCTTCAGTGTACCGTGGTTCAGCATTTGACTCTGTGGGTTCAAATGAATTTGAACTTGATAATGAGATTGTTCCCTCCAAATCAATGTTCTGGTATCGGGGAATGTGGAAACATCTCTAAGCAGCCAGACAATCACAATTTTTTTTTTTTTATAAATTCCCTCAGGTCAGCCAAACTTATTTGGGAGAAGTAAACAAAGGCGAAGAGTAAAATGATCACCCAAACTGTTAATTGTAAACATTCAACACAGTTTACAAACCAACTCCCTCCCGTACTGCCGTAGTCGTAAAACAGAGTTAATTACAGAGGAATTATTACAGAACATCTTAGGTGTGCTCACTGTTAGTTTTACTTTCAAATAAAGAGCGTCAGACAATCTGGCTACATTGTTGGCTTGTTTACAACCTGTCTGTCCACTTGTGTTTGTTGCAACGTCTCACTTTGTTGCTGTGTTTTCAGATTTCAGCAGCGCTTTATACCTGGTGCAAATGATGGCCAAAAATATGACCATAAGTGTGTAAGAAACCGGTGTTGTATCTTAACATGTAGCAAATTCTGAAAATGTTTCGCAGCCACCGGGTTCTATGACATAAGCCATGGAGGTGTTTTGATTAATATCGCCACCACCTGCAACACCAATCTGCATTAAGCTCTTCTAATTTCACCCACATCCATTCCTGAACTTGCTATCTCCTCCATCTTCCTCTCTGTGTCTCCGGACCGTTCACCCAAAACCACCACCGCCACTCCTCATGAAAGTCTTTGGACAGGATTCACAGGTCCTGTTGCTGCAGAGGTCTGCGGGGCGGGTCACTGTGTGCCATGCAGGCGGGGGTGAGATAACATCTGCAGGTAGCAGGGCATGAATGGCAGACTCAGCTCATGTTTGATGTAAGGTGCTGTCCGTGAGGTAGGCCCACAGGCTAGCCACATTTTTTGAGGGGCTATTCAAAATCTCCGCTTGCCTCAGAATATGTCATGGCATGTCTTGATATCGCTGCATCTTGGGAGTTAGTCCGTGCATAGCTTGTGTGTGTGTGTGTGCTTTGATTGGCATCACTGATAACCTCCCCCCCCCTCTATCTTTGTTTCCATGTGTCTTCAATGTGTGAGAAAGTATGGGTGAGAGAGGGAGGGGTCACCGCGCTGTTTCCCCTAAGGAGGGTTTGTCCTTTGCCATCTGGCACCTCAGAAGCATGGGCACAGGAGCAGGAGGGGGCCTGTGTGTGTGAGAGAGTGTGTGTGTGTGTGTGTGTGTGTGTGAGTGTGGTTGAGGGGGTGAAATCTTGACATTACGACGCTATGTGCCTTGTATGTCCCAATGTGCCCCGAGCACACTCCTTCGTACCCCTAATTTCAACACCTCAACATCTCGTGTTTTCTTTTCTTCACATCCCTTTTTTTTCTTTGTCTCTCTCTCTCTCTCTCTCTCTCTCTCTCTCTCTCTCTCTCTCTTCAACTCTCTCCCCTTTCTAGACATTATTCATGCCACCTGTCCTCTCCTGCTTTGAATTATCTTCAATCACTTTCTCATGTATTCTTTTCCTCACCTTCTTTACTTTCCTTGCTAACTGATCACATTGTTGCCCCTGTTTCCCCTCCTCTTCCCCCACTTCTTACTTCCCTCCATCGTTCTTTCACATTGCACGTTTTCTCTCCCCTGCATGTGATGCATGGCAACAGCTTGGCCAGCTGATGAGGGCCAGTTAGAGATAGCACCCAACCTTGACACCCGCAGCTGCACTAGCGCGCGCACACACACACACACACACGCACACACACACACACACACACACACACACACACACACACACACACACACACACACACAGAAGGATTGGGGGCATTGCGCTATGTAAAATAATCACAATGCATACATTCATTGTGGTGTGGATTTGTTGCTATAATAAGGCTGGACAAATCATGAATATTCACAGACACTTTAAGCAATTATGATAATCTGCATTATTCCTTGCCTCACCACTATCTGTCAGAGGAGGCGGCAGCAGAGGCGAGAAAAGTAGGTTGGGATAGTCTGCAGTTTTGCAGTCTTGAAACTATATTATTATTATTATCACATTTTTCTTTCTTCCTTTTCCCCTCTCTCCTTCTTTGCTTGCTTCGCTCTTCTCCTTCGTATCTTTGTTCCTCTGTTGTTCCTCCGGCTGCTTCTTCATCTCCTTCTCTCCTCATCTTTACTTTCTTCTTCTTCTAGGCTTGTTTCGTGCTAAAGTCCATTGTGCTGTATGAAGAGGAGGGGTAGGATCCCAGAGTGAGAATGGCCCCTGGGTGCTACAGAGCTGGCAGCAGTGTTGGTCTAATCTTCCGGGTCAGGCCTGGCGCTTTCATCTTCTCTCACTTGGAGTCCCTTGTGTTTGATGTGAACTTAGCCCAGGAATAACGTTCCTTTCTTCTCTGCTAACCTGGCCCTGGAGTAGGGGAAAGCACTTTGTTGTTATCCTAGGAGCCAAACAATGCTGGAAGGAGTGCAGAAAACCTTAATGAAAGGCTTTTGATCCACGCTGATATTAAAGCGAGAACCTTGAGAGAGAGAGTGTGTGAGGGAGCAAAATAAAAAAGTGCAGAAATCGCAGAAATCAAAATGCAAATTGCATCGGAATGGTTAGATGGAAATGTGTTTTTTTTAATTCCCACCCTTAGAAATTAATTATTTCAGATTTGCCTGCATTTGTTTCAAGTTTGAGGGGAAAAGAATAAAGGAGCCGGCTAATTTATTGTAGAAGTAGAATTTAAATTAGCACATGGAGCCTTGCAGGGCTTTAATGATTAATTTTCTCAGGTCTGCACCATGCAAAACAATGTCTCTGCTTCCCACACTTACAGCCAAGTGTGCCACATGTATCATGTTAAAAGTATTTTTTCTGCATGTACAGTGTGTGTGTGTGTACATTACTGTTGCGCCACTGAACCAGTGGCCAGTTGTTATTTTCCCTTGAACCCATCCAGTGGCCTCAGCCCTTCACCCTGTGCCCTTTCGTTCATGCACTGCTGCTGCAGGCCTTGTACGCCTGCAAGAGGAACAAATGTTCTGGTGTTTAAAGAGGAACTCGTGGATTTGTGGGGTCATTTAGCTCTCTCTGCTGGGGTTCCTTCAGACGGGCTCGACACAAGTAAAACGTCGTCTTTCCACCCTCAACTTACTTGAAAGTGTCAAAGCTAAATCTTTTCAACCTACAATTTGAAAATGAAGTTGAACCCAGAGGCCAGAAAAACAAGTCACAAACAAGCCTCTCTTTTAGGAGGAAGGAAATGCACCTTGGTATTCGACATGCTCGCTGCCATGGTGATAGCCCAAACCTCTGTGCAACAGCAGCACATTAACCCCTCTTGACCCTCTATTCTCACCTGTGATAAAAGAGGAGGAAGAGAAGGAGGAGGTGCCCCCCTTTCCACTGCACACACACTTTCGAGTACCCGGGCACCAGCAGGCCCTTGAGAGCCCACAGTCATTAGGAGCGCTTTATTCTCGTAGAGGTAGAGAAAAGGAGAGAAGAGGAAAAAGGAGAGGAGGAAGAGGAGCATTGAGCCTGGAAGATAATGTATGGTCAAGGCTGGAGACTTGTGGGCACTGTGGGATGAAGAGAGGGTCGAGAGAGAAGCAGCGCTTTCATACAGAAGCACCAAGCAAGCCAGCTGCTTTTGGTTTTTTTTTGTTGGTCTTTCATTCCAAGTAAAGAAAGGTAGGGGAAAGAGCTATGGATAATTGGTCCAGGGCGCTGACTTACACACAGGGCTGTGGACACAGGATATAGAGTTTCACACTCTTTGTTCCTCATCTTACCTATTGGCCCGGCCGGGTTTTGTCTTCTGAAGATGGGAAAAAGCTTTTTTAACGCTTGCCTTGGCTGCATGAAGTTCAAATTAACTGCAGAAAGAATAAGACCATTAAGAACGCATGTATGATTTGGATATTATTTCTCACGTCTTTGCATAAACACAAAGCGTCTAACCCGCACATAAGAGGGTAGCGTGCAGTAACACTCTCCTGACAAAAAGGCCCGGCTCTCTTCCATTGACCAGCGGCATCGGGGGGCTAACCTTAACTTTCACTGGGAGCTAATCCCTCTGATAATCAATAGTAGAGACGAGCTTTCATCTCAGCTGGGGTCTCGATAAAGTTGTGAGGCCATGAATGATTGAATAGTGTCAACGTGTTCCATGACACCCTGAGAAGCAACGGAGGATAAAAATAATAATAAATGCCGCTCCCCAAAAATAACTGGGTGAAGATTATGCACATCTGATGATATGATGAAAATAAATGAATAATGCATTGGCTATCAATGAGGGAGCAGAAGACGCATTGCTTCAGGCCATGGTTAAGCCTCTATTCATAAAGAGGAGACAGACACAAAGGCCCAAGGACTGTGGGAGTCCACCACCGGGGAGGGAAGAATGAGGGCACACATTTTAAGAGGAAAAGTGGGTTTTTTCTCCCTCCTCTCGTGTGGTTTCTCTTATTCTGTCATATTCCTAATAATTAGATGTGTTGCAGAGATTGTTGTTTACAGTTGGATTAGCCTTAAGAAGGCAGGATGTGGGAGTGAGGCCCCAGGATTACGCAGGCAAACACATGTTTAGTGCGCAACACTATTGTTATTCTCATCACTTATCTGCAATTTCCAATTGCTCCTTTCACCCTCATCGGTTCGTTTAATTATTTCGTCCAATTGCTAATCAAAATCAGATTTTTGAGAGTATATCTTGAGTTTACATATGGATATTTTTCCATTTATAATAATATAATTATTATTACCTCTCATTCATTAGGCGCCATGATCTCCGCTCACCTGATGTGGAAATATGTTCATAAAAACACACACACACACACACACACACAAAAACTGCTGCACATAAAGAAGTCCAACTTGAATGCAGGGCAGATTATGGAAGGGGAGACAGGAATATCTCTGCGCCTTGAAACACGCAGAGAGAGCAGAATAGGGGGCTCTGTTCTTTTTCCTCCTTTTGAGCAGCATTTGGGCCGTCTGCGAATAAAGACGTCTGGGTCTGGTGGTTATTGATCAGCAAGTATTAGGAGAACAAAGAGTTAATCCTCCTGAAGGACCACAGTTAGTGTTCTCTTAAGTTAAAGCAGTCTATAATATCCTCTTATATCTGCAGTCCCCTCACTAACTGCCAGTTTATTTTGTCTTCATATTCAACCCTGAAGGATGAATACCCAGTTTAGCTGATGGTGTGACCGAAGGCCGATCTGTAATTCACAACTGGAGTCCAGTTTATCTGACATTGGGATGGTCACTCTCTATTATCAGCTACTGCTGGTGTGTGAACGATGCACGGCGAAGGACGCTCAGGCTTCAGTACTTGCATGAAGAGTTTTTAACTGAAATCTATTCATGAAAGTATTTATCTTTACAAGAGCAAAGTCCACCAGCATGCAAGTCTAAACGAGTTTCTTTAACAAATACAGTTATTTTATTATTATCAAGCCATTAAAAAAAACTGCAGTGCCCTCACATTCGTTTTACTTTTTACAACCTACAATGTTGTTACTGACTTAAAAAATGTGCAAGTTAATATGATTATGTATCATAAATCTGAAGTGTTTGTAGTATTAACCATTCCCAAGTCAACTCATTTTGATTACTGCATCCAGTCATTAGTTGTATATTAAGAGAGAAATAACGACAGCATTATGACAAGAAAGTGAGGTTTTCCAGATGCAAAACAGCAGCCTCAACCTGAGCAAAGCTTCTACATGCCCCGTCGTGAATAATTTGTCCATGTGGTCATTTTTGTGCGAAATGTTTACGCTTTTTCACTCTTTAGGGACTTATAATTATTGTTGATACGTCAACTCCTTAGATAGAATATTCAAAATACTCATATGTGCCTTTTGTTGCAACCCTCTTTTTCTCATATCTGTATTGTTTGTAGTAAATGGAAAAAAGTACCCCCAAAAATTCCCAGCAAAGCAAATAACTTACGTTCACTTCATATTTTTGTAATACTTACGTGTAGAAACTAAATTATTGTGAAGGTAAAATTAGGGTTTGGCAACAAAAACACTTGGTTAAGGTTATAGTTTGTGATCATGGACATATTGTATCTGTGAGGTGGTACAACACACAAACACACACAGTTGGTAGATTTGCAAGAAACACGCTGAAGAAGAGGCTGAGATATTCTGACTTTAAGCTCCAAAACAGGGAATTCCTATATGTCCCGTGATGCAAATCAAGAGCATCTTTTGTTCGATTAGTCCTTCCTGGTAAATGCAAACTGCGTAGCCCCAGTGTATAAAACAAGCTTTCTGTCTAACCTGAGATAACCCCCGATAGCAGTATGACTTTAGAGAGTACTTTCCAGAACCACATTATAAATTAAATATCTGTTTTCACAAGCTGAGTGGTACTCTGCACGAGGCGTGACTGAACTTCATGTGTGAAATCTGTAAACATGCTAAAATGTTTATTCTGGGATTATGTTGGCATAAAGCAGCCCAGGCTCCTGGAAGTACATTTGTAACAGACTGCATCTGCAATTTTGGGCAAACAATAACCAATAAAATGCTAGTGAATACAACGTGCATGTTTCCTCTACAAAACTAAATTGCTAATTAAATTTGTCGGAGATATAAAGTTGAATTGATATTCACGTTTATGCCATTTCCTCGTCTATGATGTGAATGCTTTAATTCGAGATTACCTTGTTTTTTTAATTTGTGTGACTAATTTACGGTGCCATACAGGAAAAATGTCAACATTTCCGCACCACTTTATGTTTTGTGGAAGGGTGAAGAATGCAGCGAGGCCTGGAGGCCAAGGCTTGAACCTGTGTCTGTTTCTTGTCATGTCACATTTCTTGGTCGGGGGGTCTAGGACACCCTGGCATTTTCTCTTCTGAGGGCTTTTGTTTATGTGGCCGAAGGACTCTGCTAAGTCTCATCAGCCCACAGCAGCTAAACACATATGCCTCCATCACAAAAATCCCATTTTTGTTAGAGGGATACTGAGCCTACATTTGTCACTCTGTCCGGATGAATTTATTATTATTAATTCTTGACCAAAACAGCCATTTCTGTCAGCCAAGAGACATTTAGTCATCAGCAACATTTAGCGCGACGTCCCAGTAAATGTTTTGACGTGTCATTACAGGGCTTCTGATGGAAAGGGCAGTGACATACAGTGACCATTCCACCACTGTTACAATGCGTTACTTCACCCAGGCTACACACAAATCATATGGACCAATGACACAACTCCTACCAGGGCCCCAATGTCCTAATGTCACACACGTCCCAACAGTTTTACTTCAAACTTCCTCCCCTCTCGTGTCCCCTTTTTTCCTTCACCCCCTCACCCCCCCTCGTTCCTTCCTTCCTTTCATGCCCAGCCTTTCTGTCCCTTTCAACGTGCAATCCCCCCCCCTCCACGTCTATGTGTCTTATTTCTCTCACCCATACTTCTCTGTCTGTCTGCCCGCCCGTCTGTCTGTTTGTTTCTCTTATCGTGCCTTGCATTAACCCCTTTGCTTCCCTGTCCCCCTCTCGCCCGCTTGTCCCTCCCCGATGCTTTGTCCCTCTGTAACATATGCTTAGACTGGCATCCCATCGCAGAGACGCTGCAGGTCTTGTCCACTTCATGTCGTGTGAGGATGGACGTTTGAAGAGTCCTCCAGGCATCTCTCATTGTCACCAGCACTTAGCCTCAACACTGCCGCCAACCCGCCACAAATACCGTCAGTGCGGCTGGCACACTGCCTTCTGCTGAAAAAATTGTACATGATCCCAGACACAGACACATGCACAAAAACATGGCCGCAGACGTATTTTAAATAGACATGCACCTGTATGCTGACACCCACACTCTGGTCCGACCCCCATGTCCGGCCTTACCTATTCCCCATCTGAGCAGGGCATGTAGGTTTCCTTCGGGCACAATGGTGGTTTTGTCTTGAGGTTGTGCTCTGACAGTTGTCACAGAATGATCCCTCCTGATATGATAATTGTGTTGACAACCGATGAAGCCGTATTGGAAATTAAGAGTCCCTTTGTCCTATTTCACTTAGCAGCCTTTCAGACCTGCTATCTGAGGGAAGGCTATCCCACAGATTAGGTGTTTCCTCCGTCAGGCCACAAAAGGGTTAGAATATTTCCCACATATGTTATGCTACGTATCCACCACCACCATGTCCACGGGTTTGGCAAAGACAATGGTGTGAGGGGTCTGGGCGCTGGAGAATATGCTAATCATTATTTAATAGCCATTACATTCGTTATTGTTCGTTCGTCGGACGGTGCCAGGAAAGTGTCCGTAGCAATTTGAACCTCGCCATCATCAACTTTCTGTGTGGGATTTAATGCGTTATGTGGCTTTAATCTGTCAATGTGATGATTTTCAGTATAAATCAGCAGCAACATTTGAAGATATAATGCAAAGCAGACTTTCCATCTTCACTTCATCCCTCAGAGGAATCCTTGTGATACTAATCTGCCCACCTAGTCCAGCGCTTCTCCGGTCCAAGCTGCTTTTCTCCCTCTCGCCTCTCTAAGCCCTACAGTAGGCTTTGCTCACACAAGTCTTTCTCTGTGAGTCTAAGCGTGGCACAAATGGACTACAGTCAATTCTCGTTCTGTGTTCTTCTTTCAAACAGACGAAATAAGGACTCTGTGTTTTGGGGGCAAATCAACTTTCCTTTGAGCCCGTAGAAACGACTCATCATCTTGGGATCAGCTGGCACAAAGAGCAGGCGAACTGATCATTCACTGCCAGGAAAAAGACTATCATAAGACTGTGTTTGAATCAAATTCAAATAGGGAATCTCAGTCTGCTTTTCATCTCAATAAAGACCCTTATATAGCAGTCAGACAGTACATGAGTAGGGAAAAGAGTGCGTAGTAAAACAGAGATATCGCACTGCTCGACGTTGAACTTCATCCAGTTCTGTAATGCCTGTAAATGTGTCTCAGAGGTAAGGGGATCACAGCCTTGGCCAGAGAGAGGCGCAATAAAACACCCCAGTTCCTCTGACACACAGACTCTTTGCAGCGAGGACTGTTTCCTGCTTACCCAAAATAACTGTAGCTCTATCTACAAATTAAATACGTTTAGCTAAGAGGAATGTTTTTGCAAAAGAAGCATAAAGCAATTTTGATAAAGGTTAAAGTCAGGTGAAAAAAAACCTTTTAATACCTTTGGTATTAAAATGATTTGGTTGAGGTTAGAATAAAGGTTTGGTCACGGTGGAAAAAAGTGAAACAAGACTGCCTTGAAAAGAGTTGTGTATTTTAGAATATCCATCTTGTCAATTCTGACAGAATTCTGGATGCAGTCAACATTACTTGAGCTGCCGCTTCATCACATAGTAATGAAAACTACCATATCAAGAAGTAATTACAGAATGTAAACACATTCAATGGCTAATGAGGAAAGATTGCAGACCATAAAGAGCATCAAAATGGGTTTTGGTTTTCAAGCATTGCAACTTAATTGTGCTGCAAAATAAACATCCTGAAGAAATATTCTTTAAAAAAAAAACACTGTTTAGATATGATAAGACATTCAGTGTAACTTAGACACTGACATTTAAAAATGCTATTGTAGAGAAAAAACCCATTGTTTTCCTCTTTATTTGTTGACAAAGTGCTTTGTTTCAGTCGTGCAAAAGCTGCTTTGTACGTGTTTTTGACGTGAATGGGTGTAAATGAGCTTGGGGCAGTAAACAGAATAGAAATGTCTTTAATCATAGCAAACCAACGTAAAATATACAGCATTTACAGCACATTAAAGGGATGGAAAATCACGTGCAAAAACATGAATCAAGCTAGAGCTGTCATAAAAGACATCAGGCTCACAAACTTTTCCTGAGACCGCGTTGCTATGAGTGAACATGAAAGGAGAAGGAAAATGCCTGTGGCAGACGCAATAACAACCACCCTCTAAAGCACCACGTCTGCTAACTTGACACTTACAGTTTAGCCGTGCACGCTGCTTATCATTCAGTGTAGATTTGAAGTCATCTCTTTGTCATGGTGAGGTCAAAACATACGGTCGAGGTCAGTTGTGTCGCCCTCATCGCTACAGCTGAGATCTTATTCCTGCTCCTTTCATCTTAAGGTCAGCTACTTGCTAACAGCTAATCACCAATTCTCAACATGCTCTTTGACACCACTCAGACGCTCGCTAAGTGTACACGAAATATTTTCAGCATGTTGCCTCCGAGTGATTAAAATAACATGTGGACGAAACGGATACGTAAGGCAGCAAGTGAAAGAAGAAGAAGAAGAAAAAAAAGCCTGATGATTAGTTGCCCTAGATTCTGAGAATGATCTGCTGTTTTGGGCATTAAATAAAATAAGCATAGTGGTGGTAGAGCATAATCCACTGTCCCCATTCCGGCAAGTTCTCCCATGTAGGGCAATTGAACAAAGTGCGTCGGAATTGAAATCAGGTCGTTCCTGGGGGCCACTGGTAACGAACTTGGCGGGGAGGCGGGGAGCCGAGAGGAGGAGAGGGGAGGAGGGCCGAGAGTTGCAGT
This sequence comes from Anarhichas minor, assembly GCF_050575085.1. Taxonomy (NCBI): domain Eukaryota; kingdom Metazoa; phylum Chordata; class Actinopteri; order Perciformes; family Anarhichadidae; genus Anarhichas; species Anarhichas minor. Next base: position 7,281,223 of record NW_027466458.1, read on the forward strand.
TGAGTTGACCTCGGTTGTAACGCCGCAGCAAGAGGAGCGTGTGCTAAAACCTGGCTCTGCTAACCTTTTTCAGCCGCGGACTGCAAAGTGCTGTAAGTAATGACTATAAGTGATGATCCTCACTGACGGCGGCAGGCGAACAGAGCTTTGAGAGCCATGTTGAGAGGAGGGCTGTCGTCGTGACATTTTCTGGGCTTCTGAATTACAGAGAGCAGGTGGACTAGCAAATGTCATCTGTTAAACATACAGAAACTCATACATTCATGATCATTTGCTGCGTTTAGTTTCTACTGATTTGCAACGCTATACATTTGAAGTTCACATCTAAATGTTGTAATGTATTCTGAGTCTGGCCTACTATGTTGAAACAACGGCATACAGGACCGTGGAATATTCATCCGTGAATATATAGCCACGACACGTTGGGTTTAAGATTGATCGTGAATTTGACCAGTATCCCTCATCTCACTCCCCTGTGCATACGTAACTGCCTCATCTGCTCTTCTCTCCCTTCTCCGCTGCCTGTCCGGGGGCCTAATTTAGCCTTAGTAGGCTCTCCCGGTGCCTAAGAGAATTCTCCTTTATGCAAGCCAGGTAAAATGAGAGCGCAGCACGGATGAGGCCCCTCTCCATCATGGTGGATGGGGGGAGTCACGGGTGACACCCCCTGATCAGGTGTGCATGCGTAATGGCCGTCCCAAAATAATCACTGCTTTGAATAATTTCCCCGCTCTGTCTCTCGCCCCATGATTCTTGCTGCTTCGACTCGTTTTGTGGCGGGCATCCCATAAATCCTTGCGGTAAATGTAAATCAGTGGGCCGGGTGCGTCTGACAGATGGGGGCTGCGAGGAGTCCTGGGAGATCTCTCCTCTCACCTTTCCCTTCAGCTGGAATGGATGAATCACTAGCCGGGCTAGCTAAATAGCATTAGTGTGCATCTCTCACTTAAGAAAAGAGTGAGAGAGGGAGCCGATATGTGAGCCAATACAGGGGAAATATAAATGGGGGTCATTGTGATTGAGAGTGATCTACGAAGGATGTGCATGTTGTGAAGACAGGGACAGTACCAGTAAACACAATCCTCCTACCTTTGTTGTTGTTGTTATGATGGGGAAATGAGGTTGTGCAGGTGGAGGAGACGCAGGCTCGCGGATCTTCGAGCTGTCAGCTCCTTGGAGGATTGGAGATCTGAGGGGTGGAGGGGAGGAATGAGGAGGAGGCGGGGAGGGCCCTTCCTTGGTCCCCTTGGCTGTCTGTGGAGCAGAACCCATCTCTCATTAAGGGAGAGTGCCGAGGAGACACTTGAAAGTGACATTCACCCTCCCTCAACCCCCCCCCCCCGTCCTCCCTCCATTTTAGAGATGCTATGCATGACGGCCACTGCCACTCAGCCAGCAGGGTCACCTCTCTCTCCCTCTCTCTTCCTTTGCCTGGGGGAGAATATCAATGCCGTAGTGCTTTTGGCAGATATACATACACCACCTACACCCTTCAATGAAATCCATCAATTACGGACCCCTTACAGAGAGACAGACGACAACGGTTGTAAGAGAGCAAGAAAAGGAAGAGAAAGAGGAAGAAAAGACAGACACTCCTTATTAGAGATGAGGAGAGCTGGGTGGAGTCTGATAATATGCAAAGAGATGAAACGATGTGTGTTCTTGATGTGGGGATGAAAAATAGAGGAGAGGAATCAAAGGCTGCAGCCCGCTGTGGGGTCAAGGGCTCGGGAGCTGGATCATCTCTGCTGTGGCAGAGTGTCGATTTTCGCCCCCAGTTCTAACCTCGGGCCTTGACTCCTCCGCTCATATCCATCTCTTTAATCTCGGGAAGCTCCACCTAATGAGCTACATAGTTCATCGAGTCAAAGAACAATGGGTGCCTCTGTACTCCATTGTCCCTCCGTGAGCATTAGGCGTTGTTCTGTACGGTTATGATCAATGCTTTGTCCCATTATCACTATTATCATGTGTCGTCGTATTTTTATTTTTTTCTCCGTTCTGTAATTACTTGACAAAACATGATTATGGTCTTTAAAAAAAGCATTTCCTGTTGACTTCGCGGTCCAGTTTTTGTCTGTCCAGTGGTCACATTTGCCCTGTAATCGTCACCGGCTGCTTGAACCCTGCTCTCAGCCAATGAGGCTCGTCTACCCTGCCAACGCAGCCCATAAATAAATAACCAAAATGGCCCGTGGTGCTGTCATACTTCTTAAGTGAGCAAAGCACTTGTAATTAAATTCACACAGATATGCTGAAATAAACCATCCCCGTCTACGGATTCAAAACACTCCAGCCTTGAAGGGGTGTTATACTGTACGCAAGTCATATCCAGACATAAATCCTGACAAAACTATACACTCAAAAAGGGCGGCGATATAAACGGCTGCAGACACATATGCTCACAAGAAGCCGGAGTCCTGCAAGTAATTTGTCGTGGAATCCTTTCATTTGCTAACTATCTGTTTGTCCCTCGGACTATTTTGGACGAGGCTTTAAACACAGTTGGGTCGGCGGTGAGACCTCAGCTATGGGTGTTGATGAGAAGGCAATGAAGAGCAATGAGGAGCAAATGTCCAAATGTGCCCGAGCCCGGACACAGTAATGCCAGGAATCATCTCGGTGAGTTATGTCGAGATGGCTGACGGCATGTTTGACTGTAATTATTGTGCTTAAGCTAAACATTTTGTATTTGATACGATCAAAACATTCAAGACTAATTGTTTGAAATCCACTCTACGATGCCTGTCTCATTATGATCTAATTTTTACCGTAAAACGCCGTACAATTAAGGGTGTTCATTATTACTTCTTTCCATCTGCCGACCATATTAACTAGAACTCTGTACTTTCTGAATGAAACACGAGCCTTCTTTTAAATTACACTTAGAGAAGATACAAAGTGCATATTCTTGGCTATTTTCTCTTTAGTGCAGTCCTCATCACACTGGCTGAGAGGGAGAATAGCCAGTGCCTGTGTGAGGGATAATTTGTACCTTCTCAATGAATGAGGAGGACAGGCAAATTACTGGCTGAATAAGGACTGCCTGTGGATCCCGCTGTCAGAAAGAGAGAGAAGGGCAGAGAAGGAGAGTGTAATTATCAACTAGCAAAGTGCATTCATATCCTATCACAAAAGGATTGGGATGTGGGTTGAAGAGAGAAAGAGAGCAAGGGAGAGTGAAGGAGGTTGAAAAATGGAGAGAGATATGGAGAGGGGGAGGGACACGGAGTGAAGGACTCCTGGCCAAATGGATGCAAGGCCGTAAACAGGGTTAAAAACAGCCTTCTATGGTCTGGCTCCATGAATGCAGACACATTAAGACCTTTTAGCCCAGTGCACAAGCACCTCTTTGGAGTTAAAGAAGAGAGGAGCCCGGCAAGAAGATGGAAGAAGATGAGGAGAGGCAGGCAGGCAGGCAGGAGAGAAAAGTGGTGGGTTGTGCGCTCACAATCAAAACCACCCATTTCTAATTTGAATAGACCCAGATACGTTATTAGGACGGCGGGTAAGAGGGAGATGTTTTTTTCCCCCCTCGTCTCTTCCTTTTTGGTAGCTGACGTTGCAGAACAAAGCTAGTCTATTAGTAACCCTGAACTTTATTGACAAGCCTGCCATTACCCGTACTTCCCGGGGGCTGCAGGGTCAGGGGTCACAGACGGGCGGCTTGAGGGGGCCTGGTAAAGGGTCTGGGGAACACATTTAGAGAGCAGGGACACCTGTAGGGTTGCATCCAGTTCAGAACGTGACCATGAACAACAGTAAAACCTTTTGAGAGGGAGCAAACAATGCAGGCCTAGTCTCTAACAAGTCCCTCACCCTCCTCCTCCTCCTCCTCCTCCTCCTCCTCCTCCTCCTCCTCCTCCTCACAAGCTTTCTTCCTTCTACCACACATGGCTACGGTTTACCGGCCAAAGAGGTAGAAAAATCTGTATGCAATTTTGAATGTGTTCATGCATTTAAGTGTGTGCATTCGTGTGTGTGTGTGTGTGTCTGTGTTTGCATGTGTGTGAGATTATTAAGAAGGTCACGGGTTTGTGAATTGGTATAAAGTTCTGTAAAACGGCAGGAAATAAAATCCTAAGAAATGTCAGTTTGTGTTGAGGCAGAGCGGGTTGAATGTCTGCTCACAGATAATCCCAAAAACACTTTCATTCACTCTGATTTTCACACAATCAATCATGGCATTATACTGGACTGTCGTCAATCAAATGTCCACCCGAGTACATAGCACTGGATGAAGCCAGATGCTAAACACAAACACAAACACACACACACACACACACACATTTGCACAGCGAGGCAGGCAGGCTGGGCAGGGTCAGACTACTGAGGGCTAAGTGATAGCAGCATGCATTTGATATATGTGACACTGCAAATGGAGGGCATCAGTGCTGTTTGCTGGCACAGCATGGCAGCGTGTGGTGCACCGCGGGCGACTGGCACACCAGCCAAGCCTGGCATACACACTCTCTGAATAAGGAAATAAATCCCCAGTGGGTTTGCTCTGTAAGTCAGAGCGTGTGTGTTTGTGTATACATGTGCTCCATCGGGCGTAATATTTATGTGGCACGAGTGATGATGAGTTAAAATGTTAGCATGTTAGTTCATGTGTTTTTTTATTGTGGCTGCAGGTATTCACCCAGATTGTGTCGACATGTCAATTTAATACATGCTACAGCATCTCCCTCCTCCAGCATTGTTTGTGTGTGTGTGTGTGTGTGTGTGTGTGTGTGTGTGTGTGTGTGTGTGTGTGTGTGTTGCGTCTACATGTGCCGTGTTTGTGCTCTCTGGCAGCCGGATCAGCGGCGGTGGCACGGCAATCAGGTGTTGCTGCATATGTTCCTGGTGTCAGCTCCCTGTTTTCCCCAGCGGGCAGGCCAACTTATTGCCAGCCTTGTAATAGGAGGGCTGGGCAGGGGCCATGACTACCACTTGGCACACAGCACCGCCAATATGGCTGGCTTTTTGTTCCACCTCCCTCTGAAACTTAACCACTTCTGTGCCAAGATTGATTGCTGTGAATTTGCATAGCATCGTTATTGCCGCACGTGTCGGAAATGTCCGTCTTTATTGAGCCATTAATCAGTGGACCACACAGTGAGGTTTACAGTGGCACATGTAGTACAGTAGCAAGGAATGGGGATCAGGGTACAGAACAGAATACAGACAATATATTTGAATGTTTCTTATGATATTATGATGGAAGACTTCAAATAATATAAATACGTTATGCACTCACTGTATCAATAAAGAGTAAAGACTTGAATCATTTAAAAAGGACTAATATGCATTTCACTGTGAAAATATTGTAAAGTTCAATCAGTGCCTTTAACATTCTGCTCGCCCCCCGAGGTGCAATAAGGAGCTCTTCAAGTCATTCAGAGCGCCATCAGCTACATAACGCTTTCTGCCACAGTGACTCAAATAGCTGATGCCTGTTTGCTATTATTCCTGCTGAAGCCTATATTGTATGTTCTGTTTTATCTTCAATGGCGAAGTGTAACTAAGTACATTTACTCGGGTATTCTGCTTTATGTGCTTTTACTTTACTTGAGTATTTCCATTTCATGCTATTTTGTACTTCTGCTCCACAACAATTGAAAGGTAAATGTTGTGGAACTATATATAATATAATATTATATATATATATATACACATAAATGATATATTGTATAAATATACATACTGCATGTGTGTAATATAATAGTATGACACCGACAGAGGTATCTTTTCTGTGCTGAATACTTTTGATATTCACACTTTGCAGAGTGAATTTTCCCAGTGTGATGTTGCTCCTTTTATACTTAAATACATCTGAGAACTTTCTCCACCACTGTCTATCTTTAAATATGATCTCGTTTGCAGCGCATATTCACACATCTGTACAACTTTGACACCTTCATTCACACTTATCAGTTTGTCCCAGAGGCTTTAGTTCTCTATCTAAGGATATGTGATATATGACAACTCTGTCTTCTTTCTTTCTTTTGTCAACCCCCCCCCCCCCCCCTGCCCCTCCCGTTCTGACCCAGCACAATATCTGCAGATCAAAGAACAACGCACACCCACAGGCTCACATACACAAAAGGGGTTCATGTTTTTCAGGATTGTAGCTGTCAGAAAGTTTTACAAGACAGTAACAGTGGAATATGAACTCTACGTGTGTGTGTGTGTGTGTGTGTGTGTGTGTGTGTGTGTGTGTATATACACATATTCATTTTAGCATAGGACAAAAAAGTAAAATTGTTCCCATAAAGGTACAGATGCTGATGTAAATATTTATAAACCAAAGTCAGTATTTGCAGATAATTATTAATACACATATTGCAAAAGCCCATAAATATCTTCTCACACACACACACACACACACACACACACACGCACACACACAGACAGAAGCATGCACATAACAGTGACATGCTATAGCCATGCGCCATATGGAGTGAAGCCCCCTTTTTTTCTCTCTGTCCTTTGCTTGATTTCATTCCCTGTGTGAGCTGTGTCCGAGATATTCCACAGCCCCGAGGCCTTGCCTTTGACAAGGAGAGCACATTGTTTATTTTCCCCTGCTGGCCACACATACACACACACACACACACACACACGCACACACACACACACGCACACACATGAACACATAAATGCATGAACAGACAAATATGGATATGGTGAACAACACACACAAAGACCTGCACACATGGATATTGGACAGTGTAAATGCACACTTTAAGCACACATGAATTTGAAACTTTCTAAACACACGCATGCACACACAAAAAAGCTCACACACATACACATATATGTATATATATATATATATATATACATACACACGCACGCACACGCACACACACACGCATTGTCGCTGGCCTGGCCAGAGCAGCCAGGGTCAGCGCCAGGGCAGCCCGTACCGCTGCACATCTCTGTTATTCATCCATGTCATTCAGGCCAGGACCACGAGGGAGGGGTGAAGTGGTGGATGGAAGGGAAAGAGAGGCTTTCATGGCTTACATTCAACCCCCACACTGTTGCCCTCTGCTCACCCACTGCCTTGAGCAGAGGCCACCCCCACCTCCCCTCCTCACTCTCTCTCTCACACGAACCCACACACACACACACACACACACTCCTTCCACTCTGTACCACCTCAACCCCGGGGCCCCAGTCCCTGCTCCTCCAGCATGGGTCAATGCTAAAGAGGACACATGGCAAAGGACAGATTGACCCAAGGCTGCCTGGACCCCATCAGACCTGCATGGCCAGGGACAGACGGAGGGAGGAGGACAATCAATTGGATGCGTGTTTATGAACAAGTGTGTACTTTCAAGGTTTGATCGCTTTGTTTGAATGTTCATTGTGTTAGAAACGAACATTTGATATATTCCATACACAATATGTTTGAGTAATATAACAAGGGTTTAGAATAAAAAACGTTCCTTGTCATAATATGTACAGAGTCTGATGAAGTCCGCCAACAGAACCTAACAAAGCAATTACTTCCACTGATAAGGCAAACACGTCTGTTGTGTGCCACTAGCCTGTTTGTACTAATTGATGGAGAAACGCACACAAACACACGCGCACACACACATACACAGAGTGTCTCTGGAGTGCGAAGATGAGCGCGTCATTAAGGGAGGCTCACATGCATTTCAGAGGAGTGCCACTAATCCAGCATGAAATTCAATTTAAAACTTGGAGCGCGTCTCGTCCCCTGCTTTGATACAGCGCCAGATACTGACAGGAGATGGAGAGCCGTGGCTGCCGAGAGGAGCGTCAGCGGCTGTAAACACACAAGCAAACACACGTGAAAAATGTGTGCGTTGTGGCTGCTGGGTTTGTTGTCCTATTCGTTTTGTACTTTTTACTCTGTTGTTGTTTTCAATGGATTATCATTAGCATTAGAAGAGCAGACAGTAATAAAATAGGAAAACGCTGCTCGTGTTACAAAGAATGGACTTTTTGAAACTCACCCCGGTGAAATCCTTGGCTACCTTTATCCTCTGAATGCCATCGGATCATCACTTTACAATAACAAGCACATTGAAGCTACACTTTGCACGGTTGCCAAGGCGTTACTTTGCAAGATAAAATTGCTGTTTGAAAAAAAAAAAAAAACAATGGGTGAAAAATGACCTGTCAGTCAGCAGCCCGCTGCAACAATACCGCCGCTGGCCCCGCCACTCTTTATGCTTAGGCAGAGAACGGGGCCCCCTTCTATAACCGAGACCGGGGTGAAAGGTCAGCATGGACCTCTGGACATATCCTGTGATAATACCCCGGGCTGTGTCATGTGAGTGGGGGGAGATTTCTATATGAGAAAGAGGGAAAAACAGGCCGAATGATGAGAGAGAGATGAGAAGTAAAGAGCTCGCATTTAGGAAGGACTGGAAGGCACAGATCATGAGATCAGCATGCAGGTCATCTGTTTTGAAATCCATTTACACGATTCATGCCCTGGGTTGTCAAGTCCACACTGCTCGTCCCAGAACAACCCCCCCCCCCCCCCCCCCCCCCCCCATATCCAAAGCCTCACAGTGTTTTCCTTCTCCACCGCAAACCCTTTCTGGCTTTCCATAATTAAAGAGGGCATTGAGACTGCGAGCTACAAGAAAATGGCTGCCACATTTGGTGGAAAGGGCTGTGAGAGTATGATGGGATGAAGACCAGTTGTATCCCACAGAGCTGAACACGAGGCCTCGTCATTATCTGGATGCTTCTCACGCCTTCTCATGGACAGAACGGAACATGTTGGTGTTAGCTTTGAATGTGACTTTAAGACGTCTTTTAACAAATACACACACACTGTCCATGTTGAAGAGAAGAAATCTGAAGTGGTCGGCTTCCCCTAATTACGATGAGACATATTATAGTCACTCACTTGTGGTTTCTGGTCATAGTAAGGGTGTAATCACTTCCTGCATCACTTTATGACCAGATGGGGCCGATACTAAGAGTTGTTAATTCCTACTTCCATTTATACTTGTCATAAATAACCAAATAAATATACACATTAGAATATTTTAACATTTTTACCTTTTAATCAATCAAATACTTAAACATGATTTTTATTTGAACCCTATATATATTTTTTAAAAAAAGAGTCTAAACTGAGTCTAAATAAAAGCTGCTTTACTTTCAGTGGTTCAGTTCAACCGGAGGTTTCAACAGTAGGACAATAGAAGTCACGATAGCGTAGTGCCACATTGAACGACTGTTCTTAAAATAATGTTGTTGAATGCTAAGTCGGACTAAAGTGTTTGTAGTGAAACAATGAAAGGCTGCCTGATGTCATACTGCATAAAAAAGGTTGTGAATGGTAACGATCCAGAATGTTCTGGTTACTCTGGATAATCAGAAGAAACTAGAACTATTATCTACCAAATAAATAAAACACACAAAACTAAATAGAATTTGCCTCCATGTTAGCAAGGCGATGACAGAAATCTCTTTGGAAGGTTCCTTAAAACTTTAACAGTATGAAACCCAAACTATCAAACTATCAAAGGCAATATGGTTATTTGTAATTTGGGTGAACCAATCCTTTAAGAAAACCAAACTTGGTATCATGAATTTTCATTACAATCTAGGTAATTAGGAGGCTTTTGTACATTGGGCTCATGTCCCAACATAAAGGTTCAAACCACACATTGTACTCTTTCTCTTGGCCTGAATACAACCCAGTGTCTTCACTGACGGAAGAGGTGATGGCGAACAATGGCCACACTAATAAATAAAAAAAAAAGCAGGCTATCAACCGTCACTGCTTCGCCTTGCTCTCTATCATCACATGACCCACATGCTGGACGACATGTCACAGCTAGCGTGGCCTCATTTGCATAAAACAATCACCCCTTTCGGACGCAGGGCACAAATGTTGTCTAGACGACATGCTTTAGACGGGTGAACCCCCCCCCCACACACACACACATGCATATACGCCTTCATCCACTCAAACGGGCACATGCATAAACACCTATATCTCCATCTATGTGCATCCATTCATACACACAGACACACTCACGCCACTTCAAACACCCCAGACGGAGCCTCCAGCCAGGGTACGACTATAAATCAGCTCCAGGTCTGCCTCGGCTTGATTCGCATGCTGTGTTATTATGATGCGATGGCTCAGGCATGAGAAAGTATTAAATACATCACACACATGCAAATCCTTAGTGATGGAATGACAGGACGGCCCAGCCAGTCATTGAGATATGTAGATTGCTTCTTAGTTTGGAGATTATACGATTATTCTGGTCTATGTGCCACTAAGGGTCAAAGGGACAAGTCCTTTGATATGAGATATGTGTTGATGCGACGACAATGAGTGTTGACAGTGCGTGCAATTATGTGTATATAACTGCATGTGCATGCGTGTGTGTGTTAGCAGTTATGTGTATGAATGTGAGTGTGTGTGTGTGTCAATACAGCGCATGGTGGCCAGTGGCCCCTGATTGTTTGATGTACGTATTTATCCAGTTGCAACGACTGTGGCAGCAGCAGGATGGGTCTCTGGAGAGCTGATTATATCTGTTTTGTCATCTGTGGCGAGGGTGATGCTGTGACACCGGGAACAACTACACAGCCTCCCTCTTCTGAATTGGGCACCGAGAATGTATGTGTGTTTGTGTGATGAATTCACTTGCAGTGCTTTGCATATAACAGAGAGATCCTCACACACAGCGTGCAGCTGTCACCCTGCAGTGCATGTGGTGTGTTAGTTTCGCGAATTTACATGTGAGGACTCCACTTCCTGTCCTGCGTTTATTATTCGCAAAAAGTGGCACCAAACATCTGTCTGCTGTCACTCTGGGGCAACACTAATGGTGTGGGGCGTCGGTATTAGTGCAGAAGCAAATGGCGGAGAGAGAGATAGAGAGAGATGGCCAGTAGGGAAATAGAACAAAATGAGAGAAGACAAGAGGAGAGACGGAGAGATGACCAGAGAAAACATGTGGGTCACTTCATCGCTGTCCGAAAGGGTCTCATTTATCCTCCCCCTCTTTTCCCACATGGCCCCCGAGGGCAAACTTCAGCTCTGCAATAAGACAGCATCGCCTCTGTCAGGACAAGAGCAGAAGTGACTGTGAGAGCTGTTGCTGCAGACAGAAGTTAGTTATTGTTGGCCGAGGGTGAATGCTATAACTCACCACGGTGGGCCAGGCTTGTCTTGGCTTCGGCAGCTTGCAACAGCACTAATCAACACCTTGCCATTCACACACCAAGCTAGCAGCCATTAACACGTAGTCTGCTTGTTTGCATATCCGTCAGCACTTTGCAATAGAGCTGATTCCTTTAGCACTTAAAACACGGTGGGCTGAAGCTGTTTATCAGTTTGCCAAAGGTAAAAATATCTGTTGTTGTCAGCTCACTAGAAGCTGTTTTCAGTTCGTGAGTAATCGAGGTGACTTATCAATTTGGAAAGATGTCAGTTTAAAGTTATAATTCTCTAAATGTTAATCACCAATCCTAGTTTAGATACTATGCATGTTTGGCATTTAATCTGCAATAGCCATGAAATGTATTCGCACACATTATTTACATTTAGTCAGCATTTTCATTGGCGGAGTCCGCCTTTCCCTGGCTGGATTTAAAGCACATGCACCAGAGATTTACAGGAAACAACATATCCACATACTGAATGAAATTGCACACACATTTTTGCATGCAGGCAAACGTCATGAAGGAACTTCATTTGGAAGAGCAGAGCAGCCGAGGAGTAAACATATTTGCGTCGTCTCCATCTATTGGATTTCTAAAAGAGCTGCAACTACAAACACAACTCCTGGACTTCTATTATTAGGATGTCCTTAGCGCAGAGAGCAGGGTGAATGAAGTTGTGTTTGTAGTGCTCACGACATTGGAAAACAATATTTTTTAACTCAACATCAAGTCTTTCCATATTGACGTCTCTCACGTTAAACCACAGAATGTGCTGTTAGCAGTTTTCATTGACAAGACTTTCTTGTAAAGAAATACTCCCCATTAAACAATAAAAAATGTGTTTATATACAGTATATATATATATATATATATATATATATATTACCCTGATTTTACTTAGTGTGAGAAGAGATTTAACATGTTTAGCCTAATTTGGGTAAACATGTTAAATCTTTTCTCTCACACTGAATAAAATCTATTTTACGTTTTTCTGTTTATCGGCATTAGAGTAGTTAATATGTTCATCCTTGCCATAAGTTAAAATGTCATCTCCACTTCCACTTCGGATCGTCATACTTCAGCACTCTTTCATTACAGGCCTTCAGTAAAGAGCGGGTAACCAGACTTTCCCTTTTCCCCTGTGTGTGAGTTCTGGCCTATTTTATGTGCTTTAAAATCTGTATTAAACGTGTCACTGTCAATACATCTTGTGAGTACTGCCTTCGACAGTACAGTGGTAAATAGTGAAAGTGTGGTGGAGGTGCAGCATACAGAGCAACACCCCTGTATGCGGTTTCTTGTCTTGCTGAAGGACTTCAGTGTATGATGGCGGCATATGGTGTTCTAACCCTTTTTTTTTTCAATTGAAAGATTTTCTCTCCAACCACTACACCACCACGCCGCTCCAAACTGCCTCTTAACTGCTTCTTCCCAGGAACCTTTGGGTGGATACTGTTGAGCCTGGATTAGCCTTGCTCGCACGCACAAACACATGCACACAAACACATACATACAGAAACCTGCATATGCACCACTAGTCTTGTTTTATCCGCGCCTTCAGTGAGAGAAACAACTCTTTAATCATTTCATAAGATCATTTGCCTGGCAGATATGCCTCAGGCTTTTCCCATTACCCCTGGCTGCCTTGACCTAGATATGTGTATGTGTGTGTGTGTGTGAGATCGTTGTTGGTGGAGAATAGAGCGATGAGTGTAAGTCCATGCATGGCTGTGTCCAGCAGTGGCTAAAATACAAAAGGACTCAGAGACAAGCAAGTGTATGCATGAAACCGCACGCACTGAGAGGCAATTAAACTGTACACTTTCTTGCTGTCTTTTACTGTACCAGCATGCTCAAATGTACACAGACTATCTGTTTATATGAATATGTGTTTGCTTATGTATGTATTTATTTGTAGTTACAGATTCACAACATATCCTCAGGTCTTCCTATACTGTCCAAAAATGCTGTGATGGATGGGTTTTGAAGCTATCTTCTGACGTCTGTATGTTTATATTCATCGTAGTCTGCTCCGTGTGTTGACAAAGTTTGTGAGAGTCTGTATATTTCTGCAAACATCTCAGGCCGAAGAGCAAACACTCTGTGAAATGATGCAACAAACTTCTTGAGCAAACAACACACATCATTTTGTGTATTTTGTGTATTTCACTTAGAATCAACTTTGCCTCACAGAAATGATGCGTATTTACTATTTAGTTTCGTTTATTAACTGGATCCCCGTTAGCTGATGCCTCAGCTTCCTGGGGTCCACAGAAAGGACAAAACATAATACACACAAAACACTGTATGTGTATTATGTGTATGTGTATTATGTGTATGTGTATTATGTGTATGTGTATTATGTGTAGTGCCGCCACCTAATGCAAAAGGCAGATGAGGTGGTTTGGCCCCGGAAAACGTCAGGTTGATAAGCAGGTGTAGTGCAATGAAAGAGGCTTTTCTTCACAAAAATTTGACCAAAACAAAGGGCAGAAATGTAACCCAGGAGTAAAATAATAACAAGAAAAAGAACACCGAACAAAAGAGAGCTGCAGCCTCACAGCAAGCTGACAACTCCTCCCTCCCTCTACTACAGTGAATGGGATCTCGCTTCTCAGCCTCTAAACATCTAAATCATAGAAATGAATCAAATGACCATTAATACAAGATTTCTAAGTTACTACGGACATCCCAGTTCATATATGGCCACTGATTACACACCAATGAGCTCCCCAAATATAACAGAATATCATTTAGAACTACCTCATCCATACTCCTCCACCTTACCAGTGCCCAGCCAACCCTGATAGGAAGACATAATGAGGCAAACCTGTTAACACTCTTCTCGATTGAGCTGCTGATCTACCAGAACAACCCAGGCAATACAAAGCACTTAGGGAAATGGGACGTGTTAACTTTTTCAATATGTATAACGGAAACGCTAACATTTCCCTGACGTGAGAGCAGCTATAATCATACCTGTTGCCTGATGTGAAGAAGTGCACAAACCATGTGTTTGATATTTGTCCAGATTATTTTAGTTGTAGTTAATTAAAACTTTGTTAGTATTATTATTGTTAATATTATTGCTGTTATTATTATTCTATTTAAATCTTTTTCTATTGTTCCTGCTCTTCAAGCGGTTGGCTGATGAAACTGGTTGTAAAGGTTCAAAAACAGCTGTAGATGCAGTACAAGAGCCAAATGATGAATTTAACACCAGCAGCAGTATAGAACTGTTTTAATTGTGACTTGAATGCCTCCAGCAGGAGGTCCACCCTTGTATGTGTGGTGACTGAAAGCTTGTCACTGAGCAGCTTGGTTTTAATCGTGGATGATCTTCTTGGGACTCTGTTATAAGGCCCTCATAAGTAGAATAGAAGCAAAAATATGGGTATTCAATATTTTTCCTGTTTAATCTGGCCGGCTAGTGAGACATTTGGAAAAAAGTCAGGAAGCAGTGGAAAAGACCTGTAATAATCCTGCACATTCAAAACATCTGCCCAATGATCACCAATGTCTCCTTATGAATTCCAATGTTTAGAAAAAAACAAATTTGCACAAACAATACTGTCCATATAAAGACAGATCGCATGCACACACAAAACCAATTTCAATGGAGAGTTAAGTCATCAAACAAAAGCCGAGCCGAGCAGACAGCAGGAAGCGGTCACCCTTCCGAGACCTCTTGTACAGTCAGCCCGGCTCCTGCCCCGCTCGCCTCGGGACAGCCAAGTGACGGATGGAGGGACGCAGGAGCTGTGAGTCGGGGGAGGAGGTGAGCATGAATCAGTGACAGCCTGAGAGATGTCAAGATGGAAGGTAAAATAGGGGACGGAGGGAAAGAAGGCAGGAGGAACAGACGAGGGGGAGGAGGAGAGCGGAAGGTGAAGCGTTAGAGAAAGGCAGAGAAGGAAACAAATGATTATTCCACTGTTGGTTTTGGATGCAGTAATGACCTTTGAACCCTTAAATAAGTAATTAAATCGAGTCTTTAAATGGACTTTATTTATCCTCTCTATATGAGCACGCAGGTAACTGTCGGTGTTCATGTTCCTCGTCCTCAGTGAAGAAGCAGCTTTTTACTCGCTGTGTGTAAATCAGCCCAGCAGCAGTTAGGTCACCTGCTGTTTACCAGGGCACACGTATTCTTTCCCTCCTTCTCAGACATACTGTATCTCGTCTCCCTAAACCTGTGAAAAATGTAACCTGTGAAGCCGGTTTCATCAGTGCTGTTGATTCAGGTGAAGCAGTGAATCATACATACTGAATATTTATGCATATTTTGCACGGGACTACAGAAATACTAAATGATATCTTTGATAGCCTTTGCTGGATGGCATGCCAGAGTGTGCTTTGACTGACACACACTTAAACCCAGCGTGGTCTTTTTTCATATTCAAGCTGCGGAGAGATAATGCTGGTTTCTAATCCCGTGGAATAACCTCCGGCTCTACAAGTATACCTGATATTTCTGATATCACTCTGTCTGCGAGATTGCAGTCGAAGCTGCACTCCATACCCGAAGCAATATCACATGCTCTTGTATCTCTTCATTCCAGTTTCAATCAAACATTGGTCGAATGTTTCACTTGATGCGGGCGGGGAGTAGCCTTGGGCAGCCGAAGGGTGCGAGGCCAGCGTGTTGCCGTCAGGAATCCCGTGCATGAAAGGACATCTAATATCTGCGGAGCTGTGAGCACGTTGAATTCTCATACGCAAGGACAAAAGGAATGCGCGTTAGGACTCATTCAATGCTCAACCAATCCTAACACACAAAAGTAAGACATTTCATTGTGTTGTGGGAAGCAGCAGTCCGAGATCAAAGCTGGACTTTGGAGCGAGAAAGAGGGATCAAAGTCAGCTGACGTTGAGACAAAAGAAATAGCCCTGTGTTGGGTGTTTCTGAAGGTACCCAGTAAGACCATGAAATATGATCCAGGAAGACCACTTCGAGTAATACTTACATGGGTTTGAAGGCTTGTCAGATGCCAAAACACTGCGAGACAGAGTTTTGAATTTCAGTGACCTCTGTCTCAACGATCACAATGAAAACAGTAGAACTATGTCGTGTCGTAACACAAGGCATTTAAACTCGTATGTGCGCTTGCACGTATGTGTTACTGGATGATGTGGTGTTGCACTAAAAGTTGAGGCAGGTTTAACTTCTTTGCTTCATTTATTGTTCCGGCTTCAGACTGTCTGACCATCTCAAGTCGACTATTTGTCACTTCTTGCAGCCTGTGTTGGCCGTTTTCCAACTTTGAAATGCAATGAGGTATCATTTTAAAAGAGAAAACTGTTCAGGGATTCAATTGGATGTTAAAGTCGAGATGACATGAAAAATAAATTCAATCATCTTTTCTTGCTTTAAAAACATAGTATAGGAGCCAATATCATGACATCCATCTATTAACGCGTCTCTAGCTTCTGGACTGTGACTGTTCCCTAGAGAATAATAAATAATAAACGGAATAATATAGTTACAAGAGGGATAAAAATCTAATCCTGCACGTTTGATTGGACCGCTAACAAGTTGATACACACACACACCTCCCTTATCACTAAAAGTTGCAGATTGCTTAACCTTTGTTTCACTGGGACTTTAAGAATGGTTGTCACTCGTCAAACTTAAGTCTGGAGAATATGGAGCGAGCTGTGGAGGATAGTTCACCTTTTCCCAACCGGTAAACCAACACACACCTCCGACACTATTTTGGATAAATCTATATACACCTCAGGGACCGGGTAGGTTGTCAAGACTATTTTTAGATTTTTCTGGTGGATAAAAGAGAAGGATGATAAGTGAGACAATTCGAATTCATGTGATTTGGCTGAACTGACGTATTTTTTCCCCGTGACATTACTTTTCTTTTGCACAGACAGATTATGTTTTAACAGCGGCGGTCTGCTCAGTCTAATTCTCTCTGCTCTGTAACAGTGTTGACCAGTGAACACACTCCAGTCATATATATCATTAAGACATATGTGAACTATATGTCTGTGGACTGTGACCTTTGCAAGCACGTTGACACGATCCTCAGACTACACCGCCGAAGTGTGTGCTAGTGCAGTATGTACGTACATTTATCTTTAGGTGTGTGTGTGTGTGTGTGTGTGTGTGTGTGTGTGTGAGGACAGGTCCAAATCTGTATGGGGACCCTTTCCACCTGAACTGTCTGCGTTGCCCAACGTGTGCATGTGGAAAGGAACACAGGGACAGCATTTTATTGAATGTATGTTTAGCAGAATGTATATGCGAGGGCCACAGGGATTTCTGTCACGTAATATGAAGACAGCTTCTTGTGAACTGGGCCCTGGTCATGTGAGGACATGTGAGGCGAGGGGGATACTGTATACAGCGCATGCGTGTGCACGATAAAGTCTTATCTCTGAGTGTTCGGTTGCTCTGTGTTCTCTGTGCATTATCAATTTGCTGTAGAGTCAGGTCATGTGCACCGTACGGGTTCATTATGTCGTCCTGTGAATGATATCTCATCGTGTTGATTGCTCTCGCTTTCAGGAAGTGATGATGGTAATGAGGCAGCGTGCATGAAGGTAGCAGAACCTGAGACCCAATTCCGTGCTGTAGAGATAATGAAGCAACATCTTGAGGTTGACTGTGTGGTGCTGAGAGGTCAATTCAGCTGCGAGGAAGGCAAATATTTTCCTGCACGAACTGTGTTTACATTTCAGTTTAGTGAGCACAGCGATTGTTTTGCTGGCAGGTCAAGGGAGCGTACTGCAGACAGACTTGACAAGTTGTTTTTTTCATGCACATTTCTTGTCCATAAATTTCCTTTACTCGGAATGATTCATGCTTAAAAGTGTTTCATACGGCTTTTTATGACACGGTAGAGTGTTCCCTACTTTGAGATTTGTACCTCCCAGCACCTGCCTTCACTGTAGAATCTGAGCTTTAAAGGTCATTGTTTATTTCCGTGCACAGAAGACGATATTCAGCTTTAGATGGTCCCAGAAGGACTCCTATCTGCCCTGAACTCGTTCCAGGATGCGTTCAGTGGGTCTTTCTTTTCATATATCAACACAACCGGCAGAACAATCATCCTCAATCACCCCTTTTCTGTCTGTCATTCGGAAACCCCACACCACATTGGCAGTGCTCCCAAAAGCTAACGTGGCATCACATTCTTGACTAAACGTGCATAAAAACAAATTAGCCTGGCCCATACAATTTGCAAAGAGATGTGTGCAGCCAGCCAGCAAATAGATGTCATTCCAAACCAAGGTCATGATGGTATTGAGGCTGGAAATTTAGGATTGATGTTTGCACATGTCGAGCTCCTCCACTTTTCACTCTCAGTCTGACGGGTTTGATGCAGGCTTATGGGACAAGAGCTGCTCGGAGCGAGACAGCACACAGAGACGATCCTCGTCAAGCGTCTGATTTAGAGCTGAATTAAAGGCCAACTTATCTACATTTTGATGCTTGCGAAAAGCGGTGCATGAATACGTTTGAGGGAGACAAGTTTTCAGGGTTTTTTTGGTGCCACAATCGTTTTTTGAGGGTTGAATTCATAATTTAACCTTTGAGAAAGTGTGTGGGTGAAGGACGTAGACAGATCATACAAACATGAAGTAACTGAGGAAAGTTTTTCAGTTTCTGATTTGGTCTGAAATTATAGTTTGAGCAGCACTGACATGCCCCCCCCCCCCCATATAATCACTAAGTTATTCTATACTGTTTTATCCCTGTATGTCACCTTTTAGATCTTTTTAGACACATCTGGTGGTGGATGACCTCATGCCATCTGAACACATTAACAACATGCTAATCCTTCATTATGTGAGACCTTAATGCTGCTAAAATAATGATAATAATGCTCCCCCCCCCCCCCCCCCCCTTTTCTCCTGATCTCATTACAACCGAATATGTAGAAAAATATTTGTAGTCTCACACATTTTATGAAGGTGACAAAATATGGAAATCACAATAAAGCATTGTTAATGCACCAAATAGGGAAATGTTAATGTTTTATATGTTATATGTTATAAACATGAACAAATAAAAACTATTTGGCAAAAAGTAGTTCACAAATAAATCTACATGTGTAAACTAGTAGAGCTGTCACTTTTTATTCAAAACTCGAACATCGAACAAAATGAAACATTAGAATCGTAGTGACCTGTTCGAACTCGAGATGCACAGTTCATAAGTGCAACAGTGGTTTGTCTGGTGGTCCAGCAGAGGGCGCTCTTAAAATTCAGCTTGTCTTATTGCATGCTCTTTTGACCTCAGTAAGTACACTAAGTTAAAAGCTGAAAATGGAAGACAAAGCCGTTCTGATTCAAAGCGATCTCATGGGAAGATGTGTAGCTCGCCACTTTCAAGGACATGCAGGTCAAGTATCATGTTTACACTTTGAAGCCCCAGTTCTCATTACAAACGTGTCACATATGGACGCATGGTTGTGGTTTAAGTTTTGAATCTAAACGAAACTACTTTGTGAGGCTCAGGAGAGGATCATGGTTTGGGTTTTGAATGAACGCTTGTTACATAAATCAAGTTACGTACGGAAATGAGGTAATGAACTTAAACATGTCACCACACTCATCCGCCACAAGCTCGCCTTCACCGGAAAAAGCGAAGACTATACTGAAGGGAAGACACTCTCTGATCACCTATCCCCAGTATTATTAATAGTAGTATAAAGTATCCACGGGATAAAACGATATTAAGTATGCTTTAGAGGGCCCAGACTCTGGAGGACCCCACAAAGAACAGGTATTTACTTTCATGCATGTGTTGTTTTGGCTTCATCTGAGTCACTGGGATGCATGGCAAATACTGTATACAGCATGTTCTGGTAGCAGAGGGTTTTTACCCTGCGTGGTATGCAGAATGGGGCGGTGTTGAGTGGAGCAGGGCCGGTCTAATAAGTCCCCAGGCTATGGCAGCCTGGTCTGTGGTAGGTGGATGATGGATCTCAGTGCCAGGGTACATAATGGTGGGACAGGGGAGCACGGGGGTGAAGGACAACACTCTGCCCTCTCTCCTTAATCAGATGCAGATCAAGCTGAAAGCAGCGGAGCAGCAAATCCCTCCTCTAACAGCGAGCCTCTAGACCCTCGCACAATCCCCTCTCCCTTTGCCTCCCTCCTTCCCTCCTTTGGCCCCTCCTCCTCCTCCTCCTCTCTTCATCCCTCTCTCTTTTCTTCTGATTGTCTTAGCAACAGAGCTTAGGGAGCGGGCCAGAGGAGGAGATGGATGCTTGGGGCCCTTTACCACAAAGATCATATGGGATAAGTGCAAAAAGCCCGTTGTGGCTTGTTGATAAAGTATTGATTTCTCCGCAAGCTGCTGTTTACGAATCACCTTGCAGGGAGTGACCCCCGAGACCTTAGGGTGTGAGGTAGGAGCGTGTGAGGGGGGGGGGGGGGGGGGGGGGGGGTGCAACTGGGGACACGATGGGGTAATGTGAAAAATGAAGAAAGGGGAAGGCAGAGAGAGAGAGAGAGAGAGAGAGAGAGAGAGAGAGAGATAGACAGATAGAGGAACAGAGGAGGGAGATAGGAATTGATTGGGGACAAACCTGGCTGTTAATTGAAGAGACGGATCAATGATGGCCGAATGTTAGATTTGGGGGAAACGAGGCAGGAGGCTCTGCTCCTCGATACCGGTGGACAACATAAGACCAAGCACACATTCACGAGTGTGCTGCTGACACACTCAAATTAAGCCTCTTCTCTTTGATGCCCCCCCTCTTTGTCTCCTGAGAGATCCAGGCCTTGAAGAATATAAGGAATGTTAATGTCATCCTCAACCTAGACGCTCCTTCCTGTCCTCTGTTTTGGATATGGTGGTAAACAATGTGGGTGAAGCCATTTGGAGCATCCAGGCTAGTTCCAGGGTGACTGACACAGACAATGTCACTACCCCTTGGGGTAGAAACAGGCCAGACACATTGCTCTCAGCTTTCAAGTCCAGTCTGAAGAGTTTAAGCCCCCCATTCAGAGCTCTTTTTATTCCTTTTCCACCCCCATCTTTACCCAGTGTCAAGGTGAAGGCCTCAGATTGTCTCTCTGTGTGGCCCCTCATCTTAGATTGATCTGATCAATAGGTCACCATTTAGTGAAAATGTGACCCGAGTCATTTTCTCCTGTCTAGACTATATGCAATTTGCAAAGTCCTAATAGGAGAAAGAAAAAAGCAACGCAGTAAGGGAAAACATTGTTGACCGCTCGGGGAATAATCCCCTGATTTTCTATGTCAAAGTCAAGCGCTTTGTACACGCATCACCTCACCACAACCTCTCTGCTGATTTTGCGTCACTGTACCTTATTCTTCTGTACCGAAGATCTTAACAAGGTCTTAACAAATGACTTGTTATATTACTATTTATCTGGCGAAGACACTGTGAAATGTACGATTATACTGCACAACAACGACAGACATGCACAGCGACAAGAAAGAAAAAAGAAAGAAAGGAACCAAACTGCTCGCTCTCTCTATTCTCCCCTCTCTCACACCAGAAAATCTAATTTGTACCCGCAGCCCACAGAGCCACCTGGCAACATATGCAGCATGCAAATGGGGCTCTGTTTTCGGCATTGCCGGTTGTAGAAGGAGCGAGAGGGAGGTAGAGAGAGAGAGATTGCCCTGGAGGATTAATGACATCATTCTGTATGCACCTCTGGACTCCCACACCGCCAGGATATTACCCACCTCTGACATAGAGGGATAATGTTGGTTCTATGAAGGCACCGCGCTCGTGGATCTATCTCTTCCTGCTGGCGTACAGAAAATAATGGGGCTGGTTCATCATCAGATTGCATGTCAGGTTTTGGGGGAAAAAAATGAATAAAAATGTGGCATATTGAGAATAGATGGGTCTGAGGCTGTGGGCTAGTTAAAGTGTACCGCCTGGGTCGGTGACAGTCTCACTAATGGCGGCTCTCCTCGCTAGCACAGCAGCACTGCTCGCTGCAGCGGGGCGCAGTGTGTGGCTGCTCTACATACGCTCATTGCACCACATTATCCATCTTCTGGTGCTGATTGTGTTTACTGATTTTATTTGACTCAGTGGAACAATGTGTCTATTAAAGGAGGCACAGAGGACAATGACTGCAAGTGAGTAAATCCCTCTGCAGATGCATGAGTGATGCACCGCACTGGCCCTCTCTCTCCAGGGGAGCCGCTATCACAAACAGAATTCATCACGGTGCCATCGGAGCTGTTGTTGGTCTTTTTAGCATCGTAGTTTCGATCTGTTGTCATCAACATATTACATGTTTGTCTGAGATCCATACTTTCTATTAAGTGCCTCTTTTTCACACTTAATTGCCACTTTAACAAACTAAACCTCCCCAAAAATTCTGCGTTAAAGGGAAACACAAGTTAGAGTGTCTTTTGCTTCTGTACTGTGACATTTTCTCCAGTTTCAATCAAGTCCTTCGTGTTTGACTGCAGATGGACGGCTACAAAGTGGGCGGGCTGAGAGAGCAGTGCGATACGGAGCTACAGAGGACTGAGTCCCCACACTGCTCTATTGATGAACGGATGGATGTCATGGTACTATTGGTTGAAATTGGTCAGTACGAGCTCACATAAGAAAACTTTATATTTTGATTGGAATTTGATATAAAAATACAAAGAAATTGAAATATTGAAATATTTTTGTTTTGTTGCATTTATATTGTTTAATATGTGCACAATATGACAGGATGTGTGATCTAAAAGGGTTAAAAAGGCATTTTCCATTTCATTTGGACTTATGTTATTCAGAAGTAGGTTTTTAGCTTTAATGTGAGTCTTAAATTTGGAATAAATTCTGCATTTAGGATTCATCCACCTGAAAAAAAATTCAGGAAAGATATGACACATTTTTGTATTTTGTATTCAAATGCATGCATTGTAATAAAGATGCACAAACCTTATAATTTGACCTGTAATTGGTTAGAATTATGTTTCATTTTTAAAAAGCTTCTAAGTTTACGTGTCCCTTTTTCACACGGTTCACATTGTTCTCACACCACACCTTTTTGGGTAAAATACACTTCAGCACTTTTCTATCTAATCAGCTGTCGCTCCGATAGCGTCATCCTGTTGGATGTGGATTGGATCTAAAGGTTGTCCCTGCAAATTGATTTGCATGCATGACTGGAGTGTGAGTGGAAATCCTGACTTGAAGGTAAGAATAAGACATTCCAATGTCCAAAACATCCACGTAATATGTTTGTAAAATAATCTGAAGTATTATAAAGAATACAGGTATGCCATTTGTAAATAAATGGGATGGATTTCATGTGACTTCTGTGCAGGGTATAACTCTTTCTCACAACAAAATTATATCCTTTTTGTTATTGCTAGAGCATCTCACACTGAACATTTACTCACTGTTCTCACATGACGCTGACATGCAAAACTGCCTGAACATTTACAGCATGTCAGAGAGGGGTTTCTCTGTCTCTCTTTTATAAACACACACACACACGCACGCACGCACGCACGCACGCACGCACGCACGCACACACACACACACACATCTATGCTGTTTATCCTGTCCTCTGGACCCAGAGACCCCTGGCTTCAAGGCCAGAGAAGACCAGCCTAGAGGCTATAGGCTGTCCTATCCTGTTTCAGGCCCCTCATAGCCAGCCACATCTGTTTAATGCATACATCCAGTCATGAGGTCATGAGGTGGGAATGTGACAGGGAGCAAAGAGGGCTCTGCACTTGGCAATCATTAGCGGCGACGGCTATTGTGATATTCGGTAAACACAACTAAATAGTTAAAAAAAATTTAAATGGAGCGTGTCACGTTGGAGGATTTGATTGCGTTGAAGGGTTGCCCGCTCTTTCCAACTAAGTTGGTGGGCGATCGAAGCGAGAAAGCAGCTCCGATCATTCATAACAAAAAAATACTTTCAGACCGGGAACAACGTGAGCTGAATTTGGCAGGCAAATCACATGCTTGTCTGTTCATCGGGATATATGTCATTTCTCATTGAGACCCAAAAGGTGCGCTGAGGAAAGAACAGAGCGTTTTTCACCCCCGGGCTCTGTCATTGAGACATAATGGGACCTGCTTGGCCAAAGGCGCCTTTTTTGGTTTCCATCAAATGGAGAGGAGAATGGATCCCAGAGGAAGGTATCAGTGTCTGTGCGATGTTCTCTGCTCCGACCGAGGAATGCCAAGAACAACACAGCGGGTTTAGTGCTTAGGACCTGGAGAGGAAATTACAAGCTAAAGACACTAGATCTTAGGACATTTCCAGGTATTTAAGGCTATTAATCTGCTGAATTCCTTAATGACAATATTATGGTTAGTTGGCTACTGCTTTCACTCTGTCTGCCTGCTTGCCTGTCTGAAGACACCCAAAGCACACATATATCAGAGCACATAGACACATGCAGTCAAGAATATTTTCATAAACACCAACAGATACAAGCAGCATCCACAGACATACTCACTTACTCCTTCACCAGACATGTACCACACAATACTTAAGAGGGTCTACTCTCACTGTGGCACACTGCCACTCACTGGTCTGTGAGAGGTGCTGCTGTGTCTTCTGTAATATATTTCTCACAACATTGTATTCCATACACCGTCTGTGCATCACTCTTTTTATAAAATTGAGATGCTGCTACATTTTTGTGTTGACAGCAATGTCATGGTCAAAGTTTCCATTTATCACAAATGTTTGAAGTTGTGCAACACAAAAAAAAGCCAGCGGCTTGCAGATTTCCGATGATAAAGTTTTTAAGCTCCAGCTCTCCGAGGTCAGAGTCTCATCTCTGTCTCTTTTTATTGAACTGATCCTCATGATGCAGCAGCAACCATGTATGCAGAAGATGAGAAGGAATGACAAGAGGACAGGAAGCGAGAAAAAAGATGAAGGGATGGGAGAATGCGAGAAGGGCAGAAGATGTGCAGAAAAAGAGAGGGAGAAAGTGAGAGAGCAGCGCACTGTGTGACATGCGGACAGATGGTAGCCACACTGCATAGCCGCCGAGGCACATGCGATAGTCGTGAACCGTGGTAGAGCCTCCCACACCCACGCCTATACTGTTGACACCTCTCTACACACTCAGGCAGGGAGAGGGGGAGGGGGAGGGGGAGGACACACAGGCAGGACACTGGTTTGTGCACTGTGTCCTGGATGGTTCGTGTGTACCACCTCTTTTGTAAAAGAGAGTTCTGTATTAGAAGTAAAAAAACCACATTGACATTTGTAAAAATGGCCAAACCGCTGAAAGGTTGGAAAGAAGACTTTCGAAGTGTGTGTTGGGGACAGCCTTAATGACCAAAGGGTTTAAGGCATCACTCATGTGCCACAACATCTCCCTGTTGGTCATCATCTCTTAACCGTCAGCTATAACAAAGGCATGAATTGCCAAAAAATAGTTTAGGAAAATAAAGAGGATGTTGGTGGATATCCTGGAAGAGGAAGAAACCAACAGTCCTACGATGCCCGCTTTCATAAAAAAAATTTCATAGAATTCGGAAAAGTAATTTAGCAAGAAGGGAAAAAAGACTTTGTGTCTGTCTTTTGAGCTGATAATAAGGAACCATGAACTTCAGGACCCCAAAAAGAAGGTTAAGTGAACCCAAGCACATCTATGTTTCTGATAAAAGACATTCTCCGTTCCAGATTGCAGTGAGTCAGGAGCTAGTGTAACAGAGGTTGGCCTTGATGTGGCATCAGAACTCTATTGTACACCAAAGAAGACCTGTGACATTAGCAGGTGTCTCTTTAAAGAAACAAAACAACATTTCTGGTTTTACAGTCATCTCTGCGCGTCGGCTTCTATTTGTGCCCTTTTCACATCATCCACCCTTTTCTCTCTTCCACTGCCTGCCACTCCTTTTACACCCGCCTCTCTCTCTCTCTCTCTCTCTATTTTCCTCCTCTTCCCCCTTCATCGTACCCACGCAGGTTGGTCCGCGTGGCCCGTTGTGTTGTTTAATATGCACAGTCCATTCTTGCTCCTTTATTATTGTCCCACTGGCGGCGGAGGCCCTTTTCTTCGGCCAGACAATGGGCGGCATCGTGACAGAGAGCACGGTGGTCATGTCCCATTTGCCACCCCGCGCTATCTCTCTATCCTGCCCCCCTTCTCACCCGCCATCCGCTTTTCAATAGCACCCTAATACTGTTACAGGAGAGAAAGACCTGAGAGCCTTCAATACGCCCGAAGCCTCCAGGGCCACAGCTATATACATACTATTAGCATAATTATAGCCTGAGAGAGAGAGAGAGGGAGACAGACGGAGAAATAGAGAGAGAGAGGCAGCAAAGGTGTTTGTAACGTGACAGTAGTCTCCCCCTACAACTCCACACACACACACATACACGCTCACGGGAAGAGATTCTTGAAGAAGGCCATTTGAATAGATGTAGTATTGGATTTGTCCTGATCTCATCTACCGTTGGAATAGTTCACTTTGGGCTGGGACTCGTGGGTGGGCAATCCTCCTGTTGGTGCCGTGGCAGCCTGACTTTGAACTTGAACTTGGACCATGGGGGTCGAGCAGATTGAAATTGAATTGAGGAGGGCTCCCCCTGGGATACTGGGCTGGTAAATGCAGGCTGGAGCAGCTGTGGTCCCGGCGGCTTGTTAACATATCTTCCCATTCGGTTATGTTATTCTGTCCCGCTCTATTGTGTTCATTCCTGTTCCCATGTAATGATGGGCTATTTGAAGTTCAGCCTCAAACATCTATCGTTCTGGCAAAATCGTTACTTGCGTGAAATTAAAGGACACTATGGTCTGGTGTTTACATGTTTCCATGTGAGGAATTCTGAATTTAAAATCATTTCTGTGTTATTCTAAAATACTGAATATTGTAGCGGGTTTTCCAGTGTTTTGTATTGTACTTTGCAGATTTTGTGGAACTTTTGGTTGAAATTTGCTTGACATTTGGATGGAAACGGGACTATTGACTAATAGATGCCGTTGTTTATTGTTTGTACATTGCTTTTCAATGGACACTCTCAAACATTAAGTGTTCCAAGTTGTCCATCACAAACAACAGCACTACATGGTGTGACCGGACGGTTAAAATGCATACTGTGCAATTGCAACATCCTCTGTTCGATTGTGAGACGTTTGCTGCTCGTCTTCTCTCTCTCCCCATGTTGGCCTGTCTGTCATTACAAATGCTATCAGTAAGATAAAACGAGCCCCAAAATAACCTGAAAAACAACATTGAAATCCCTCCACACACTCTGAACACACTGACACACTCAGACACAGACAGGCGGTCATCCCCCAACAGTCATATACTGTACACCACACAACAGCTCCGCAGAGTAAAACGATGATCTGTTCTCCACCCACTACATATTTTTCACAGGAAAGAATACAACAGCAATAGAAAAAGCCAACTCCTCGCTACCACTGGCCCAGTCATCCTGTTTTAGGGGCGGCTTTAAAGCATGTCACAAGACCTCATGCATAGTAAACAGAGCGGCCTCCATGGCTGACTGGTGAGCAATTTGCCTCGTAGATTGCCTGGCCCCGGGGCCTTGGAGCTATGTTTATGTATGAGCCCTCCTGTTTCATATGTATCGGCCCCAGATCATTTTCTATCCCAGCCCCCACCCCCTTTTTTTTTCTCCCTGGCAGAACTGATGGCACACACATACAGACACAAGCACACAGAAACGCACACGGTACAACAGAAACACACACACATGCGCGCATATGGACGAACACATAACGTTAACATTAAGAGTGATGACCTGCACAAGGGGCGACACTGTCCCAGCAGATTACACTATTGTCAATACAAATAGAAATGTACTATACATGTGTTGCAGCTGCTGCTGCTTACCGTGGCAGTTGTGCCTTGCAGGGTGAGCGGAGATGTATTAGGAACATGTTGTCTGTGATAGTGTTTTCATACCTCCTCACGTTGGCATTTTTATAACACCGTTGACCATATTTTCTCCCTTAAATAAATAACTTGCATTCCGCGCTGACGCTGGGAACTCGTGATTTCTGAGCTCTGCGTCATCAGCACCTTTTCATAACACATCACAAGGCCATCATCACATGTAAATATAGATGTATTTTTAAGCATGTGTCAAACATCATTTGAATTTCCTGATGTCGATGGCATATGCTGCGAGGCTGCATGCAGAGAGACAATTACGAAACTGAATATGTGTAAGATGAGAGTCCGAGTTCATTAACCCTTCATCGCTTCCTCTGTTATCCCCCCATCCTCCATTTCCCACATTCTTATCTTCGCCGGCTCTATTCATCGTTTGAACCCCCACCCTCCCAATCTCTGTTTAATGAAAGAACGGACAGGTTTTAAAGATGCGCAAAGCTCATCTTTGAATAGACTAGAGATGCTCAATGTAAGACCATCTTAAGAAATATTTACAGCATCAAAAGTCGGGCCGAAGATGTCCTCTATGTGTCAGCTAAGGGCGAAACATCTCCAAAGGGCCCAAAATGTAATGGGTTTCACAGGACACAATTTGTTTGATATGAAATGATCCTCGGCAGACACAAAGTGGCCCCCATTAGGGGCCAAGCAGATTAGCGGAGTCCTCTGAGGGTCCGTGGCTCAGTGTCAGTGGTGGAGGACTCTTCTTATCTTTCATTAAGCGCACACAGCAGGGCAGATTCACCAGCCCAGGAGGGGGGGGAGGACTGAGAAAGAGAGAGAAAGAAAGAATGGGGGGGGGGGGGGGGGGGGGCAGAGATTGGAGGCGTTTAAAAAATAATTTCCACATATCATAGCCCCATCTCTAATTCAGTGGTAGAAGCGAAGGAGCCGTGGGGAATGCGCAGCATCTTTCTCTCCAAATGCCAAAATTGACCAGCAGGCACAGAGGAAATGAGGCAGAACACAAATGCACACACATACACTGACACACTTGTGTGCACGCAGACACACTTGTGAATACAGACAGGTTGGATAAATGCACAGGCAGAAAAAGAAGGCATACACATATGCAAGCACCAGTAACAAACACACTCACACTTGCCAAGTCTTGAATACAGCCAAACACAAACCGTAAAAATGAGACCTACTCAGACACTCACGGGGGAATACCGCTCTTCACGCACACACATCCACACACCACGACGATGGCAGCACGCCATGCGGGTTCATGCCTAATCTGTGTTTGTTAATGGTTGGTGTGTGCTAATTACTGTCACCGTGCACCGGGGGCCTTCGCTGGCCAATCACCAACTAAACTAGCCTCTGACCGGCCAATCGCTAGCCGGTCTAGCCTCTGAACCAAAGGGGCTTCTGGGAGAGAGGGACTTTCAGCGGCGGTGAAATTGGCCTTGGAACACTCGTCTAATGTTGGAACATGGTGTGTGTGTGTGTGTGTGTGTGTGTGTGTATCAGAGTAAAGAAGGAGAGGGACAGGGACGGAAAGAGAGACATGGTGAATGTGTATGTGTGTGTGAGAGCCATGGAGGGAGTGCTTCCGTGTGTGTGCACATGTGGCACTATGAGCATGTGAGCAGCGGACGACAGAGTGGAAAGGAAAACAAGGCCTGAATGTGGGCCAAGTCAACCACTCCACAGGCTCAAAGGCAGCAGTAATCCAGTGTTGACATGGTAAAAGCCATGAGTTTAGTGTCAATTAGATAGAAACAATATGCTTACTCTTCTGGAGTAAGTGGATAGTACCTTTTAACCAGAGCGAGCCAAGCAATACTAGGTTACCACTAGAAATGAAATGAGGCTGTGAATCTGACTTTCCAGTCCGGCGTACATCTGCATCTCTCATGTTTAAAGTCTAACACCATATATTTCAGCTCGTTTGTACCAGTTTGAAATTCACACTCCGGTAGTTGACAGCCATCAACGTAGGATTTTACCACCATTTTGTGCTGGTTTCATATTCTACCCTCAGAGGCTGGATGGCCTTATTACATTTCAGTCACTCAGAATGGGTTTCTGGGCCATGACAATCTCAAACCATGCAGGCCACCATCATTCAGCGTCGGTGAAAGAGGAGAGATACAAAGGGTGAAACCATCTCTGACATCCCTGGAATGGCCCTGAAGCCATACGAGGGAGGTGGTGCATGTGTGTGTATGTATACAGCATGTGTGTATGTTTGTATAAATGGCTGCTTTGCTCCTCTGATAATGCCATGGTACCAGCTGAGGCCAGAGGGTATGAGGGGGTAGAGGATCATGTGATTGGTTGATGCGTTACGCCATCTTAAACGATAGTGAGAGTCCATTTACAGCAGTCGCCTACTGATGCTGCCCCGGAGGGGTATGAGGCACCTGCATGTAAACAAGCCATGTATTTAAAGGTGCAGTACACGTATGCATACAGATAATGATAGCTTATTTTATTTACAGTTTTCTGACAGCGCGCTTTTCAAGATACTCAAAGATGCGTTTAACGACAAGATCCTTGAGAACTAAAAATACACAAAGTAGCATAGGATATTAAATAAAAAATAAAAAGCAGAAAGAGTTGTTTTAGTAATGTCATACACACAGATGTGTTTGGGGGAGAGTTTCAGAGGGAGGGGGCAGCTATGGAGAAGTCATCCATGGGTCAGTGCTTGGTCCTGGATGGTGCAGACAGGAGGTTAGCGTCAGAGGAACAAAAGCTGCGGGAGTGTAGCTGTGGAGAGGGTGAGGGAGGGAGAAGGCTTTTTTTAGTGAAAAGAAGGACCTTGAATATAATCTGCTGCTGTCTCAGAGCTCAATATGCACATACTGGCTGCTATCAGTTCACATTTCTAAAAAATACACACTGACTTTTGGGCATGCTCGCGGCATGTCTCTATCGATGGTGATGTTTGTTTGTCTGTCCAATTTAGTCAAGACTGAAACATCGCAACACCACTGGCTGGATGGTCAAAGACATTCATGTTCCCCAGAGGATGAAACCCATTAACTTTGGACAATGACTTTTACTCTAGCGCCACCGGCAGGTCAGACGTTTCACTTGCACAAAATTCAATGGATTCTATTGACTTTGGCCATGTCATGAAATTGACATTTTTGAGAAATGTTTCTACAAATATTAAGAGGAATCCCCATGACATTTGGCACCCACAGTGTCCAGAGGACGAAAAATCACTTCGGCAATCTAAGGAATTTTCCTCAAGCACCACCACAAGGTTCATCCTTGTGGTTTCCAGTGGATGTCCCAATAACTATTAGATGGTCTGCCATGAAATTTGATAAGACATTCATGTTCCCCACAAATAATAACTTTGGTGATCCCCTGACTTGCCTGCCAGCTGTAACCCCATTTGTCCAATTACTACTTTGCTTTTTGATGAAATACCTGCAAAACTAATGTCATTCCCATCAGCTTCAATTGTTCATTGTAACTTTAATTAATAAATTAAAATAATTCGTCCAAATTGTTCTAAGCACCAGATGTTAGCACGCTAAACTAAGATTGTGACGATGGTGAACGATCCACCCGCTGAACATCAGCACATCAGCATTGTCATTGCAAGCTTATTAGCATGCCGATGTTAGCATTTAGCTCAAAACACCGTACAGCCTCACAAAGCTGCCAGCATATCTGTAGACTCTTGTTATTTTAGTTTTGTCCTCCAAGCCCAAAACCACATACAGACAGAACATTTTTTCTCCAAACCAAATCATGATGTTTGGTCTAATGTGACACAATGTGCCCCCTATAGTTCTAAAAACAAGAAGAATGTACATGTACAAACATTGTTTCTTCAGTGAGGGAGCGCTACAACCCCTGAACGCCTATCTATACATGTACCGCTCCCTCTGTCCACCCATCTCACTTTTACTTGTGAGCTGCACTCTCGCCTCCATGAATACCCGAGCTTGGCAGGTCTCCGAGTCAACGCATTGTTTGCGTAAATTGAAAGGTTGGAAGGGGGAAGCCAACTAATGTGGCAAACCACTTCAAAACCACTTTTCATCTTTTCCCTTCTTTCTTTTATCAGGCTCCATCATTTTCATTCGCCATGCGGCGTGAGAAGGCCCTTTCATCTGAGAGGGAGGAGGAGAGCGAAGGAGAGAGGCAGCCGAGAAAAAAGAGAGAGAGACATAGAAAGATGGTGATGGTGATGTTAATGGCATCAGGATGATTATATGTGAGCAGGTCTTAATGACTTCTCTCCTTCTGACTCCTTTCTGCTTATTATCCGACCAGCCTGCTGCCATCTATGGGGGCTCTGCCATTGAAAATCGTACCCGCAAAGAGAAGAAGAGAGTTGCACTTTGCCGAACAATAGGTGAAGGCTTGCCATGCTTGCCTTAAGAGCACAACTACAGCATTTACAAGTGACCTTGTGAGGGGTTTTTAAGCATGGTGGTAAAGATGATATGTTCCAGTCTAACACTGAGACTGTATTTATCTGCAATCCAAAATGTGGAGCCAATTTTCTTCCGAATAAGCATGGGACGACTGGGGAACAGGCACGTGAGGTCCAAATCACGAAGGCACTTTCAATCTAACTCTGCATTCATTTATCTACCATATTAAGGCTAATAGCATCTCAGGAAAAAAACGCAGCATGTTTCAAGCAGTGATTTTTTCAAGGCCTGACTTTTAAAACAAGGTCAATTGTTCCCTCTTGAAAACTTGAGAAGCCAAAGTTCACTGCCAGTTCATTTTCTCCTTTCTATTCTGAAATTACAGGGGCTTTCAGTGAGGTCACTGCACTGTCATGATGAATAATAGATTTTAATTGATTTAACCTGGTCCTGAAGTGGGCTAAAACGTAAGCCCTGTCACTTTCAGAGGGCAGCAAGTGGGGAGCATGGTCCAGCACACATCTTTAAAAGCCCCTTGACGTGAGTCTGGGATGAAATATTTACGCTGAAGCGAGGACTGACCTCCCGCTCAAAACCACGGTGTGATCTCCGATTGATTTCTGACAAGACAATTGGGGCGTACCAAAATGCAGCCAGCGCTGTCCGGCTAAACCTGCAAGCCCCACACACACTGACAGCACACTGTAGTGAAGTGACCTTGTGGAAAGGCTATCCACCTTTACCTGCAAGTCATTTTGGCTGAAATTAAACAGCTGCTTCTGAGCTCTCAATGGTTTCAAGTGTTTTGTGAGGTTGAAGCTATTTGGTGCAAACTATTTAGTGGTGCGATGATATCAGTCGAGTGGACATTAAAACGCTGCTTTGAGCATCCCGCCTGCTATACGGGGCAGATTAATTACCGGGAGCAAACGATTCCTGAATAGCCGACTTTTCAAGAATAAATGCTAAGAAGGGCTAATTACTAATATCAATGAACCAATGCACTTCTTGAATGGTTACTACATTATGTTATCACTTAACAAACTTTGACCTATTGATTTGTTGCAGATATTATGCATCAATAGATGTAAAGTACAAATTCAATGTTTTTGCTCGATCAAAGTCTGTTCCTCGCTGATCCAACAGGCAGTGTTGCAATTATGCAGATTTATTCATAACATTAGCATGATAAATTGGGAACAAAATGAAGCAGCTACACTTGAATTATTAAGATTATGAAAAATTATAATGAATGCTTTGCTCTTGATGTGACTTGTTTTCCTGATAAACAAAGGCCTCTAATTACCACAGAAACATCTGGGGACTTTGGTAACCTTCATTAATCTAACCCAATCCCGCCATTCATCTCCCTGCAGAGTTTCACATTAGAAAGGATAAGTGCACCAGTGACACTGCATATAAATGCGTACCAGTTATCAGACACATTCTCTCCGGTTACTTTCTGGCATCGTCCAACACCTCAGGGATATTGCCCAATAAATGCCTTCTGCTGGTGCCACATCCTCCGATCTCATTGTCTCTGAGTGTTAATTGCGAGATAGTAAACACTGATTACAAGTCAATTAGAGGCTGCTTCAAACAAACTGCTGCAGTTTCACTTTCCGAAAACAGGTGATGTAACTCTGCAGACAAAGTTGGACATCTTTGCGGATTTCTCTGCGGATTCCCAAAGGCGAGAGCACTTTGAGTTCATCTCAGACATGATAATGAACGTCACATTCAACCTGGCCTGACACCACATGTATTCAAAGACTTTTTTTTTCCCACTTCACATTCATCCAGGTCCTCCAAAACTATAAGTTATCCAGCTCAGGTCCAACACATCAATCCATCCTATTTTGCAGATGGTCTCAGTGTCTGAGTGTTAGTGTTCCTAAGGGTCACACTGAGTGTTTGGTCCCGTGTGTGTGCGCGCGTGTGTTCAGGCCAGGGGTAGCGGTGTGTGGACAACCTCTTCAACCGGGGCCTCAGGCTGACAGAAAAACCTGGCTCAGACTGAGAGAAGAGAGCTGGGATATGAGACTGGATGAGGCTGGGAGTGATGGAGGGCCGTGACCCGGTGTGTGTGTGTGTGTGTGTGTGTGTGTGTGTGTATAAAGGAGGTGATGGAGGATTTAGGATAGGTAGTGGAAAAGGAAAAAAGAGGGGTTGCTGTCAGAGTCCTTTTAGAGATTCAGCGACCATTTGTTTAGTCGGTGTGTTGTGCTCTATTGTGCATTGTGTTTGTGCGTGAAGGTAGTTAATGTGTATCACGTGCGTGTGCAATTGTGTGTGTGCTGCTCCCTCTCTGACCTGCAGGATGAGTAGGGGGGAGACTCCTGCTGATTAATGGGCCTGTCGGCTCTCCCATGGTGGCACGTTTCCAAACTAAATTTGGCCACTGCTGGCTAGCGGGGTCAGGTGCAGGCAATGGAGACATTAGTGAGGGCCTGGCTCCCAGCAGCGTCTCCTGAACACTGCTGGACCTCAGCACCAGGAGAAGCTGGAATAGGCTACGAAAGGTCATCTCACTGAATTGTTAAAGGTACTGTTTATAATATTGGACTATCATCTTTAAAGGGCATTTAACTTAAAATAATACTAAACAAAGTCCAAGAAACGTTCAGAGAAAATGTGTTGCAAACTCTACAACAATGTCTTTTGATATGTGATCTCACATAATTCCACGGGGATGTTTGGTCAGTGGTTGTCAGTGGTTATGAAAGGAATGGCTCAACTTTTTGGGGAATTATACTTATTTGCTTTCTTGCTGAAAGATGAGAAGGTTGAGATCCCTTTCATGTCCGCACACCAAATATGAAGCTTTCAGCAGCCAGTTAGCTTAGCTTAGCTTAAAGACTGGGAACAGGGGGACACAGCCTGGCAGTACCTCTAATAACCTCTAATACTAATTCAAATAGTATCAGTTTATATCTTGTTTTAGCTGCTCATCCACCCCAGTTTAGTCTGCTGGTGTTAGCCTATATTAGCTTAGTTTAATAAAAATGAGTAGCCATACTATTACAATTTGGCATTTTTTTTTACTAAACCAATTACAATTACCAACAGTCATACCTTCAAGGACCTTAATGCTTTGTCACATATTGTCAAATAAAGACAAATAAAGGCCAAACTGCTGCGGCACCTCTCCCACACAGTGGCACAACTTCCCGCAGCATCTGAGCTTGCAACAGGAAGTGCCTCCACTAGCTGCCGCTGACACATTTTGAGCCCTTTCTCACGGACGCCATCGCGAGGATACTACGCTGCGTTCACAGTGGTGTGTGGAAGAAACGTCAGATATTAAAGTGTGGTATTTGAATGGCCCAATATGGCATAGTTTATTGCTCTTTTACTGTGACTCGTGCCAAGTAGAGGCTGAAAGCTCTACCTGGAGGCAACGTGGTTGAGGACGGTCCTCAGCCTTCTTTGTTATGCTGTCACTCATGATGACACGCCCCTCTCAGTTGATGCCACTCCCCCCACGTTAGATCAGGGTCAAAAGTCTGAACTGAAAAAAACCGATCTGAAAGTGAAAAGATTTGAAAAAAAATAAAAGATTTGAATCTGAAAATATAAAATCTGAAACTGAAAAATATAAGACGTCAAATATCGAAATATATGTGAAAGTGAAAAATGAAAAAGAACTCCAGAACTGACTCAAAATTATATTCAACCCAAAAAAACTTTTCATTCACTTATTTTTATTTTGAATACATTGCTGTATTTTTCAATGTTCAAGACCACAACTTGAACTTTCAGGTTCAAATTATTTTTTCAAATCTTTTGACCTGGATTTAGCTCCATACTTGTAGCCTCTGGCTAAAACAAACTCCAAGCTTCTACGTGGCAGCAGGGCGACCCTGAACTGCATCATGTTGTAGGCTCATCATCCTCATCAGGAAGGGTATTGGTCAGCGTAATGCTCAGGGCCGGAGCAGACCTTTGCATTCAGGAGCAAATCAGAGGCGTGCGTGGTCTTACAATAGTCATAAAATAAAATGACAATTTCTTCTATTTCATCGCTAATCGATGCTGATGACAGAGGCAGCACAGTTAAACTGTAGACACAACCAACAGCATCCCACTCATCCATCCCCCACAGTGACATTTCCCTGTCCATCTCACGGTGCAATCAGCACCTCCATTATGTATTCGCTACCAGGTAACAAGCGCAACTTGACCAATTACAGACACAATGACAGACCCCCAAGCTCATTTTTTCTCTGTGTTTTTGCCAACGCTGTCATGGCGACCTCGACAACGGACGAACGTCAAAACTGGTTGGCAGGTCACCCAAGCTGGGCAATGTGAGTACATAATTACAGCTTGGGAACATTTGCCCTTTGCAAATTGTATGAAATGCATAGTGGCTAATTGGGCCACTCTGGCATTTGTGGAGTTCACCGGGTCATCTTTTATGTGACGGTCATTATCACTAAAGTGATAAGAGTGATAGGCCCACTCAGCTCCCACTGGTTCCTTTGCTGTATCCATAGAAATAACTGGGACTGGGTCAAGTTAAGGGAGACATTACAGTCAGTGGTACAGGTCATAGAATACAGCTTTTTATTTCCAAAGATGATTGTTTTAAGTTACGTAAAATGTCACTATTTGAATCGAACAAACCATTTTCTGTTGAGGTTTGGACTAAGGGGAGGACATTTTAAAAAGCATCACAACAGCAAGATAACTTTCAACTGACAATATTGTTTTAGTAGTTACGTTGTGTGTTTTTGAAGGTGGCATTTAGAGTCCTCCCGAGTTAGTTCTCCTTTAGAAGGATGGAAGAGCCCAGAGTTCAATTATCTGTGACATACTAAGAGATAGCCTGGCATGTGAAATGACAGAAAGAACAAAACCAACATAAGAGCTCAACAACTGGATTAAAATAGGTAACCGTGTGTACTTGAGCATAATTCTTTCTTTCGTCTACTTAGAGTGCTCATTAACAGACAGAGAAGCTTGGGTATTCAAAGGGACAACAACAAACCTCTTCACCTTCAGGAACTCTCAGTTCATTTCATCATGCAAGAAAATAAAACACACACACACACACACACACACACACACACATTTTACTGTTTTAAATCCCCCTTTCTGACAGTGAACTTCTGCTGTTCCACTGACACCTCCCAGTTCACGGTGAGGCAGGAATGTGCTAAATCCTCCTCAGGTGGGGGAGTCGGCCCGTCAGCCATCGGCAGACTCCACTCTGATATAGACTGATAAATCTCTCCTTCTTGTATCCACACCCCTACATTAAGTAAAGGTAGCGCCATCTGCTCTCTATTAATTCCCCAGCAGGCGACTTATCACCTCAACCCCTGTGACCCCTTATGCCTCCTATACATCCTCCCTGCTCCTCTCCTTCTCGCTCCTCTTCACTTCTCCCCTCTACTCCCTCATTCCTGAACGCTATTCATCTCATCCTCCGCATATTTTATACACTACAGTTGAAGAGGTTTGTTGACATTTAATTTGACTGTGCCTTAGAATATGGATTTATACTCAGACACACACATGAGCACACATGCTATAACCTTTTGCTAACCGCTAAACTCTCCAGCAATCCAACTCCCCCCTCTGTCCTTGTGGCAGGGGGTTCAGTGGACAAGTCTGGTCCTCGAGGTCAATGGCAAATGAGAAGCAGAGCTTTAGGATTGAGAAGGAGATAGCTGAGGGTTCAGGAGCCTTTCTCTGGCTTTGATTAGCTCCCTTACTTGATTAAATGCCCATCGTCGAGGAAAAAAATATGAAAATTGGATGAGGAGAGAAGAAGAGAAGAGAGCGGAGTCAAGGCCATTTGTTTTCTCAGCTGGGGCTGGTTCAAGTGGTCGTCTTTTGGAGCCCACTGGCCCTGGTTCATACAAAACACACACACACACACACACACATACACACAGAAACACTGCACACAAGCACACACATACACACTGGGATTAAAATGTCCTGAGGGAAGACAGAATAAGTCAGAGGGTTGGCTCTCGCAAATCCAACGGCTCACTCTCTTACTTTCCAGTCCCATCGCTCACTCATTTGTTTATCCCCTCATCTCTCTCTCTCTCTCTCTCTCTCTCTCTCTCTCTCTCTCTCTCTCTCTCTCTCTCTCTCTCTCTCTCTCTCCTCTCTCTCTCTCTCTCTCTCTCTCTCTCTCTCTCTCTCTCTCTCTCTCTCTCTCTCTCTCTCTCTCTCTCTCTCTCTCTCTCTCTCTCTCTCTCTCTCTCTCTCTCTCTCTCTCTCTCTCTCTCTCTCTCTCTCTCCTCTTTCTCCCCCACTGTACTCTCTCCCAGTCTGGTCTGTCAGGGTAACCTGACTCCGGCGGCTTCTGACACGATCCAGACCGCTCGTAGCCCCTGCCCAACACTTTCACCACCAGAGCCAGACAGTAAAACACTCAGATTACTACCACATGTTTCTCTCTCTCTCTCTCGCTCTCATACACACACACACACACACGCACACACGCACGCACAAACACACACACACATGCACACACACACTTTCTGTTGTTGTCAAGCATCCCCCAAGGCCAGCATCTCTTGCTGGGCTCAGAAACACAGACCACACCAAAAGCCCCAGAGTGGGGTAAACTGACCCAACCTGTGTGTGTGTGTGTGTGTGCGTGCGTGTGTATAAGTGTTTGCAGTTATGGTAGTTGTAGATAAACAGAAACAGCTTCAGACAGGAGAGATGAGATGGGGGGGGGTAGAGGAAAAAGAAGAAGAGGCCTTGGTGGGAGGTTAGGAAAGCAGAGCATCATAGTGAGTTCCCAGGGAAGAAGTTTCACCTTTCCCTTCACCGAGCAGTGGCAGCAGACAAGCGGCATCATGGGATATATTGTCAACTGCCATCTAGCTTTTAACTGGGTAATGCATAACCAGCGCCGGACAACAATGCATTACTTAGTAACATGTTACAATATTATAATTACTTTTTCAAGTAATGATCAAAATACCGCAATGCACTATGTGTCACACAGCGACGCAGCCCCATGCGTTGTTTTAACGCACGGCTGTGTTCAGTCTGAATAATGCTAATGCTAAAGTACTTGGACAGTTTGGGGCGGGGCTTGTTCGCCATCATGTTACGTTTTAATTCAATGAAACTCAGCTCTTAAAATTGTAAAGAAGCATGCCAGAGTAATAACGCAGACTGTGCATCCCAGTTACTGGCACATCTACCCCGTCAGAGTTAAACAACAAGGGAGTCTGATCTGTAAAGGTAGTTACCTCCACCAACAGTGGGAAAATATGACCTCTAGTAACTCTAAAGATGTTTTATTTACATGTTCTTTGTCGGTTGGAGGCCGATTTCTGTAGCGCCAAGGGGCAAATATTAAGCTAGCTGTTAATTGTCAGTAAACATTTCCAAGCTGGTTTCAAACCACAATGTCCTGTTTTCTGTTTGTACATGTGATAAATATACAAACGATGTGTCGTGTGGGTGTGGAGCCTTTGGATTGGATGTGATCAGTGATGCTTTTACAGCAAGATTTTACAGTTTTCCCTCACACATTCTATATACATAAATAACACGAGTCGGGCTAAAAGTGTATCATGGTATTCTGCACAATCTGCAACATTGCTTGATCTGCAGAGAGTTATCTTAAGAGAGTTACAGTCCCCTGTTGACTTTGCACCTGCACAATGTTCCCTTCCTCCTTTTTCGGCAAGAGCCGTCGTGGTCATTCTGCATGCCCAGGCACATTATCAACTTGCAATTACACTCACACGCTCTGCTCTGCTCGCCCAAATCAACCAGTTGGTGATACGGCAACACTGCATTACAAACACACTTGCACGTTCTTAAATAGGAGGTCTCCCTATCACAAAGAACCTTAATATGAATTTAATGCAAAGTAATGAATCTGTTGGAGTCTCATTCTGGCATACTGGAAAGTTAATAAAACAATATTGCCATCGGTAGGGAAGGAGAACCCTGCGGACCAAGCTTTAGATTAGGCCTCTAATGGCTCTGAAGCCGGAGGCTAAATTGAAATGTAAAACCCAGAGCGAGACCCTAATTCACCCTTATCTGTGTGAGTGACGAGCCTGCCTCCCCCGACTGAGATTGGGGCCATCGAGTTGGATGAACCGCAATTTGCTTTGTTAGAGGTAGGTGTATATGCATGCACGGCCCGGATCACAGTATGGAGATATAGAAAGCGTGTTTGGAATGCATTTGGAAGAAATGAATGGGTTTCAATGTCTCTCTTTCTTCGCACTCCTCAGTGAAGTGAAGCTGTAGTGCAGTGTCCGACAATAGAACATAGGACAAAACGTGTTTGTCGGTATGTGCGAATACAAACGACAACTGCTCTCACTAACACCATGTTGTCCCTTCCGCATAATCTGAATGCATGATTATGCATAACAGCAATCAATGATGGAACAGTGTTTACGCTGTGAAATCCTTGAGCTTTCTTACGTGCTGTGAGACTTTGGATTGGTTGCACTGATAAACACAGTCGCCCTCCTCCGTCCCTCCTCCTATTCCCTCAGTCAACAGGCCACTCGTCCACCTGTTCCCATTATGTTACCTCGGTGATATCTCTCTCTCTCTCCTCCTCCCACTCCCTCTCTTTCTAATACTCCTTCCTTCCTCCCCTCTCACCCTAATATCCTCTTTTCCCTTTATCTCTCCTCCTTTTACCACCACCGGTGCCTCCATCGCTGACCGTTCATTACCCTAATCAAATCCAGCAGCTGAACAACCGCTCACTGCCACTCCACGAGCTGTTATTTTTTTAAATCCCCCGACTCATTTGCATATGCGTCCAGTTAATTAGCGTGGGGGCGCAGGTGCGTGGTGATAATCATTATTAAACATGACAGTCACCTGTGACCGCGCTGCCCTCCCCAACCCTCCACACACACTCACACACACACACACACACTCACACACCTACACACCACCGTCCCTCTGCTTCTCCATCCCTTCTCCACCTGAGCATCATCAACAAGCATACCCAGTGATGATGTCATTTCCTGTTTCTGTTTTAACGGTCATGTGTATTCAACGCATGCATTCAGTGCTTGATCACATTTGTTAAGTAACGTCTGCATGCAGAGCAGCTTTTGGAGTATCGTGTTCAGTATCTTCTGGCAGAAAGGTGTCAAAAGGGAAAAAAATGAAATAAAAGAAAGTCATTCCCCTCTGATAGAGAGGGAGGTGGGGGAGGGGGGGGGGGGGGGGGGGGGGGGTGTGTGTGTTGGCCTGTTGACATCACTGGGAGAGCTGGTTCCCTTACTCCATTAGCCAGGCCAAGATTTTTCTGTTGGCGTGTGCCAGTGTCAGCATGCCTGACACTGTTCCGTGCACATTTACATTTCTATTTGTGTCTGCTTCTCTGTGTGTGTGTGTGTGTGTGTGTGTGTGTGTGTGTGTGTGTGTGTGTGTGTGTGTGTGTGTGTGTGTGTGTGTGTGGACGTTGCCTGAACTACAGAGGCGTTTTTCCCTGTGTAATATAATATATGCTTGATGATAGTTTACATTGTGGAAAGTTGATGTGATGGCTTCTGACAGTTATAGCACGCACCACTTTGATTCCCACGGGTGGAGCAGACTTTTCAAGTGGATGAATACAGTTTAAAAAGTAGTTTTTCACTTATTCTCAGCTATTGTCGTAATGTGTGGTATCCTCATTTGGTGTCGTTACACAATAAATACTCACATTCTCATGCAGTTCCTGTGCTGTATATTGTTACAAAATCTAAATCAATGTCCCTGCATTGACTTGAATGTATGGACAACAGCACCAAACATATTTAAGTGAATTGGTTACTGCAATGTTTTAGAAACACAAGCAAAGAAAAAACATACTCAATCCTATTTATTATACAAAAGTTATAGAGTGAAGCTATTAATTCGACATGTCACAGGTCTGTATTGAAGGTATCTGCGCTGGGTCTCATCCTCTCAACAGGGCTGTGCCACCATCTGCTGTGCGAGTGCTGAAAGTGCACATTGTTGGTGGAAGAGTTGAAGCCAAAACCTGCAGTTTTTTTATTGTGTGAATGCTGATTCAGCTCTTTAAGTAAACGAGTGCTATATCTTTTCTTGTTTTTACTTCTTAAATGTTTTAAAATATTAAGCTTTTCATCACATTTTATTTTACGATGTTAGTTGATGTGCGACATCTTCTTAAACATACTCCACTCTGAAATGTTACTCCTTCTGCATACTTGTATTATACAGACTCCATTTGAACTTTGAACGGGTCACAAGACTTTGAACCATTAAAGTCACAAAAACACATTTTTGTGTTATTACGGTATACATTTTATACTGTTTTCCAAACCTTCTCTTAGTTTGTAACTGGTGTGTATTGCGCTGCCTAGTGAGTGACATCACAGCTATGGTTGATATGAGCTAAAATCCTTTGAAAAAAATATCATGATCACAATTTCACTCTTCAGACATAATTTCTGGTCAAAATGTAGAAAATCTTATGCTGGACCCACTATGACATCAATGGGACATACACATTTGGGAATAACAGCCTCAAAGGGACAGGAACTCATGTTAACTCCGACCAAACAATTCAGAGGAACAGCAAACCAGTTTTCAAAGCCGCTCTCATGCTCACATTTTTGACACCACACACACACACACACATTTCACACTGTTTTCATTAGAGGGTCCTCAATCTTCACCAAAGAATTGTGGCGATAGGACTTTAGTTTTTAGGGGTGTGAGAGATGAGCCTCAGTTTAAATTCTATGCAAAGCTGCGTCTGACCTGAGTCACTGAGCAGTGAACATCCCCAAGGCAAGCTTTGATTGCTGCTCCA
Source organism: Anarhichas minor (assembly GCF_050575085.1). Classification (NCBI taxonomy): domain Eukaryota; kingdom Metazoa; phylum Chordata; class Actinopteri; order Perciformes; family Anarhichadidae; genus Anarhichas; species Anarhichas minor. The sequence goes on from NW_027466458.1 coordinate 7,324,407, forward strand.
CAGACACAGGTGATTGAGATTAGCAAATTAGTGCAGTTTAACACACGCACACACACACACACACACTCAGGACTTATCTCTACTTATTTATACTGTCAGCAGAAAACAACTTCATTCAAACCCTAGTAATGGTCCACATCTTTCATACATTATTGGTAGTAATAGTACTATAAGTCTTCAGAACGCTGCAGCTGGAATTTTAACTGAAACCGTAGAATTTCAGCAAACAAGCCCTTTTCACATCAGACATTTTGACGTGTAGATAGATAGATATAAACTTTATTCATCCCCGGGGGGGAATTAGTTTGTAGCAGCAGCAATTTACAGAGTAAAATAAAATATAAAATATTACGTATGGAAATGCACAATATACACAGTACAATAAAATAACAGCAGATATTGAATTTGAAGAAATAGAATAATAAAAAATCAGATAGAATAGAATAAAAAATACAAAAAATGCACAGTAGGCTACATACAATGAAATATCAGCCTTAATGAAGCAGGTCCATAATCAATGTCATTCATTACACCTGGCCTGTGATTCCTGTGGTGGAGAAAATCTCTGCAAAATACAGAGATCATTGTTTCACATTCTTCATTTATGTTGGTTCATTTCTGATGCTCCTGCCGTGTTCTGATTTATTTAGCAGTCATCTGTGTGTTTTCTTACCTTACTAATCCAACTGTAAACAATTTTGAGAAAATAATTAATAACGGCATTAGTGACGTTCAGTTGTGAAACCAGAAACAAAGTGCAGTGCAGAGGCACTCGTTTCAATGTAGAGCTGTATGTTTCTAAGGTTTCTCTGGAAATAGCTGCAGTGAGATGATTAATATGCATTTATCTAACACTTATGCATATTTAAAATATACCTATAATCACAATATAATGAGTTTAATTCCTACTTGCCAGTAAATGATGCTGCTGTATTTAAATGCATCAGTACACCTGAGGGATGCACTGATGTTTTCAGAGTTAAGGTTGAGTTTACTTAAATACCGCAAGAGTTTTAAAAAATGAAAATACTTTTTGGCCCTTTTTTAAACACATTGTGTGTACGGTACAAACTCCTCCGGCTTGTTTTCTTTAACCTGGTGTGTCGTGTGATTTTAATTTCAATTAAATTTATTTTTGTAAAGCCCAAAATCACTCATTTGACCCAGAGGGATTTTAAGACAGTTGAAGGTATTTTACACTAAAGTATTCTCTTCTATTTCACAGCAGTTATTTTCTATTAAAATGTTACACACATATTAAATATTATATTTGAAATGTTGTCAAACTGAGACTAGACTGTTGAACGTTAGGAGCTCTAGTGCCACCTTCAGGACAAACTGCTCTTTTTTATGGTCGATTCATTTGTTTTTAGAATAGCAATGTTTTTTCTCCATTTTTCATCCTTCCAATATGTTTTGTGTGTAATAATCATTAGATCATCAATACCAGCAAGTTACATGTTGTCATGTAACTTGTGAATATGAAATTAGCAGGTTTTAAGTTAGAAGACCACGTTACCTTAAGATCAACATGATACAAAGATACACAGACACAAAAGAAAAGGAAAAGAAATATCAACAAAATAAAGTTCCAATTAGACACAATTTTGACAAATATTGCATAAATTCACTGACATATTATTAAATGACGTCATTACATGCTCTGCTACATTGTCTTTGAGTCTATTCTGGCAGACCAACTCTGTTCTGTTCCATATCTTTAGCATTAAACTAATGGCTGCATGCAACACTGATTACTGATCTTTGGACTTTAGATCACCGACGGCCCAACGGCCAAAATAATGATCAAATAATGGCACATCCTCAAGCAGGGCTCACATAAGACAAGTTCAATGAAGCAGAAAGATGTGGAGCTTGTTTAATGTTCTTTTATTTTCAGTTTACCACATTAACGGGGAATTACAAATTAGTTCCAGCAGTGATTATTATCTTCACTCAAAGCTTCCAAATCTGTCTCTGTCTGTCTGTCTGTCTGTCTCTGTGTGTGTGTGTGTGTGTGTGAGAGAGTGTGTGTGTGTGTGTGTGTGTGCACCCGATCTGGTGGGCAAAGTCATCTATGCAGAAACATTGTTTTTCATGGAGTGGACACGTTTGAGATTTTGGGCTATTTTGCTTCCATAACATCTCGTCTTCTTTCAGACTCGGGAACTTCTAAATAACTTTTTATTGGAGGGACCTTCCTGAAAAAAATAAAAAGGTAAAAATATGGGAGAGACAGGTCAAATTCAAAATTCTTCTTATCAATGGATAATGTTTTAACCATCAAAAAAGGTATTGAAAATATATAACCTGTTAACTGAGGTATGCCTTAATGCAAAGGGGCAGCCCTGTTCATCTGGTAAATTACATTATCTCTATATGTGTGATTTCTATGGATGTAGAAATGACAGCTGTGCTTGCTGTTCTGTATCCACTAGATGGCAGCATGTCTATTTAGCGCCGCTGTGTGAGAGACGCCCTGTGGGGAAACACTGATCCCCTCCTGAACAGCCTCAGAAAGCTGATCCTCTCAGCAGATGTCTCTCATGAGTGGAAGCACAATTCACCTCCAGCCAAACCTCAAATTCCGCTCACAGAGTGACAACCTCTGCTCCTACATCCTTGACTCTGACAGTATTTTTATCAAGTGCTATATTAACAAATAAACTAAATTCTTGCCACGCACAACAGCAGTGCGTGTGCAGATGCGTGCAAGCTTGTGTTGTATAGAAGAGCATACATAGTATGTGAGAAGTATAGTGGGTGCAGTGTATGTGCAGGTATTGTTTGTACACATACATGCATATATGTACCCATGATGGATGCCTGAGTGCATTGAAATGTGATATTATGCATGTCTTATTGAGAATAAAAGATTGAACAATAGAGAAAGAAGTGGGAGCCATGAGTGTGTGACAGTTGGGAAGGACATCTTGAAGAGAGACAAATGACAAAGGAGCTCTTGAGGGACGGACAGAAGGTTTAGGACCTTGTTAATTATTGAAGCAACATTTGCTGATGTGCTTCAGTCAGCATGTGTCACTTTACTTCCCTGCCCCCTCACACACATAAACACAAACACACCAACTAAATAGTCAAAATAGATTGGTTGGTCCAGAGTGCGTCTTGTTCCGTACACAACGCTGAACTAAACGGGTTAGAGAATTAGTGATGCTGCTATGAATGATGCTATTGTTTAAAGGGTCAATCGTAAGCCGATGAGAAACAATAGATGTTGTGTAAAAACTATTGATTGTGTCCTTTGGCAACTGTGTTTTGACTGATTCTGTTACAAAAGGACAGCACAAGCAGATAGATTGCAACGGAGAGAGTGAAATGGAAATTGGACATGACATGTAGCCCGATACGCTTCTCTTATTCTGCTCTTTGTCAAATTCTACCTTTCCATTGTTTGTAAAGGTGATCATTTGGAAAAACACACTTTTTGAATGTGTAAAATGAGTTCCCTGTTGTTATTCTTATATTCTTTGCAGGAACATCTTTCAGTGTCTTTTTTTATTGTATTTGGTCGATCTATGCACGGTGGTGCAGCATGTTCTTTGATCTTTTCTTAGCACCGAGGCAGCTTTTATTCAGGTGGAGAACGGAGGTTAGACCTGACTGGACGGAGCACGGTGGGGAGGAGCAGGATGGGGGGGGGGATGGGGACATCTTTCCTGTTGAGGATTCTTGGTGGAAGTAGGTCAAAGGTAGGTCAGCTTCTCCCTTCGCTGTAAGACATTCCATCCAGTCGGCATTATCAAGAGTTATGATCCCTGTTTGTCCATCCATCACTTTTCTAAAGGTAGACTCTGGGTCTCCACCAGCTGAAGCTAATTTCCATGTTGACGGAAGCCAGTGTGCTATGATTCAAAAAGACTTTCACATAATGTATCCCGACATTTGGACTGTATTTGTGTAGGTGTGTGTGTGTGTGTGTGTGTGTGTGTGTGTTAAATTAAGACAGAGGGAGCAAAGGAGCACTTCCTCATTCATGTGTCTCTCATTGCTGAGCACTGGAGGAAGTTTTACTACTGAACGTATTACTGTGATCATGAAAGCAGGCTGTTTCATGTTCGAGGTGCTACTTATTGCGATGAGTGAGTGTTTTCAAGGCCAGATTGTGGACCCGTTAAATATACAGTCTCCTCTCTGTATCATTATCGTACTCTCTTTCCTTCTCTGTGAAACCTGCATGTGCAATGCTCAGGAAAACTGAGAACTTTGAATTATAAATCAGTTGTACTGATCAGGTAGAGAATGCATCGCCCCAAGCCCCGTAATCAAATCCAGTTGTTTACACGCTTGATATCAATCCTGTAGAACCAGTTGTATAATACTCCGACAACAAACTTAGACTTTGGGAGAAACAAAATGCAAAAGTCAGAAGCCTCTGTCTCATAAAATAAATTTTATATACGATTACGTTTTGATCACGTTGTGAGTGGCTTGTCGACACCAACAAGGGACTGTTAAAGACCACGCTGTTGTGTTACAGCTGTGCTGCACTTCCTTTCTCCTGATAAAAAAGGTAGGAATCATAAAGTTTGATGATTTCAATTATAAACTGGCAAGTATCTTGCTGGGTTTTGCTAAAGTCTCATTATTTTGCACATAAAAGTCTGATTTTGCACATTTTCTTCCTTTGGTAAAAAAGCAAGAGAGGCAGAGCTCCAGTGGAGTTATCAGCAGAGGGAGTCGACAGATGAAGAGTCAGAAAACACATTTACTTACAGTGTGAAACTGATGGAGACAAAAGAAGATTCCTCGTCTCCCGAGCTGACCTCGGTGGCAGCCGAGCTACGACTCGAGGGCGGAAACCCAAATAACCCGGCCATGAAAATAAAAATCAATGCAGGAAGCGGATCTGTTGCCAGAAGGTAGTCCTCCAAGGTCAACGGCCCTCGGCCGGCCGGCTATCACATCACACGGTTTCCACCCGGTCACACAAATGTAGACAAACAGCAGACATGGAAAGAGAAATGCCCGTAACAACATTCACTGCGCCTCACATCAGCACTTAGCTTGTCGCTAGAAAAAAACTTGCAGCATCGTGAATCCATTTCCTGCTCATGTTTGGATAAAAATAACCCAGCGGGATGCATCAATTTTCTGTTTGTTGTGTCGTGGTATAATAGAGGCGTAGTGGTCAAATATTAACTCTTACGTCAGTTTTTAGAGCTAACACTTAAAGCACAATTACCGATTTGTTTCCTGGCATTCCTGTATATTCTTCAGTTGGAAAGTCAGAAGTAAAGTGCATATTTGGAGGTTACTGATGTGCAGATACAACCATCAATGGTTATATTCTCAATCTTCTGTAGTTTAATCTGTCAGACAAGAGAAACAAATCTTGGCATGTATAATACTTTTTGCTAACAATGCAATGTGTTGCATTTTACAAACGTGAAAATTCTGTTTATTGTTGAGTGATGTGATGCAACAGCCGTCAGCGATGACGCAAAAAGATGATTATATCTAAAATCTTGATTTGCTGCTGACTATAGAGTAAACTATTGAATGTTTATCATGTTGGGAGTGAATGAGTTACTGTGGACATACGTTAGGCCTTCTTCACAGCACACAGCACAGGTGTAAATAATGAGATGAATGGTTCCATGTAGCTGCTTCAGTTTCATGCTGGCTCACTGTCACACTGCTATGACTCACTGGGTCACTGAACAGGGCCGTCGTTAGTGTCATTGGTAACACCTGTGCTTTCCCCACAGTGTCTGCTGTGATTAAGGCCTGTTTGATTCAGCTGAGTCCTGCAGTCCCATACTTAAATACACAAACCTCACCGGTCAAATGAACTGTTTCCTTGTTTCCTACACCAATCAACAGACTGTTCATTGTGATACAGGTATCTGATAATTAATGTATAGTGTGCTGCAGAGGAGACAGCTGTATGACTGAGTATATTCATTTTGGATCCAGACAATGAATAGTAGAGCATATAGAGAAGCAGGCCTCCTGTCCATCATTCCTCCAAAATTCCCTATTTAGGGTGATGACAACCTCATAACATATGTCAACGGACATTCTGAGCTTCATTCGAAAAACCTCGTGGCATAATATCTGGTATAGATAACATGAAGGCAGAATGACTCCGTCAGATTTCTCCATTGGCTTAGATTGTGTCACAGTTTTCTTGATTTGACATTTTGTTGTATCCCTGAAGGACTTTTATCGATGCTGGAACAGAAGACTTTAATTTGGTTGAATTGTCAGCAGTTAGATCTTACAGTAATGAACCAAATAAACCGAGCAGTTTAACAAAAGTACGCTCTGCTTTAATATCCTGCTTTGCTGAACCCGTCGTTTCTACTTTTTGGAGCAATAAACTCAGCGGCACACTTGTTCAGCCTCTCAGAGGAAACCTGTGGAAGACATAATGAGAGACAAGGATCTCTAACTTAATGTTTCAGTAATTACTTAAGGTCAGGCAAGTAATTAGTTGGGGCCGGGTTAGAGTAAAGTCAGGAAACAGAACAGTTAAGGTGAAAATGGGATAAAGGAGATTAAGAATGTGTTGGGACTGAAGTTTCAAGTAGATTTCAGCAAAAAATGTTAGACATGTCCATCAAATACACTCTAGAAATCCTGTTTGCTCTTCCGAAAAGGTGTCTCATAGAAACTGTTAATTTGTAAAGCTGTTTGTTGATGTATTTATAATGCACCGAGAACATGTGCCAGCTTGCTGAATGGAAATGTTGGCGAGAGAGTGGGAAAGGAAGAGGAAGAGATGCTGCAAGCACTCAATTTCTTCGGAGTGGCTTGAGAGACCAAATTTGACTCGTATTTATATCGTCTCTTAAAAAAAAGCAGATTCCAGTTTAATTGTTGCAATTTAGTTGCTTGCTTTGTCAGATGTTCCACATGTAAGGTCGAGAGTGAGAGAGTGTTACACAGTTATTGAGCTCATGCACCTCTGGAGAGGTCACAGCTTTCAGGGCAGAAATAGAAAAAGACATTTCTCTGCAGAGTCTCTTTTTCAAACAGCACAGGACAGTTAGTATTTCTTCTTCTTTCCTTTGTGTGTATCTAACTCTGGTACTATATATACTGTAAGTTTCCAATTCACACCATGAGTCATCATCAGTAATGATCTTAATTCTAACAAATGGAACAGTACGTGTAAATGTTAATGCCAGCCCAACATGTTTTAAGCTATGCAACCCCACTGACAACACACACAGTGTGATTTCTGGCTGGTGAGGTGGACAACTCGCTGACGGTCGAGTGCGACATCGTGCAGCACATCAGCACTCAGCTCTTTTCAGCGAGCTCACTCCCTCAATTACCGTGCAAAGGTCAAGGCACGGCAGACCCTGAATATGCTTATCTACCGGGATCTTTGAAGGCTGCACAGGTGAGCACTCCAAGCTGAAAATCAATCATAGGCCACATGGGAACACCCCCCCCCCCATATATGGGCCAACGTTCGCAGGAGAGTGCCAGCTACTGTGCCATGTAGTCTTAAAACAAATACTACTCTTGAATACGCTTGCACAGTTGTAAATGGTCTGTTGACGTTGACTGCAGTCCAGGTGTTATTGTGTGATTTAGTGTGGTACCCTAATTTACATTTGTGGTGTACCTACTGAACATGATTCACCTAGGAAAGCCAGGTGTTTTGGAAATAGCTGTTTATGAATGCTGCTGCTGTGCAGTGTGTTAGGATTGGACTTGTTCCTTTTAGCTGCTGGTTTGCTGCAATAGTTATTGTGAAAATGTCCAAATGCAGACATCAACGGCTTATCTTTGGAAGCAGGAATACTAAATTAGCTGGATAAAACTATTGAATGAAACCCATTTCTGGAATATGATACTTCAAATGACCCTTTCTGTGTTTTATTCTGTACAGTTATTCAGCTAATCTAGTTATCCAGATTCTTGAGACAGGTATAGACATGGCAGCTGTTTGACTGCTTTGGCAGCAGGATAATGTATCGTATCAATGCTTAACTTCAACCTTCCAAAAATCATGTGACTGAGAAACCAAACTTTATTTCATCACTGAGTTGATTCAAGATAAGTTAAAGACCATTTGATTGGTGGGTAACCAGACCAGTGCATTGTGGGGCTCACAGCTGGCTGCAGAGGACTCTTAGTGAAATGTGTATACTGTATATCTATATATACCTGTATCTATACCATCCAAACTTCCAAATGTGTTTAAATGATGACTTCATTCTGTTTGGTGTGCTAATAGCACATCATGGAGCCACAGATGTCTGGAAGATCATTTTTAAGTCATGGCAGTCTCTAGAATACTACTCCAGTGTTATTAGAGCAAGCTCACTCACTTCAGTTTAGAGCAGACCTTTGTTGACAGCAGCCGTGTGGGAGATCGGACCGTGGAACTGCTCAAACTGCAAGACAGCCGAGGAGAATTTCTGACACGGCAGATATCCAACCGGAGTGTTTGAGTGTCGCTAAAAAACTAAAACAAAAAATCTGGCAGACATTTGTAAAATGAGTCAGGGGCCAGCAATCCTGGGCTAAAATGTGGCTTAAATCCTTACAGTGTCTTTGTGTGTAAGTGTGCTAACGAGCTGATAGGAAACAGCTGTGTAGGCAGGTAACAGCTCACATGGCACAAAGGTAATATGAAGGGACTCAGAGGCAGAGAGAGAGAGAGAAAGAAAAAAGGTAACAGCAGCTCATTTTAATTCTGAGCACCAAGCCCTCGTAAAGGTAATGTGACGTGGTTTATTGCATCTGTTTCATGTTTGTTATGTTTCCAGCTCAGTATCACTTCAACAGAAAAGCTGCTTTAGGTTGAGCATCGGTCTTTAATGCTGTAATGTTGTACAACGGAGCAGTATGCGACGTGTTAACAGACAATACGATGCAAAGGTCAGAGTCTCTGTCAGCAGCTAAGGTTGCATCCCCGGAGAGATGTTTTCCAACTAGACAGAATGAACAATACCTCTTCGGGGGCTTGTAATCGTGACTCAGCGCCGCGTACGGATGCCGGCCTCGCTGCATGTAAATGTGACTGCTTCTGTCACCCTGACTGACATTCTGATTCAGCAAGACCTCTGGACAGCCGTGTGGGATGATGCAGTCAAAGCCACACATAAGAAGAGAACACAAGAAGCTTTCAGTTTGCTTTAGTTCCAGGGAAACAATATTGCTTTTTATGCAGACGTATTATACGACAGGCCCATTACTAAGTAAATGAATGGACTCACTCAGTGACTAAGTGTGGTGTCACTGCTGAATGCTGATTCGATCAACCTTTGGGTTTAAAAGGGTGGATGATTGTTGTCAACCTTTCAGGACAAATTACATGAATTTAAAATGATTGGGGCAGGATTTATAATAATAGAGCTGAAAATGGAACATTTATAACGTAACCTTATTAACATATCCTGTTTAGAAATCAAGAATATTTGAACTGCAAACTAGGAATGTCAGACTTTACAAAACATATGAAAGAAATATGATTTTGTAGCTGTAAACTCATGCATTAATGTACATTACTTGAGCTAAGAAAAGCATCGCCACATTTCGTTTGCTTGGAATTCCCCCCGGACATAACGATGTTATATATATAGAGCAAAGTTGGAGCACGCTGTCCGTCTGAATGGATGTTGTGGGGGGGGGGGACTCACAGAGGGTTAACTGACCTGACTGCTGGAATATGATTCACACTCTGCTGGGTTGAGGCTCCACATGCAACGGAGCAGAACTTTCCTCGGGGCTGGAGGCGCCCGCAGTGCACAGATTGCCTGTGTGTTAGTGTGTGCATTTCTACATGTTTGTGTCATAAAATATTTGCATGTGTCACATGTGTTATGTTAATGTCAGTTGATGAGATATTCTCTCCATTGTTCTTTGAGGTAAAAGCGACCCTACTGCAGCGGCATGTGCAAGCCGTCACGCATACACACACGCTAAACCTCCTGAACCAGCAGAGCAAGGATATGGCTTTATCCTGTTCTGATGAGCACACAGTATAGTTCTCCCAGGAGTGATGAGCTCATGTGATTTACCTTTTCCTCTAAAAGCCTTGCTCTCCAGGACTTGCGGTACAGTTCTAACATATTGACTGCATGGCAAAACCTCCTGGGAAGACACACAGCGACAATGACTTTCCATCTGAATGCTTTGACTTCTTTTCTTTTTGATTATCTGTTGCTCTGCTTCATCTGAGAAAAGCTAGAGAGAGAGAATCAGGGCCAGTGAGAGCAAATGAAAAACAACTGTGAGAGAGAGAGAGAGCACAAAAGATGAACAGACCAGAGGAAAGAGATAGAGAACAAGAGGAGAGCAAACGGAGGAGTAAATGGTAATTTATGGTCGCCATGCACCGCAGCTATATCCATTCCGAGGGCTATAACGAATGGCTGGTCCCTGGCACTGACACTCGGCTGGAGCCTGGGCTGATTGAGCTGTGATCACTCCAGCAGACTGCTGCTGCCAGCAATGCAACACTAACCTTAGCAGATGACATCTAAACACAACCATAAATTCACACCCGTGGTAAGTGCCGCCCTGCCCCGCACCTTTATTTATCTCAGTCTTCCTTAGTGACGCCCTGTCATGTGCTGAGCTTTCTCTGTGTTTGACTGTCTACACCTGCTCCACTATTGCTGTTTTCACCGTAGACTGTTAGGATTAGTGTGTCTGTCTCCATCTAAGTGTATACTGTCAAAATCACACCCTTAGCCTGGCCTAGGGAGTGGCCCTCGACTACTTCCGCTCTCTTTCGTCCTCTCTCAGGTGCCATCTTTTCTTCCTCTGTCCCTATCTTTCCTTCCCCGACTGTATATGATACCCAAGGTCAGGTTCCCTCTGCTGCGTCCACGTCACTCATACAGCACTGCTATAATTATCAGCTTGCACAGCAACTGCCGACCTCTATTCATACTCATTCTCTGTGCAAGTTAGATAAGCTCATAGCAGAGTATTATACAACACAACAGTCTAGTCATTCATCCATCTCATGGATTTAACAAGTAAAGCCAAAGCCAATGTTATGTGTTCTATGCTGAGGCCTGTATCACTCTGAGTTACCTTCATATTGGACAATTCTGCACCTCACAATTTACATCCAGTGCAGATGTTCACCTGTCAATGCAGGAAGTAGTGTGCTCTCTCTGTTGCAAAGTGGAGAGGAAGGCAATGTTCACACCACGAGCAACAAAAAGCAACAAAATGGCAAAGCCTGGCCAGCTACATTGTCGCCAAGTTGCCATTGAAGTGTTGATCGTTAGCGTAGTTATGTCGTTATTAATACAAGACTGGTAGTAGCACTGGGAACTGGCTACTGGCATTTTTTAGGAAAAAAAATTTGAGACCAGTTTATCTTTGATTTGTAGCATGTTATGCAGTGTCAGGCGTCAGTTTGTAGCTTAATGTCACCGTTTTCATATAAAACATCTTGTAGCGTTGCTGTGTTTCAGTCAGTAGCACATACAGCGACTATCTATAAATATATACGCAACTTTTTCTTACTTACAATAGTTACTACATCGATGACAAAGTAGCAACAGAAAAATGGCAACAAGCTGAGATTGGTGCAGCTGTACAAGTTGGTGTCGAAGCCTTTTCAAAGATGGAATACGTAACATTGCTGTTTTTGAGGCTGCATCGCTCATGAATTTTAAAACTTCTTTTGCCGTTGAAGTGGCATCAGGTGGTGATGTTACGGTTCAGATTGCAACCTACTATTCAACATGTTCAACTGTTGTCAGATTAACGTAAAGGGATGCATGTCGGAAAAGGCTTTAAGCCGACTGCAGGAATAACAACTTTTACATTTCATTGTATTTCACTTCATTATATGCAAAACACATTGAATTAACTACTCAGCCCCTGCACAGCTTCTTTGTCCACTAAGAATCACGTCAGAACAGATACGTCACAAAAACAAATACAAAATGGCAAAAAATATATAGTATCTGTATCTTGTCAGCCCTTTCAAAAGTGTTGAGCCCATGATGTTCATTTGTCTCCCACTGGATTTGGACATAAATGTCAGGGACTATCTTTCATCCTGGTCAGTGGCATTCAATGACGGAGCTTTAAGAGAGGAGGGCGCCAGAGGTTGGAGCAGGCACCTTGCTCTCCCCGGTCTGTCTGTCTCTTGTTTTATTTGTGTAATATGTGTTCTGGCCTTGGTCCAGAGCAGGGAGGTGCAGCAATAATAGGATTATGAGTGAGCCCAAAACTTCATCACCTGTCTGCTGCAGTGCCATGGGAGATAAATTGACGAGGTGATATATGGTTTGATGTGACACGGGGAGCATGGTAGTGTGTGAGAGAAAACTATAATAATACAGTTTATTAGGGAGATGGAAGCAAATCGTGCATAACCTTGCTGTCCTTTTAATGGTGCTACAGGGATTATGTGTGTGTCTGTACTTGTACAACTATCTTTGTGAGGACTAATTTGAGTTTTAGTGAGGACATTTTTGGAAAGTGAGGACATTTTGGCCAGTCCTTTAGGGTAGACCTTCAAAGGCCTGTTTAGAGTCAGACATTTTGTTGTGATGGTTAATGTTTGGGTACAGGGCTAAATAATGCAATACCTTCATGCACAAATACCAAATACCTTCCGTACAAAGGTAGTACATGTACATGGTTGTACGTGTGTGTTTGTATTTGTGTTTGTGTGTTTGAGCCATTGTACTTGTTACATAGTGAGGACGCAACACAATTTAACCAACAGAGGGAGGACATTTTGGTCGGTCCCCACTTCTTCAAAGGCATATTTCATAGTTTTAAGATTTTGGTTAGAATTAGTTTTAGGCTAAGGTTAGCGTTAGGGTTACAGTTGCGGTTCGGCATTTAGTTGGGATGGATGTGGTTAGGATCAGGGACTAGTGAATGCATTGTTTTAATGACGGTCCTCACAACGCGCGCGCGTGTGTGTGTGTGTGTGTGAGAGAGATAGAGAGAAGGAGGGGAGCAATTATTTCAACAAAAACAACACTAATTCATCTTCCTTATAATATAATTCAAGGGATATTGTTTTCTTTCATGAATACTGAAATTATTTTGCATGGTAGTTCAGATAAGCAAAAACAAATGATACTTAGCAAACATAAAAAATAATTCAAGTTATAATTGAGCAGCAGCTACACTCAGGGGCTGAACCTAATGATGTTTTTAATCTAAAACTAATCAGCACGATAAAACGGGGAGGACAAAAACAACAAGCATGACTGACTTTCAGGACTGATTGATTTGTTTTCAGTCATTCCACATCTTCAACATTGTTTTGAAGAAATACTTATACTGATATCATAGTACAGACATAGTGCAGAAGTGTAGATATAATACCAACATTCTATGTGTGTGTGTGTGTGTGTGTGTTAGATAAAAGTGTTTATTTATTTTTTTTACTTCTTGTCCACTAAAATGGTTTCCAATCCCTCTTTACGTCTACACGGTCATGATCATGTTCTGACTTCTAGTCTTCTTCCGGTAAATGTGAGAGGAATGTGTTTGAGCTGTGATGAACACGAGGAGTGATCACACAATACTCATGTCGATGATTTATTTTAATACATTAATATATGTATATGCTTTTAAGCTAACAAATAAAATATACCTAAATAATAAATATACCTTGCCACAAAAGGGGGAGAATATAATAATGAATGAGAGTGACTTAGATAGATGTAGATATTACAAAAACAAGTCACAGTTCAAATCTTAAACATTAAAGAAAATACGGCCACTAAATAATCAAATAAACTACTTGGATGTCCCGACAACAGACATTTCTAATGATGGAACCTCCAGTAACATCTTACATTCACTCAATTTGACCGGCAGAATGTGTCTCAGTCTTGCTTGAAGACATACCTCTTCACTTACTCACCTAACATCTTACTACGTCTATTTTTTTCCTCCTTCTCTCTCTAACTCTTTCAAAAATCTCAGATTAAGTTTATCAACCATAACTAAGCTCAAGCTTTGGATTTGTCCACACATACTGTACCATATTTCTTAAGTGATCCACGTTTAATGTGTCTTTGTGTATTTGTTCCTCCTTGGTGTGCACCTTCCAGTGGCTTATAGGCTGACTCAATACAGCAAGCAAATACAACGTCGTGCCAAAAACAATTACCTGACCTGAAGATCCCACTCATTCACCGAGCTGACGTCGCCTTTGAGGAGAAAGGAAGCTGACATCTGAATTTGCATCTGAGTGGAGTTACTGGCTGGTAGAGTGGAGGGTACAGCAGCTTCTCGCCCCTGTCAGAGTGGGACTGTGTTTGTGTGCGTGTCCGAACCGATCTGTGTGTTGCAGCTCTGAAGAATGCCCAATGTAGCCTCTACTTGAGTGTTAGCACTGGATGGCTGTGCTGGAGGAAGATAGAGAATAGAGATGAATAGGAACAGAAAGGTAGGAAAGAGAATCTGAGAGGAAAAACAGTACCGGAGAAACGTTAACCAGAACATTGGATCTTATTCGTCCACTTTTTTTATAATGTGCTTCATCCATATGGAATAGCATAAAAAAATGTGATATATATGCTTGGAATATATGATGTCATGGCCTTATTTTGTGCTTTGAAGAACACGGTTTTCCATGCATGTGGGAAACCAGCATGCTCCAACAGGACACGTCCCTCTCTGATGTATCCTTGTTACTGCTGGTGTTGCTTTCCTGCTCACGGTCGTTTCTATTAAAGGATTAATTTCCAAGCTCAAATTGCAATAAGATACTTGTAAACCATTTATACTTGTACTGCTATAGAAATGCTCAAATGTAAAAGAATCAAGCACAATAGTGTTAAATTGCGAGGGCTCAGTGCCGACACAGCATTTTTTATGTCTGTATATCAGGGTGGGAATGCATCTTTGGGCCGCGTTGTGGATTAATTTCTTATTGAACAGGACGCTCTGCTTTCGTTGAGCTGCACCACCGCAGCGTTAAGGCCAATCTCTCTCGGCCTTAATCAGCCTTCTACCTCAAAACACCGTATTCTTTTCTATTGGTCGTTCATTTCGTGGGAGTTCACTCTCGCCCACAGGAGCAAAAAATCAATACAGCCCGAGCCGAGCTCAGTGGGTGGACAGAAAATGGCTGTTTCTTTTTCACTGACCACAGATGATGTTGGAGAAAAGAAAGTTCTGCAGTCACAAATGTTCCTCGTCATTAACCTTTTCTACACATTTCAGTGACTGAAACCCGTCTAATTCACACCAAAAAGAGAAAGAAACCTCTGAGACACACTCTCATTACATCTTTTCTTTCTCTCATCATTAAAGATGTCACAGCAAATGCACAAACAATTGTATATTATCTAATTCATGAATATAAGTTTAATAGATATCTAAAAATTATTTTTTACAACTTATTCACCTCAGATTTGTGATTGCATGATAGCGTATAGCTGTAAAATGCTAACTGAAACGACACCCTCATTAAGTGGGACCTTCCTGTCGGGGTGAAGCCCTGTGGTGAGTGTGTCTTGTTGTAATAAGAGCTGGCTGTGTGATGAGGAAGAGGAGAAGAAGAGATCAGGACACAGAGATCAGTCTTAGACACAAAGGGCAGAGGACTGACTCCAAACAGCCAGTTAAAGGCACGGAGGAAATGAAATGTAAATAATTCAACTGAACTTAAACATGACCTTTCGTAATATTTAGTCAGAATTAGGTCAGGATCTTTTGAATAGGTCAGTTAAACTTTTGCTCCAAAAGTCATGAGATGAGGGGAATGACAGGAATGTATTTAAATGATGAAACGCTTAAAGCTGCAATCTTTAAGATGTCAGTCCTGATTATGAATTGCTATTTGAGTGAGTCTGAAGTCTTCTGTTGATACATGAGCTTCAAGTTTGCAGAACAGTTTTGTGTATACAAAGGAGAAAAACTGTAGTTCAACATGTTTTCCTGTGCATGTGGCCACAGACACCCAGTTTGTATTGCTGCAAAGTTATAAATATCGCAATACTTTCACCAGTGGGCCGTAGGCTCCATCCACCATTGTGTTAGCTTATTTGGCTGTAGTGATTTAACAGACATTTTTCTCAATCCGGTCTCAAATCTTAGAGACTGCTGATTAAGGAAGTTACTGCGCCCAGACAAGAAGTAGTGCCATAAAACTACAACTTCTTGTTTTTACACTTTGGTTTTTGTAAAAATAAACAAACAAGAATAAAGTGTTAATTGATCTTTGGAGGTGCTGGTTTGGTTACCTTTAGACAAAGCCAGGCTAGCTGTTAACAAGATGAAGTAAAGGTTTCAAAAGGTAACGGGCATTTACTGTAATAGGACAAGACATTCACTTTGAACACTATAGCAACGTTCAGACATACAGTACAATAAACAATTTTTGCTGGCTTACCAAAAACAACCTCTTCCCCTCTTTCCTCAATTGCTCTTTAGGCTACAACAGGTAAATAGGATGTGAAGGGATTCGCTTCAGCAGGGGGTGGAGGATGGGGGGGGGAGGGTGTAGTGTCAGGACCCTTATTATAGCAGACAGGCTATCTATGTGCATCCTCAACCCAACCTGATCTGTGACTGAATGGCTGGTGCAGATGGGGTCATCCTACATCCTCCTGTTGTCACCAAGAGGACAACATCCTCCTCAGTAACTAACATCCCATGAGAAGACAGAGAGCAGCAGAGAGAAGCAGAAAGGAACAGGGGGGGAGATATCAGAGGTCAGAACAAATGTTGTTCAGAGAACAAGATTACCATGAACATCCATGGAGAGAGAGAGGGTGGAAGTAATTGTGATAATAACAAAGTGCTTTACAGTGACGAACATACAAATACAAGAAATAAAGAAGCTGAGAAACAGTTAAAATAGAACACATCACAAATCGACTAGTTTAAAAAAACAAAAGGGATCTATCAAGTTACAAAATGTTCACGTCTGGGCTAAATGAACAAACATTTAAAACGTTGTTGGGGTTCAAACAGGGCCCAAGGATTATTTGTGGTAGTCGAGCCTTTTGATTACTGTGGGGCATTGTGAGATAATAAACATGGATAAACTGCTAGGATTTGAGGATGTTGAGTAAAACTAAGTGTCATCAGCATACAACTTGATCTCACATAAATACGTGAAATAACCACCATCTTTAAACAGCACATTGCATGGCAGCGTTATGTAATGGTTTAACAATGATACAGAATATTGTGGTTTTGGACAACCTGAGCTATAGAAGGAAAATAAAAGAGGATCATAATGGATAGTTACACCGCAGCTGTCAAGAGTAGATTAGCAACCTTGATAAGAGCAGTCTGATTGCAACGTAGTGCCCAAAAAACAGCAGTAAACTGTGGGACACATGGTCCACATGGTGAGGTGGTCGGGCTAAATTCATTGGTCAACAACATGTGGGAATGTAACGCGGAAGACTGCAATTTGTTTCCCATTTGCTACTGACAGTCAACGTTTTGTAACAAACAATTGGACCAACAATTTATTTTGTTGTTTAACTTGAAGGACTTGCTATTAGTGGCTGAGGGATGAGAGATCTACTTTGGATCTACTTTGATCAATCAAGGGCGAACAATACTGAGCCAGATGTCAAATTAGTAGTACAAATACAGTAGCAAGAACTTTTGCAATTTTGTGGAGACAAACAAAGTGTTGTGGGATGAAATGTGTTTGGAGAAAAAGAGGTTGAGGTTCAGACAAAATGAAATGAGAGAATGGAGAGAACAATAACAAATGTCCCTTCCTCAGGTTATTAATCGTCCTTCCCTATAATAGTAGTTACAATTTAGATTGCAATCCATTTATCATTCCTAAATACATTTTGGAATTGTCAAAAGATTTCCTTTTAGTACGAATGCATTTCACATTGGACTAGATTGCGCCCACATGTATACAGCAGTTCAAATACTTTTCTACTAAACTTAAACTTAGATTGTTTATTTATTTCAGTGAAAATATTTTCCTCTCCACCTGAAAAGACCTGTCGGTGTTTGCCAGGCAATTATTTTTAACAATTTGTTACCAATTAACTTGCGTGGTTAGAAAAAAGGACAAATAAATATCAGTGTCCTTGGTTGAGCAGATATCCCCCCCACCACAAAGTCAGCTCCAAACCATGTATGATAAGGGCAGTATTAAAGCTTAATAAGGTTATATGTAAATGACTGCATTATAAGGTCAAGCATCATTCTCATGAGAGGGAAGCCAGTCTCGTGGGTTTTTAATATGGAGGAGACATCTTTTATATTGGCTCTGTAGTGTAATTATCGAGCTTTACCATCATTTTATAAAGACAGCATCACAGGTTCATTTGTATGTTCACGTCATACATTGTACAGTGTTTAAACGTTGGTGTCTGCAACATTTTCCCAATAATGTCTCTGCAGCTCTCAAGCTGCAAAGTGCTCTCCTTTTAAAATGCAGTTTAAAAATGTGTGCCAAGTGCAGACAGCAGGTGTATATCATTTCAATAAATCTGAGTGAAGGAGACAAATTCATAGCTCTCTATCACGACTCTGATGGATGCAGAGGAGGAGGCAGAGAGCACTCAGAAGTCTGTCTGCAAGCCCTTTAACTCACCGGCTGTCTGCACTGTAGGTGTGGTGATGCTGCAGGAAGAGACAGAACACACACACACACACACACACACACACACACACACGGAGACGAGGCGAGTGCAAACACACGGGCATCCACACACATACATGCGCTTAAGTGCATTTGTGCAGACAGGGCATGTATATTGAACATAACTGCTTTGTTAAGCACACAACTAACACTCGCACATCCTAACACAGACAGTGTGGAAGCCGGGGCTCAATTGGAACCCTCTGGATGACAAGAGGAGATGATGTGTGGAATATTCCTAACGGTTGTCATCAGCTCAGGACGCCAGCGTGGTGGTGGGGGTGGAGAGACAAATGTAACGGTGGCAGGTGGTATTATATTACAGTGCCGAGGAAGACAGTTGAGAATGTAATCATTAGATATTACTACTTAAAAAAGAAATTCCATTTCTTTACTAATTATTCCACAGCAAGAGTAATATTGTGACTCAGCGGTGCCATTAAAGGTATCTTTAAATAACTGCAAACTGCCGCACCCTCACACGACACCCTCTGAATTTAACAGAAATGGAAATAGAAAACGAAACTCTGTGTTTTAACAAGCAGCTATAGCCAATTCCTTTGAGCCAGGTTAACCCCTGCTAACTCTAGAGCTCAGCTAGCTCGGCTGTGATTGGATCACTGAGTAAAGCTTACGAAGAAACAATGAAAGCCAAGAAAAGATTCATGATGTGATAACTCTGTTGCCGATAAGTTGCTACTTTATTAACAGTGCTCACCGGCCTTGTTTCATAACTAGGTATCAGTTTTAACTAATAATAAACTGGACATACTACTGAGGTGAAGACCTTCGCAATCAGTGCAGAACGCCATGAAAAAAGAGAGCTTGAAAGAGAAGTTCAAACCCAGCTTACTTTCTCACCTCTGCACGCCTGGCCAATCACGGTTTCAAAGGATCCATTTACTGCCCCACAGAGTGTTTGAGGTTGTGGTTATAATCAGTGGAATATTACATTTGACAGGAGCAGACATGTGCTTGTGTATGAGGGTACATGCTGAGAAGAGACAGAGGTGTTGCAGAGTAATAGAGACTGTGCTGGAAACAAGGACAGGGGAGAAGTCTTCGTTTTGCATTTGCTTTCTAATGGATTATGGATTTATGATATTATAGCCCAAGCAAAACAAACATCACCAGAGGTAAGTCAGCCTACTTCACCAACTCTTAAAATGATACCCCAATAAATGGCATGTTATGTCCCAGCTTTAGGGGTAAATAGATACCAATAAAACTAAAGCAGGTCCCAGGGGTATCCAGGCCTGCGATAAACTAATGGAAACCAATCGCGTCTCTCTCATTAAAGCGATAATCAATTATGTCTGCTGAAGTTGTATTGATTGGAAAACAGTTTGATTGACAGCCATGCTAAGCTCAGGGGCAGCTAGCGATGAGTCATGGTGAGTGGGACTTCTGAGGCGTCCTCGGTGTCACTTGTCATATCCTGCCTCCTCGCTTTGATCCGGTGGGACACTGCAGGTCACATGTCGTGACACTGTCTGAATGATCCACAGAATGATGACTGGATTCACACGCTTACTTACTGCACTGTGGATTTATCGGAAGTAATTTGATGACTATATGAGCAGGGGAAGTAGGTGCACAGACATACAGGTTTACAGATTTTTAAGCTTATTTAAAAAAATATATGATGTTCCTGCACTTCATGTGTGATGTTTGATCAGCACTCTTTCACCCAGATAATTCTTGCTTACATTTCCCTTGATCTATTGCCACATCATCCGCGGTCTCTCCACCTCTCTCCTCCCTCCATCTGTGTGGAAGCTTAATGACACCGATGTCTCCGCCCACGGTTTACTCTTGAGAAAGTTGCTTCCGCCCACCTGCGGAGACACTTTCCCTCAGTAAGTTATTAAACACAACTCCCCCAGTCATGACGATATTGGCTCATCGCCTGTGTGTTTGGTTTCATTTCCCTTTAATAAAACCAAACAGAATTCCCCGAGGTGCGGAAAATATCTGTACACCTTTGGAGTGTTTGTGTGTGTGTGTGTGTGTGTGTGCGCATTTGGGTCATTGCCCACTGGCCCTCCATATTGTCTTGTGTGGGTGTAAATACATAGTGATGAGTGGAGGAGAGAAGCGGAGTAAAGGCACAGCAGTGGCTCAGGTCAGGTGGAGGCATCGCAGAAAGCTAAACAGCAAACAAAAACATACAAATCTGGATATTTTCGTGTCAGTGCAAAGCTCGTCCCTGTAAAAAAGTTAGGTTCTAAAAGCAAACGTTGGCAAAAGTCCAACACCTAAGACAAACAGCCTCCTATTTTAAGCAGCAGCACATTAACAAGCCGTGAGCTGTGTCAGAGCACAATAGCGTTTATCGAAGCCGTCCTAAATGTTCTCCTCTCAGCCAAATGAAACCAGACTGCAGTCTGCCATTGATTTCCCATCCTGGATGGTGACTAACTACCTGAGGGCTGATGTTATTGCTGAGCGAGGATGTAAAGTTTGCATTAACCGTTGCTGTTGTTTAGCACTTCGCAATTTACAGTATTTAACGGGATGTTTGTTTCCTGAGTTCAGTAGGAACTGACCTCAAAATGTTTTCCTCTTTCTGTTGGCGTGTGGAGACAAGCTTGTTTATGGACAGGGGAGGAGAACGTGTGGTTACTCTCTGCAACAAGGTAGAGAAAACCCTGAGTCACTCACAGTCCAAAAGTCTGTCCAATTTCTTCTTAAGTACAATAGTCTCTGATTGAGTTTTTTTGGGAGCTTATTGTAAGCTACACTCATTTTCTGTTAGTGATTGGTTCTTTGTTCATTCATTAGTTCATCCCACAGACTGCAGCCACAGGTGGGTCACATGGGATTTCATTAGTTCCAATTACATTTGAATTTCTTCCATCATCTTTTATTTAACATTTATATCTGTGCTACACGTTTTAGCCTCATGAGGGAGCCTGAATGTTCGTATTGTTCTGATAATTGTATAACATTGAATCCAATATGAACGGCTAGCGTACATTTTGTTTGCTTTACTGATGAGAGGAAAAACACGAGAGGTTGTTAACTCCGATTTGTTAAGTATTTACCATGTTTCTGTTTTCAATAATTAGCATGAAGCAAAGTTGTGATTTATCAAAATTAAGCATCGCGTTAGTTCATCCACCCCCAGCTGTAACCAGTTGACAGCCGGCCGATTGAATCGTAGCTTCCAATCGGCCACGCACCAATCACAGCCCAGCCTCACTTCAAGGAGTTTCATTTAAACATGACTCCCTCCTCACTGATCCTTTCTACATCGATGCTGTTACAGACCGTAGTGCTGGCAAAGCTTTGCCTCCTCCACCCTTTAGTTCAGAGTTCATCTTGCATAGCAAATGTTTGAAATGTATTTAAACTTTTTTTAAAAAGCTTGGTGCTCCCCGTTTTGCCTTGATAGCTGCTGGCTAATCCGGGGAGCGTTTAAAGAGCGGAGCAATCAGCGCCAAGTTTAACTGTATTTCCATTTGTTGCAATAAATGGTTAAACAATCTATGACAAGAGTGTTCCTGACTGATCTCTTGGAAATGGCTAGTTTACCTATTCTAGATAATATCAGGTGATGTGGAGATGTCAGTAAAAATGGTCACGCACGTTAATTTACGAATAAATCTGCCTCTTGTGAATCGGGTCGCAATGGTTTGTCATTTTTACAAAGTGGGTCCACAGAAACAAGTTTGATAAATAAATGTCTCTTGTGCATTTCCTGCAATTACCACAATTTCCTTTAAATGTAATAGATATGACATGTTATCATGAATAAAGTATTTTCCTTGATTTGCATACTTGAATCTCTGTGTTCATGGGAGACATATGCAAAGAGACAAAGAGGGAGAGAAACTCTGTGTCAGATGCTTTGTGTATCCCATCACCACTAGTACTCCCCTGTTCCCAAAGGCCCAGCGGTGGCTCTCAGTAGCCGCCCCTGCAGGTGCCAGTCTGAATATTCTCATTAAAGGGTTTAATGTTGTGCATTCCCCGAGTCCCAGTACAGAGTTGCGGCAAGCGTAGCAGGTGCAGAGTCAGACGCTTATCCTTTGAGCTAGGTAGGGAGCTGGTTAGGCAGGTAGAGGGCCAGACAATCAGCAAGCTAACGGTCGCCAAGCCAGCAAGAGCAAAGTTTAGCCAACAGATTGTTGCTGTAACTTCTCTTAGCAACGAGAGAGGTAAGCCAGTCTGCCAGACAATTAGGGGGTTCAATAGTGTGCAAGGCAGCTATCCGAATATGCGAGGAAGCCAAGCAGACAGGGACAGGAAAAAAACTGTCGAGGCAGGTGTAGAAGATGTCAGAACGTCTGTCCACTGACTTGTCAGCCTAACTGTCTGATGTTAGTGTGTGTGTGTGTGTGTGTGTGTGCGTGTGTGCGCGTGTGCGTGTGTGTGTGTGTGTGAAGATGGAATGGGGGCGCACTGCATAACAACACTTGAGGGAAATCACTGTCAGAGTGCTGGAGACATGTGTCAGCCCTGACCCCGGAGGATGACCATTCGGATTAGCAGGGATGCATCATGTTGTTGCACTCTGTGGTGCTTGTGGGCGTGGAAATGTGGAGGGCAGCACTGCTTTGGTATCTCGTCCTGTGAGCTGGATATAATTATCAGCCTGCCACTACAATGACAGAGCGAAAGCTTACTCCCAAATTATCTTCATGTGCATTGGTGATCACGCACATGTGTGGGCTCGTGACAACAACAGATCCATGTCCATTCCATGTTTGTTTGTTTTGTGAACGGCTTCTAATATTTCGTACAAACATCACACACACAAGCAGGTAATTGGCTTTGTTCATCCATATCCTCCACTTTGCTGCTATATGGATGTTTGCTGTCAGTGCAGCGATCTCCTCCACCTCTCATGTGAGGTCAATGCAGTATGTCAACAAAATGTTTCACACCTGAAATCATGTCTGTGGTTAAAGCCAGCTTGAGAGATTTTAGCCTTGTTGTCTACGATATAAAGTACGTAGATACACCCGTTATGAATTTTGAAGCTTCTACAAAACATCATCACGCCAAATATTAGTCAGCCTTTAACTTCATGGTGACCTGAAGTCCAGCGACGGTGGCGTGGTTCATTTATAGCTCAACATCAGCTTTTTACTTCTGGCCATTGCATTTATATTTAAATAAATCATAAAATTAGTGTTCATTTGTGAAGTTTATCTTGTTGAACAAAACCTCTAAGTATCATAAATGTTTGTTAGCCACAGAGCTGTCTGATAGGAGAGCTTATGTATTGTCAGACGTCAAATGACAAGCTGTCAACGTCATCCACGTTCCCTAGAAATAAGAACATTTGGCGCGGTTGAATCTTGATGAAAGAAAGACATAAAAATAGATAAGTCAGGCTAGATTTAAGGTCAAGTGCAAATGGTATAATGTTGAAATGCTTGAAGTCCCGGCAGCCTGAGCTGGTGTTTCAGTATGCTGCCAGAGCACTGCGTCTGAATCTCCATAGACGAGGTGTCAAATGGCCTCTGCAGTAGTTACTACCCAGCCTGCACTGTTACTGTTACTGTTACTGGATATCTGCTGCTGTCACAGTGCGCTCTGTACGTGTGTGTGCATGTGTGTATGCAGGGAGGCTTGTGTTGGTGCCTTATTGTGTACCTGCCTGTGCTTGTATTGATGCTATATTTCATGTGCATGACAATATTTCTCTGTTGTGTGTTGTGTGTAAGACAGAGCTGTGTTTGTGTCTTCATTAACAATGTTTTTATCTTGTGAAATGTTCTTATAGTAGGTGGAAAATGTGTCATTTGTCCTTGGAATACACTTTCATGTGTATGTGTGTCGCCTGAACCTGCCTGTCGCAAAACCCTTCCTCTGAAGGACCATCAAATATCTATGCTCTCTTCATGTGCTTACTGGGAAATATGTTTGAGTTTATGGACTTCATTTCCCCCTCCCTTTGAGAGAGGCAACACGTCATAGAAGTACATCAACTGTGGCAGACTGTGTTGGCCCTGATGGTGAAACAGACAATAGCCGAGCCTCTTATAGCTCCTCTAGAGGGAAATACCCTCAAAGGTTAACAAAGGTCACCTCTTAGACGGCTCTCACAGTCTATTAATCACGTTAAGATGATTACGTAAAGGGAATTATCTATCAAAGCAGGCTCAGGCGGGTCACAAGAGTAATTTAGGCTTCTTTTAGAACGGGAACTTTGCTGGAAACGCTTTTCATGGGTTCAAATAAGCCCGGCTTCTCTGACAAAACAGAAGCTGCTAGAACATCACAGAAACCAGATGTTCAAGGGTGGAAATACCAGCTATGGTTTCTGCTATAGGTCCCTACAGTTACATTCTATGTCTTTAGAGTCACAGACCTTTGTCTCTGTGGGAATAGATCAATACAAGTATAGTAAGTACAGCAGACTTTATTTTATTTGGCATTTAAAGCTATTAACGCTCAGTAATTCCAGATTCAGATTGTGCAAACAAATCATGGCTCACTAGTAAACTGGCGATATGATGTCTTGTCTTTCTTGTTTGTCACACTCTGTTAGGATATTGATGATGAGAATGCCTTCAGAGTTCAGGACGATGTGTCCCAAAACCTGCCTCTCCTCACCCGGAGCCATCAAAAGCGGGGAACAGGTTGGGGGGCAGTGCTGTCATGGATGAACCGGGGAACCCACCTCAGGCAACGTGCGTCCCGGAGGGCCCACTGAACCTGAAGTGCATCAAAGACATTTAAACGGTGTTCAGGTGATGCTGAGCCTCCCTCTGGACGTGAGCTGATTTTGAAACCAAATCAAAATCTTAAAGATGAGTTTTCAAGTGGCTCAGATATTTGAATGTAAAGACAACTTGTCCGGGGTTAACAGTGGTGTGCTTGGTATTGCTAGCTAATGTAGCTTGTCCAAGTTTCGGTTTATTTCTCTCAAATGCTAATATTTGTGTCGGTGTTGATGGTTCCAGGTATACGGTGTCTTCCTATGTTAACATGTGTGTCTGTCTCACAGCACAGGAGACCAACTCTGTCCTCACCTGGGGGTGCACCCCGTCTGTGGGAGACAGCCGGCTGTTCCTGCTGCTTCACTGATGTCATCACCACCCCCCAGAGCGGGGCTGCATGCATCCGTCTGCACGGGGCTGATTGTCGGGGCATCCTCCCTTTCTCATCTTCCTCCTCCACCTCTGTGCTTCCTCCACACCATCCTTGCTCCATCTTTGAGTCCCTGTGGTGACAGTTTGAGTTGACATTCCCAGACCTCCAGAGGGCTGTCAGCAGGACATTGTGTTCCTCTTTCATACAGGAGGAACTGATGAAAAGGGAGACCACCCACTGTGCTGCATTTGATTGAACCCACAGTGTGGTTAAGTCAACAAGTAGAACAGTACAAGTAGAAATAAGCAACGTTGTGATTTTGTGTGTTATTGTCACAGTTAGATCATTTAAATCAGATTAAATTGAAATGAGAGATGCTCTGATGTCATACTTAGCACAGGATTACAAAACAATCTGAAACAGAAGCATGTTTACAATATGAACCTAAAAATCATCAGCTGTGGCTTCTTTGCCTTCCTGCCTGCGGATTTCAGACACACAAACCATGCCCCCTCTGTGTTTATTTCCCTTTTTTCCATCCCCCTCTTCCATCCCCTCTTTCTGTCCCATGGGTTGTTTGCCTGATTGATATAAAATGCATTGCTTCTGAATCTTTAATTCTCATTAAACCAAAGTGTTCAAGGCCTATATAATGGCTAGCAAATTTAAAATTGTCATCAATTATCTATCTAGACCTCTCATTAGAGATTCTGGCCACAGTGTTGGGCTGCTGCTGTCCCCGGCAGGACGCTGGCAGGACCGCCTCCACTAATGAGGAGAAAAGTGCAAAGTCATGGAGAGGGGGAGAGGGAGCGCCACACATTTCCTCTCTTTTTCTCTCATTTGTTCATTTTTATCTCTCTCTCCGTTGGTGTTAAAGTTGTTACATTACGCAGGCAGAAGATAATGGCGGTTATGAGCTATTAAACGTACTGGATGTAGCAACTGGCCCATCTTGACATGAACTGCAGATTTTTTTGATATTTAAAACCATGTTTTCTTTTCTCTTAGATTAGCTATTGTCTATTGAGTGAAGTGATTCTTGTTGCCTGGTCGCCTCTTTACTTGTTTCACAGTATTTCACTCCTCAGCGTGAAAGTTTTGAAGATGCGTCAAAGTCATTCTGAATCACAACAAATTACCAGATCAATCGGATACATCAGCTGTCGGCTGTTTCCTCTGCTGACTGTCACCGACTTCTGGATTAGGTCGAGCTGCCAGTTTTGGACTTTCTGTGCAGCGGTTCGCCATGATGGGTGGACAATGTTTTGTCTTGATTTTTGCTCCGGGGACTGGAGGGTCCTCTCAAAATGCCGATCAGCGGCCCTACTTCGCTTTGTGTCCAATGAGAGAAACACACATTTATGCTCTCTCTGTTACAGACACACTCACAAGATTGCGTTTGCCAAGCCCAATCAACAGGACCCCTGGGGAGCAAGAAGGAGAGAACCAAATTCAATCAGACTATTGATTTGAGGGTGTGTTTGAAAATGGAGAGGGTGTGTGTGTGTGTGTGTGTGTGTGTGTGTGTCTGTATCCTCACACCCATCACCATGTCAAGGCCCACTTTTGTCTAAAACAACCCTACAAGTACTTCTATTTAAAGGTCTATCAGCAGCTGGTGCGGCTGCAGCTGGAGAACTCTCTTGTCTTCAGCCGCACAGCGATTGTTACATCCTCCAGGATACCATGTGAGTTAAACTGAGGCTGACACGCTTCAACCCAAGCTTTGCTGAATATCAGCGTTACTGCAAAACATCGCGGCGAGGGCCTCATTTACAAAAGTCCACCCTGGTGTCTTAGACACTAACGGGTACGTGTGGACAAACCTGGACAGACAGCTGGTATCTAGACCTGAAGGAGCGGTATTGTGATACGCTCTGTGTTCTTTTGATACAGCCTGTCTACTGCTATTTGTTTCGGAGATAGAACAGTTGCTTGATCCGTTTGTTGCTTTGGAGCCTCCGAGCCTGAGCATGTTTTCAAATTCACCTCACCTCTTTGACCCCAGATCAGCACAAAGCTTACCTGAGTGCATTTATGTAAATGTGACGCTAACCTCAACTGACAATATACAATAATCCATCACTGTGATTGATCTGTACTGATTTCCTTGTTACCCCTTGTCAGGGTATATGAGGTAGGATGAAGAGGCAAAAAGTGTGCCACGATAAATGTTATGCCCCCCCCCCCTCGGAATGAGACAGCAGCTTACGTATGGAGGAAGGGGAGCGAATGATCTCTTTCTACTGGTGTGCAGGTGGTGTGATACATCTCAGACCCCAGTGGCCTTTTTAAGAGCAGCTTGGCCTGTTTCTGCAGACCCTCCAGACTTTCTGAGTCTCTCTCAGGGAGAAATCGGCAGGCA
The DNA here is from genome assembly GCF_050575085.1 of Anarhichas minor. Classification (NCBI taxonomy): domain Eukaryota; kingdom Metazoa; phylum Chordata; class Actinopteri; order Perciformes; family Anarhichadidae; genus Anarhichas; species Anarhichas minor. Next base: position 7,352,381 of record NW_027466458.1, read on the forward strand.
CCATCCTGAGATGCACTCCTTATATTCTTAGGCTTAAGCTGTACTGTATATTCAAACATTACGTTCATATCCGAGGCTTTGTTAGTTATCATGTTACTTCGCTATATTTTCTACATAAATATACCAAACTGCTGTTCAGGCCTTGCTCTACAGTGTGGCACTTTTTCCTTCCCGAAAGATGGGATGCTTACTGTTCAGAACAATAGCAGGGTATGCATGATGTTTTTGGGTCCAGTTTCCTCTATAGAAATAAGATTATATACATAGAATAAACTAAGAGTAGCAACTCAGAGAGGCCACAGGATGGAATACTGAGAGTTCTTTTGATCATTCAATCAACAACCAGCCTGGCTCTGTGCCCTGCAGCACCTCTGACGCTGATAGATGCTGGATTTTGGAACTTTGGAGAGCCAGGCTAGCTGTTTGCCCCTGCCTCCAGTCTTTATGCTAAACTAAGCTAAGATAATTGCAATGCAAATACACAAGAGTGGTTTCGATCTTCTGAATATGTGGATTTACCAAATGTAAATACTATTTATGTTTTTCGTGGTTTGGGGGATGAGATGCGAGCCATGAATCGGTTATATAGTCAAGGTTCAAATCCTGATGGAGACCTTTTTTTTACATCTCTTTCTTTTATTTACTCTCATCTCCCCACTGTTGCTATCTAATTACAATTAGAATATAAAGAGGACTCAAACACAATGTACAATAGTGGCATAGTGCTGTGATAGCAGTAATATTCAAGACAAAGGAAGATGGTGCACTGATTTATTTTCACAAATGCTCGTGCTCACCTCTCAAGGCTGATGCATTTCAAGAGTTAAAGCCCTTAATGGGCTGCTCTATCATTGTCTAAAACAGAGGTCTAGGGGGTCCGCGGAGGTACTGCAGGGGGTCCGTGAAATTGTCGGTTAATTAGACAATTTAAAAAAAAGATTTTTTATTTTTATTTTTTTCCAAACATGAATCTGTCCATTATTTTAATAGTTTTGTATATGCAAGATAAGATGTATCTTTATGCATGGCAGTGGCACTAATAGGCCATCGCTCATTTTTGTTTCCACATTTATGTTTAAAATGAAAACATCAATTTGAATAGCTTCTATGCATGATTATCATGCAATTGACAGACAATGTTGATGTTGGCATTGGTATCAGCTGACGAGATATGTTTCTAAATGGCAGTGGCACGGCCCCCCTACTCACTGTACCTTGCACATGTTTAAAATAAAAACATGAATATATGAACCTGTGTATTATTTGAATAGCTTAGTATTGAATGCATAATAAAGAGGTATGTTTATACATGGCACTAGGCCCATTTAATATAAAACACAATTTTATACAATATATATAGTCGGGGGTCCCTGGCCTGAAAAACGTTGAAGACCCCTGCTCTGTGAGCATGTGCTGTCATGATGACATAATGTGACCCCTGAGGTGAAGGTCACATCATGGTTTCCAATGCTGTTCATTCCAATTGGTTCCTTGCTGATGCTTATATGGCAACATCTTCATTTTGACAAAAGACGGTGGCATAGATGTCCCAATGAAACAGTCGTCATCCACATGAGTTACAGGTCAGACAAGAACAATGTACTTTGCCCGCATGCATTGATTCACAAGGACTCGTAGGCATGGCACTGCATGTTCATCCTATTCTCTTGTTTACCTCTTAAGACTGGACACAAGGGGAAATCAATACTGCTCTCTGACAGGTCCGTAAGTATTTACTGGTGTCGAGGTTCAGTGGTCCTCCTCTTGCTACTGTCTCCATCTACCCCACACAAGTTTAGATTTTTGCCCGGGCCGAGTCACTCCATCACTGGGCCTCCTCTCTGACATACACCCCCCCCCCCCCCCCCCCCCCCCCCTTCTCCTCCCGCTGCTATTAAACATCAGGGTGGCAGGGTCTTTAATCGATGTAGAGCCAAATGGGGCCTGGAAAAGGCCATTTAGCCGGGGTTGTTGACACTGCTGCTCAGACAAAATGATAAAGCTTCTTGTTGGAGATAAGTGGAGGCAGCGAGGCTAGCAGAGAAAAGGACTGGGGGATCTGGGGGATCTGGGGCAGGGCCCACGTACTTTATGTATGTAGTGTGTACATGTATGCATGTGTGTGCCACCTTATGCTTTCAAAGCTTGACTGAATGAATACTCAAAGTGTCCAAGAGTCACTCTGGTAGTCTGGCTAAAAGGAAGACCGTGAAGCTCCTGAAGGAAAGAGCAAATCAAGATGAGTGAACTGTCCAAACAAATACACAGCAGCTTAACAATGTCTGAATGCTGAACTTTTAAAAATAGCACCTTGCCTCTTGTCGACTGCATGACCACACACATTGAGCCGATCGGGTCACTGTGGTGTCAGGGCAGCTTGTATAAGGCCAGAGATCATCACAGTTTTGGCTCTGCTTGGGAGCACGGCCATGTTATCGTGGGTCAGCGCCGTATGACCCTCTGCGGTGAGGATCCAGGGGAAATACAGATGAGCACAGCATGCAATGCTGCACGCCACGGCACACCATGGAATTGCTTTTTTTGTAATAATAAAAAGCAAGAAAGTGTAAAGAAACAAACAATTTACTTCAGAATTTGTCAATGCTTGAAATTGTTATCGTAAAGTCAGCCATCAGTAGTCTCTGTGTATCATAAATGAAGAAAAGCATTAGAGACGACGTATGGTCACAATTTCTTCATGTTTATTTCTACCACAAACACCATTGTTCAGACAGGAAGGAAAATATGATCTCAGTGCTGTAGGAAGAAAGAACGATACGATCTCAGTGTCAAAGGTTGAAAGGCCAAGTGTGAGGGAGACACAGAAAGACGAGGCAAGCAAAAAGCCAAACTCAGACACAGATAGCCCACTCGATTGGGGGGGTTTGAGTGTGAGGATGGAGCATCTGCTCCTGCCCAGTGGGCCTCCCAGCTCGTGCAAGCAAACACGCACACACGCTCAGAACCAAACTGCTGCTGATTCTAATGAGGCCAAGGCCTGCCGGGCAGCAGGGCGGCTGTTCCAGTGTGTCTCCGGCTCTCTGATTCTTGTCCCAAAGCTCCTCACACGTCATCCACTGTTTCACACCATCCACACTGTTTTACACTCAACCTAGTCCCCCCCCCCAGCGTTAGAGTAGCTTCACATTTACAGACTTGACAAGACTGGACAAGAATAGAGAAAGACCTGGATTGAAGACGATAGAATACAAAAGAAGAAAGTCGTTAATTGCGTTGCTTTAACTTCCTCCATTGTGTGTCATCCAGGGCTGTAGCCTCACAGAGCAGCTAGCGTGCTTGTAAACTCTTAGTCTTGTTACGCCAGTTGTAAGAAATCAAGATTTTGCCCTGGCAGATTGATTTGTTTGTTGCTACCGAATTTCCCTGAATTATTGTTTATATTGTTTGCAGTGTCATTCCAGAAGTTGGAGTGATGGAGGTATAGCAGCTGGCTGAAGTATGAGGAAAACAAACCGCCAAAATGATTAAATGAGTAAATGAATCTTGTGGGTTATTTTCTACTTTAGTATCCATGCAGGCTCACTGATGTGTTCCAATGTTTGCCACCCACGTTATCTCATCCAAACTCCAGGTTATTCAGTCGCTTCGAGTCATTCACTCCAACTCTATTTTCTTTTCTGTCTCAGAGTCTCTCCATCATCAGGAGGGATAAGCCCAAACAAATCTGTCTAAAGCCTTTGCCGGGCTGATGCTCTCGTAGGGATGATACCTATTCCCTCTCATTTCAAACGACACTAATGGAATATCGACGTGTGTGCAGATTAACAGATTATTGTATTTGTGTGTGTATGCTGGGTGGGTAGTGCACACTCATATCAGTGCATTTTTTAATCCAACTTCAGAGCATCTTTTATCATTTCTGATCACTCAGAATGAATCCTGTCCTTTTGCCCTCCTACCTTAAACTGGTAAACATTAGCATGACCTGCATGCTGCATGAGCTGCATCATAGCCGCTTTGTTAAGTCCCCTTGATTCCTTGTGGACCGACTCAGATCATAATCCATTACAGCTCTGGGAAAAAATACAGTAATATACAGCACTTTAACCATTTGTTATTTTATTTATGTATTCATTATAATTTAAATATGATATTTCTGTCAAATGCATAGATGTATAGTCCCTTCTCACTCACCATATTTGCTCCAGTAAATTCATCTCCTTTGTCAGACATCACGGCAGCAGTCTTTTGCAGATGGTTGTTGGGGTTTGGCTATTTCTAAAGTGATAATAAAACCACAGAAAAGGGGGACTTGTGGGGAAGGTGAGTGTGGTGTGAACGAGGGGACAAAGTCATCAAAAATATCCCCAAGGAGCCGTCTCAGCCTTTATTTCAAGCCTCGTAGCTAAACTAATATAGTGAAACGATCTAAGATGGCCCTTTATTTCTCACCGCCGTCTTCTGGGTGTGTGCGTTTGTGTGTGCCTGCACCCTTGTGGCTGATCATTGTGAGGAGATGGTACCCCACTGGTTTTAGCATTTTGTCCATAGACTCCCTTTCTGCTGAAGATTAAACTTTACTGACCTCACAAAATGGCACCACCATGGAAACGTTATAGCAAGTTACGCTCTGGCATCATTTTGTGTTGCTTAACCATCAAATGCTGAATTCCTTAGATTGAAATCTTAAGAGATCATTTAAATTCAAGCTGATCATTAATCAGAGAGACAGGTACCGACATCAGAAGCCAACTAAAGTATCTGTCGTCTCTTTGAAGTGAAACTGGACACATGGAGCTGCAGCTTGGTTGTCCAATCTTCTTGTTAAATTGGGTCAAATGATAATGAAATTGCGCATATGTGCGGCTGGGTTGGATGGCTTATTGCTGGCGTCATTGCTCTGGTAGGGACAGTCTTCCATTCATTTGATCCTTGACAGAGACAGATTGAAAGTCATAACGTCCGTCATTAGAAATTCACATCTGCTGATGATTTTTTTTGCTACAATATCTGAAAGATCAGCAGGCGATTAAGCAGTAAATCATCAACCAGAAGCACTCTTCCTTCGCCGGTGGATACTGTCTTGTCATTGTACCAGGTGCTGTTCGTGCATCCAATACATGGTATGCCTTCCAGCAAATCAAATCCACATCCTTCAGTAGCTCTGAGTCCAGCTGAGGCCTCCTCTGTCCTAGTTAGCGTCTTGAAATGTATTTCTCACCAGCAATGATATAGTTTGCATGTTGGTTTCTCTCTGGTGCCTCAGTTTTCTCTCAAATTCTATACTGACATGTACATCAGCTGGAGAGGAGATTCTGTTCGGAGGTGTGAATGTCTGTCTAATTGTGTGTTGGCCATGACAACGTACAAGATTGTATTCTGCCTTCAGTGTGTGTTGAGATACACAAGATATTAAACGGTTCTTAATTCATGCTTGAGTTATTGGATGGTGGGGGATGGGATAAATTAGGAAACAAACTACCTTGCCATGATCTGGGTAGTTCGCTGCCAGGTTATATATATATTTATTTATGTGTGGGTTCTTTAAAGAACCGTTTAAGGAAATGGTTCTCTAAAGAACCCTGGTCTGGAAGGTTATTTGTGGAACCAGAAATGGTTCTTCTAGGGCATCACACCGAAGAACCATTTTTGGTTCCAGATGGCACCTTTTTTGTTTCTGTGTGTATCCTGAAAACACACATCATTAAATTGTTAAAATTTTAAGTTAGAATTTGAAATTAAATGTGTGGATTGCAACTTATGAAAACACGAAGGCAGAAAAGATCATGAGGCAGTTTTGATCTTTCAAAATGAATGAAATATTTGGTTATATTTGGCCCATTGGGAGAAACAGGCTATAATCCAAACATTGGCATGTTATACAGAGCAACATTGTATTGGAGTTGTTCTTGTACACACCTGCTAAATGTAAGATCTAATTACTCTTAGCGCCATCACTATGTGTTAAGAGCGCTAAGGCAGCAAATAGGTTTGCTGTGGAAATGGCTTCACTATGTTCCTTTATCCTGCATTACTGAAAATGATTGTTTTCTTTAAGCTGCTCCATGTTGTATTCATTACCATCAAATACTAGAAATAGTAGGAGAAAAGACAAGCAGACTGACAGAACGTCTTTCATGTGTCTGCACAGCCTGTATTGGCCATTAGCTACATTAACTACAATAGAGCTGTCATATCGACAGAGTAATCCGATTTGAGTGGGTAATATCCACTTACTCTGTTAAAGAAATGAATGATTAGTGGCAGACACACACACACATATCACTTCCTAGCTAGCAAGGTAGAACAAATGAAAACAAGGCAGCAGTAGAAAGGATGTGGTCAAGAGGTCACAGAAGTCGAGGCAGTTTCATGTGGGAGGTTGGCGTCCGGCCGCTTGTTCTCACCCCTGTTTTGATGAGTCAGTCCTGGGTCTCTCTCTCTCTCTCTCTCTCTCTCTCTCTCTCTCTCTCTCTCTCTCTCTCTCTCTCTCTCTCTCTCTCTCTCTCTCTCTCTCTCTCTCTCTCAGCTCCCACCTCTGCCTGCCTCCACTGCTGTCACTGCATATCAGCATTGTGTTACTGCTAAAATCTCACTTCACCATTCCTGACTCTGCTCACCCACTCAGGAGACAGAAACAAAGAGATACAAAGAAACAAAGAAATGAAGAATGAAGGGAGAAACAAAGCCAGAAAATATCAACAGTGACCGGATGAACACAGATGAACTAAGATTACAACAAAATAACAAAACGTTGGTCCAAATGTAAGAGAATGCATTATTTACATCGTGTTTGCTAAAAGAGAATCTACGAAGCTTCACCCTATTTGCGAGGGCCATGCTGTGCGGGACATTCTCCACCTCCAAAAAGCATTGTACATATTGTGCAGGCATATTGGTGTGGAGGAGAAAATGTAATTAACTTTTATTCTACACCAAAATCTCCCTGACAGCAGACAGAGTGAGCACATCACCAAAAGTCTCGGGGGAAATTGGAAGAAAGAAGCAGTTTTCACATAAGATCCAGCACTGAACTGCAGCCATTAAGCTCTCCTTCACTGGCAGGGTGCACATAGAAGGCAGGCAGTAACAGGAGCTGATTGCATCATTAGCTGCTGCCTTTAGTAAATCAGATGCTAATTACACACAGATTGCGACTGCAAATAGAAGGAATGCTCTCTGGCGCTGAGTCTTTGCACATCAATCAACTCATCCGTCCATCAGTCAGCATGATCAAGTCATCAAAGCCCATAACATGAGTTAGTGTGCTGCCTCATTGCCTATATGCTTTATTGGTTGGATAGTTTTATTGAACGTTAGACAGTTATACTTCCTGCAGCTTGGCACCCTGAAGCTCTGCCTATAGAAGACATTTTACACTTAATGTAAGATGTATGGAAGGTCCACGGCATTTCTATTTCGGGCAGTCTGAATGTGCCAACAACTGGGGACAGAGCTTCCTTACAGCTGTAGAAATGGGTCCTTTACCTACACTGAGAGTTGGATGAACCATACAGAGCAAACTGCAGAATGATTTGCATGGTGGAGCAAAATTTAGGGTTTTTTTTCAGTCTGAACTTTTGAAATATGGGTCCTAAGAACAAGAACATAACAATAACTAGCAGCCATCGTGCGATGGGATCACACCAGCCACGACGCCATATCGGACCTGGGGCAATTTGGGGAAATATACATATTTTCATTCTTGTCCACCAAATGTTCTTCTATTTTCACCTAATTCGTGCTTAATATACATTTGGAATTTCATAAACAAAACGTATTCATTTGTTTTGTGGTATATGTGGCACTTACTACCATGAGTATTAAATGCATTGTGGAATTGCAATGAAATTAAGATGACAGGTGAACACATCTAGGTGCAGCAATCATGCAAAAATATGTCTGCATTATAGTGATGCTGTAGAAATGACTGATTTTCCCGGACAGTTGCTTGGCTGTCTCATGTAACCCCATTGCAGCGCTGATCACATTATCATAACAATGTGTGTTTTAATGGCGCCAGCACTGCATGACAGATTTAAACCGTGTCCCTTTCTAACAGTACCCATCATACACAAAAGTGTCTCCACAATGAAGTTTGTTTAATAAGTCCTCCATCCCAGCTAAGATATGGGACGAGTAATGACAGATCTGTTATCTCTTTTGGCCATTAGCCTGAGTGTGTGAGGTTATTAGAGGATGTAATTAACTCCTATTGTACTAGAGACGGGTCATTAGCAAACCAGTCGAAGGCGCGTGTAGCATCGACGCAATTTGGTGGTGACCTACATGGGGTGAGAAGTTAAACGGGCTTTTGTGGTGAGACTGCCAGGCTGTGTCGATGCTGCGTTTACAGCAACGTGTGATCACAAAGCAGCTGTGTTTCTCTGATCGCCTACAGAATGCAGTTGAGGTGCATTGTTTCCTCACTTCGTATGCAGATGCAGCATTGGCAAAGACATTCATCACTTTACAGAAATGTTTGTACTGAGAGAACACGCTGCTTTTGTGAGTCACAGATATGGAAAACAATGAAACAAAAAGCCTGTCCAGATCGCATTCTTGTGTGCTTTTATTTAAATCAGCGTCGTTTAAGGATGCTCCTCGTTTCTTTCTGTCTCCAGAGAACCAACTGTCAGCGTGCAGGGAGAGTATCATGAGTGATATTCCTGTTCCTGTACTGGCCTGTCTGCTGTGGTTTATGTTTTACACCAGAGAGCTCACTGGGACGCCACCCATTTACTTAAATATTCAGGTTCTTTCATAGAAGGGATATTTGACACTTTGCTGTGTTACAGTAAATCTTAGGGAGGATCTATTTGTTTGTTTCCGTTGTATCTACTGTAGATGATGAATCATTGAAAACCCCATTGAAATCCTCCTGCCGCGTGAATGTAATAAAACCCCAAACATCCTGGCAGATGAGCTGAGGCTGAGTATTTGTACAACAAGCCAATCCTTGTCAAACAGATCCCTGAAGCCACATTGGGCAAGAGACATGGTCAGAAGGCAAGGCAGGCAGCTGTCACAAACTGCATTTCCCAAGGTGCTCTTTGTTTGATTCATGCCCAAATCTCACTCTGTGCAAATGCACGTGTTTGTGGTGGTTTTTGCTGGGATTAGCAGATGTATTTCATGTGTGACAGAGGTATTAAATGTACTTCTGAAATCATGAACGTACTGACATACAGAACCAAGTCACAGGTGGACAAAGTCTACCCCTTTCATTTAAAGGATCATTTTTATCGTCACATATCGTACAATTTGGCCGTCACTCCTGTCGACAATAATAGCACTTACTCACCAAGAACTAATTGCTCACAGACAATCATACAGATGTTATACAACCCTCAAGTTAGCCAAACCTACTTGAAAGTTGGAGTGGGGTAAAGCTCAAGGAGCGCAGACAAAGGAGAGCGAGACTCTGAGTCGAGAGATATGAACTCTGAGGACGAAGTGGAAGCAAACCACTCTCTCTGGATCAGGAAGCATTGCCCATGTTCATGTAATACTCATTAGAGATACAAACTGATAAGACTGAACCCCAAACTCCTTCTTCCTCGTGTCAGATAAGCACCGGTTACGTGATTTTCGTCCACCGCTACTGACTGACGGACACCTTTTTGGGGTTTTCCTTCACATTGTTTTATGTTTGCGAGCTCTCAGGGCTTCTGTGATCGTACTGTCCAATAACTGAAACACATTTTATTTGTTTAATTCTCCCCTCGAACTACGATTTGTTGTTTAGAGTAAAACAGTAAATCCAACGAGTGTTTGTGTTTACTGTACTCACATGCATTTACACATTCTTGTTGTATGGTCTGTTTTTCTCCACGTGCTTGCTGATGGCTCCCATAAAAGTTCTCATCTTCCACCAGACTAACAGCTCCCAAGTCAAAGTGTCATATTTGACTTCAGCTGCACGCATTTGCATGTAGAATGTGTGTACTGCAGCAGTTCGTTGTGTTGGTGGTTTGGTTGATCGACCGGTCATCTGGCTAGATTACATGTCTCATCTCCGCGTTGATAGATTATTGTGAACTTGCAGTCTGGTTATCGTCGGCTCTGGTTTCTTCTGGTGTCCGTTGCGCGAACAGCCGACATATTTGGTGTGGTGTTTGTGGATTTACCCTTGCATCGGCTGGGTATGCAGATGGGGAGGATTGACCTGCTGCGACCTTGGAAGAGTGCCCTGGCGGAGGACGACGGCGACCTCAGGATGGGCAGGACATGCTGCAATGCAGCAGAGCAGATCAGTGGCGCTGCATGCTCTCACACGCACGCACACACACACACTCACACACTTTCAAACATAAACTGCAGCTCACAAACACACTTCACGCTCGCAAACACACCTAATTTACATAAATACCATTAAACAGCACAGTTGCACACAAATCAATAGAAACACACACACACACACACACACACACACACACACACACACACACACACACACACACACACTCTTTCTTTTCCTGGATAAGCAGTCGAGGGCGTGTCTTAATCAACCTGCCACTGTCTGGCTGGCTGAAATGCACACACCACCCACATGACTCTGCATATTGAGCAGCACGTAAACAGGCACATGCTCACACACATTTACTTCCACACCTCTTCATAGATGCACACATGTACACAGTCTGTGGGTGCACACACACACACACACACACACACACGAAGTACTTGGATGTGGAAGTAGCAAATGAGCGATCATATAAAGTATTGTATTACACTTCATTTACAGCACTATATAAACACAATTACACACTAAAAATAATGCACCGATTCCAACATTTTTACAACAGCACCAAAAATAACTTTCCTTTTTCTCTGCATGAGAGCAACATCCTTCTTATCACACAAATAGCCTATAAATCTCTAAGTTTTTTTTGTTTCTTCTTCGCACTGCAACAACAGTCACTGCTTTACAGATAAGGCGATCACTCAGTTCCAGCAGGGCGTCCCATAGGAGGACAATATGCAGCAGCAGTGCCAAGATGTCTGATTTAAATACCAGCACAGCACCGACCCTCATTAAAGAGACTTTCTGGGGCAAATAAGCAAACCCTCTAATTACTCTGAGCAATGACATCAAACCAGATCAGTGTGCTTTACTGAGTGCCCTGGTAATACTTAAACCCAGTGGACGACCTAATACACATTGGTGTTTGTTCTGGCGTACCCATACCCAACCAAAGCCATGACTAGATGCCTTACTTCAATGCAAATATTAAAGGACAAGTCTGCTGATGTTCTTTATGTTTTGTTGTCAACAAGTCCCATTGAAAGACCAAAACCAACAATGAATTAATCCCGCTGACAAGTATTGTCTGTGTAGAGCCTGATGTATCTGTTGCTAAGAGCTCCATGTTGTCTTAAAACTATTAAAAACACACCTGTGAGCCACACTGTTGGATGACATGTCCCTTTATTATGGTGAACATGGCCGCTGTAGTTTATTTGAGTCAAGCCTGCATATGCTGTCCTGTAGCTGAGATAGCACATTTTTGGTTTTGTTCTTACATGTTCAGCTTTACCCTTTGATCAAATCATAAATACACACACACACACACAAACACACACACACAATGGTGTCGGAAATCCTTAGTAGTGTAGCAGATGTTGTAGCACAACTGGATTGAGCCTGTTGGGCAGGATGTGAGGGAAGGTGACGGGTGCAGAGGAAGGGGAGCTGGCTGTTACAGTTCCACCGACTTAACAGGAAATTCCTCCCAGTTTGACCTTATTGTTTCCAAACTGACAGGATGGGACATGGCAGCGTGTGAGGGTTAGGATGTGTTTTTGCTCGATTGTTTAAACTTATAATAATCTCTATTATCATATTGGTTTGCACATATCCAAACAACTCTCACTCTGCTCCGTTCTTTTGTCATTGCTGCTGTATGTGACTAATAGATTTCTTTCCTAACATTATAATCGGCTTCACAACGTGTCCAGTGTGACTTTTGGCGGCAGGGTCAAAGGTCAGCACACACTCACCTGAGTCATTTCAGCACACGGAAATAAAACCTGAACAAGCGATGCACTTTTACATAAAGAAGTCTGTTTATTATTTGTTATATATATATATATATATATCATATGCATCTTCATATAATAGTTCTAATACCAGTAAGTCAAAAATAATAATCATATTATATTTATATATAGATATATAGAAAACTAATCCAATAATCTACTTTTTACTTGGACTTTACTTCCTTGTAAAAAACAACATGGAGAAACGTATAATCTTCTCCCCAGCTTCAATATATAGGCGCTTTAAGGGAGCAAAGCATATAATACAAAAAAGAAAAAGTACACCTGAACATTGCATCTTATAGAACTAGAACATCTGTCAGCAGCTTGTAATGATGATCATCTCGGTTTAAGACACAGGAAGAGGCTGTTTTCTTTTCTTTGCTAGAACATCTTTGACAAATACACTTTTTGTTTGTTTTTAAATTCAGTTGAAATGTCTGAGAACATTGAAGACGACGGCAATCATGTGATCGGCTGGATTTGAGAGACAGAACATTAGATTACACCAGTCTCATTACACACTGAAGATGAGGGGTATCTGAAGATGAAGGGGAGGAGGCAGAGTGGTTAGACAGTCAGGGGCAAGTGTGGGAAAATAAAGGTTTAGTACAGCAGGGTATAGAAATTTAAATGGATGTGCTTCTCCGCTAATGATGTACATTTGTAAACAGAGGGTAGCAGCACAAATAGCGCACTGTCCTCTACATCTTCTCTCACTGATCGCCAGCATCCCTCCCTTTCTCTGGGTGCTCTACGGGAGGTAGCCGTGTCACAGTTGGAAGGGAGAGATATCCACTCTAATCCATTGAGCTGCAGCAGTCTTTGCGAGATTTACCAACCGTACTAATAGCATCCCCCCCCCGAAACCCCCTCTTCTCATAAACTCTCGATATGTAGAAATGAAAACATGGAGGCAGGCTGTTTTCAGGGCTGTGGACGTGGAAGAAGCCATGGACGGCGGGCTATCCGGAGTCGTGGAGGATGGCGTCCACTGGCTCTCGTGTCTATCGAGGCCAGAGACGCAGGAGGGCTGCACCGCTGCCACCTCTGCTCCGTTTGAGGAGCCTATCTGGTCAAGTCGGGGTCAAGAGGAGGCGTCAAAGCTGCACAGGAATAGAAGAACAAGAAGAAGAGTTCTCGTCATTACATTGAAACTTTTGTGGGGCACTATTGACTGATCGACTGATTTGATAAACAAGAAACACCAGCGGATAAATGCACCTGAGCCACTGTATGCCTCTTTGTTTGGAGTGTTTGGCAGCAACATGGTTTCATAGACCGTGAAGAACCTTTGAGGGATTTGTTGTGCTTGGATTGACACGCGTATTTCATGAGATGTTTGATGAGTATGTGCGGTATTAAATTAACTTATTGTTGATCATGAACCTATTGAGCCCTTAATGAAATCAGGACGACACCTCTAATCTAATGGAAATGACTCAGAATGCATTATTCAATTCCATGCTGATTAATACTCAACCATCAGCAATACAAACGTTCTGTTTTTCACAGCAGACATTTTGACTTGTTATTGTGTATGAAAAGCAAAGGTGTTACTACTGTAACAACATTAGCGACGGCTCGATCAGTTCTATACAAGTGTCCCAGGCGGCCGTGACAGTATGGAAGGGAGGTAGCATGCACAACAACTGAATCAGCTAAATGGAATCTAGATTTTGACCTGTAAATGTGAAAATATCATATGTGAAAAAGGCTTTTTTACCTGCGTTCCAATGCCAGAAAAGTAGGTCACCTGACTCTGATACCAACACAATAATGGAGTTTAACCTTAAAGCCAATATTCAATTCTTACAAAAAGCCTGCAGTTGTATATGCTAATAAATTGTTAGTACATGGATTTTGGTCCAGAAGCACCAGAGCCAAATGGATTTTTTACAATCTGGCAACCCAAAACACGCTCTTGGCTTGTTCCTGAACTATAAAGCATTAGCAAATGATTTATTAACCATAAATAGAGCCATTAGCAACAACTTGTCAGATAGATAGAAGTCCTATGAAAACAAATGAAACCGACAGAGTATAAGTGAGCAAGATGTTCATCACCGGAGGCTTTTGTGTTGCTTATCAGTGACACATCCTTTTGTTCCCGCCTGCGTCTTTCTCTACCACAGCGCAGAGCCCGGGGACGGCCATAGGACCTGACTCCAGCACATCCTCGCCGCTTTTCTCTGAACTCGCAAACTATCTACCGACATGAAGTAGACTTTCTTCTGTTCCTCACCTGAGTCGTTGATATTTTTGTGTGAGATAAGATGGAGTGGGCTGAAAAAGCACAGGCACAGAGGGAATGACGAGGTGAAAAGACTGATGTGGAAGAAAAGGAGGACGCCGCGTTCCCTGGTTGAAAAGAACACCGTATATGAGAGGATGACGGTGAGAATGTGTGTGGATTATGCATGTTTGTTATGCATGTTTGTATGCATATGATTATGCATGTTTGTATGCGTGTGTGTTCGGGCTAGTGGGGGCGTGACTATCCACTAGGGAGGAGGTATGTCTTGTCTTGCAGTCATTAAATATTAACACAGCCATCTCGCCCTCCCACTGGGACCTGATTGAAGATGGAGGATGGCACACAGGGTCACCCCTAACTCTGTAGTCCCACTGTAAACCCACTGTGACTACACCTGGGCCAGACCAGAATGCAAACGCATTAGTCATCTGGAGCTGGGACGCTGGGCTAACTCAAGGACTGACCCTGCAATGACATGGGATCACAACAGAATGTGAATCTGAGCTATTGTGTCACCTAATGATTATCAAGAGAACAGAGTAAACATATTCTATTATCCTGTAAAATCCTGAGAGAGCGATTTCTCATTGTCCTCACGAATACCCTCCAACCCAACTGTTAAATGTAAAAAGGTTTCAAGACTCCAGGTGAAGGAAGCCCTCTGTATGGTACAGTAGAATAATGGGAGCTAATTACAGGATTATGAGCCCTCGTGGAAAGAGCACACAATGACCGTCATTGGCTGTTCTTCTTTTTTCAAAGAGAGGGGTCCTTACCTGTCCCATACCTTGACATTTCTACAGTTGTTGGTGCAGCAGCCGGCTGATATCAAAGCTGTGACAAAGAGAGAAGAAGAGAGAGACGAGTTTTAAATGTGTTGTTTTGACAAGAGAGGAGTGCCTCGAATCGAATCGAATGACTTGGAGCTGACGTCCGTCTTTTCATACTGCCAAAAAAATTGAAATTTAGATGTTGGAGTACTTAAAAGAAATGTATTAACAGAAAGATATGTAAAAGATGGAATTGGTTCATTATTGTCCCAGACACCACTTACGCAAAAACTGACTGAACCATGTACCGTATAAAGGAATATTTTCACAGTATTTTCTTTTTTTTGCCGAGAGTTTTTTTTGCCGAGAGTTAGTTTGTCAACAGATTAAACAAAAGAGATATAACGTGTTAATAAGTGAGCGTTAGAGGTGCTGGGTGGCAGAGGTATTTACTTCGGACACAGCAGGCCGTTTCCCCTAGCTTTCATACTTTATGCTAAGCTAGGTTTATTGCACTCAGGCTCTAGCTCCATATTTAATTCAGACATTGGTATCAGAATTCTCATCTAACTCTAAGGCTAGAAAGCAAATAAGCGCATTTCCTTCTATGTGTACAGTGAGTTATATCTCATAGGCTTTCATCTTTGTCTTCTATAAACTCAAAGAGTTTTGAGACTAAAGTAGCAGTCTAGATGTGCAGGTAGATGAGCTTTTAGAATTCGTTGAAAGACATCGTGCACTCCCTCGGCCTATGGCCACCACTTAATGACGTGTTGTATAGAGCAGCATTAACAACGTCTCCACATTCCCCCCTCGTCTGTTTCAATCTCTGCTGCAATGGTGCAAGTGACAGCGAGCCGAGTGGCAACAACCTTCACGGAAAATGTGAACCATAATGTACACAAACACACACACACACACACACACACATCTGATTTATCAAAGTGTATCAACTGTAGGACTGGAAGATTACCTGGAGACTACGGGGGGCAGACAGCGAGAGATCGGATCAAGGATTCATCTTGATAGTTTCAACAGAAACATGCTCTTTCACACCGACAACTGTAAGACATCAAACTATATTGCAATAAACATGATTGTTCTTTTAAACACACGGCAGGCTCTGGATTCCATCTTGACATCCCTGACCCAAAAATCCTGCGCTGTTTTATTTCTGCTTGGCAAGAAAAACTGTTGCTGTCAAACCAAATAGTATTAATGTAAAGGTGTACACGACACACAGCATCCTCCCTCGTCCTCTCTGGCTCTGGGAGCACTTCTGGTCAGAACTTGGTTTGGTTAAGCGGTGGAAAAATGCCTTTGTCTTAAAGCTGTCCAAGCTTTATAAATATATATATATAGATATATATATATATCTATATATATATATATATATATAGATATATATATATATCTATATATATATATATATATATATAGATATATATATATATTACCCCTCTGTACCAACTTTGCCCTTCAGAACAATTCTTTCATCCTTGCCCTGCTTGATATCTCTCTCGCTCTCTTTCGCTCTCCACAAACAGTTTCCTCTCCCATGAGCCTATGATCATGTTTTCAGCACATTTCCTCTCCTTGGCGCGAACATCTCTCATTAAAGATTCATGACGCTCTTGTGACCGCCGAGTTCTGCGAAAGATTCCGGTAGCCACCTTCACTGAGTTCCCTGCCCCTTCCCTCGCCTTGTTTATTTCCGTGGGGGGTGGGGGGGGGGGGAGGCAAGACAGCACAAAGAGACATGAAAACTCCTTAAAAGAGTCGGGGGATGCAGCGGTGGGCTGCGGGGTATTTTCGTTTGGAGGTCAGGATGTAAGGAATGGAATTGATTTCACGGCTAAAGCAGAGCTCGTAGACCAGATAGAGAGCGGTGAATACATGATCACATGTCACACGAAGACAAACAAAGACACAGGAAGTCAGTAGGAAGTGTAGCCGATAGCTGAAAGCAGGACTTTGTCTGAACATGCTCTGATAGATCGATGCAAACATAGAGTGGTCGAGCAATTGGATTGATGCCAGAGAGATGAAACATGAATTCATGTTGGTTATATTGATGCAAAGAATGAATATTAGGCCCGCATTACAATGGGATTAGTTCCAGATGTGTTCCAGATGATTTTTCATAATAAACACATGTCTGCGAGGCCTTGTCATCACCCCGCCATATGACGGCTGGCGCCTCCCTGTTCTTGAGCTCATCACCTTGTCTGGGACACCGCGATCGGTTTCACACGTTTCATATTTTTGTCTTGTTGCATGATTTTTTTTTGTGTCGGGCTTGTCGCTCTGCACCTCACAGTCGATGCACCTGCAACGCTTGCAGTCAGGAATCAGAGTACAACGACAACAAGAAACGCACAGTTTAAAAAATCAGCCAGTAATGAAAGACGCCGCATGAAATATTCAAACAGCCGGCGGAAACAACACAGTTTCTTGTTCAACCTATCAAGCGAACTCAGTTCTGGGTCTTTGGACTCGCCCGCTCAAG
Organism: Anarhichas minor; assembly: GCF_050575085.1. Classification (NCBI taxonomy): domain Eukaryota; kingdom Metazoa; phylum Chordata; class Actinopteri; order Perciformes; family Anarhichadidae; genus Anarhichas; species Anarhichas minor. The sequence continues at coordinate 7,369,920 of NW_027466458.1, forward strand.
CACAAGAACAATTAGCTTAAATGGATTTTCCGTCTCAAGGTCTGCAGTCACACACAGTCACACACACAGGTCACAAGATTACAACCTGCTGTCTCGTGATGGAGCAGTGCTGTTAACACACAGCAGGCATGTGCCAAAATCCAGGAGAACTTGATCAATGTCCAATAAAACTTGCCTTGTGATCTCTTCAAGGAGAGTTATACAGGGAGAGAACATACAGAGCGCTTAGACGGCGTTTTGTTGATTTAGTTATAAGCAGGACGTTAAAACCAAAATTGGATTTAAACGGGATGTGAGAGATGTGTAGAGGAAAAAAGGCTCTGTGTGGGTCAGAGCAACAGGACATAGATAATGTGATTACTCAAGAATAATGTGGGGCCTAAGCTCCTTTAAATTACACCTCTGTACACTAGAGCTCGAGTGAAAGGCTCTAAATTTCCCCACAAAGAGATGTGAGAGATTGGATGGGGAGGAGCTGCTCCCACACTGAATACATCACTGTTCCGGACGGGGAACCCTGTTCCCTGCTGCCAGGCACCAGTTATTAACTCTGTATAACTCATAATCTTAGTTCGTATAAGAGATTCAAGGCTGTTTATTACCAGATCCAATGTCTTTTGTTTCATGAAAATTGGGGAAATACGTTTGAAAATTTTAAAGTAGGCTGGGATCCAAAGCTCTGAAAAATAAAATCTTAATGAGTGGTGTATCTGTATAATTTGTCAAAACCAGTAAGCACGTTGTTATTGATGTCAGAATCTAGCCAGTAAAGACAAGAACCTGCTTTCCTCACGGCTGCTCTCTCAGTCCTCTTTGATCCGTCAAACACCCCCCCTCCCCTCCCTCTCTCAACTGATCAATGCAAGGTAATTTCACATGGCCATTCCCTCAGATCTCCTAAAAATCGGCGACATAAATAATTCAGGCCGGCTGGGCAGGACAGCCTGTGGAGATGCTCGGTAGATCGGTGACCTTCCGTTTAGCTACAGCAGTCAATCAGAGCATCGGGGAGACAGTCGGGGAGACAGTCGGTCAGTCAGCGAGGCCGGCTGGCAGCAGAGCTACTTGTCTTGACGTCCCTCGGCCAGCTACAGTCAGTGCTGTTACGTGTGACTCTGGACGACACGGATAAGCTCTGAACGCATAATACAGAGATTATGAGCGGCCGGAACACATTTAACAAGAAAACGAGAAAAAGAAAAAGCAGGATATTTATGGATTGAAGTCTGTGCTTGGTCTCACAGAAAGGCCCCAGTCTTGTAAAGGCTGAACTTCCAAGTGGATAGCAGGTCTGGGGTTCTTCATCGCTTTGGTTGCTTCTGCTGCACTAGATCGTAGCACCGATATGCTTAGTGACTACTTGGGTTGTCAATCCTGGATGAATTAGCTGTCAGTCAGTGTTGGAGAGACCCTGGTGGCTGGTCTTTCTTATTCAAATCAATAAAAATGACACTACGGGTAAACTCCTTTGTGTAAAGAAATAATAACATCGAGGTGTCATTCACTGAGGCTGGCCTTTTCGAACTCAAGCAAAATGGCTGCCTGAGGATGTCCTAAGCCCGCCTGTTCCCTGCAATCATCTTCAAGTCAAACGCAGATCCGCCCGCCCCTTTAATGTAAGACCCCCGACTCGACCCGTGATTAGACACACAGGCTACACAGCCACTCAATTTAAAGAGCTTTATTTTTACCTGCACCATTGGAGCATGTAGAATCATGAATTAAAATCATAATCAACTGGACCCACTTTGGCAGAAGCTAAACTGCGATGCTACTCACTATGCTGACATTAAATTGCTCCTTGAGTCTGAGGTTGCTGTGCAGAAAAATAATAAAAAAATAATAATATTGTCCACAGTCCCTGGTGTAAGCCAGGCTCTCCCTTCACAAGCCAAGAAAAAGTCTCTTTCCCCGGCTACGCTCGGGGCTAGCATAGCGAGCACACTCAGGTAGCACGCAATTAGAGCCATGCTTTAATATTATCTGATTTAGATTTCAAAAATACTGCACAATCATTTTCATATCTGATTCCTCCAGACAAAAAGCATATACATTATGTTCTCGCCTGCTGTACCGCATAGTTCATTTTTACCCATCTGGGAATTTATAGAAACATATTTTTTAGATAACTGTTACCCGACCCGGTGCAGGACTCTGTTCTCCAGACATTATATGTAATGTAATATGCCAAGCTTAAAGCCGTTACACTATTGTTACAACAATGATAGGAAATGTTACAATGTTGCATAGCGGCTTCAAATGGCAGTAAACGGTAACTTTTGAATACCCAGAAATCATGTAACACAAAAGAACACCAAATGACAAAAAAGGACCAAAAACATCTACAGTTGGTGAGTCGAGGAGTGGTTCCACATTTTGGGATATATACTCACTCGCTTCCTCACAATGTCTTAAATATGGAGCTGGAGCCAGGAGGTCATTAGCTTAGCATAGCATAAGGAATGAAAGCAGGGATAAACAGCTAGCCGGGCTCTGTCCAATCTTCTCAAAGCGGACTTCTGTTTAATCTGTGCACAAACAGAAATGAGAAAACAACACTTTGTGGTTTTATGTGGAGTCTTTATCTTAAGCTAAGCTAACCAACTCCTGGCTCTAGCTCCATAGTTCATGCAAAACAATGAGAATGGTATCAAATGTAACTCTTGACAAGAAACTAAATCAACACCTTTCCCAAAATGTGCAACAATTCTTCATAAGAAACAGCTGAACTCTTATTGAGCCTTATTGCCCATTTGGATGTCCTTTACGCATATTTCGCCAAAATCACTCGCTGCTCGTAAAGGAACAGTTTTATTACTGGTTAAAATATCTTCATTGTTATATATTTCTTTTAGGCTAGGTCTATGGTCACAAAAACCCTTCTTGGTGTTGGTTTAACACCTTTTTGTTATTTAAGCTCACATTTATCGTCACATTAGACTCTGCAGAGTATGAAAATACAGGAACAAGAGAAGGAAAGCTGTCGTACTGTTATAATTAATGGTCGTCTGTCTACTGTGTCAGAACTATAATGAGTGTGAGGCTGAAGAGATGAGAGTAGAGCTGGATAATTGGAGCCTAGCTAAAAGGGCTGTGTAAGTGTGTGTGTGTGTGTGTGTGTGTGCGGTTATTTTGTCTTTGCGATCTCAGTAATACAGACAGACGTACGCACATCTATATCAAAAGGGAAAGACTAGTCACGTGCAAAGCCATGCATGGAGGAACTGTAGACGTCACATTTTGAATACTACCAGGAATTATTGTGTTTTGTAAGTGTGCTAGAGTTTAAAATCTTTGTTCTTAAATCAACCATTTGTGTATTTCATATTTAAACCAAAGAGATCAGCAGAGCAGGAAAAATAATACATCAGAGAGATTTCTAGAAGCTATGTGCTGGCGCAACGTCAGCCCTTAATTCTTCTTTACATCTGTTGTCCTCCGTGTTCAAGCCCCCTCCAGCTTCTACGCGGCTGTGTTTTCAGTTACATTGGTGAGCTGCGCGTTCTGCTGTGACTCTCAAAGGGAAATCAATTAAATATTTAAGCAGACATTTGCTAGATAAACTGCTGTTGTCCTTTTTTTAACATGTCACCACCCATCACTTCTCAGTGCTGTTGAATAATACAACAGGCCGGGCATAGCGTGTAGATCATTGTGGTGTGTGTGAGTGAGTGTGCACGTGTCTGGGGGTTTGTGTGTGTGTGTGTGTGTGTGTGTGGCTCAGATGGGTCCGGATGAGACACAATATTGGTTATTGCACCAACTGTGAATGATGTTAGATTTCCAGCGACCCACGATTCTTTGCTGCTTCCTTTAGCGCCAAGGATCAGCATCTAATGGCTTCTGTCTTCTCAAGTCCCACAAGCCTTCGGACCTCGATGACCCATGTCCTGAGGCTGAAACTTGTTTACACTCTCTCGGACTCTTTTGTCTCCCCCCTCCCTGATGAAAACAACTAATCCTTCTGTAGTCGTGCATGTTAAAAGGCCCTTTGTATTAAGATAGAAATAATGCAATGCATTGCATCAGATACAGAAAAACAATGTTGAGGCATGTTTACTTCAGAACAATGCCGGGAAGTATAGAACTTAGGTACGATTGTGTCACGAAAAGCCTGAGAGATGAGCTGAAAACAACGGGGCCTTCGGGGTTACAATTAGGTGTGGACATTTACATTCTTCTGCTCTTTAAATAAAACATGTTTCACACGGCTCTTCTCGCATTAAAGAAGTTGAAATAGCAGCTTTAGCCCTCCATCATATAGGATACAAATACTGCATCCCATGATTGAAAACAGAACATAAATATAACGTTTAGTTGCAAAATAAACTGTAAATTCCTCAGTCAACATTTAGAGAAACTATTAAAAAAGTAACACACTAGCACAGAAAATAACCATCGAGTACAGTTCAAAGCAACCCAAGAAGTACTTCAATTCCATGTTTGACCTGCAGCTAATGCTCTCAGGAAGCCCGGTGAAAGATGTAATTAAATGCACCTTTTCGCTGTCAGAGTAAAGGAAATGAGCCGGTCTGGAGCAGTGGGGGGGGGGGTAATGAAATTGATTTCAATATCTCCGAGAGGAAACCTCACAGACCAAAAGACTTCTCTGGAAGAGAACGAGTAAGAGATAATGATGGGAATATGGCCAATCCTCTTTACGTCGGTAGGATAAACCCATTCATCCGCAGTAATGGAAGCTGCACACGTGCCTCGCTGTCATTCTCATCAGGAAAAACATTACATCAAATGCACATAATGCACAATATGGGCCGGAGATTAATGCCCCAGGAAATGGATAACTACATCCTGCGTGTTGGGAAAGGGAGGTATAAAGATGATGTCAGCTGCAGCAGTTTTGACTTGTTATGTTCCCAACATGTTATCTCACTTTCTATCCCTGTCTTTAACAGCTGGTGAGGCTGTAAAAACCATCACCATGATGGCAGCAGCAACGCAGCTCATCACCACAGCTTGATCAGTGACACAAATGCACAACAGACAGGCACCATAGATAAGCTAGCCGAGCATTAAAGCAAGACTATGCAACTTTGTGAAGAAGAATAAGACCCATTCTTCCTCTTACAGATTAAAAGTTGGACTCATAAGCACAAAATGCACCACGGCTCAATTCAATGCATTACATTACATTACATTACAGTCATTTAGCAGATGCTTTTATCCAAAGCACTCAGGGGTTTTGCCAACACCAATGTACCTGATCTGGTACCAGTATCTTCTGATGGCTAAGCTTTGATCCCCTTTTCAGACATGGGATACGTGGAACTGTTATGCAACATGAAGGAATCATGGATTTTATAAAGTATTTTGCTGTATAAGCCTTCATTAACGACCATCAGGAATTCGCTGGATTCCCTCGTAAATTTTCACATCATTCAATAAAATTAATTAGTTATGAAACAGTCTCAATTTAATAAGTATGCCTCTTAATGACCTTAAAATGTAGATTAGAGCCCATAAGCGAGAAGATTGACGATTTCTATATATTATTCTTAATGCTGGTCATCTTTGCCAGCGGGTCCGATTTCGGCGAAATCAGACGAAATCCTGCAGGTTCACCAGAAACATCTTCAGCTCAGACTCCTCCAGCCAGGAGCAGAGCTTCGCCTCGCTGCTCCACCGGTCCACGCTAGGAGTCAACATCGACACCACGCTGCTGGAGGCCCACTGGAGGGAAGGGAGGCACAGGAGAACCAGAACCAGGACTCTCAGACTCTTTCTAAAGGGACTCTGGTTCACAGAAACCCTATCGCTTTGTCCCCATGGACCGCCTACATCAACAAAAATGAAAGGTTCCTCGCAATAACTTTAAGTTGGGATGCTTGTTGGATGAAAAGCCAAATTATAAATTCTGGTCTGACTGTGATTGTCATTGTACAATTTTTGTTTCGTTATTTTTTTCCTGCACCACAAAATGTTGAAATTGCCTAATTACCTAACAGATTTTAATGATTTTCTTTGTGCATAAGAGATGATAATTAAGAACAATTTGAATGCACTTCTCTTAATTTGGGATAACATGCATTAATCGACATTGAGTCGTACAAAGGTGAGGTAACCTGAAGACTCACATTCATTTCTCATATTACTCTGTTAATGCTCCTTAACAGACTCGCTCAGGCTGAATGAACAATATGAATAACTCATTGGATCTATGCAAGTCATTATGGAGTAAACAACATCAGATCTTCCTTGTCACAAATTAAGACGCCTCAAAAGCTGCCAAACATACAGCCGTCCAGCTCACTCACCTCCTTCACTCCCACCTGATCACCTGATGCCTTCAGGCTGCCAGCTCTCAGCGTGACACACAGCTACGGCTGAACAACATCATCATCATGCAACATAGCTAAATGTGTTGCTGGTGACTTTGGGACTGACATGAGGTTCCCTCAGGCCCAGTGCTGCCCTCGTACATGGCAGCTACTCAACTTCCAGTTAATTACCTGGCCTAGCAAGCTAATTTCCTCTTAGCTCAGTGGGCCGTTCCCCATCGGCACGGCGTAAGAGGACAAAGACTGCTCTGCATTCCACTGGGTTTGCGTGTCTACCGGATGACTGGGGCTCCTGTGGAACATTTGTCAGATATACCTCTGGGGTTTGGGCTGCAGCGACGCCCGCGTGCACGCCAAACAGCCTCCTTCATAACTCACACAGCTACTTAGCTGTGGAGCTGCTGGTGGGGGGAAATGTTTGGGTGCATCCTGCAGTGGCCAACTGCTCCGCGTCTACATGAATACTGATCGAATAATCAGTTATGAAGATAAATCATCACATTTACATACATCAGAGTTCCAGAATGCTGCACATGCACACACATCTTCATCTTGATTATATCTGCAGTACATTATCGTTCTCCCTGCCTCCCCCTGATTTATAATTTAGGCTTGCCAAAAATAATTTTTGTTCTCTTGTTGGAGACATTTCACACTCCATTTCCCATTGACATTACTGTTGCCATGAGTTTTGTGCTGAAATTATGGGTAAAGGACCAGAAAAGTAGCGTGCATTGTTTGCTCCATCCAGCAGAAGCGAGCTTTAAAGAGACGAAGCTGAGGGCGGCTTGATTAAAAATGACAATGATATGCACCGGAGGTAGATAAAAAAAAAGCCTAATCATGCACTCCTTGGTTAATGGCTGCACTGATGGCCTACAGGGGGTGTTTGGGATAATTGGTCTCAGGTGTGATTACAAATTCAAATGCCATGATAGCATTTAAAAGGTAACATTTTCCCTTTTGCAGGGTTTTGATAAAGACATCCAACGTCTCCGATGGCCTCAGCCCTAACTATCTCTGGAGCTTCTAACCTGCTCTCATTCCTTCACTGTTATGCAAGATAAAACACATCAACAGTTGGTCAACAGCCAGTGGAGTGCCACGTTCAACCGGGTTGTTGAGTCCTTGAAAGAGGAGAACAAGACGTTTAGAAAGAACTGGGCGAAGGAGGCGAACCATGTCAAATTTGCCTTGGACAAAAAGAATGTGATGGACTTGGACGCAAAGTTGGAAAAGCCGTTGCTTGTAAGTGAGAAGGAGAATGTCACTGCGCTGGAAAATAAAACTCACGGCTCTGGAAGATCGGATGAGATGCGAGCTTGCTGCAAAGGAGGAGAGCTTCCAGAGAGAGCAGGAGCTGCAGAGACGGAGCAGAGAGATGGAGGAGGAGCGGTGCAACCAAAAGGAGGAAGAGATCAAGCTCCTGACACAGCAAAACGCTGACCTCCAGGTACATAACCTCAGCCTTCAGGAGCTCGCCCAACAAACTGACAAGGAGAAGGCGCAGTTTAAGGAGGAGGAGAAGAAGGCCAGGAAGGAAGGAGGTGGAAAAGATGCTGAAGGACAGGAAGGAGGAGAGGAAGGAGAAAGAGAAGAACGAGAATGAGAAGAGAGAAAAGGAGGAACTGAAAAGACAAAAGAAAGAAAAAGAGTTGATGGAGAAGAAAGAGAAGGGGAGGAAGTAGAAAAGAGAGAAGCAACATCCTTTCTCTTCTCCTCACCCATCCCCACTTCTACCCTAACCCCATCCTTCTTCCTACCAAACACGCTCCCACCCATTTACTCCCCCACCACCACCACCACACACACACACACACACACACACACACACACACACACACACACTCCAGCCCTATTCTGGCATATACCGTAAAATCACGGTAAAACCCAGTTATCCTACTATCACATACCGTAATCCAGTATACGGTAAGATACCGTAAGAAAACAGTACATTACTGGCGTCCCTGCTGCCAGTAAGTTACCGTTCATTTACGGTGAAATTGTTTAGAGTGCAGCTGTGACAAACATTTGAGTTTCTTCACGCCTCTTAGGCTGTGAGACTTTACAATTTGTCAAGGGGCTGCTTTCCATCCTTCGCCCTGGCAGACGAGCGAAGAAGAGGATAGAGTGGAGTCAGAGGAAGAGGAGAAGTTGAAGGACAAGGAGGGGAAGAAAAACAACCAGTAATACACTAAAATACTTCCTCAACCCTCTTTCCTCAGCCCAGCCTGGCAAACAGAACAGCCTCCAGCCTCCTCCAGAAAGAGGTCTTTGTAACCAGAGTTTTCTCTCTGTCCGACAGCTGGTTGTTCACACTGGCACCCAATTAGGATGGAAGGAGAGAGAAAGGCAAGAGAGAGGGGGGAGAGGGAGAGAGATAGCCTGGCTTTCGCAGTGACAGTGGACAAGGAGAACATGATCTGAGGCCAAAGCTTCAGTGATGACTTCCTGTCTCAGACAGGCAGCAGCACTTTTCAACAACAGCCGGGGGAGCTGGAGAGTCTGAAATGATGCTACAATTATAGATTAATAGAATGAGAATGAATGAGGCAGTGCGATGATCCGTGCTAATTCAAACAGATAAAATAGCATAAAAATGCACAAGAATGGAGGATTATGCTGCCAGTGTCTGTCCGTTCTCATTAAGTCACAAATACAGTGGCCTTATAAGAGCTCAACACAATGCAAATGAAGAACCATCTTCACCCATGTACATGCTTAGCATTTAGAAAAAGCACTGCAAGAAGCTCACAACACAATGGAAAAAGTGAGGATGTGACACAATTGTTGTTGCCATCATGATGTATAAAGAGAACTGGATACAGCGTTGGAGACGGTGCCCCGTTTATCTCTATGAAAGTCAAGCCAAAGAAGTTAGACTTCCAGATATGAAATGAACCGGATCTTCCGCAACCACGGGGCCCATAGAGCAGGGGCCCATAGAGCAGGGGCCCATAGAGCAGGGGCCCATAGAGCAAGCGCACTTCTTTTAACCCAACTGCTCGGTCTTGTATTATGGTTTGGCCACGATGCACAATTGGCTTCAGAGTCCGGCTTGGTTGTCGTGGTGGTTAATGATGTTATTGACAGTCCGCTATCTTTCACTGTGATCACATGATTCAGATGTAATAACAAGCAAAAGGCAAATGGTCAAATCTGCTAACGTCAGTTGTCGATTCAGGAGGCAAAATGAATAGCAAGAAATTAGTCTTTTTTGCACGTCTGTGTAAACTTAAGTTCACATATATAGTTTCAGAGATAACTAAGACGTTTGAGTGGTGACCTGTCGTCATCATAAACTGTTTAGTGCCGCGCAAGGACGAAAAGCCTCACACATAGCAGCAGTAACTAAGGGGAGGGCGTGGCTTTACCAATGGTCAATTGCAGAGTTTTACACTGTGCATGTGCATGTGTGTGTGTGTGTGTGTGTGTGTGGCATGCATTGGCATCACAAGGGCAGAGGTTCTCACACACACACTGTAGTGTCTTTTTTTTCCCATGCAGCCTTTTCTTTTCCCCTCCCGATCATCTGAGCAGCTTAAGCTAATATGCAGAACTTGCGATTGCTGAAGCAGAAAACATGATTAAGTCTCTCCTCTTTTTGAAAAAGCCCCTCTGCAGTGCAGAGATCCTACAGGCTTAGCCAACAGTCTGGGTCAGGAGACTACAGTGTTCACGGCTGATTGTCTTTCACTAGAGCGAGTCCATCACATGGCAAGATGGACATATTTGATCTGCGTCTCAGCTGAGCTGAAGGTTTCATTGTTTATTTGTAGCTACTTAACAGGCTTTACAGGCGCATTATTTTATACGGGCAAGACAATATGTATTGCTATTCAAGTGACATGCAGTTATTGTATTTTTAATGTATGCACTCGGTACTCCCTGAATTCTCTAAATGCATTTTAGGTACACCCCTTTTGTGTTTTTCCGGGTCATGTACCGTTGAGATGAGACGGCTTCTTTTCTTCTGGGAGAAAACTGAACATTTCTATCATTTTACAAAGCAAAACTAAGAATGCTTCCAGTCGTTTTGAAGATCATACCCCTCGCCCCGGCTGTAAACATAACAGAATAAGTGTGATAAGCTGACCAAAGCATGCAGGAGCAGTTTGTATTAAAAGGCTGCAGAGGTCAGAGTGATGTTTTGCTTTCATCTTGGATTTTGTCAGGAATTGAAATGGCCTGAGCTTCAGTGCTGTCGAGTGGCACGTGTACATGAGACTTTCATTTGTCTGAATAAAACACTGCTACAGTGACACTGGATGGGACACATCCACCCAAATCACACACACACACTCACACACACACATACATGTACATCAAAAAAATGAAATAATACTGTGCAAAGGGCTTAGAGGATAATCCAAGTGAGTGGAGTGTACTACATCGTCACAGGAATCAAATTCCCTCTTCGTCCAAAAAAGGACATGGCGGTAAGGATGGGCCAGTGGATGACCCACGCAGACACAGAGCTGCTCTCTTTACTTCTACCTCACAACAGGCATGCATGTTTGAATATTTCAATCTGTCACCAAAATACAGCCTACATTTTGACGCAATTCATTTGGTATCAACACCACAAAAGCAAAATCTTCCACCTCCGGCTTAGTGGTGTTTGCATGTCTCCATCTAACTGTGTTGTGACACTTGAAGTTAGTGTCCTTGTCAGGTCAGTGGAGGCATGGCGTCCCTGTGAGGACATTCATGATAGAGATAAGCAGCCATTCTGACAGATGATATACCGTTAGGACTCTACAGCAACACACGCACACATTTCTCTCACACACAGGCTTAATGAAGTCTTTATGAACCTGGTTAAAGGCTATTTGCTGCATGCATTTCACTCTGAGCTAAGTTCACAACAGTTATGCCACACTTGGCAAACCACCAGACATGAGGGCCAGTGAGTGCCCTGTGCACTCACAACATTTTCCAATTAAGGATTTGCGAGGCATTAATGTGGCGTGGCCTTTTGCAGACATCATATGGGTTTCAGGTTACAAGAAGATTGAAATCTCATATGGAGCTACAGAGTGCACATAGAGCTAAAATAGAAACAGAATTATGATCCAACTCAAAGTTGTGTGTGTGTGTGTGTGTGTGTGTCTTCACAATAATCCGCTGCAATTAGTGGAGATTGCAAAATGGCTCGAGAGAGAGATGTTTACGAGACTGTTATGTGTGAGGCTACAGTGGCTGTATTGTAATTATTGTACTTCAGCAATTTAGTGTTTTAATTTAACAAAGTTGGGAGGACGTTTACAAAGAGGATGGTATGATATCCTGACTTTTAGTCTCCAGTATGGCTTATATTCAAAAAACACTACATCTCCCATAACGCAGCTCAATATGGTCTCTTTGTTAGGCCATCCCTGTCTGTTGTTTTTCGACCTCCACGACTTCATGTTTGTAACAGTCTTTCTGACACATTTTCAGTTTCCAAAACCAACGAGATGACCCTGATGACATCACAGTTACATCATCAGGCCATCAGCCATGACAAAGCTCCTCCAGAGCCACAGATTACATCATACAACTGTTTCAGAGGCTATAGTGCTCAACTGATCTTCATGTGTAGAATCTGCCCCTTCGAGTAGCACTTAAAGGTCACAATGAGATAGAAAGATGGTCTTTTTAGAACGAAATACATATCAAATCAATCGTTACAAATGACTTACCATTCAGTAACAATTATTATTATTATGATGTTTTTTGTACGAGACTTGTTTTATTTGTTTGTAATGACTTGCTTCCTGTTGCTGCCTCTTTGACCAGGTTGTCATTGTAAATGAGAACCGGTTCTCAATTGACTCATCTGGTTAAATAAATGTAAAATAAAACAAACAACAGCATCTGACTCCTGACATTACTTCATGAGAGGTAATTGAACTCCTTCCTGTACGTGTAGGATGTACTCCACTCTGTGTACACTGTTTCTGTTGCTCTTGTAATATCAGCCTTGTTTTGCAAATGCAGGCAGATATTTCACCTTGAGGAATTTGTCCTTTAGCTTCTGCCAGCTCTGTGCCACTCAGCACTTTTTTCCCCCGGACTCCAGAAATCATTATCAGCCACCGTGGGGTATTTAAACAGCAGCCAAGTTGGTACTTTGATATTCCTCCTTCTCTCTGACATCCTTAACTCTCACTGAGATCGGCACGACTGCAGCAAAGTCAGGGCGGTGATTCGTGCGTGTGTGTCGCAACGCTACAGCACACACTGATATCTGAGCGTGGTTCATTTGAGTCCAATCTGTTCAATTTAGATACAGAACGTGTAAAATAATGAAATAATCGGAACCCCGGATTTTCTCTCTCATCCACCCGAGCCAACCCACATTCCTCTCGAGATGCCAAAAAATCAATAATGCTGTACATTTTTTCACCGGTCAGAATGAGGAAGAGTTTCTCTGTTTTCTCAATCAAATAAGTGCATCGCATGTCACGCAGCAATCTTCCTTTTTTATTTTTACATTTTCGCAGAGACAAATAGATTATCTCCACTGCCAAATCCTTCTTGTGCAGAGAGACAATACGATACCAAACCTTGATAAAATGTTGTGTTAACTGTTGGTGCACTAGTGTGTGTGCGTGTGTGTGTGTGTGTGTGTGTGTGTGTGTGTGTGTGTGTGTGTGTGTGTGTGTGTGTTTGTGTGTTTGTGTGGCTTGAGTCTAAGTGAAACTTTGAGTGTTGCACAACGTCCTCCTCTGCAAAGTTTTTAGAAGTAATTAGAAGATCAAAACACGGGATGATCACATCACATGCAGTCACATTACAATGCACACACACACACACACACCTACCATTCATGCCATTGTAGATGCTCCGATGGTGTGGCGACAGCTCGTCTCCTGCCGGCCTCCTCTGCCCGTCTCTCACAGGGCTGCCAAACTTCACATGGTCAGGGCTCATACTGTACTGGTGCCTATGAGTTTCGGGGCTGCCCCCCTGGACCACGCAGCCCTTTTCATGGTGCTCTGAGGCCCCTAAATGTGCCTGCCTGGGCTCGGGGCTCCCGCAGCCAATACTGCTTATGCTGCTCCTGTGGTGCCTCTGATAGAGCTCCCCGCTGCCTCCCTGACCCAGGAAGTGCTGCCTCTGGCCCAGGAGGAGGTCAGAGCTGTGGTGCTTGGGGTGCTGCTCCGGACTGCGTCGGCCCACGTTCCTCCCGTATTTTTCCGGGCTGAGGCCCCGCATGGCTCGACTGTGGTCAGGCACGGATATGGAGCCGCAGCGGGGCCGGCAGAGCTGGGGCAGGGTGTATGGGTACTCCAGGCTTGTACTCCGGTGGCGCCCAGCAGGGTGCTCAGGGCTGGGCATCTCCCTGTCTACTCCGCTTATGCTTCCTATTCCACTGATGCTGCTGCACCTGGGTTTGTGCACAAGCTCGGGGCTCCCTTTTCCCCCACCGCTACCAACCCCACCCACCCCTGGAGCCAGGTGAGGCTGCTTATGTTGAGGGTGATCGGAGCTGTCAGCGCTCCCTGCGCTGGAGGTGCTGCTCCCATCCCCCACGTCTCTCATCAGGAGGCCCTGCCCGGGCACCAGCAGCAAACTACTCTGGCTGGTTATGGAGTTGCGGCATCCTCCCAGCCCTACACTCCCACCCCCTCCACTTCCTCCACCCCCACCTCCTCCACCTACCACCCCTTTCTCCTCGTCCAGCAGCAGGCAGAGCTCCTTCAGCTCCAGGTTCTCCCGGATTACCTCCTCCTGTCGGAGCTCCAGCTCCTTGAGTTTCTGGAGGTAGAGGGTCACCTCTTTGCGCATGATGCTGGCACTGTACCGTCCCAAGCGCTGCCACTCCCTGGATACACGCTTGCCTTTCTGGCGGTCGTCGTCCAGGAAGCAGCACAAGTCCCGCAGCTCACGGTTATCCTCCTGCAGCTTCTGATTAATATCCTGAGAGGAAGAGAGGGAAAGTGCAAGAGGAAGAGAGCGATTTAAACTGAGGCCCTAATCATTAAGAAGCTCTCATGAAAAAAGACAATGCTGATCAGGGCAGAAACAACACGAATGTGCTTTTAATTTGGTGCAAAATAAGATAATTTGACGCTGCAATCATAATGAAATACAATTCTAATCCTGTCTGTCTTCCCCACAAAAGCACTGACTCACTGTGTGCCATTCAATGTGAAGTACATAATATAGATTAGAGTGCTCTGCAGGAGATGGAGAGGCCACACACGGATATAAAACTGGGTTAGAGCAGTGAAATCACACGCCCCTAACATTTTACACCCAGCAACGTTTACTTAAACATCCCTCCTTCACCTCCCCTAGAGCTCCTTCCTCTCTCCCCTCCCTCTCACGCTCTCTCCCTTTCGCACCCCTCCAGCTCTTTCCTGTGTAATTAGGCAGCTTGGATGTGTGGAGAGGTGACGAGGTCTCCAAGAAAGGCAAATGATCCCCATGTGTTTCCTCTGAGGCTACCTCAGGCTGGGTCTCAGCCTTATCTGTAAATATTGTGGACATTGTGCCAGAGTCGTCTTATTAGCAGTGCAGAAAATGAAGGCAGTATAAAGGTTACTGAAAAGGCGAATGTTTGCATATACTTTCAAAGCAAATGCCACGTTGCTCTAAAGGCAAGATAGTACAGCACATACCAGATGTATGTGCAGGAACTGTCTAGGAATGTGAGGTGTGTGTGTGTGTGTGTGTGTGTGTGTAGCTCAGACAGAGAGATCTGGACGCCAGATTTGAGCATTGGCATTTGAATAGATTCTTCAGTAATCGGAGGATGACTTTTTACTTTACAGCCAAGCTGCAAGGATACAATTTGTCATTGATTTCCCTTCCCGTGTTAATTAAACTATTGTTGACCAAAAAAAAGAGAACTATTCGCCTAACTTAAAACTGCCCATAAAGCCCACAGGATCTACATTCATCTGTATCAGATTCTACAGGCCCTCACAATGGCACAATGAACTTCAACGATACCATCTATTCTCACAGAATGCTTGCAGACGCGCTCATTAAGCAGCAGCACATCCCTCATGCTATGCGCGTTCTCAGGTGCGCTCCAAAACTATGAGCTCATCCTTCACCGATGCGCGCCCCCTCACCTTCAGCCCCCTGATCTCGTTCAAGTGCAGCTGGAGGCTGCGATTGACCTCTCGGATGAGATTCCCGTGGTCCAGAATCACGCTCATCTTGTCGGCCTCGGACCGCCTCAGCCGCCGCACCAGGTCCTCCTTGGTCCACTTGAGCAGCTCCTCGTCAGTCAGACCGGAGATGTCCTCCGCTGGACTTTCAGTCTTCGCTATCGACAGCTGGAGCTGGAGCTGGGGCTGGGGCGGCGGAGTCGCCTTCTCCATTGGCACAGCTCCTCCGGCACCGACAAAAAAGGGCAGAAAATAGTCAGAGGCTCGTTGACAACCTCCGCTCGCATTCGCTCCCCGGTCGACTTGAGGTGGAAAACGGTTACCGGCAGAAAGTCCGTCGCATAGTTCGGCCTTTTTAGTCTTCTTCTGTTGCTCGCGACTCTTCCACTCTCTGCTACAGAGCAACAGCTGACGATGCCGGCTGAGTGCGAGACGGCGGAGAAGCTGCTCTGCTGTCTTATCACTGCAACATCCTCGCAGCCAGGGTGAACTGTGGCCAGCCTGCTTACGGTGTGAGTTGTCGCCTCGGTTTTGCTACATCCAAATTTGGAAGCTGTTCTCCAAACAGCTTCGGCGGACAGTCGGTGCACACACACACACACACACACACACACACATACACACCTGCAGGTTCAGCACACTGCGAAAAGAGAGAGGAGAGAGTCCGCTGTGCACGGCAGAAACACAGAGAGGAGAGCTCTCTCTCTCTCTCTCTCTCTCTCTCTCTCTCTCTCTCTCTCTCTCTCTCTCTCTCTCTCTCTCTCTCTCTCTCCAGGGGTTTAAGCTTCACCGAAAATGCTGCTTGGTTACAGCGCCACTTAATGTTCAGAGACACGCTAAACAAGCTGTCCGATATCTCTCCCGACCTGATGTATTGTTGAAATGTGTTGACAGTAAGATAGATAGGCTACACACAGTTGAATAAATACTTATTTAGGCTAAATCATCTTGGCATATAACAGCGAGCAGCAGGCTATCGATTCTGTTCTATTCTCCTCATATCCTATGAGTGCATTAGATAAATGATTTTTTTTCTTATGTAAATTTGGAGATTAATTCCATCACAACAAAATAAATAATTATTTGCTCTTAACATGACTTCATTCAGACATGCAAGAGTCATAAACCTCAGTAGGTCCCACAGAAATCATATAAGAAGAAACTAATTAATTAGTAACACTATTATTCTATAACTATTATTATTAATTATAACTCTCAATTGCAATATAGTTCCATTTCTACTGTATTGACTACCAACAATACCTTTCAAATACATGTAGGGTAGATTTAGAATTAAGGTAGAATAATGCCCTCTAAATAATAGTGGAATAGAAACATGCATGTAGGGCCATTTAGTTCAGTAACTTCATTTTCTACTATTAGTATGACTAGGTTTAGATTAGTCACCTCTCTACGCAGTGAGTAGCTCAACAAGTAGTGAGATAGCAAAGAGTGGAAACAAACACTGGTCTAATCACACGTCATCACACTGTACAATAATGTCATCAGATAACCTCTACAACTCCCTCACTAAGCTATTAGGGGAGATACCGGCGTTGCAGTAGGCCAACACTGTGAACTGCATATAAACTACATGTCCCATGCTTATCCTCTTCCCTTGCGTGCGCATAAGCACGCCCTATCGACGTCACTGATAGAAGAGCCAATAGGAGACGCCTGAATTTGGAGTAACACGTCGTTTTAGCAAAGTGCAAAGAGCCGGGTCTGGTAGGGAGCGATCCCCTCACCGTCGTATTCCTGTCCTGTTCATCCGTCTGCTTTTACCTCCAAATGCTGTGATTTCTTTTGAACACAACAGACTATTTTGCTCGTGTCTAGACTTGAGACCAACCTGATATAAGAGGTAAGCACCCGACCTAACTTTGCCCGAATGTAGGCCGCTTCCATTCAAAGAAGGGACAGGAAGTGGGTCGATGCTACATTCCGTTAGCTAACCCAGCCGGACGCACAACGAAGCGTTAGCTTTTAGGGGTTTGAGTGACGGATATTTGGCAACGACGGTTAACACTAACGTTTACCGTGGAATTGACGTGGTTTCTACAACACTATTGTTACTCGTAGACGCAGCGAAACCGCCGCTTGTTCATCTCGATGTAGAAATACTGTTCACGCCAGTTAACGTGTCTTAACCTTCACTGGTGGGTTCACCAGCAATGATACGTGGCCTGTGCTATCTAATGGAAGCTAACCGTTGTAAACATCTTTCAAAAATAGTGAATATTTCTATGATTTAATACAATTTCAAGGTTGCTTTGTACTTTCCCCTCAGAGTAAACACCACACAATCAACCCCACTTCCCCTTTATCACATATGGGCAATTTACTTTTCATTAGGTCAACAACCTTGTTGATGCTCCTCAGGTTGCTTGTTTTGTCCGAGTCCGACCAATAGTAATTGATGATTCATCAATATTAAATTAAGTGAGGAATGTAATTGGTAGGTTCACGACTGTGTTTATTTGTTGTCTGGCCTAAGATCATATTGTACCTCTGAAATCTTATACCCAGCTGACAACACAAGATAGTTACTTTGTTTGTTTTGTGTCATCTCATCAAATGCACTTTGTTCCTCTGATGGCGATGAGAAACAGGCAGAGTGTACTGTTGCTACAACAGGATCTAGTGTGACACTTTGCCAAAGGTGTGATGTCTCACTGACATAGGCTAACAAAGGTATAACCTAACAATACTAGTGGGATTCCTCTACTGTTCCAAAACATGCTGTTCAGGTATGCTTAGGACAGGTGTGTGCGTCATTCTTTTGTATATCTGCGTCTTATTTTAGAATGGGAGGGGAAAGGAGCACCTGTATAAAGATCGGCTGTCTGCAGCCAGTGGAGAGCAGTACACTTGTTTAGTCTGCCATTGTCGGAGCGACTGTGTCCACTGCTTCTATTGGACTTTAAAATCATCACCGTGATCTGTTGTGCTCCGTCTCTGCTGAAGCTCGGCGATGGCGTCCTACCAGGAGTTCATCCAACAGAACGAGGACAGGGATGGGGTGAGATTCAGCTGGAACCTCTGGCCCTCCAGCCGCCTGGAAGCCACCAGGCTCGTGGTCCCCGTCGCCTGTCTCTTCACACCGCTCAAGGAGAGGCCTGACCTTCCGCCGGTCCAGTACGAACCAGTTCTGTGCAGCCGGGCCAACTGTAAGGCAGTGCTCAACCCACTATGGTGAGTTAAATGGGAACTGATGCCCCTGCTTACAGATGTGAACTTGTTAATGTTTGTTTTAACTGCAAGTTATCAAAAAAACAAGGATTTGAGTATTCAACCTTTTATTTTGACGTGTCTTTTAGCCTTCTTTTTTTAGACGGGAATTGCGTTCAACCATCTGTGCAACTTTCTAGTGCCGACTATGTTTATTTCTTCATTTTAGTATTCCTCAAGTAAAATAAAATGGGTTGCAGGGAATTTGGTGCTTTGTATAAATAGCTTTTTCCTGCATCAGCAAATACTAGGTGTGGTACATGAGAGTTGCAAATGGGCATATGTGTCACTCACGGTTCCACTCCTGCCACATGGGTGGATCCTTAACCCAATTGTTTTGCTCACTCCTTCACAGTCAAGTGGACTTCAGAGCAAAAATATGGGCGTGCAACTTCTGCTTCCAGAGGAACCCCGTAAGTACTGACGTTCACAGCATACTTTCATTTGATATCATGCAAGGCCGATAATTTGGACTCGCTGCATTCCTTTATTGAGGTTGCTAAACCGGTTCTGTGTCTCTGCAGTTCCCTCCCTCTTACGCAGGCATATCAGACGTGAACCAGCCAGCGGAGCTCATGCCACAGTTTTCTACCATCGAGTACATAGTACAGGTAAATACTACATGCATGTCTGCACTCTGACCTCAGCCCTGTGCAAGGAGATTGTATGTACTCTGTTGTGTCCCAGTTGTGGGTCAGATAATCAATGTGTTCAGTGTCATCGAGGGGAAAAAAGGCCCTGTACTTAGCCACTGGGATCAACACTAATCAGGTGCAGCTAATATGGTACATTAGTGAAAGAGATTTGTCATAATCATGTTGTGTTTTGATATCTTAAGTTCTACAGTTATTGAAATAAACAAACATCCTTTGCTTTGCAGCCAATGTAGTAACTATGCTAGTGTAACTATGCAGAGACAAAATGTGTAACCTTCCCCTCTCACTTATTTACAGCGTGCACCCACAGCCCCTCTGATCTTCCTCTATGTGGTGGACACGTGTTTGGAAGAAGAGGACCTCCAGGCCCTCAAGGAGTCCCTTCAGATGTCACTCAGCCTGCTGCCCCCCAACGCCCTGGTGGGCCTCATCACATTCGGACGCATGGTTCAGGTTCACGAGCTCAGCTGTGAGGGGATCGCCAAGAGCTACGTGTTCAGGGGCACCAAAGACCTCTCCTCCAAACAAATCCAGGTCGGTGGCGCCAAAGGAATGAGGCAACTGAGATATGAGACAAATTAGGGGATTTATGTGTGAAAGAGCACAACTGTAATAACGTTTTTTTCTTTGGTGTGTTTCAGGAGTTGCTGGGTTTAACAAAGCCAGCAGCATCAGGACAACCAGGTCGCCCTCTGGCACCTCAGGATGCTGCCGCTTCTTGCAGGTGAGGAGGAGCATCAACACTCTCCTCTGGTCTTAGCCAGTTAACGGTAGCTGTTTAGGAAAGGTGTATTTTAGGAAACGCACCTCGCAGCTCTTCTTTGTCTAAGGTGTGCTTGTGTTCAAATACAGGTTCCTTCAGCCCGTGCACAGAGTGGATATGAATCTGACTGACTTGCTCGGTGAGCTTCAGAGAGACCCGTGGCCTGTCCCGCAGGGCAAACGGCCGCTCCGCTCAACCGGTGTTGCGCTGACTGTTGCTGTCGGCCTGCTGGAGGTAAAGTCTACACACACGCGTGCAGAAGCTCAGATAATATTGAACACAAAGTTTGGATACTAATAAAACCGGACTATGAATATCTTGCATGTGGTGGTTTACCACAATTTTCAATCCAAATCCAACCTTATTCTCTGGATACAAATGAATTAGCGGTCCTGTAATGAGGCGCTTCACCGTCACCTGAACTTTGGCCTCTTCAACATGACTGTGCCACATGTAACTGTTCAGCGAGGCACAGACTGCCTGGTGACTATCTCCTGCAGGAACAGTACGTGAGCTTTGTCGGTTCAAAGGCTCGTTCCTTGTTTGCCTTCTGTCTGTTCCCTCCACCATTACTCTCCTCTCTTGTCCTACAGCTAATCTGAGCGGTTTATATAACTGATGCAACAGATCGTTCCCCCCCGCTGTACTCCCCTTCAGCACATAGGAGACGAGGCCTGATTAGAATACATTTGGTTCTTTCAGGGACTCCAGATTCACTGATTTGTCGAGAGGCATTTGACTTGATGAATGAGTCATTTTGCTTAAAAAGCAGAACTGCACAAAGTGGTTAGCATCCACCATTAGTTGGCTTATTTGTTTGATTGCGAGTACACTTTGTCCCTGTATAAATGAATCACTGTTTACGTAGAGCTTAACAGCTGATTTCAGTGGCTCTGTGGCGATGTGGCGATGTGGCATACTACCAAAGGTCTGTTTCTCTGACTCGAGACTCTTGGACTCTGGACTTAGTTGGACATGTTGGCTGTGAGGTCTGCCCTCTGAAAACTGATTCCCTAAAAGCACTCGGCAGACCTCTGATGCTCTCTATACATGCATTCAGTTAAAGCTAGGCTTTGTAATCTTGAGTACACTAGATTTTTGAAATAATCCAACCGACAAAATCATCCCAACTGTTTTCCAATGATAGCAGCCAGCAGCACTGACAGCCCGTCCCTCCAAAGCCACGCCCCCAAAATGACTACATTGAACGTAAACAACAAACATGGCTATTGTTAATACTCACAGCTGTTTAAGACTCTTCATCTCTTCATCCTCAGGGTACGTTCCCCAACACAGGGGCTCGTGTGATGCTGTTCATCGGAGGGCCCCCCACCCAAGGCCCAGGCATGGTGGTGGGAGACGAGCTGAAGAACCCCATCCGCTCCTGGCATGACATCCAGAAAGACAACGCTCGCCATTTGAAGAAAGCCACCAAGGTGAGCCGGTGCATGAACCCTCTGCAAGTCTTGCCATTTGCAACAGTTCTTGTATTTGATGGAACTTTTCGTTTTACAGTTTGTTGTTGTAACTGACTTTTCTTCACTGACATTAACTCGTCATTTCATGTCTTTTGTCTGCTTGTTTGTTTGTATCACACAGTACTATGAAGCCATGGCCAACCGCTCAGCAGTAAATGGCCACTGTATTGATATCTACGCCTGCGCCCTGGACCAGACGGGACTGCTGGAGATGAAGTGCTTATCCAATCTCACCGGGTACGTACAGCACTCACTGTTTGATTGGTTGAGGGTGCGGGATTATATTAGTCTAACTGTTGGGGATGTGTGATTCTGTTTTACTTTTCCTTTTATTTTAACGCATAAATACCCCTTTCATAAAAATATGTGATTCTAAAGAAAAGTGTTCTATTTCATTATCAGGGGCCACATAGTTATGGGAGACTCCTTCAACACATCCCTGTTCAAGCAGACCTTCCAGAGAGTCTTCAGCAAAGACTTCAATGGAGATTTCCGCATGGCCTTCGGTGGTGTCCTAGAAGTCAAGGTATAGAAGTGATTTAAGTCATCTGAGTCACGATGAATATCGTTGTATCTTGTATCAATCACTCAAACGTCGTGATTCTTTTCAGATGGCTCTGTACTTGCGTACTTATGTCGTGTCTTTCTGTCTTCTTAGACATCAAGGGAAGTGAAGGTTTGCGGGACCATTGGACCGTGTGTTTCACTCAACTCCAAGGGCTCTTGTGTTTCAGAGACTGTGAGTCGCTGCCCAGCAGTCAAATTCCTTCCTTCACACAATTGTATTGTAGTGCGAGAGCTGTTGTTTACAGGCATCCACAACAATGTGTTCTCTGTCTCGTGTAGGAGATGGGTATCGGTGGCACGAACCAATGGAAAGTGTGCGGTCTCAACCCCTCCACCACTTTGGGCATCTATTTTGAAGTGGTGAATCAGGTAAAAACCTTATCTTGTGAGCTCTGATGGGATTACTGCAGGCAGACTAAAGTACAGTCGCTAATCATATCAAACAAGTGAATAATTGTGATGGGATGAAGGCTTTCTTTAGTGAAACAATGACTTATTTTTGTGTTGTTTTCCTTTTGGTAGACGGCCATCTGTTCGGCTCATTCAAAGAGAGAAGTGATTGACGATAGTAGTCTGACTGTCTCTACTGTTTTGTGTGTGTGTGTGTGTGTAGCACAATGCACCAGTCCCCCAAGGTGGCCGAGGGGCGGTCCAGTTTGTCACCCAGTACCAGCACTCCAGCACACAAAGGAGGATACGGGTCACGACCATCGCAAGGAAGTAAGACACCATGAACCTCTACTTCACTCCACGTCAACCTGGAACATTATCATCAAGAAGCTAGCTTAGACTGTCCAGTGAATATTCACTTCACGCACCTAGAGTCAGTTTATTGTGTTAGTGCGTTACCCATGCAAGGAATTTGGCGCAGCAGTAAAACACAGAGACATATTTTAAAATGGAAAATATGAAAATTGACAGGCGTTGGCGATATAATGAAGCCTTCGGAAACCTGTTTGTAAGTGCTTCATTCACACCACACCCATGCTCACCTGCACCTTTCTGTCTGTCCCCACCTAAGCTGGGCGGATGCACAGTCCCAGATTCAGCACATCGAGTCGTCGTTCGACCAGGAGGTGGCCGCGGTGCTCATGGCTCGCCTGGGAGTCTTCAGAGCGGAGTCGGAGGAGGGACCAGATGTCCTGCGCTGGCTCGACAGGCAGCTCATCCGCCTGGTGAGTGCCGCTCCCACGCCTCCCTACCTCCGCTTTGTGATGACAATGCATAGTTGGCATTGTTTGGATTGTGTGCTATAGAGCCAATCCGTATTTGCTTACGTATGATGTGCCAAGTTATGTACGGTTTGTGTTCAATGTTTGAACAGTGTTTTGTCTCCCTTGGTTTCAGTGTCAGAAGTTCGGCCAGTTCAACAAAGATGATCCGACATCCTTCAAACTGTCAGAGTCTCTGTCCCTCTACCCACAGGTGAACCTATAATAATAACAATTACTACCCAATCATTATAGAGCTGATTAGAATATGACTTGATCAATAATTATAACACTGTAATATAAATGTAATTGACTTGCGCTAGGCCATAAAATAAAACTAACTTTTTCCTCTCCTCCACCTGCAGTTTATGTTCCACCTGCGGCGGTCGCCCTTCCTGCAGGTGTTCAACAACAGCCCCGATGAGTCGTCCTATTACAGGCACCACTTTGTCAGGCAGGACCTGACCCAGTCCCTGATCATGATCCAGCCCATCCTCTACTCATACTCCTTCCATGGACCACCAGAGGTCAGCCTCACCCCCTGCACACCATTATTATTATTATTATTATTATTATTATCAGCGTTAGAGGAGCATCGGGACCTTCATAAGAAATGTGTGTCAGTTATGTGGTGCTTGAGTTGTTCCAAACTGTGTTTTTCTTCGCAGCCCGTCCTCCTGGACAGCAGCAGTATCCTGCCAGATCGAATCCTGCTGATGGACACTTTCTTCCAGCTGGTTATTTACCACGGAGAGGTGAGACCGTTATGTCCATTTACATCTCCAGCAGGACGACATTTGATTTATCCCCTTTTAGATCCAAAAATCTCCACCTGTCGGGTCATTTCATGACTTTCTTTCTAGAGGATAACGACGCATTAGCTGATACAGAAGGCTGTTTCTTAATGCTGTCAATTTCCTTTTTTGTTTCCAGACCATAGCCCAGTGGCGTAAGGCCGGCTACCAGGAAATGGCCGAGTACGAGAACTTCAAACAGCTGCTGCTGGCTCCGCTGGACGATGCCCAGGAGATCCTGCAGACGCGCTTCCCCATGCCGCGCTACGTCGACACGGAGCACGGAGGCTCCCAGGCTCGCTTCCTGCTCTCTAAGGTCAACCCATCGCAGACCCACAACAACAGCTACGCCTGGGGACAGGTACGGCATTATACGCTACGACTCCATGCTTCAGAAAAAGATTGCTTTTAAAGGTCCACAACATTTTCGGCAGACCATCTAAAGACGTCGGTGGATTTTCACTCATTTGTCTCGCTCCTCATGCAGCTTCAGTGGAAGTTATTTACAACCTCCTACAGCGCTTTCATAACGCATCAGTACAAAACTACAATTTATGAAAGTTTCTGAAATTTCTCATTTACTTCTTGCCTCCAAATGAAGTCTTTTAAACCCCCGGATTGTCTGTACCCCTGGGGGGGAAGTTTAAAGTCAAACTGTTGGAAAATCCAGGTCTTACATTTGCTAACCTCTGAATTTAAGTGTGGGAGATTGAAAGCTGAAAATAGCATCAATCTCTTTATTTCCCAAGATAAGAACTATACCCCGCTGTTTATAAACACTGTGAATACATCTACAGCGCTCCCAGAATGAGGTTATGAAGAGAACAAGGCCCTGCGTAAGCCAATCTTGGTGATAAACCAGTTTTGCTCCACTAAAGTGATCATGGGATCAGAGTTATGTGATGAAAAGATCTGTCCGCTAAGTGCGTAAATCACTCGGCCTCTGTTTGCTTCCTGTGCATCTGTAGGAGGCGGGCGCCCCGATCCTCACCGACGACGTCAGCCTGCAGGTCTTCATGGACCACTTGAAGAAGCTGGCCGTTTCCAGCTCCACGTAGACGTCTCTATTCCACCACAAAGAGATCAGACATTCACGTTACGACATCGGGATCCATTAACATTTATTTCCCCTGCTAGTTTTTAAATGAGCCAAACCCAGAGAGTCCACTGTATGTGCTTGATTGTGTCCTTTCTGGAGTCGTGTGTGACATATCCACGCTACAACACAAACGGGAAAGAAAGAAAGGGAGGGGGAACGACACATTCCTAACATGAAAAAGAAGTGATATTTCTACTCATTTTCATTAACTTGTTATTTATAAGTACTCGAGACTGTCCTCATGTAAGCAATATCAAATACTCTTTCTCTTTTATATTTGATATTACAAAATAATTAGACTAATGATACGTTCTCTTGTTTTATTTGTCCTATAAATATGACTACTGCATCAGAGTTGGTTAAATGTGCTGTCCAAATACGCTGCTTGTATGTGATAACATTTTCTCATGAATAAATTCTGATGGTACCTTCTGATGGTGAAGTGTTCACAGGGCTCATCGGGCGTCACACCGATGGTTGTTAATCACAGTTTATTTGACGTATAGATTTAAAATCCTACGTGGATTATACCTGTTTTTTCCAAGAGAATTCCCTCTGAATAATCAGGATTAATGTTCTGAGGAATTGTGGTCCATCACATCAACTCAGCTGAGACCGACTCTGTTTTCAATGACGAACATTGAGCTTTATTTGTTACTTCATAAGGCACTCTATAGTTTAGTCCTCATCACCATCTGGTATTTTGCACCCGATGATTGCCCAAGTGTCGTCCTAATCAGACTTCAATAGACTGAGTTTGTATAAAGGTTGTTTGATTTAGATCCTAATGCTATCCGTATAAAGCCCTGTCGGCAGGAAACAGTCCGTCTGTGTCGTGTGTCCTCGCACCAGCATGCGCCGCCTGTTCACAGAGCATTTTCCCCGGGATAGAAATGTATAAACTGAGGTAACCAGAGACGCTCAGTTCATACACCAGGCATCTGTTGGTTGACGTGCAGCAGAAGGAGAGGCCTTGCTCTTTCAGGTCTAGCATTGCAGATTTGCACGCAGCATGTTGCTACAATAGTAGGTGGCTCTCCCTCAGCAATTGTCTTTTTTTTTTGTTATTCATTTGTTGCTACTGTACATAATGCCTGCACGGCACGCAATCCCAATCATAAAACCACTCACACACACCATCTACTGTCGCTAAGCTGATTTCAGAGCACCCAGACAGTATGATTTCGAGGATCAGTGAACGGCAGATTATGAGGACTAATCCTTGGGGGCTATCTGTTTAGAGGCAAATTCTACTCTGAGCGGCTTTAAGCGGAAGTTGCCACTGAAATACAAATGAAGTGTGTGTATCAAGAGCTTATGCCTTATAATGTTGAACTCTGAAGCCACATATGCTCCGAAGGTATTCAAGGCCAAGTAAAAAGAGATGCGATGCAGCGGCTCTTAATCTGCTGACACAGAGACTACTGCACGATGCCAAAAGCTCCTTTTAGGTCTGTGCATTGTTCAGTTGAGGTCGGTGCAGCTGCGTGAGATGCGATGCCGTACATGGATATGAAATGATCTCATAAAGGGAAAGCAATCATGGCTTCATTTTAATCTGTGTCTCTACTCGTGTCCGTCTTGAACCACGCGAAGGAATGCGGCTGTGCATGTTCGATGACGTTCAGCGGAACAAAAGAACATTAATATTTCTCTCACAGTGATCATTCATGATGCTCATGTCCGTGTGATTCCCAGGCTTAGGCAAAGCTGTAAGGAAATGTGTTGTCTTATTATCTCCTATCAAATCCTAACGGATCAGTTCTAGTCCAGCAGCCAGAGCAATCCATTCTGCTTTCTGTCCCAGATACCTTATGTAAGATTTCTATATGGAATATGTCAGAGCACGTTTATATAACTATGATACACAATGCTGTAGTCACATGATGCCTACCATAGATAATATAGTTCTGCTCCTTTGCTGTTTCGATTAAATGAGCTAAGACTTGAGTCTGAATGTATATTAATGTTGTATGTGAGTACATCGTTTTTAATTCCAAAAAAGCTCACAGCCACAGATGTATAATAGTCACCTAGGTGTGAAGTAACAGTCCAAAGGAACATCCCGTTTAAGAGTAGCAGTAATATTCATCTTTATATTGCAGGTTTCATCAAATTCAATGTAGAGAAAAAAGAAGCACGGAGAGAAAA
The DNA here is from genome assembly GCF_050575085.1 of Anarhichas minor. Classification (NCBI taxonomy): domain Eukaryota; kingdom Metazoa; phylum Chordata; class Actinopteri; order Perciformes; family Anarhichadidae; genus Anarhichas; species Anarhichas minor. The sequence continues at coordinate 7,397,276 of NW_027466458.1, forward strand.
GTCATGAGCAGTAACGTTTTATACAGAATATAACAGCTTATGGCCCACTAATGAAAGTATTGCAATATTTACATATTTGCAGTATTACCAACTGCATTACAGTTTTTCTCCATTTACACAGAAAAGAAATGGGACTATGCACACATTTCTGAAAGAAATTACATGTTCGTATGGATTTCTGGACACAGTCTGCAGACTCCAGACTGCTAAACTCCATTGTGTTCACTCAAATAGAAATTCTAAATCAAACAGGACTGAAGTGTTAAGTATTAACACTTTAAAACAAGACCTGTAACTGTTTGTGAGCAGCAGCTGCACAATGAGTGGTCACAATGAGATGGTGATTATGTACTGACAACACATATACATGTTGAGAATGTATGTAGCATTAAAGTGAGCTGCTGAACCCAACAGCTAACCTCAAGATTAAATACAGCAGATTATCCGAGTTAGAATCAAACATGTACGGATGACGGCGAATGCAAAGACGTTGAGTAACATTAGCAGAACAAGTCAGCAGACTGACTCACTAATGTCAGTTGCACACCAATGTCTATCTAAAGTTTGCTAACATCAGCTAATATTAGCCACCATGTGCTACCAGCCCAAAAGCTGGGTGATTCCAGGACACGGGGCGCTGTGTGTAGACGTAGTGTGGACTAACCTGGCAGTCTTACAGTGATTCTTCTCCTGGAATCATTTCAACCATTACCAAAGCTGTTCATCAAATTGCATTTCTTATTTGTATGCCTACAAGCCTGTATGATAGAGAGAGAGAGGGGGGGGGGGGGGGGGGAGCATCTGCATCATCAGAAAATCCCACACTTGATGCAAGCCAGCGTCAAATCCTTTGACAACGTGACACCCTATAGGCTGGACCCTCGTGGGGCATCGCGCTGGAAGAGAGAAATAAAGTCTTAATGTGTGACACTCTGACACACGGCTGAGCTCAGAGTGGGGATGCTGTCGGTATCCTCATCATCACTGGAGATGTCCGGTAACCGTGGAGCGCCAAACGGGACCGTTACCTCCACCAGGTGCGTTTGGAAGTTAACCGGGACTCGTGCATCTTCTCCACTTGGCTCGCACCCATGAACTTTTCAGTCCTCCGCGCGCCGCTGCATCCTTCTCACGGACAATGAAGACGACTCGCAAATGCAGGAGCCTTTTGTCGGTTACCTTGAACTTCTTCGCCATCTTCTTCTCAACGACCGCGTTCATAACGACCTACTGGTGCGTGGGGACCCAGAGAGTCCCCAAGCCCAAGTGCAGCAAGCTGCGGACGCACCAGTGTATCGACTACGGAGTGAACGAGACAGACCCCAACAAAGTGGTGTACAGCTGGGAGACCGGGGACGACCGGTTCCTGTTCCGACAGTTCCACACCGGCATCTGGTTCTCATGTGAGGAAAACATCCACGATGAAAGTAAGAGGAGCAGGTGTGTGTGTGTGTGTGTGTGTGTGTGGCCCCTGGACTAAAGTGTTATAGCTTTACTTTATGCCTCACCGTTAATGTGATGCTCACTGCTTGTGTCCAAAGTGCAATTATTTATGAGATGTTTAACTGTTACGTCACTGTGATTGGAGGGATATGTGTCCATGAAATCATTTCTGATGAGGAAATTATGAAAAAAGCTTTGATATAGAAAAAATGTTCTTTTTTAATTTTTTATCACTGTTTCAAACTATTTTAATACGCCTATATTTTTATTGATAAACTGATTTAAAAAACTTCAAAACATCTATTTGGGGCTATCATAACAATTTAGTTTAACTTTTCACTGATCTCTTGTTTTAATTAGAATAGATCATCATTGTCATCGCCATCACAGTTCACTTAACCAGACATCAGGCTTTTGTCTCAGCCTGCATAACCAGTGACTCACCAATCCCACTTTAAAACACAATCCCACAGAAACAAAATCATTTCAGTCATCTTAGCTCCTTCATTTGTCACAATGGAGCTCTCAGGTCAAGTGGAGATTAGTCGCTCTCTTTAATTTATTCCCTCTCGTGACAATTTGGGGATAATCGCCTTCCATTTATATCAGTGTGCTCCTCAAATTGCAGGGATCTAGTGAGAATTGTTTTTATCTGACATGGAAGGCAGAGCGAACAGCAGCACATGGGAGCTTCAGTTTAGAGTTTAAAAGGAGAGAAGAAGGACACTCACACACATTCAGTGTTCCACTCTGGGGCCTTAAGTGGCTGCACGGCACTTGATATAGGGACACAATTGTGATTGCTTCACAGCCAAAGGGAAGAGAAAGAGAAAGAGAAGAGTGGTATCTGGGAGAGCTTCATTTCTTCACAGGAAAAGTAATTTGGTAATTTAATAACAAAGGGCTCAAGGGGGGGGGGGGGGGATGAGTCGCCACGGTGTCGTGCGTCAGAAAGGGTGAAAGTTCAAGTCAAAGTTGGGATCAGAGCAGATTAGTCCTCAGGTTAGTTCACTGCAACTTGATTAGGACTTGTCCCCGCATCCATCTTCAAACTCAGTCCAACACCACTGAGCTTATGACTGTGACAATGTGTTAATAATTCATACGTTTATGGCTAGAAATGAACCGCACGTTGAGATTACTCCAGAAGGAATTCCCACATGCCCATCTCATCAAGTGTCTAAGTGTCTGTGTGTTGAGGAGGAGGAGGGGGGGGGCTGAGACAGCTTGAGTTAATAAGGATTATGTCACAGGGGCCTTGATGAGTTTTTCCTCAAAACAGCTGTTGCCACCCTCCTCCTACCTGATTAAAGTGTTCAACTTACAACAAATCCGGCGACATGCTCTGCTCAGCAGATGACAGAAGGAAAACATCTGCAGGAATGTGTTCGGGTTAAAGGGTATTTATTTATTCCATTCCGTTTGTTAAATCCACACGGGCCCTTATTACCTGTTTAAGGTTTGACAGGCACAGGTGTAATTAAAGTGCATCTTTCCTTTCTTCAGGATGAGGTCTCTATTCTATTCTATTGTAATTCTTTGTAAACCTGTAACTCAATAGAACAGGAACCAGATGTTAGGCGGCGTTGCCAACACACCAGCTGGTGACACTGAACCAGAAGCCCAAAAAGCTGCATCTCTGACATATGCCTCTTATTCAACATTCTGTTTATTCATTTTGGAACGTACAAACTCTGAACCTGCTGTTGCTGTGTGGTCATCGGGCAGGAGGTCATAAACCGATCCAGCTAAACACACCTGGACAGACGTTGGGGATTAAACCCATATTAGGATTTGGACTTAGTATCAGTTCAGCACTAAGCGCTTTTATTTATTCAGTTTAGTTTAATCCCAAACCGCTCTTCTCTGACCTTTTCAACAACTCACATGTCCTTCGAACTCCTCCACAAACACATTACTCACTTCTTTCTGAACTGCCACGGAGTGAACTCAACATAAAGTATTGGCTAAAGATTCCACCGACGCCGTGCTGCGCTAAGTCCTGACGATGTCTTTCTGCTGCAGGTGAGATGTGCAGAAGCTTCATCGACTTGGCCCCGCCGTCAGAGAAAGGTGAGTGTCCACTGCTCATCATCATCAAAAGTCCTCCAACAATCCCAACGAGGACACTTGTGAAGCAGTTACTATCTGTTCAGTGGAGTGTCTGAATGCTGCTCCACTAAGGTTAGGGAGGTTTATTGTATCGTATTGTATTGAATATCATATATTGCTCCTTCAAATCCAAAAGTTACACATTTTCTAAACAATTGTACCTATTGATCCAGATATGATGTATAATATCCACTGATAATTATCTGAGCTGTGGAGGGCGATTGTTACCTTGTACAGTAAATACTTACATAGTATCATGTTTGGTATGATTCTCTGACTTCCCAGTTCCCAAATTCAATAACCTAACTTTAATTCTGGGCATTGGCCGTTTAATATGAAACCACAGAGCCACTAATGAAGCCACACACATTCGAGGTTAACTTTTAGGATTTCCAGCTGCGTTGACGCTGTCGTTTAAAAAATAAAATACTCATTTCGTGTCTCGCTGTGAGACGATTCAATGGGATCAAAGACGAGACGAAGACTGCAATGGAGATGTGATTAGGCTTGGCTTGATTCATTGGAAAGCTGAATAAGATTTGGAGTAGATTTGAGAGCTCTGACATCAGCATTGGACCACTCAGACATGTAACATCGGCCCCTGTTGCTGCCAGAGGAAACACTGAAATGTTGGAATAGATATACAGTAAGTCCACCAAGACCGATATTAATATAACAAAAGAATAATTCACAGTTCAGTATAATTAAACAGCAGTACATTTAAAATGACTTGTCAACTACCATCTGTACTATGGATTTATTGTAACATACTGTAAACATACTGTAAATGATATATGTCATGTGAATATTTGACGTTATCATAATCAAACGGGCCCATTGTGCAGGGATGCTGTGGCTGTCGCTGGTCTCTGAGATGCTGTACATTGTTCTGCTGGTGGTGGGCTTCAGCCTCATGTGTTTAGACCTGGTCCACTCCAGCAACGTCATCGATGGACTCAAGCTCAACGCCTTCGCCGCCATCTTCACTGTGCTCTCAGGTAGCCACGCTTTATGTATTATTAACTGACACTTTAGTGTTTGTGATTCCTGTTTACACAACTTGATAAACGACATGCACAACTTATCATGTCCTGTCTTGATAAACATGATGAACTATTTAGATGGGGATTCAAGGCTATCAAGATTGGCACGTCCTTATTTTGTTTACATACATGCATATTTGTGCGTAGATGAAAAGGCTTTACTCCAAGTCTGTAGAAACAAATCATCTTATTGCTGAAGAGTTCTTTGTGTGTATTTTTTATTTGAACCACAAGCCACGCAGCCATCTAACCATCTACATATTGTCTGCATTACTTCAGGTCTTCTTGGCATGGTGGCTCATGTGATGTACACACAGGTCTTCCAGGTCACCGTCAGCCTCGGCCCACCTGATTGGAGGCCCTACAACTGGGACTACGGCTGGTCCTTCTGGTACGACTGGTAGTTTACCAATATCACGTGAAGCACTGCTGTATCAATACAGTTCAGTCATCTCACCCGTTGATGAGGGATTCCATTCTGCCTGCAGCAGCCCCCCAATAGTGGGTTGTAGCTCTGCTCTCACCCCAGCATCGCTGTCTCTAATGAAACCAGCCCAAAGCTCTCATGTTACGGCAGGATTAGGCTTTGGTGTCCAAAGCCCCAATGCAGGCGTGATTGGCATTGCATAAGGGGATGATATTTCACTCCTTTACAATACGCACAGGATGCTGACAATTTGCTTAAGAGGCTAAACAATACTTGACCTTTAGTGGGCATTAACCAACCCGCATGAAAAGTACATGAGACGATGATTGTCTGATCTCCCGTGTGGGCGGCATGCTTGAGGGGAGCAGAAGGACTTTGAAGTGATTCACACAAATCTCCACAAACAAAAAATATTGAGGGTAAAAAAGAAAGTCCAAATGCAATTTGGATTGTTTCGCTACACGGAATTACAAAGTGAATTTCTCTTTGTTGTGTTTTCTATCAGCATGGCCTGGGCGTCCTTCACCTGCTGCATGGGCGCATCAGTCACCACACTCAACTCCTACACAAAGACCGTCATCGAGTTCAGGCACAAACGCAAGACCTTCGAACAAAGCCTACGCGAGGAGCACGCGCGGGAGGCTTTCGGATATTTACGGGAATGCTCCCTGCACTCCATCTCCAAATCTGTGGAGGTTTATTCCAGCCAGACCCTGAAGAGTGGCAGGAAGACTCTCACACCTGCAGACTCTCTGGACCTGAGTGACATTGCAACATCTTTAGGGGAAGAGCAGTGCTGAACATGGCAGGACAGCTAGGTGGTGGCGTCGCTCTCGGTGTGGCAACGTGATGGATGGAAGCGCTGTCGTCCATATGTGGTCGGCATTCAGTTTGGGACGAACAGCTGACAGGATTTCAGGGATCCATCATTAGCTCCTCCTGATTCGCTGCCTTAACCGTGGCTCAAACCAGCTTCAACTGGAAAGAGTGGACATGAGCTAATCTCACGGATGAAGGTGCTGTCGCTGTTTGTGTAACCTACCACGATGTAGAAGTAAAAGAAAATGTGAAGTATACCCATAGAAATAGAGTGAGGGCCTCTCGCGTCTCCTCCTCCTGCCAGCAGCACAGCCTCGCCTCGCTGCTCCACCGGTCCCACTGAGAGCCAACACCGACACCACGCTGCTGGAGACCTATAGGCGCTGGAGGGAAGGGAGTATCAGGAGAACCAGGACTGACTGTCAGACCCCTGCTGCAGTAACATGAGAGGTTTTGTAAATGGACCCTGGAACTCAGAAACACGACCACTCTTGTCAACAGGACCCACCAAAATCAAAACAAAATGAAGGTCCCTTGTAGTAGCTTTAAACATGTTTCAGTCAATCAATAAATCAATGCAAAGACACTGGTTACTGGTTTTCATTCATTGTGAAATAAAGACACAAACGATTATTTCAAATGATGTTTCCTACATATATACATGTAAACAAGTATCTTTGTACACAGAATGACTGAGGGAAGTTGTGCATCATTTTTCTGTTACATGTTTACAACCAGTTACTTTTATTGTAATTGTATATTAAGCCCAAACGAGCATTTGCAACATCATACTGTATCAGGAACAACTACAGAGAAACTTGTTTCATAGAACCTTCACAGTATTTTTAAATCGGGTACACGTTTCTATTGAAAGCAGAGTATTTTTTATAGATCTTACAACATGTCTGGAGGGATCTTTAGTGTAACTTTGGAATCACTGGCTGAGATCAGAGTTTGAGAAGACAGATGTGTGATAATACCTAAAACTCAACAGCTAATCTGTGGCATTGCATACATAATCCCTGTAGAGGGCAGTGTTGTCTTAACAGACTGTTTGCAAAATTACGTTTCACTCAATTTCTACTGGTGAATGTATTCTTTATTGTTCAGGCATTTCTTACAATATAATGTGATGCGAGGGTGCATAAAAGTTGCCTTCTTTCTTTTCACTCGATATCAACAGAGCCGTTGTGTTTTCATCCATTAAGGTGTGTAAATGACAGGAGGTTTAGTCTGTTTTAAGGGTTCATTGGATGTTTTGTTGTTGTTCTGCCGGACGTTGCGGTAGATCAGCAGCTCAATCAAGAAGAGTGTTAACAGGTTTGCCTCATTATTTCTTAGTTTTATTGAAATTCCGGGGTTATGTTTAAGCCATTTGTTCCAGTCAACTTTAAGTTAATAAAGGACTTTTCAGTGCCACACCCTCTCACCTGCCCTTCATATTGGATGGTGGCACAACAAAAGGACGGTGACAAATACATTTTTGACTTTCTTTTATTACGTATCTGGTATTAATCTACATTTCACAGAGAATATAATAGTATTAACAACTTGTGTTAATGATACAGAAGTTACATTAGGCACAAGATCAGACCTAATGTATATGTGTTATAATACCTATTTATCTTACAAGGCTTGTATACTGTTTTAGAAACATAATTAAAATATATTGGTAAAAAATATTGCATAAAGAGGTGGACCTGCACTCTCTTCTAGCCCTGCTACAGGAGAAATCTCAGCACTTTGTTTTTTTTACTTTACAGCAGGATTGAACAACGCAATTCTGGAGAAATTACCTTAATCATTGACTTATAACTGATGCTAATTTATCTATGGTCGACAACTCAAATCCAAGTGTGATTTCTGTCCTCTGTTGTTCTTTCAGTCGTGTTCCTTCTCCCCACAGTAAGATCGACGGCTCTGGTCAGTAGCCGTCGTCGTACTCGTTCTGGGCCTGTTGGCGGGCCAGCATGGCCTGTATGAGGGCGCTGGAGCCTGCCGGAGCTGAGTTCTGTGGGGGAGCTGGGACCCACGGAGGCCTGTCCTCTTTCTCTGCTCTCTCTCTGGCTTGCACGACTTGCATCATGACACTTGACACAGAGGACGGCAGGTCATGTGCGTCATCCTCTCCGTCCTCCTCTGCTCTTTGTCTGGCTTGCATCGCCTGTGTGACGACGCTGGATGTGTTGATAGGGCTTTCAGAAAAGCCTGTGCTGTAGTACTCATCCCTCTCTCGACCCTCGGCCCTCTGCCTGGCTTGCATGGCCTGTGTGAAGGCGCTCTGTTTATCTTCATCCTGGTCGTCAGCTCTCTGGCGGGCCAACATGGCCTGCATCAGAGCGCTGGAGGTGGAGATGTCGGAGGGAACGGGCACTCCACCACTGCTGTATCTCTCTTCCTCCTGTTCAAGCTGCTGGCGAGCGAGTAACGCCTGAACCATGGCGTTTGAGTTGGACTGACCGGTCGAGGAGTGGTCATCTGGATGCCGCTTGGAGTGCTGAGGACAGGAGAGAATATGCAGCGAGGTTGATAACAAATCTCTGTGTGAAAGGTGAACAGTTACCGTGAAATCATCTTCACATCAAACCTTTTTTTGATTCTTCTGTTTGGATTTTTTATCAGGCTGGGACTTTTGGAGGTTCTGGAGCTTGTCTAACAAGAAGGACTTGTCTTTCCCTTCCTGGTGGGAGAAAATAAAAGAAAAAAGAGTAAGAGAGAGAGAGAGAGAGAGAGAGAGAGAGAGAGAGAGAATTATTTGACATGCAGGCATACCAAAAAGCAACCAAGCAGAAATACACATAACAACATTTTAATGATGGTTTTTAAAACACACTCACATTAACAATCCGTTGTCTCAGTAGACCAATAAGCTGCTTGCGGCCCTGAGTAACTTGCCAGAAGATGAATGTAATGACACTGAGAAAGAAAACATGATAATATGAATGACAAATTATTGTAGACACCATTTGCATAAATATGCTAAATGAATACATCCACACACAAGCACACTGTGTGCCCACATTGTTCAGTCTATGATTTAATATATACATCATGTGTGCAAGCGTTGTCGTTGTGAGCGAGTTAGCCTCGTGATATCAGTATTTAGCTCAAAGCACCGCTGCTCCTCAGTATGTAGACGTTTAGTTGATGCTCTGCAAATCCAAATCTAACATCTTCTGCTGTTGAAGATCATGTGATATGATTGCAAGGTTAAGAACATCAACATTAAGAGTGTCAGGTCTGAGCAGCACATGACACAATACATTGCGGTGGGGTTTTTCTCCTGGGTTTGATCTGCAAGACCAGAATGAGTGAAACCAACACAATCCATGTCACACACTTACACGATGATGAGTGAGATAAAAAAGTAGATGATTTCACTACTGATGACATTTTTGTAGATCCAGACGGCCCATTGAGAAACAGAGATATTCTCCAAATGATCCATCCACACTCCAACCACACTGAAGGTGTTGTTGAGTCCCCGAAAAGGACCGCACTGCTCCGAGGGAGTCAGACTACAGCGCAGGACAAGGTGCACAAAGCAAGACTTGGGTTTGTACAGGTAAAGAATGCAGCATGTATCACAGACTGGTACTGTTGGGTTTTGTTAGAAGTTTCTTTCTTGTATAATAATTAACTTTACGTCAGGTTGTTAAAGTGATACCAAAGTTTATAATATTCAAAATAGGTCAAGTCCCTGTACCTCCAGGCGGTGTATGCAACCATGGACAGGGCTCCGACAAAGAAAGGGAAGAAGAGGAGGGCGATGAAGATGGTTTGCATCTGAGCTGCTCTGCCCGACCGTCGCGGAGGCTGGCAGTTCTGGACCAGGCTGACCTGGGTAAGCGGTAACCAAACACACACACACGCACACACACACACACACACACACACACACCAACACACACTCACACACATGAACAAAGACATGTAACACAAACACCATTTTCCACTCATTATTATTGCAATACTCTGCCTAAACATCAAATCTGTTTCACAAGGTCTGAACACAAAGACCTCATAAGAGCTTTGAAAAGCATTGCTTCAAAGGTCATTCAGCATGTTCATAAAACATTCAACAACGCCAGATCACATTACCAATCATATTAAATGACTTTACTCTGGGATTGATTGACCTTTCGTGGTACAGAACAACCAAAAGGTTTACTCCACAAACCCTCCCTGCCTTTACTATGAACCATCGCATGCTGTCAGTGTGATGAAAGGATTTAATTAAATTATTGAACCAGGTGCACAAATAGCGTAACATGAGCCTAAAACATTGCATAGAGCAGCTCGTGCATTCTATCTTCCTATGGCCGTGTGTCATCATGGCAGTTCAAATCACCAAGGCCTCTCAGCTTTATGAACCTGCATTTACCTTCTTTACGTAAAACAAAAGGAAAAATTTGAGGATCTGGATGGCAGGCAGCAGAGGAGAGAAGTAGATTCCAATCCTGTGGGGAGATAATAGAAGGTAAACTTACTTTTATAATAAATTAGCTCTGAGAGCAGAAGAGACAACACAAGTCCTGTGAGTGAGCTCTGACTGTAGATGTTGTGGTAATCGTTGAATGTATTGATCTCACCAGGCCAGAGTCTGTGCGTAGATGAGTTCGAGGACATTTCTGGCTACGTCAAACTCTGGAACCCCGAGACGAGGTAGTAGTCTCGTCCCAATCACACTGTTACAAAGAAATGATGCTTAGTTTAACCGACTGCATTTCTATGATTGTGAAGAATAAACTGAAAGTGTGTAACTCACTTGCTAAGAAACTCTCCAAAGAAGGATCCCAACAACAGAAAAAGGAAATCAACAATGACCAGACGGTACAAAGCCTGGCCCACAATGGACTCCCAACACTGTGGAGAACACAACACTTCATAAATGACTGTCTATAGACTGACATAACTAATATCGGTGTATTTAAAGATGGCAAGAAAGGGTTGATCCCTTTTAAACATACTGAAAACTTCTTAGCCACCACATTCATCCAGTAATGACACAAGACGGCCAGAATGGATATCTTGAGGAACACGTTTCTTTGGGAAAAGAGAAACAAAGGATTATTAATGTTTAAAGGTATAGTTTGACTTTATGGGGAATATGGCTATTTGCTTTCTTGTCGAGAATTAGTTGAGAAGATTGATACCACTGTGTGAACGTACAGTAAATACAAAGCTGGAACCTGCAGCCGGTTAGCTTAGCTTAGCATAAAGACCAACAACAGGTGGAAACAGCTAACCTGGCTCTTTCCGAAGGTGAACAATTCTTATGTGTATTAATGCTAATTGTGGTTTTAGAGGGGAATAATCCAAATTAGTTATTGAGCTTCAGAGGAGCTGCGCGGCAGTTTTTGTTACCTTTGGACAGAGCCATGCTAGCTATTTCCCCCCGTTTCCAGTTGTTATGCTAAGCTAAGCTAAGTTAATCAGCTTCTGGCTCCAGCTTCATAATAAATAAACAGATCTATCAATCTTGTCATTTAATTCTTGGCAATAAAGCAAATAAGTGCATTTCTAAATGACACATTCCTTGATCATATGTCCTTTAATTCACATGATATAATGTGTCCCCGCAATCTAACCTGACTACCAGAGCGTAGATCTGTCTGCGCTGGCTGGAGTAGTGCTCAAACTTGTTGAAGAGGGAGTAGAAGAGTGGGACAACCAGGTTCATCAGAGACACCACAAAGGGGACCAGGAGAGTCTCTGCCTCCTGAAGCAGAGACCAGTTGGCAGCATCTGTTGGCAGCATCTATAAAGATAACAGATGGAGGTCACTACGATAGCAAACACTGCGTGCAAAGAAATGAATCAAACCCTGCACTGCCGGTAAATCACCTGACACATTACTGTAAGTTACGAGCTTATGACACATGCTGATTCAGATCAATACTTTACCATGCCATAAAGTATCATCCTACGCACTTTATCCACACACGCAATCAAAGGGTTCAATAGATTTCTCTGTTAATACTGCTTTTCCAATTATTTTCCAGACAGAGAAGAAACCTTTTTTCTGTTCTCTGTAGTCTATGTCAAACAAAAACAATTAGTCCAATTTAACAATAAGACTAATTATTCAATCTTTACTTGTGTACCTGCTTTTGGTATTGGCAGAGATAATAGATGCTAGCTCCACAGCCGACAGCCAAGCCGGTGGAGAGGAGCCAGGAACCCAGATAAACCCCAAAGTGCTTCAGCTGTTCAGAGAGGGTTAGCAGCTCCCTCTGGGCCTTCTCTGACAAAGACTCCTGAAGAGATGGCAAGAGGATAATCGTGGCTATGAAAAATAATGAGGCTTCGTGATTTGTCTTTAAACAGGAATTAACCTCTGACAGAGCAGAGTGTAGGACATTTGTTCAAGGCTTATTGTGCGCATATCAATCTGACTTCCAGAATGTAACTACAAAGTTTAGAGTAGCAAGTTGAGAAATATGAATTAGTGGAAATGTACTGTATAAACATGTAGTTCAGAGTGGCTTGTTTCAGATATATTTCATCATATGGAGGTGAAAAGATCCTACGATAAAACGACTCTCTCTTCCCCACCTGGTGTCTTGAGTAACAAAAGGTATAGTCACATTGAGTTGGACGCGTAGATTGTTCTTGCGCTGTCTCACTGCCCTCTCATTGGTGATACTAAAGTCCCAGCTGCAGAGAAGCTGCCATGCACTGTTTGAAGTTGTGTCTAGTACATAGTTTTTCTTGAATGAGCTGGCCATGCTGCGAGAGAGGAATAGGAAACATTTATTTCTTTGCATTCAAAGGGCTGTTAACCTGAATGACAATTAGAAGGGCGAAGGGAATATGCAAAAAAAAAACAAGCATTCTAGTTATACAGAAACTGAACTAACCTGTAGATAAGTGCAATTCCACACAGCACCATGTAGACTGCAATAGTGAAGAAGTAGGCCAGCTGCATGTTGTACTCCATCAGGCCATGCAGGATTTCATTGCTGTAGCCACCGTAGTACATGACGGTGTAGTGGAAGTAACCCTGGAGAAGCCAAAACACATTTACTATGCATTGGGAAAAAAAAGTTTTTTACTGACCATCTATATTATATCTCGTTTTATTTTTATTACATTATTATTGAATGATTTTTGTCCATTTGGGAGCAGCGCAACAAGCCGTAAACAGAACACTGACATATCACCGAATCAAGTTATTATGGCTGACGTGTTAGCAAACAGTTTCCTATTGACACATCCAACAAGCGCGGAGTAACATTAACATTCATTTGGAGCTGTAGTTGTGGCCATCTGACAAACGTACATTCGATATTCCCTCTCCTTTTAGCTCTGTTTTGGTCTCCATAAACTCTTTAGCTGCTAAGTGCTCCCCTATGTTCACCAGCTAGTTGCTAACTATGTCTGCGGTTGGGCCTGGGCAGGTAGTGCATAGTTGTTTTATGTGAGGTTTTTGTTTGTTTTGCTGAAAACAGCTGCCTGTGGTGGGAGTGGACCAAAAGATTAAAGTTGCAGAAAACCCAAAATGAGCTGAAAGACGTTAAAAGGCTCAGTAAAGCTGAGGGCACTGCTCGGGTGATAATTCTTTGTGTGGTCATTAATACAAGCGACTTATATATGTCACACGTAGTAATTTCATCCACTGTTGATATCAAAAAATATTGATCAGAGCAGCTTTAAATTGCACAATGATTTGAATGCAATGAATTGGTTTGTATTCGGGATAATTTGGATAGTTGTGGATTTACGAGTCTGAACTTACAGCTCCAGATAGTATCTCCAGTCCACTGAAGCTCACATTGGGAGGTATGTTGGGAGAGGGGTCGTAAACGAGCAGCGGGATGGTAATAAAGCCAAAGTTGACCAGGAACGAGAAAATGTTGAACATGAGCAGCCACTTGAGGAACACGAAATAGATGAGGACACTGGTGCCAAACTTGCCACCAATCTCTTTCATGATGCCTTGCCACAGCTCCAGGGTCTGCCTGGCTGAGCTCATACTGTAGCCACACTTGCGGAAAGACTGAGAGAGCATTGTGACATGTAAAGCACACAGTAGGTTATATCAAATGTCTGTACTCACAGTGAGTTGTTTAAGTATGGTGTTTACTTACCAGTGACACATTCTCAGAGCAGTCTGTAAAACCTGTGAACTGACGAGATTGCTTGGAAGACTTAAACGCCAGCACGTGACTCCTGTGGAGGTAATTTAGAACAGTATTTGGTGTGATAATGACATTAGTACCGTAAAAGTCTATATCCCCTGATGAATTAGATCAATTGCGACACAACGCCGCAGAAAAACTTTTGGACTTTCTGTCATTTCAATAGTTTCTTGTGAAATGTACCTTGAAACAAGAGAGCAGTGTGCCTATGTGTGTGTGTCTGTGCACAAATACTGTAGGTATATTTTCCTCCAGTGATCTCTATTGCAACACAGTACCACCATGTCTTTGCAGACAGAACTTTTATTGTATGGCTCTCAGCAGGGTGTAATGGTTAACCTGAGATAACACTGACAAGGAAGCTTATAACCTTTGACTGCTTGTCAGTCAAGACCCACCTGATGTGTTTCTTCTCGTCAAAGCTCATTGGAAGATCCCGAATGGCCCGAATTCGGTCTCGTGTTGACAGGGCAACGAGCTCCTTGACCAGGTTCTGTTCCTCTGTCACACACAAGATGACAAGATAAGACCTCCCTGTGATCTGCAGGCTCCCATCCAGAATGTACATCAGGCGTCACTCTCCACATCGCTACACGCTCTTACCGTTCTCCATCTCGTTCCTGATGGCGTCCTCTGTGAAGGCTACATTGGCAGGATCCCCGTTAGGAAACAGGCTCATCCTTCTCATTGTCACTCCCCTCCATCTCATTGTCATGTGACCTGGACGTACGGACATGAAGAGAAGAATGTGCTTCGCTGATGGGCAGTGATCGTCAAGAAATATTCCTGAGAGCTTGATGCATGATGGTGAACTCACGAGGGGTGACATCGAGGTTGGCTTTTTTAAATGTAACACTTGCAGCTACTCACACATGTAAACATTTACTCTCCCACCACAGCTTGCCATTGATTTACTTTTGTCTCTTTATATTTTCACATCAACTTTGTGTGTATTTTGTCCACTGTAAATACATTGGTTGAAAGTACAGCTGATAGCAGTGCACTTCAGTGTGAGCTAATGTGGGTGCTATTGTGCCACTGAATTTACATTATCTTTACTCCTGATAAAAAACTATGTAGCTGCTGACACCACAGCCAGAGTCAGAGGACTAAAGAGTGATAAAGTTGCATTCTAATAAAACAGGGAATCTACATCCATGTTAGCGGCTCTGTGAGGACAGTGATGCTTTGAGCTGGACCGCAGCATGCTAACATGCTTACGCTATAATGTTGATTTTGAACTGGTATGTTGTTGTTTACCACGTTCACCACTTTATTTTAGCGTGCTAGTATGCTACCATGTCTCTTCATGTAACATACATTCAAAGTTTTCCACAACCTTTAGATTATGTCCTTCAGACTAAGACAACCCCCTTCCCTCTGTTTTATTTTCTTTCCCAACTTCCTTGTCTTCCTTGTCACTTTTATGTGCGTAGCCTCCATTAATGATTATCCAGAAGGACTTTGCTATGGTAACTGATCAGTCAACAGGTCAAAATGAACGTCACATCTACTTTCAATTTGTGTTTTGTAATGCACTTAAAGGGGATTTTCATTTAAATCAATTTCATTTAAATAAACATCTGTTAAGTCAACGATCTATCCCAGGAGGAGGTAACAATGGTGACTGAGCCTACGGCCCACTTGTGAAAGTATGGCAATACTTAGCAGTATAAAACACGGTGTCTGTGGAGACACTTCTGTAAAAATGCTGTATTACAGTTTTTCTTCATTGTATACACACAAACAGATTGAAATATGCAGCTCATGAATCAGCAAAAAGACTGCTAAACACTATTACATTATTTTCTCTCAAATAGAAATTCTAAACGAAATGTTAAGGATTGACACTTTAACAACTTAATGTGTGCGTGTTTTCAGCGATACCATAGCAGAGCTTACAATAACTGCGAAAATAACCTATTATATATGAAGCAATATTAGTTTCACCATTACCTGACGTTGGAGAAGAAAGGCTGACAGGAGGTGATTGATCATGCTGCGAGTCAGGTGGGATTTGGAACGTACTGTGATCTGAATAGAAGTGAGGAGATACAACAGAAGTATCAACAGAAGTGTCACTTAGCAACATAGAGGCAAATGATGTTGGTTTGTTTCTGTGATACAGTACAGAGAGTATATACAGATATCAACATGTGCATGCAGACTTAGTATTGTTCCGTAGTTCAGCTTGGTCACTCACTGAGGTCATGCTGCCATGACGGACTCTCTGAGTGCGTTGAGATGAGGCCCATGGGAATGCTTTCCCTCCCCCTCCAGCTCTCCTCTTGCCAGCCCGGCACTCTCCCCACAGCAGCATCCCCGCCGGTCTGAACGGTCGAGTAATGTTCGTCCGGCCTCTCACCCCTGGCGTAGGGGTTAGTGTGGTGGGTTTTACTAGGAGACACAGAGACCACACGGAACCAATAACGTTACGTGACAGATAAATCGTTTAGGTCATACAGTTTGTGTTATTGAATACTTAAGAGCCCAGGGGTTATCAGTTCAAGAAAGTTGGAACTGGAATTGCAAGATCATTATCTGTGATAAAGTGTCATAGATATGGCTAAAATGGAGGTGATTGTTTTATTCCTGTGGGTCATTTTAAGTATATAATATCCTACAAGGAAGTGCAGGATTAGGTTTCCACTCTAGAAAATAATGTACTAATATATGTGTCCCTGAAGTTTACTGTCATGTCTTTTTTCAGAAACTTTTCTTATTAATACCATAACATTTTAAGCCAAAAGCTGAAAAATGAATTGAATCCCTCTTACAGCCTGGGAAGATAAATACCACACAGCTGCTGTTCCTTGAGGACATCCTGTTCATTCCCTCACTGTACATAACATGCCCTTTGATTACAAGTAAAGACACAGCACTCACTCAAACACACTCTTTGATAAATTAAGGTTTTTCAGGATAAATGATTCACTGATGAACATTCAATGACAAAAGCACATTTTATGTTTTATTACCACAAACCTTGGATCAATTTCCAGAGTCTCGCTGTCATGGTAGGCAGGGTTGAATAATCCTCCGTTTCTGTAACTTGTCATGAGATCTGTCAAATCGATCCGTTCCCTCTTCTTTGGAGACGGCGACGATCCTTCAGCTCACCCTGTCGCAGTCACTCCTCAATATGTTGATGTTTGTATAGTCCAGGTTCAGTAATACACTGTCAAAAAAACTTGCTCTTTATATTAAGTTATAACGAGAAAGATAAGAGTATATGCCTTCATTACTTGATGTATTGAGACTTCAGTAGCCGGCTAAGTCAACTTTAATACTGCCCAAACAAGTATCACATGTTGAGGCCAAGTGCCTGTCTTTGCTCAGAGTGACGGCTACATGGTCGGGGGGAAGCGTGTGTAATTGAATCTCTTGTTGCCATCCTCATCTGTTCATCATTAATTCATACAATAGGTTTGGTTTCCACCACATGCAGTAGTCTACGGTTCTCACACAGAGTCACTGAAGGATGGCAAGATAGGAAAATCTGAATAACAACGAACAGAAAACTACAGTCTGACAAATCAACAACGGATGTTAGAGAGAAAAAGCTCACACAGTGTATATATTTGCTGCTATATTTGCAACACTGTGCAGATGATGAAAGTTATTGACAAACTACATTCTGGTCTGTTCTCAACCCCTGCTTACCTGGTAGTGTCGTGGTGGTGGGAGAATAACAGAAAGAAGTCCTGACAAAAGGCTGTAGAGTTTGAGGAAAGCGGCTTCTAGTCTGTTTTGACCTGTGAGTCGGCCTGAGAAACACCATCAGTGACAAACAATGAAGGACTGTCTGGTTACTAGGGAGTGTGTGCTGAGCTCATAAAGGTAAAAGTCCACTGCCTCTGGATAGGCCACGTAAATCACATGTGGACACTTTGTATTGTGACAAAATAATTAAACCCCTAAGGTTGAAAGTTAATTGGTATCCAGGACTTAAGGTGGGATGTTGTATCTGCTGTTGGTTTACCTATGGTGGTGCTCAGTTATTGAAGTTGTTAAGATAGACATGGCAATAAATACAGTAGATATATATATAAATAGTATTGAGTTGCATTATGGGAGATGTAGTGTTTTGACCCATTTAGCAAACAAAACGCAAACTGTGCCGCATCTGTTTTAATTAACCTGGTTTTAAACAATCTTCTTTCTTTTGCAAGAGCCCAGATTTTTTTGTAAGAGCAAAACTAAAACGATGAGTATAACCCTTTAATAATTTTAGACTATTTTAGACTCTAAGAGGTTCAATTTCTCTTTTTGACAATCTAAGACAACTTTATACATGTAGAGGGGGGTTTAAAAAAGGAGTAATAAACATATTAATTATTTAAAATAGACTGTAGATTTTTAAACCAGTCAAATAAGACGGAAGAAAATAAGAAACATACGAAAAGGGTACAGTAAAATGCAAGCATAAAGGTATAAGGCAGAGGGTTTGAGGTGTGAGCGGCTCCTGATCCACATGATCCGCATTCAGGAAGTGGTCTGTGGGACACCAGGGGAGAGGCGGTGTTGTCTTCCTGACAGCGGAGAGTCCACTCACAGTGGAAACAATCACTTCTAGGTCAATTGTTAACTAATACAATTCATTAAATAGCTTTTTTAAAATATTCTTTTCCAGTAAAGGGAACAATGGAGGTCGACTCAGGTAAAGTTGAAGTTATAGTGACTTGTGTTTGCAGCTAACGTCCTTATCAATAAGTTAGCTCGGTTAGTTCAAACTAACCGCAGCATTAGCTAACCAGCTAATGATGCTAGTTAGCTTCAAAGTTGAGAGTAAGAGCCGATAACAACAGGCTGGCACCTGATAGTGAATAGTTTGAGAAAGAGTCACAGTTGAAGGAGTCGTTCGGTTTGCGGTGATAAAACCCGCTGTTTGCATTTTAACTTGCTGACTCTGCTTCTTGGTTAGCTTTTAACTGGAGCTGGGTGAACACAGAGACAACACGGTCACTGTTTGTCTTAATGTTGCACTACTCTCTGGAATGTGATGATGACCAGCACACTAGTGCTTAATAAAACATAAACACAACCCTCTTGTCATTTTAAACATTGTGACGCGTCTGCTTCTTACAGTCATTGTGCCCAGCATCCATAATAACACTGATATCTGACAACTCAGACATATTCAGGCCCGCTCAAGATATTAACACACAGTTTATAATTAAATATAGAGTCATAACACTACCTCCCAACATGTCCGTCTCAATTATGGGAAGTCATTGTAACACATGAATGATGAGTGAATTGTACACAGATGTTGGCAGCTGTGTTGTTGTTGTTGTTGTTTTCTCTGTCTTGGAACATTATCACCATCTTGTCACTACGACTATAATTTCCTTCAGAAGCGGTGAAAGATTATCACCTTTCAAAATGTGTCAGTTTTAATCGCATCATAACTGTTGGAGAGCTGTTATCAGACAGTAGCCTTGAGCACCACATTATCAAATATGATAATATCTAATCATCTATATTTATGTGTTCTAGTCTTCTACACTGATCACAGTGGGAGAGCCAGTAACCCACTGTTGGACCAGCTCCCCAGCTACCAGTCCCTGCTGTACCGCAGGAAGTCGTCAGCCGCTTGCCCCAAACGAAGAAACAGCACCAGGGGGGCGCGACTCGGCTCCTCCAGCAGCGGGAAATGGGGCGCGAGCACTGTCGGCAGAAATGAGGAGAAGCAGAAGAGTCAGATGGCTCAGAGACCCGTAAGGGAGCTACCCAAGACCATGGCCGAGAAACGCAGAGACGAGTACGAGACCCACTACCGCAAAAGAGATGTTAAATAGACCTATGTTTAAAAAGTATCGTATCTCAACAAACAATGTGTTTTGACTGTTAGAACACAGCGCTTGGAGGAGAATCGCGAGCTCAGCAGTTTTGGACAGTTGAAGCTCAGCACCCGCAGGTGTCTGAGGAGGCTGAGGGATGATGTCCATGAATGGCTGAGCTCCCTGAAGCTCTGGAGGGGAGACATCCACATGATAGAGGGTGAGAGATAAAAAGACAATGAGATGGACTGTCCTGAGCCTCAGAGGCATTCATTGATTTCTACTCAGGATGGCACACATGAGTAAACACACTTCTGTGCACCAATTGTGATGTTGTTGTCCCAGAAGTTAATTTCTCCCTCCGTTCTCCTTTACGCTCAATAGGGATGTTCGGCACAGGAATCCTGTCCTACTTCTCCTTCCTGCGCTTCCTGGTCATGCTCAACTTGATCATCTTTGTGCTCATGTTCAGCTTCGTCATGTTACCCATCATCATCGCCCCGAGCGATTCAGGAAACATCACCTACAGCCAGAATGACGGTGAGAGAGGACGCTCGCTTGTTTCAACTTTGAGCGTAAACTAGGCATCGCGTAGTCTTAAGCTTGTTTCGTTATTTTTCACTGCAGGAAGTGTGTGCAGTGTTTATCCAAGCAGCACCCGGAGAGGTCTGGTCATCTTTCATGAGCACATCACAGATCTGCTGTCTGGGGGAGTAAGTCGTTTCACTTAGAGTTGAATGGGTTCTGGACGAACGAAAAACAAGTTTGCATTTGGTTTCTTCACTCCCCTTCTGTGCTTAACCTGCAGGGCTTTCTGGAACAGACCTATCTTTTCTACGGCTACTACAAAGTGGACAAAATACACTTCTCAAAGGCCACTTACAATTTGCCGCTGGCCTACCTGCTGGTCACGATAGCCTACCTGTTCCTCAGCCTCGTCTGGATAGTTAAAAGGTAAAACAAAAAGACAAAACTCATTAGGAATGAACTGGAAGTTTCTGGAAATGTTAACACACTTCGAATTACTGTTCTTCAAGGTCTGCCACGGGCTTCAAACGTAACCTGATTCAGGATGAGGATCGCTTCCAGAGCTTCTGCAACAAGATCTTCGCTGGCTGGGACTTCTGCATCACCAACGAGAACGCAGTGCGGCTGAAGAGAAGCAGCTTGCTCTACGAGCTCAGGGTCAGCGGCTCATTTCTATTCAGCGAGATGTTTTGTGGGACGTGCTCCGATCCGAGTACAACGTAAACCTAAACAGCAGCATAGTGAAGGAAAATAATAAAGCTAAATGTAGTGAAGAAGAAGTATAAGATTTCGAGCTCTTCTCAGGCATTTAGACCAATTTTTTTTCTCTTTAGTTGTTTGTTGCAAATGTTTAATCTTCGTCTGTCTGCCTCGTTCTAAAACTGCACAATCTTCTGTCCCCAGACGGATTTGGAGGAGGAGAGGATCAAACAGAAAATAGCAGATCGCACCCGTAAGGAGAGATGTCGGATTTACCTACTCCGCCTCATTCTCAACCTTTTTGTCATCGCCGTGCTGGCGAGTTGCTTCTACAGCATTTATGAAGCCACCATCTTCTCCCAGAAAGTGCAGATGGATAAGATAAAGGTAGTGACATGTTGCTGCTGTCCTTTGACCTCCACTTCGGCCTTTCGTTATTACCCTTCTCTCCGAGTAACTGCTCGTCACAGAGTCTTGGAACCACATTTTGTTTGATTGCAGGAGAATTTCATCGTGGATCTCATCTACGAGTACCTACCCTCAATTGTCATGACCTTGGCCAACTTCATCACCCCCCTCCTCTTCTCCGTCATCATCAACTATGAGGACTACTCTCCTGCGTTCGAGATCCGCTTCACGTTGATGAGGTACGGCTGACTCACGCATCCCTTTTCTCACTGCTGAAGCTGTACCTGATGGCACGAGGAGACACGCGGCGTGTTTGCCATTAAAAGATGCAAACAAAGAGGAACTAATACACGTCTGTTTTGTCCTCTTTGTCCCCAGGTGTGTCTTCATGCGGTTGACCAGTATTGGGGTTTTGCTCTTCTCTCTCTGGTCTCAGATCACTAAATGTGAAGAGGACCCCTGCATCTGTGGCTATAACCACAAGCTCTACTCTGTAAGTCACTTTCCTGCATTGCAATACACAACAGGGACGTCCCGTATTGGGGCCGATAAAGACATTTTACAATCGATCGGAACCCGTTATTGAGCATTACTGAGCCCGATCCCATCCTTTATTTTACATCGGCTGTCACATACGTTTTATTTTACCTAGTGCAGTCGTCATCAACTCTCCCCCGCTCTGCTGACCTCCTGTGTGTGTAAGAGCAGGAGAGAAACAACACACTCCATAAACAACATCAAAATGACACTATGTATTCAGGTTATGTAACTCGTTTATGTGCACTCATTCAATGTCAGCTCAGTATTACAGTATCTTGCGTTTTGTTGTCATGTAACGTGCCTGGTGTTCACCACGGGCGGAGCCGGTAAGAACAACTTATTGTTATCCGCACGAAAAGTGTACAGACGACGAAAGTACACACTGCCTGTCTCAGTGTAAAGCATGAGCTATTCAGTTATCAATCGTAAACATCCGATTGATTTTAATAACTTAAATGTGTTTGGAAGTGTGTACTGTGCAGCTGTATTATCTATATTTATCTATAATCAATATTAAATGACCTGAATCGGGATCTGGTCCCTTCGTTAGTGAGTGAGCACCACATCTGTTCAGTCCTTTGTCACTCCAATATGAACAGTGGAGCTGATGCTGGTCTGGGTCGACCTCCCCACAACGCTCTGGTGATGTATTCAAAGCACTTCTTATTTTCCTGTTTCCTCGCCGTCCACAGTGTTGGGAGACCCGTGTGGGCCAGGAGATGTACAAACTCACCATCTTTGACTTCATCATCATCGTCGCAGTCACCATCTTTGTGGAGTTTCCCAGAAAGTAAGTTCTCATCTTTAATCATCTCGACTGACTCTTAAGGTGCTTCTTTCACACCTGTAGTTCATTTGGACCGAACCGAGGGAAACGTTTTTACATTGTTGCATTTCTTTAGTTGTGGTCTGGTTCCTGTTCTTAATGCATCTCAAGAGGTAGAGACATGTTACTTTTATAAAAGTATTCTGTCTGTCGACGTCATCGTCTTGCCTTTCCTCTGGTCTTTCTCCCCCGGTGTTCTTCCGTCATGTGTGGCCGTGTCCTTGTGTTGCTCCCCACTCCTCAGGCTGATAGTGAATTACTGCGACTGCGGCCTGGCTAAGTGGTGGGGCCAGCAGGAGTTTGCTATTCCTCAGAATGTGCTGGAGATCGTCTACGGTCAGACCATCTGCTGGATCGGCACCTTCTACTGCCCGATTCTGCCGGCCATCTGCACCATTAAATACTTCTTTATCTTCTATATCAAAAAGGTAGGTCTATAAATCAAACTGTTTGTTGTTTTTACACAGATCAAAATCAGAGTTTGTGATGTTCTTCTCTGCTCTTTGTTTTAGGTCTCGTTGATAACAAACTGCCGTCCGGCCACACGTCCGTTCCGAGCTTCCAGCTCCAACTTCTTCTTCCTGGCCGTGCTGCTGATCGGCCTGGCTCTGGCCTGTCTGCCCGTCACCTTTAGTGTGGCGCAGTGAGTAATGCACCGTCCGCAACCATGTTGTGTTTTATCTTCACTTCATTGGGCCGCGTCTTCTGAACTTCACCGTCAGAATAAGTGAAGCGTCGCTCATTGCTGCTGTCTACATGTGCACAGAATAAACTCTTCCTGGGCCTGTGGACCGTTTGTTAACTACAACACGTCGTGGGAGGCGCTGCCAACGACAGTAGCTGAGCTGCCTCACGGAATCAAAACGCTCCTCTTCGCTCTCTCGTCAGAGGCCTTCGCTGTGTCCTTCTTCGTTGTCACGTGGTACGTCCGGTATTCCAGCATTTTAACGGTTGATAACGAGTGGTCTTTTCTCTCCTTCGTTGTAATTTTTGTCATTTCCCCGTGCAGCTTGGCCATGTTTTATGTGATCGCACTAGCTGGAGCTCACAAGAGAGTTATCAACCAGCTGAGGGAGCAGCTAGCTATGGTAGGTCTAGTTAAGTTTATTTCACCTTTTTTCTATTATTTCTCTTTTCTTAATCATACATCGACCCGGCTTGATCAGCATTTGAGTTTTTACAAAAATAAATTGGGATCTACTTTCTGTGTTTTTTTTTGTTTTCCCAGGACGGCCGTGACAAGCGCTTCTTGATCCAAAAGCTGTGCCAGGCCCAGAGGCTCTCGGCCATCAAATCCCCGGTGTCCAAATCCCAGCCCCGCAGAAGCAGCAGCAGGAGCAGCCCCAGCTATCACACCAGCTTCTCCAACAATTTCAATGAAGGTGTGTTTCTGGCACACTCGCAGCCTGACTCCTCCACACACGTGTGAGGCAGGAGCCTGATATTACACACCAACAAAGCAGAGACTGGACAGACGGACCGGATTTTAAAACCAAAGTAATACCTTAAATGATGTGAGCTGCTACAGACCGGCTTACATTAATTTGTTGTGTCTTTTCCGTGTTCTTTTGTTGACAGTCTGACTATCATGAAACTATTAGGAGGCCACAATGTTCAAGTATTTTTAAACTCAGATGTTTTCTGGTGTTTTTTTGCTGTGGCGTGCATCTTTTCCTTCTGAGAAGGACTTGCATCACTATAACCACTGGAGTTTGATGAATCATTCTGAATTGTATGCACTTTAAATGTATTAACACTAGTGTTTTCTTTCTTTTATAACTTTTGTGTTGACATTGCAGTGTGTTCATGCTGCGTCTTGTGTGTTTTTACCATTTGTCACTATCAGAAACACTGTGGGTGTATAATAATGCAAAGAACAAATGTATTTCAAAATACTAATCTGTAATCATGTCACCATTTAACCATCACTGTGACTGTGTATAAAGTCTACATCATATACACTTCCCTCACCTACCAAACAAAACGAAGAATCGTAACGACACACACACACACACACACACACACACAATTCTTTTCTTCCCTATTTTCCAGTGTTATGGGGGATTTCCAGTGATTTAGTATAAGTTACTTGGATACCATTGATAGAAAAAAAGAATAATCCAACTCGGCGGATACCTCTAGGTATCCTTGTATTCAAGTGGATGGATTACAATTTCATTTCACTCCCAATACCTCTGATAAACACTGTTCTATATCAAATTAAATGTTCTGACTTTTGCAACAATCCTTGAAAAGTGTGGATCACTGAACATGTAAATCCACATTTAAGTTGGGAAAGGGTGGAAAACTGACCATTTTTGTTACTCACATATATAACGTGTGTGTAAAAATACTATTTTGGTCAGATTTGGGTAATAAATGCTGCTCTACTTTATTACGCGTTTTGTATAACTGCGGTGACTGGAAAATAAATGCTGAAATTTGTCAAAACAATCTTCAATCTTTTTATTTCCTCTTTTTACCTCATATAACGGTCATAACGGTCTCGCTGCTGTACTACCTCCGAGCCAGCAGAGGGCGCTGCTCCCGGCGCTTTGCTCTCACAATGACAGCAGCTCAGCTGGTACGGAACCGGAGGCAGCGTGCTGTTGCTCATCGAGAGATCAGTCAGCTAAAAAAAAAAAAAAAGAGATGTTGAGAATTACGATCCGGGCAGACGTGGGAGCCCTTTGGCTGTTATGCTGCATCACCTATACCCAGTTCTTCACCGTGTCCTCCGATGACATAGTGGTGGCATGCGGGGGGTTTGTGAAATCCGACGTTGAGATCAACTACTCCCTGATCGAGGTGAGAGTGGCTCGCTAGCTGCTAGCTAACAGCTAGCTGGTTCATCGTAGTAAGCTAAAGGTTAGGCGGAGATTTGCTTGACTGGCAGTTTGAATGAAATGACCACGACGGCGGTTCACGTTATCTCAACGGCTGCTTTCTCTTTCCTCTAGCAAACACAACATTGAGACAATGTCTGTGACGTTGTTTTTACGTCAATGTAGCTATCTGCTAGTTTGCTACTGCGGACGTTTTCTCTACGCGGTCACGGTTTACTGAAACCCCCATTATGTTGGCATATATTACATTACTGTTATACGTTATTTGTGTTAAACCTTAAACCCGTCTGTTGAGCAGGAATACGTTAGTTGCTAACTAGCTAACAGTCCTAATCCTTGCTCATTCACAGGCTCCATCGGATTAGCCATTTGCCTAATTGGTGACATTAACTAAATCCCAGATAGACTGATCCGTTTGTGAATGACAGCTGATACTAATTACTCAACCAATTAGCCAATCAGCGTCGCATTAAAGCGACAGAGACCGTACCCCTGTTATAGCAGATAAGGTTTAGGTAATAGAATGATTTAATGATCATGGTCTGTCTTCTTTCGTGATCAGATCAAACTGTACACCAAACAAGGTTCCTTGAAATATCAAACGGATTGTGCGCCAATCAATGGCTACTTCATGATCCCTCTCTATGACAAGGTATGAGATTCACTCCGTTGAGAACTTCTAACTTTCTTTTTGTTCCACTGGTGAGGATTGTAATCTACAGACGTGTCTCTTTCACACAGGGAGACTTTGTTCTGAAGATCGAGCCGCCTCTTGGGTGGAGCTTTGGTAAGATTATATAAACACCCACATCCTCAAAATTGACCAAATCTCGTTTAAGCCCAGCTGTTGTCCACGAAAATGCTTCAAGGATGTTTGCATTATTTATGTTCTTGCTTCATCTGGGTCTTAACTCTCACCAGAGCCAACCAGTGTTGACCTCCATGTGGATGGAGTGAGTGACATCTGCACAAAAGAAGAAGACATCAACTTTGTTTTCACTGGCTTTTCAGTCTCAGGAACGGTGAGAAGTCTGAAGGATTTCGTGCCTCATTAATGGACACATGTTGTCCTGAACACCCTAAAAGCTTCTCTGCACACCTTCAGGTTCTGAGTAAAGGCCATCTCCTGGGTCCGGCTGGTGTGGAAGTCAGACTGACCCGAGCGGGAACCGAGGAGAGACTTCAGAGTGTCGTCACACAGCCTGGAGGAAAGTAAGTGGCTCTCACCTGTTCTTTTTGTTAAGGCTTCACACGAGTTACTCTGCAGTAAACATGTGTCTCTTAAATTGTTCGCTATTTCAATGGCTTTCCTTTTTTTGGTCTTCCTAAAACAGGTACACCTTTTTAAAAGTACTCCCTGGACATTATGACATCACAGCTGCTCATCCCTCCTGGACTCTGGAGCAGGTCGGTACCTTCACTTCAGTTTGTCATTAGACCTTCTCAACACGCACAGACTGTATAGAAACATGAATGTATCACGTGATGTCGCCAAAGCCTTTTTTAAGGAAGGTTTGAGTTCAGGTGGCGGTCTTTCGGTTTGCTTTGTCATTCACTGGAGATAGAAAGTCTGTGGAGTGATGAGCTAGCAAACCTTCCTGTGAACCCAACATTAATTATCTTTTTTTAGGGGGAACACTGGGGATATTTTGGGGGAGATTTCACGTCAACAGTTTATGCCACACAGTAGTATAAATCAGCTCAGCAGTTTGTCAAGTCGTTCTTGTCATAAATTAAAATAAATAGGACATTATGGTGGAACCATATGATGCCATTCTCATGCTCACTTATGTCTCAGAAGATGTTGCAGCAATTTTTGGAGTAAAACCGTTTATTACAGAGATCTGGTGCAAAATTGAACACTTTTCTTTTTTTTTTTTATCACTTGTGAGTTGATCAAAAGGATGATAAATCCCTCCAGAATACCGCAGTAAGAAACCAAGTCATGCATCCTCTGAATGACAAAGGTCTTTAGTTTGTGGTGGTAATGTTTCATGAGGCTGTGATTGTCCTAGAGGTGACAACTCGCACTACAACAACACACTGCTGAGTGGAGACGTTTGGGACAGAGTTGGAATAGATCAGCAGGTTTATAACGAATGATCCCATCCTCGCTGTAACTTCCACGGTGACCTTTTCCGTCTTCCTACAGAGCACCACCTCAGTGCTCGTGTCCAACGCCAACGCCCCGGCTGTCGACCATCTGGTGGTTGGAGGCTACGATGCCTCGGGAGAGGTCCGCAGTGACGGAGAGCCCATGAAAGAGGTCACCTTCCTGCTGTACTCGGCCACAGTCAAGAAAGAGGTGAACCAACATTATTATTTCATATCTTTAGAAACTGCGAGGAGTCAAAATGGATGATTTTGGATGAATTATAACCACAAAACTAAGTTACTGCTCCATGTTTATTTTATGTGTGTCCAGGATGTTGGGGGCTGTAACACATCTCCAGTGGAGGGGGCAGATTCTGGGGACAGCTCCCTGGTCTACCTGTGCAGCGCTCTATCCAGGGAAGATGGGACCTTCGTCTTCCCCTCACTGGCCAGCGGCGAGTACACCGTGGTAAGCTCTCTGTGAAGAGCAGGGGAAGGGTCGTCGCCATTTCTAATTTCACTTAAAGCTGTAGTCGTTAAGATTTCACTCCTGGTTGATTTGGCGACACCAATGGCAGCCGCAATTAGACTTCATGATATTTTAACTTGAACATCTCTTGTAAATAGATGATTTCTGCTCCTGTGACCTCCTTCCCTTAAGGTGCCCTTCTACCGGGGAGAAAGGATCACGTTTGATGTCGCTCCTTCTCGGATGAATTTCAAGGTGGAACACAACAGCTTGAAGCTGGAGGTAAAGAATACAATTATATCTCAATACTAGTTTTAGTGTTTGTCATTATCTTGTGACTGCGACTACATTTTATCCACTTTTTGTCATGTGACGCCGTTTCGTTTGCTTTTCACGCAGCCCATCTTCCGTGTCATGGGCTTCTCCGTGACCGGCCGAGTTCTCAACAGTGTCGGTGGGGAAGGCGTCCCCGATGCCACGGTGTCCCTCAACAATCAGATGAGAGGTAGCCGTGCTAGAAGACTCCATGCTTTAGTTTGAAAAGCAACAAAAATATCTTAAATATTTTGTGGAAATGCTCATTTGTGCATTCATTGGTTCATACGTGTACACGTTTTAACACTACAGCTTACTCTGCTGTTCTGTCCTCACAGTCGTCAGCAAGGAAGACGGTTCTTTCCGGTTGGAGAACATGACGGCTGGTACATACACCATCCGCGTCAGCAAGAAGCTCATGCTGTTTGAGCCAATCACAGTGAAGATCGCCCCCAACACACCCCAACTTCCTGAGATCATCACAGCTGGGTACGTCTGGCCTGAATACATTCTCTCAGCTTTGTATAACCACATTGCTAGTTAGCTTGATCTAAACGCTTCTGTTGGTCCGACACCAGGTTCAGTGTGTGTGGCCAGATCTCCATCAGCCGCTTGCCGGAGGGCATGAAGCAGCAGGGCCGCTACAAGGTCACTCTGACACACCAGGGCCAAGACAAGGCCTCCAGCAAGACCGTCGACTCCGACCCACAGGGGGCCTTCTGCTTCCAGGCCAAACCTGGAGACTACAGTGTCCATGTAAGACTGGCAGCATCTAGTTTAGTATGCCTCTGCACCGGCCACAGCCGGGAGCTGAGACATAAAGCTTTCAGGTTGTCCGTCTCAAATTCAAATTCACTCATTTTACTAAAATATTTCAAAACTGACATTTGATTAACCCACAGTTTGAGTTAATAATTAAATGAACAAGAAGCATCCCTTCAACTCTTGGTTTTCAGATTGCCAATATTTGTCTATTTACAGTATATAAAACATATATAAGATAATAATCTTTATCAAAAACTAAGGGAAGCGCAGCAGTCCAAATCTTTTACAGATATTCAGAAACGATCCAGAATAAGTCAATATTATTATATTATTACTACACTAGAGATATGATTGATTTCAGTGCTTACATAGTAGATTAAAAGCTTTGATCTCTACAAGGTAACTTTGGTTATATTCCACCGTGTTCAGGTATCGCTCCCTGAGCCGGAGGTGAAGGCGGGCCTTGCTCTGCAGCCTCAGGCCCTGGAGGTCTCCCTCGTGGACCAGCCCCTCACAGACCTACTTTTCACCCAATTCATGGCTTCTGTCTCTGGGAATGTCCACTGTTTAGGTGAGGACCTGTTCCATTTACATTTGTTTTTAGAATACAGTCTTTGTCAGAAGTGTGGCTTCAACCCCGTAAAACTACGACACCTTTCCACTGAGCTCGTGTGCTCTGACTGACCTCCAGCCTCCTGTGACGACCTGTCGGTGACCCTGCAGCCAGTGAGTCGGCAGGGAGAGAGGAGGACGGTGGCTCTGACTGGCAGCAGTGACATCATCGGCTTCTCCTTCGACGATGTTTTACCAGGAAAATACAAAGGTCAGGACTCGCCAGCAATAACACAAAACATCTGTAATAAGAGCAGTAATAACAATTGTGATATTAATTATTTTATTCCTCGCAACAACCTGTTTTTATTCAGGGTTAATAAGAAATTATAAACTGGTGGTTGTGAGTAGTTGCAGTTGTGTAAATCAACATTTGAGGAGAGCACAAATGCAAAGTCAGCATGCAAGTTTTGACTGAGAGAAATCAAACTGACCACTGTTTATGAGCTGTTTTCCTCCATCCTATTCATATTTCTATTCAGAAATCCAATTACTCTCTAAAGATTGTGGGGAAATAAATTAGTAATTACCAGCTTCCGGTCATAATTGATATTTAGCACCAGCTTTCAGGAAGCTCACATTATTCAATCAGGTTCTGTACCTTCTGGTGCCGCATCCATCTCACCCGCTGTTCAATACACACAATGTGTTTGCTGTGCCTGCTAGCTATCTGCACACACAGCATCTTTTCAGGTATGTTTACTCAGCTTGTATTGTTGCCGGGCCCAAGTAGTGAAAGAAGTTTACTTTGATGATGTCATAATGATAATTATAAGATGAGCCTCGACCTGAAGTGATCACGGCTTCAGAGGGTTTTAATCCGTTTCAACAGACACTCACATCTGTTCTGTGACTGTTAGTCTGTTGGTTGATTATTAGTTGTTGTCTCTTGACCCGTCAGTGAGTATTCCTCATGAGGAGTGGTGCTGGAAGCACAAGTCTATGGAAGTGGAGGTTCTGGACTCTGATGTTTTGGGGGTGGAGTTCAGACAGATTGGCTACATCCTGCGCTGCTCCCTCTCCCACGCCATTACGTTGGTGAGTCATCAGTACCCGGTGTGTGTTGTGTTAGTTGTTACAGTTGTTCTTCAGACTCTAACTGAATGTGTTTTTACTGCACAGGAGTTCTTCCAAGATGGCAGCAAACCTGAGAACGTCGGCGTGTACAACCTCTCTAAGGGAGTCAACCGCTTCTGCCTCTCCAAGCCTGGTGAGGTTCATTCACCTGACCTCTCATCAGCTAAACATAGCATGAATTAGCATATGAAGAACATTCAAATATCAGTGGACCAAGTGTCCCCTTGTGCATAGTTACAGCACAGTGTGTTGAGCCAAAAGGTCTTACCTGTAGAACTGCAGCAAAGTCATTAATCAACTACAAACTGCTTGTCCAGGTGTTTACAAAGTCACCCCTCGCTCTTGCCACCAGTTTGAGCAGGACTTCTACACCTACGATACGTAAGTCTTGAGATGCTGCTTCCATTTATTCATGCTTTAAAAGATGCTCTCCCATGCAGCTCCACCAAGTGTCTAATGTTAACCTGTGTCCAACAGCTCGGCGCCCAGCATCCTGACCCTCACCGCAGTGCGGCATCACATGACCGGGCTCATCACCACCGACAAGATCCTAGACGTCACAGTTACTATCAAGTAATGACTCAACGCGGTTACGCCGGAGAGCCTGTGTGCTAATATTAGCTGCTGGTCATCCTTCTGCGCATGTCCAGCTCATATGTTTTTCCCCCTCCCTCCCCTCGGTCAGATCATCGATTGAGAGTGAGCCGGCGCTGGTGCTGGGTCCCCTGCGGAGCCTGGAGGAGCAGAGGCAGGAGCAGCAGCTGCAAGAGATTCAGCTGCGCCGTCAGGAACGAGAGCGCCGCGCTGCTGAAGAGGACGGAGGTGCCAGAGACGATAGCCCCCCGATCCAAGAGAAGGCTGACGAGCTGACCGGCCCCTTCCACTATGAGTTCTCCTACTGGGCCAGGTCAGTACTGTACTGCTTTTTTTCCAGTTTGTACTCTTTGGTCAACCCGAAGGCATGAAGTGCAGCAGCTTTTGCGTCATCCAACTCTCTCCCTTTACTCTCTGGCTGCACCGTTTCTCATTGGGCGAGAGGGAAAACAGAGGGAGTTTCCAATTGGAGCCATCTGGGCCACAGTATCTCGTCAGCTATCCAACACTGTGGGCTGAGGCCCTGGGCTAAATGCCGCAGTGGTGGGTGGGGCAGTTGGAGCCTCACACCAACGGAACCAGAGCTTCTCTGAGCAGATCCAGAGGCTGACCTCACGAAACGATCAGAACCACAAGCAGTGTTCACAGCAGCTTAATACCAACTGTGGAGTGAGCTCCTGCTGAACAAACTAACAGTCAAGGCCAGGATGTCCAGATGCAAGCTGTGGGCGAACCACCACACGCGACGGGTGGATAAGATCTCGGCCTGAGTGGAGAGCATGGAGTCATATCCACTTTGTTTACTGCCACTCGTAGTCAGGAAGGATTTAAACAGAACTCCTATCACTTTGCAACCTTATTATTAGTAATAATGCTGTCGTGTCTGTGAGTCTTGCTTAGTCTTGAACCCATGTGATGAGTGAGGTAATATCGACTGTATGACTGTACAGGGCTGGAGAGAAGATCACAGTGACGCCCTCATCCAAGGAACTGCTCTTCTACCCTCCTGAGGTAGAGGCCACGATCACTGGAGGTAAGTTCTCACACACACACTGTATTCTAACAAACCTTCTGTCTATTTGTGTTCCTTGTTAAAGCTGCTTCCTAAGTCTTGTATTCTTGAGAAAAGTGCGTGCATGCGTTGCCCCAGCTTCAAACTGTATGCGTGGAGAAAGAACAGATAAATAACCTCTTACCTCTATGACCTAAAAAGTAAGTACACTGTCTCGACAGAGTCGTGTCCGGGTCGGCTGGTGGACATCGCAGGTCGCGCAGGTCTCTTCCTGGAGGGCAAGGTGACACCAGAGCTACAGGGTGTCGAGATCTCCATCACTGAGAGAGGAGCTGCTGCTCCACTCATTACTGTGGCCACGAATGAGATGGGAGCATACAGGTATGAGAACCACAGTCTTTGTGCAATCTGTGTAATATTTACTGTACTATTATGTTATTACAACATGTGTATCATTTAGGTTTGTATTGTGATCACATGACACACAGTATACAATAAGCCTCCTGTCTGCTCCTCTCTGTCCCTCAGTGTGGGTCCGCTCCACAGCGACCGGCAGTACAACATCAGTGCCAGTAAAGAAGGCTTCGTCCTCAGTCCTGTGGAGGGAACCCAGGGAGATTTCAAGGCGTTCGCTCTGGCTGGTGTCACCTTCAAGGTACAATGTGACCAAAACTGACTCCCGTACATATTAATCCCAGTATTCAGCAGCCACTTTCACATCTGCACTCATTTAGCTGACACTCGTGCCATGATTGAGATCTATAACCTGTACCCCCCCCCCCCCCCCCCTCTTTCCCTCTGTGCTTTAGATTAAATCGGAGGATGGTCTTCCCCTATCAGGTGTCCTCTTGTCTCTGAGTGGAGGACAGTTTCGCTCCAATCTGTGGACTCAGGACACCGGCCTGCTCACTTTTAATAACCTGGTACGGATCCAACAATTCATTCATTTGCTTTCTGTGGTGCAGCGATGCTCTAGCTAATGTATGTATATTTCTGCTCTCCAGTTGATAAAATCACTGTTTTTCTCTCCTCAGAGTCCCGGTCAGTATTACTTTAAACCCATGATGAAGGAGTTTCGCTTTGAGCCGGTGTCTCAGATGATCACAGTGGAGGAAGGTCAAAACCTCAGCATCGACATAACTGGCATTAAGACCGCTTACAGGTAAACAAATGTACTTTGGTTTGTTTCACTGGTCATGAAATGTCCCCGGCACGTGATTCTGATCGGTGTCACGGTCTCGCACTGTGTTCCTCAGCTGCTACGGAGCAGTGCAGTCTCTGAGCGGGGATGCAGAGAGGGACGTAGCCGTGGAGGCGTTGGGGCAGGGAGAGTGTAGCCTCTACAGCGAGGACACCGTCACCGATGAGGAGGGTCGCTTCAGACTCAGGGGTCTGTTGGTGAGTACACGAGGACAACAGACCCCTGTTCAGGGGCATCACAGACTCGTACAGCGCAAGCATATCTAATATCTGAAAGGCTCCACTGTTACTGTGTCTCCTAAGCCTTTTTACAGCACACCTCATATGACTTAATGAAAGTCTTGTTTCCTTGCAGCCGAGTTGCAAATATCTAATTCAGCTGCGAGCAGAAGGCAACGACCACATCGAGAGGGCCTTACCACAGCACCGCGCTATAGAGGTAAGAAGCAAAGACACTAAAGGCTTCGCTTGTTCCACACGGCACGTTTGTAATACGACTGTTTTAATACTCGGACAGGATTTTACAACTCTCATCACTGCAGCAAGTATTTCATCTTTAGTCACGAGGTAAACAGAACAACCTCACCACAAGGTCCATTTAGTAGCTGTTCTGAAGCTGATTAATTCAGATGATCTTCATCAGGAGATGGATTTTGACTAATTGCCATGGAATAGTAGACTTTAAGGACTTCTCACCTCTGAAAAGTTGAGCTTCAAAATAACGGTGGGAACCCTGTGATTATAACTTATCAGCAGCCTCATCACATGGGTCCTTTCTGTACGCAGAACAAAAGCAGCGGTAATCCCGTTGCACTGTTAAACCTCTGGGTTCATCATTTTAGCTCGTCTGAAAAGTGCAGGCTTCCTAATCTCTCGGGCACGGCTGGAAATGCCTTTAATTCCACTTAATTCTCTGTTATTATCACAGCGAGTGACTTGTACAAAGCTTCATCCACGGGTCACAGTTGGAGTGAGCCCCAGGTTGTATCTGTACACTAAGCTCTGTGTTCCCCTTCAGGTCGACAGCAGTGACATTGAAGGGGTCAATATCATCGCCTTCAGGCAAATCAATCAGTTTGACCTCAGTGGAAACGTCCACACGTCCCCCGAACATCTCGCAACACTATCGGTAGGTTTTATTATCCCTACGATCTACTTCGGTCCTTTTTATGGAACTGACGTACAGAATTAACGATGTAGAAGTTTTACTACTTTTTACTCTCCTTTCTCTGTTCAGGTGAAGCTTTACAAAAGTGACAATATGGACAACCCAATCAACAGCGTCTCTCTGGGACAGTCCCTGTTCTTCAACTTCCCTCCTCTGGACAGAGACGGAGAGGTATCTGCTTCAATTTCTGCTCATTGAAAAACAACGTTGTGAAGCCAAACTCCTGAAACCGTTTCCTCACAGTCCTAAAACCAAAAGTCAGATTGTCTAGTCTACATTATTCGGTGGTTAGAAGTCTCCTTAATGTGCAGAGCATGCATCTGAAGTCTCCTTAATGTACAGAGCATGCATCTGAAGTCTCCTTAATGTGCAGAGCATGCATCTGAAGTCTCCTTAATGTACAGAGCATTCATCTGAAGTCTCCTTAATGTGCAGAGCATGCATCTGAAGTCTCCTTAATGTGCAGAGCATGCATCTGAAGTCTCCTTAATGTGCAGAGCATGCATCTGAAGTCTCCTTAATGTACAGAGCATGCATCTGAAGTCTCCTTAATGTACAGAGCATGCATCTGAAGTCTCCTTAATGTGCAGAGCATGCATCTGAAGTCTCCTTAATGTACAGAGCATGCATCTGAAGTCTCCTTAATGTGCAGAGCATGCATCTGAAGTCTCCTTAATGTGCAGAGCATGCATCTGAAGTCTCCTTAATGTACAGAGCATGCATCTGAAGTCTCCTTAATGTACAGAGCATGCATCTGAAGTCTCCTTAATGTACAGAGCATGCATCTGAAGTCTCCTTAATGTACAGAGCATGCATCTGAAGTCTCCTTAATGTACAGAGCATGCATCTGAAGTCTCCTTTCTCTTCCTCCTCTAGAGCTATGTGCTGATGCTGTACTCCACGCTGTCCCGCTCCCAGTATGACTTCATTCTGCCTCAGGTCACCTTCACCTCCAATGGCTACCACAAGCACGTCACGCTCACCTTCAACCCCACTGTAAGAGGCTTCTTTCTAGCCCACGGTTTAACCCACAGAATACTTCAATGATTGTGTTTTCTGCTTGAGAATATGATTTAGTTTTTAACGCTAAGAACCTACAGTGAGGTAAACTGTGCAGATATGTTTCTGTTGTCGTTGTCTCGTCTCAGGTTGTGTGTTGATGCGTGTGCTTTCCCACAGCGTAAAGTGCCTGACCAGGATATTGCCCAGGGCTCCTACATCGCTCTGCCCCTCACTCTGCTGCTGCTGTTAGCAGCGTATAACCACGAGAAGGTACATCTTCACCTCCACCTGCTGCAGGCAATACGTTCAAAGACCCTTTCTTGCTCCATTACATTTCTGATGTATTTAGTTTGAATAAACCTCACTGGAGTTTGGCTGCATCATACAAAGGCCTACAATGTAGGAAACACCGCTGCATTAACAACCAAAAAGAAAGATTTTTCTGTTTTATAATCGGTACTTTTTCACTTAAATCACAGAATTCCTTTCAGAGAGTTTCTTAATATTTCAAGTATGAGACTGTTAATCCAAAAAGCGTTTGTTTATGATCTTTTGCGGCCCTGTTCTGCAGGTGATCCCCCTCCTGTTGCAGCTGGTGAACCGTATCCAGGGAGTGAGGAGCATGGCCCAGGCCAGCGGGGACAGCGCTGCTCTGGATGAAGCCAAACGTCAGGCGAAGAGGCCGAAGGCCAGACGTACATGAGGACACAACCGCTCGGCTCAGAACACATCTTGGTGCACTGAATGGTTCACTTGCAGCCTCGCAGAGCGCCGTGAGGTCGGCTCCTCGAGTTCACTAGATGAACCTCTCGATGGTGGGAGTGGCTTATTGTGGGTGCTCGTGAACTATTTAGTGCACTAAGATGTGATTTGGAGAGCGAAGCCCAACACGAACCACTCGACGCGCATCACCACCACCACCTCATCATCAGCCATTCAGACTCACTGGACTGACTGCTGACATTTTACAGGTTGTTTTCTCCAGAACTCTTTGTTTAAGAAAATTGTTAATATTTGTGATAGAATATGAGCCATTTTTATACCTTTGTAATTTATCTCGGTCAACTCCAATCTGTTGTTTGTGTTTTTAAAGCACTCGAGTGCTTTTGATATCAGTTCTAACACAGATCAGGACTGTGGGGCACCGTGGAGGACCGTGTGTCTTTTGGGTCGATTCAGACGATACACGAAGAGAACTTTCATCAGAATTTGTGAAAGATCTGATAATAACTTCCAGTATTGGATCGTTCAAATGTAAAGTTTAATTAAATTAACTGTAAAATCAAATAACAATCTAAGATTTTTAGCTTGTGAAATGATCAGAAATATTTGTTTTGTGTTTCTGGTTAAAACATGTTTAGAAATATTATTTCTTTTAAACTTCATTTCACAAGCTCCAAATATTTTTGACTTTTCTTTGACCCAGTAGACTTGATGGTAAACTGAGTTGACTTCTAAACGCCACCACACACGTGGGATTGTGTAAACGTTCACTATGATTGAAAGACAGCCAACGCCGTTGAGCTAATAAATGCTTTATGTCATCGTCAACCACGTTATATTACTTACATGTAAACGCCCGCGAGTTACTGTAACGCACTCCTCTTCTGATGGTGCTTTAGCTGTTGAGTGTGACGCAAGATGGACTTTCTGTCAGTTTCAGCTCAGGAAAGTGTTCGTCGAACGGATGCTGGAGATTTGGGCTTGAATACTATGTGAGGAGACATTTTGTTTTTTGCTGCGGGGGGGGGGGCTGTAGGGGATAACAGATAGTTGATTAATTTATTAACATGTCTAATCAGATGTGAGTGATTACCTAGTTTGTTTCTTTGGGGGATATCCTTCAGACGTGTTTATTTGTGAAAGATATTCTATCAGATGAAGTTTGTGACGAGTTAGCAACATTAGATTTAAGAAGACTGACGTCCACAGAAGGAAACATGAATTAGAATATCTACAAAGGTCATGACCTTGAGTTAAACTTAAAGAGATGAGACCGAATTGTAATTTCATAAACTCATTGTCTTACCACTGAGCTGTGTGATGCACTGTGAAGACTCTGGACCCCAATTATTGTTTCATTAATCTTCTCTCAGTTGTGAGACTGACTATTCACTGAGTTGAAAAATATTCCAATAAATCCACATTTCGGGATAGTTGATTAGTTTGTGAGAGTGGGAGAGGGAGGATGAAGAGGTGGGAGAGGGAGGATGAAGAGGTGGGGGGTAATTGTCATTTGGTCAGAATCTGTTTTGTTTTTTTGTTGAGATAATGAATAAAGTTTGACTGGAAGGAAATAAACACAGGAAATGACTGTTTCATGGTTTGGCCTCTAGGTGGCAGTGTAAACTAACGTATGAATATTTTACATAAAGTATTTTTGCCCCACTGCCTCTCAGTGGCACTAGGTTCAGACCTCTGCAGATCAGCGGGTGTTGTGATTAGATCAGTGGAGCTGGTGGAACATGTTCTCTGTAGGGCTGAGCCACATCCACTCAATCTCAGCAAACATCCCAGAATGATTTAATGCAAAAACATTAAGGATTCAAACATGGATTACTACTTTGCAGTTAAATATTTAACCTTTATTCCAACATGAAAAAAGCAGTAAATAACACTGAGCATATTTACCGCAGATATCATATTTTACACATATTACTGGGTGATTCCATATTTCAAAAACACAAATATTGACAATTTGTATAGTTTATTATTTATTGTATTTGTTGTGGGGCCCTCTACTGACCAGCCGCCACTGGATTAGATGGACTGTTTGTTAGAAGGATGATTAACAAATCCTCTCCCAGCCTGTCGCGTTACTGCTCTCACATCTCAAACTGCTGAGTCCATCACAGTTACCGTGTTAACGACAGATCCGCAAGCTCAACGCTTCACCTCACGCCTCGATGGTTCAGAGCGTCACGACATAAACAGTATTGTTCACGCTGTACAATGTACAATGTCAGTTTAGGGTCATCACCTAATCTCATTGGTCTACTTGTACAAATGTGTTGTGCTGCGCGTGAGTTCATTGTTTGATAGCCGATGCTGCCGAACACGTGAACACGTGCAATGCAACTCAGCGCACCGAAACGTCAGCTTGTTGCATTGTCCATCGTTAATGATGACAGTTGAATAAAGGAAGTCGGAAACGGAGACAACTCGCCTTCAAAGTAAAGGTTGCGCGTTTTCAAACGTGTTTGCTTGTAGGGCTCCATGAATGTATCGAGCACCGGTTTTTACGTGTGGAATGTTATTTACAAACGAGAACACACTTCTTAACCTTAAATGGTATTTGTAATGTACTGAAACATTCTGGTCATTTTGAAAGGCCGTCTGTCTGTAGAAAGGAGGACTGACAGCAGCCGTGCAGAAGTAACGCTGTCTGTCCGGACACTACCGGCATGAGAGACGCAGCACGTGGCCCGGGCGTGAAGGGGTGACGCTCCTATGAGCTGTGACGTCATGTTATAGAACGCGCCATAAATGCATTCTGTGACCTCACGTCACACTTCAGCTGAAAACCCGGTTGTGATCTGATTGGCCACAGATCAAATTCCGGGTTTTGTTACACTGCGATGCCTGTCACTCCCCCTCACGTGTTTAAAACAATTCACCACCAAGAGGTAAATGTTGTGCTCACCTCGACCACAAAGGCAGAGAACAAGTCAGACCACCTCCCAGGAAGAACTAAAGACAGAAGATATGAAACCGGCAGAGACGGAGTCACCACCAGAAACCCCAGAGGAGGTGTAACTATAGCAACAGTCTTTAGCTCAGTGGCCGAGCTAAAGGATGAAATAAGTGGGAGTCACATTGTCAGCGATGCGCCTCCATCTGAATATGGGTCCCAGCCCACTGGACAAGTTCACCTGGTCCCACTAATGACTGAAAGAGCACATCTAATTGAATGTTACATTCAAGGCAAGCTGACTGAAGCTTTGTGGGACTCTGGATGTGAATTCATAATGGTGGATGAGAAATGGAAGGAGGAAAATTTGCCAAATGTGCAAATCGATGAATTACCATGTAAAACAGTCATGACAGCGATTAATGGACAAAGTATGAGCTGTACCGGCATGGTCGCCGTCACTTTCCAGTTAGCTAATGAAGCTCCAGACACAGAGGTTACGGTCAACATGCTCGTCATGAAAGATGCCAGCTATAACCCAGTCATCATCGGCACCAATTTAATGCGTGTCATTGTTGATGCAAAGTTAAAACAGTCCAACACAACTGCGGCTAATAAGAGGCCCGAGCTCTTTGGAGAGACATTTCTAATTGATTGTTACATTCAAGGCAAAATGACTCGAGCTATATTGGACACTGGAGCTCAGGCAACAATGGTGGATGAGAAATGGAAGGATGAACAATTGCCAAATCTGAAGCTCTCTGAGCTCTCTGATCTCCCTGAGGTTCTTCAACTCACTGGAGCAAATGGACAAAGTGTACCAATCATCGGCTGGGTCCAAGTCACCTTCAAGTTAGCCGCCAATGGAGCTCCAGCAACAGAGGTTACTGTCCCTGTGCTTGTCATGGAAGGTGCCTGCCTCGGCAGACCCATCATCGGCTCCAACATACTACGTGTTATTGTTGACACGGAGTTGAAGCTGTCGAAATCGCCAGAAACATGTTGCTGCATCTGCAAGTTCTTCACATCTGTTGGCAAAGACATCGCCAACTTCTGGAGATCTAGAATCTTTCACTTGCAGACGACACAACAAACCCTGTCTGCAAGTGAAATATGGTGCGTTATATGTATGGGGCAGGACCTGAGCACTGCTGCAGAGAGAAAGAAAGAGATGATAAAACCACCAGAAAAGCATAGCACCATCTGCAGGTTCCTCTCATCTGTGGGCAGAGCCATCTCCAATGTCTGCAGATGTAGAAACAGGGTTGGTGTTATGAACTGTAACTGAAGTGTGCTGTGTGCGAGTTGTTCTCCGGGCTGCTCCGGTTTCTCCCACATTCAGTGAAGAGTGAATCAACCAAATGACAAATAAATATAATAAAACAAATAAAAGCAAGATAACTTCTTCTCCTTTCAAATAGGAAATTAAATTCACTAGAAATAAAATGCACCCTGGATTAGTTCAATCCACTCACAGGTTTTGCTGCTTACAGGCACTTCGACCAGTAATCTAAGGTGGCTAATGTTAGCTGATGTTAGCAACCGTTATGTTAATGTGTTCACCGCTTCAGCATTTATCAATATCCCATATGCTCGGCTTAACAACTATTCCACTGACTATCATTATGAACTGTGTCTGTTGTTCTCAGTGACATTCAGCAGCAGTCAAGAGTCATTTTTCATAACTCGTATCACAAAATCAGTTAATCTTAGATTTTTGTATATTAGGACTTCTTCCTGCTCCCAGACTCGGTGAAATCGTACAGCTTTGTCTTGCTTAACCGGGGAGGGCTGTTGGACATTTGGGAGAGGAACAGAGCTCATCATACTTGTACTGCAAGTGAGGCTGTGGCGTCATCTTTTGGCAAAAGTACATCAGTAAATAAAAAGTGAATGAAGTTACAATACTGCCATCATGTGGAGGATTCCCAGACAGCAGCCTACATGCATCGTCTTTAAACCCACACTAGTTTTTTTCAAGGCTGAATAAATTGCTAAATGCACCACAAAGTGATGTCCACACCATGTGAGGTGTAAAGCACGTTCAGCTCATCTTGTTTTCAGTGCATGTGATCCAGGTGTCCAGCAGTTGATGGCTTTCACCTCTGACGTAACAAGCAAACATTGAGGTGGCTGAGCTACCACCGACTGTAGACGTCTGTAACATCCTCTGGGTGCCGTCTGATGAGGTCGGCCTATGATATGAAGATACGCTGCTACAGGTAATACATTGGGAAACATTTGGAATGCACTTTTCAAACTGTAATTACTCTATAGTGTATCATGCATGACTCTTATGAACATATAAAGTCACCAAAACACTCATCATATACCTCATCAGACTGCATCCAGAAGACATTATAACTTGCGGTACCAAACAAGGTTCCGAGAGACATCAAAGGGATTGTGCTCCAATCAATGACTAATGATTGGACGAGCTATAAGACTCACTCCTCGAGTACTTTTATCTCTTTTTTTCACTAATGATGA
The DNA here is from genome assembly GCF_050575085.1 of Anarhichas minor. Lineage (NCBI taxonomy): Eukaryota > Metazoa > Chordata > Actinopteri > Perciformes > Anarhichadidae > Anarhichas > Anarhichas minor. The sequence continues at coordinate 7,439,323 of NW_027466458.1, forward strand.
TCATAATCTATAGACTTGTTTCAAGATTGAACATCCTTAATTATAGCAGTAATAATAATTGTGATATAAATTATTTTATTCTTTGCAACAACCTATTTTCATTTATGGTTAATAAGAAATTATAAACTGGTGGTTGTGAGTAGTCGCAGTTGTGTAAATCAACATTTGAGGAGAGCACAAATGCAAAGTCAGCATGCAAGTTTTGACTGAGAGAAATCAAACTGACCACTGTTTATGAGCTGTTTTCCTCCATCCTATTCATATTTCTATTCAGAAATCCAATTACTCTCTAAAGATTGTGGGGAAATAAATTAGTAATTACCAGCTTCCGGTCATAATTGATATTTAGCACCAGCTTTCAGGAAGCTCACATTATTCAATCAGGTTCTGTACCTTCTGGTGCCGCATCCATCTCACCCGCTGTTCAATACACACAATGTGTTTGCTGTGCCTGCTAGCTATCTGCACACACAGCATCTTTTAAAGCATAAATAAATGGAAACAGCATCTCAAGACTTACGTATCGTAGGTGTAGAAGTCCTGCTCAAACTGGTGGCAAGAGCGAGGGGTGACTTTGTAAACACCTGGACAAGCAGTTTGTAGTTGATTAATGACTTTGCTGCAGTTCTACAGGTAAGGCCTTTTGGCTCAACACACTGTGCTGCAACTATGCACAAGGGGACACTTGGTCCACTGATATTTGAATGTTCTTCATATGCTAATTCATGCTATGTTTAGCTGATGAGAGGTCAGGTGAATGAACCTCACCAGGCTTGGAGAGGCAGAAGCGGTTGACTCCTCATCTTATAATTATCATTATGACATCATCAAAGTAAACTTCTTTCACTACTTTGGCCCGGCAACAATACAAGCTGAGTAAACATACCTGAAAAGATGCTCTCCCATGCAGCTCCACCAAGTGTCTAATGTTAACCTGCGTCCAACAGCTCGGCCCCCCCAGCATCCTGACCCTCACCGCAGTGCGGCATCACATGACTGGACTCATATTTGCTGCTGATCTTTCAGTTCCCTTGTCTTTAGCTGCAGACATACCAGCATGTTATGTGAATGATGAACGAAAGATAAGATGTTTCTAAATGAGAAGTTGTAGTAAACTCCTCTGTTAATGTCCACAGGCTTGTAGCTTTTGGCTTTTGATCGAATAACTAGATGTTTTCTTACACATCTTTTGAACTGACACGTGTCACAGCCCGGCTCATAGACTGAAACAAAACTGGGAGAGAATGAGCTGGCGCCAAAAGTAGTATTTTATTTGTAATGCCAAAAACACGCAACCGCACTTTCACAAGGTCAGCAACCGTGGTCGCGAGCCCATCAGCACAGGTCTTCCTTCCCCCCGGGCTGCCAACTGGAAAGGGTATTTAAGGATGAGCCACGCCCCGGCACAGGTGAGACTCATCCTGGTAACGATCCTCCACTCAGCACCTGTAACAGATGGAAAAACCGGCACCTAGTGTATGACAGGAGGAGGGTCGTCACACATGCTTTGAAACTGTTCCCACTGTGAGTCACCTAAAGTTGTCTATGGAGAATGCATCAGGTCTTTTACCTCCAGATTTCTGAAACCCCAAATAACTCCGATCACTTTGAAACTTGATTGCTCTCTCTCGGCAGAGTCGTGTCCAGATCGGCAAGGTGACACCAGAGCTACAGGGTGTTGAGATCTCCATCACTGAGAGAGGAGCTGCTGCTCCACTCATTACTGTGGCCACTAATGAGATGGGAGCATACAGGTATGAGAACCACAGTCACAATCTGTACCCGAGAGACCAACCAGTTTGTGCAGTCTGTGTAATATTTACTGTACTATTATGTTATTATAACATGTGTATCATTTAGGTTTGTATTGTGATCACATGACACACAGTATGCAATAAGCCTCCTGTCTGCTCCTCTCTGTCCCTCAGTGTGGGTCCGCTCCACAGCGACCGGCAGTACAACATCAGTGCCAGTAAAGAAGGCTTCGTCCTCAGTCCTGTGGAGGGAACCCAGGGAGATTTCAAGGCGTTCGCTCTGGCTGGTGTCACCTTCAAGGTACAATGTGACCAAAACGGACTCCCGTACATATTAATCCCAGTATTCAGCAGCCACTTTCACATCTGCACTCATTTAGTTGACACTTTCATCCGGAATATATTTACTACTTTCAATGATTATGTGGTTTGAAGTGAATATGAAATGACACAATGAAAAGCCGCTTTTAGTACCTGTTCTGTTTTCACAAAATACAATTAAATGAAAAAACTGATGATAGTTGAATCACCTCTCTGCTTTGCTGTGTGCTGTCAGTGTGTCACCTTTATATTGCCTTTGAAGGGTGTGCAATTATCTATAGAGACTGTGAGATCCTGGCACTAATCATCAGTTAGTTTCTCCTTTAGACTGTGTGATGAGTTGCTTTGAAATCTTTTGTACAGCAATTACAACGAGTTCCTTGTCCCTATTCATCCTGCTTTTGTACATCCTCTCTGGAACAGAAAAATAGAGACATTAAACTCACCTGTCAGCCTCTGAAACGTTGAGCTTCAAAGTTCATCGGGGCATCTCCATTTGCTGATGAATTTCATGAGATATGATCAAAAGCTCCAGAACAGCTACTAAATGGACTAACCCTAACCCGCTACTTAAACATGTCTCTTAATCCTCCGTTCCAAACAGTAACACAACGTTTTCAATGTCACAGTGTTTTTGCTTTCTCACGTGGAGCTGAAAGCTAGATCGGAGGGTATGGAAAGCTTTTACAGTTGAGTTGTTCAAATAACGGTGGGAACCCTGTGATTATAACTTATCAGCAGCCTCATCACATGGGTCCTTTCTGTACGCAGAACAAAAGCAGCGGTAATCCCGTTGCACTGTTAAACCTCTGGGTTCATCATTTTAGCTCGTCTGAAAAGTGCAGGCTTCCTAATCTCTCGGGCACGGCTGGAAATGCCTTTAATTCCACTTAATTCTCTGTTATTATCACAGCGAGTGTATAAAGCTTCATCCACGGGTCACATTTGGAGTGAGCCCCAGGTTGTATCTGTACACTAAGCTCTGTGTTCCCCTTCAGGTCGACAGCAGTGACATTGAAGGGGTCAATATCATCGCCTTCAGGCAATCAAAACACAATGTAGGAGATAACAGATATAGTTGATATGGATATAATTTATTAACATGTCTAATCAGATGTGAGTGATTACCTAGTTTGTTTCTTTGGGGGATATCCTTCAGACGTGTTTATTTGTGAAAGATATTCTATCAGATGAAGTTTGTGACGAGTTAGCAACGTTAGATTTAAGAAGACTGACGTCCACAGAAGGAAACATGAATTAGAATATCTACAAAGGTCATGACCTTGAGTTAAATTTAAAGAGATGAGACCGAATTGTAATTTCATAAACTCATTGTCTTACCACTGAGCTGTGTAATGCACTGTGAAAACTATGGACCCCAATTATTATTCTGTATTTCATTAATCTTCTCGTTTGTGTCTGACTTTTACTGAGTTGAAAAATATTCCAATAAATCCACATTTATGGATCGTTGATTAGTTTGTTGGGGTGGGAGAGGGAGGATGAAGAGGTGGGGGAGGGAGGATGAAGAGGTGGGAGAGGGAGGATGAAGAGGTGGGGGAGGGAGGATGAAGAGGTGGGAGAGGGAGGATGAAGAGGTGGGAGAGGGAGGATGAAGAGGTGGGGGAGGGAGGATGAAGAGGTGGGAGAGGGAGGATGAAGAGGTGGGAGAGGGAGGATGAAGAGGTGGGAGAGGGAGGATGAAGAGGTGGGGGAGGGAGGATGAAGAGGTGGGGGGTAATTGTCATTTGGTCAGAATCTGTTTTGTTTTTTTGTTGAGATAATGAATAAAGTTTGACTGGAAGGAAATGAACTTGCCTGTTTCATGGTTTGCCTCCAGGGGGCAGTGTGAGCTAAGATATGAATATTTTCATAAAGATTTGTAGATCCTTTAATTAAGTGTAAACTTCAAGCAAAACTACAGAACTAATAAACTTAATTCTTGATTAAAAGAAAGTGGACTACAACGAGACTACAACGAGAAAATCAAGACGTAGTAGTTTGACTTATCGCTTCTCCCAGCAGCATATGTTATAACATGCTTTAGAGTACATTTAGGGTGCAGCCAGGACAAACTGATATTGGGCTAAAAGAGGTTAAAATGCTCTGATAGTCGATATGTCTCTAAAGATCCACTCCACGGATTCTTATCCAAAATCTTACTGTTCTGATTTGTGATGGAAGTTAGGAGGGAAGAAAGAAAATGGCTTCTCTGTGTGGTTTGAAAGTGTCAAGTGAAAAAATAATAATAATGTAATCTAGTTTCCATTGTCAGCTCATAACAGGGCAGACACCTCATTCATCAATAGTATAACCACAGCTAATGACAACGCAGCCCGACACAGATCTGGTGTCAGGATGCTACGATATTAGCCACACATGTGTTTGTGCTAGCTGGACTGTAGCTGAGTGACACTCAGGTCCAGCCAATTAGAAGGCTTCCTGTTTTGGCTGGATCATCCAGTGAATAGGCCGTTTTCACAGCAGCTATTTTGACTTGTCATTGCAAGGTAATGGTGTTAATAATAATTATGGCCCATTTAGGTGGGGCAGGGCCCTGATATTGTGTCAAAATGACTGCTGTGAAAAGGACCTATAGCGGTCAATAAAGCTGTTTCCTTTATCTGATTACAACTAATACAAATGTTGTTGTTTCTTGCTTGTTGTTCAGACTACCTGTTGGTCAGTGGCAGTACATTTAGCAGATGCCAGATTGTGAGCGGCCCTCTTCTATCACCCGATGTACAGCCAGTGTTTCACTCAAACAAATGCCAAGTGTGTTAACCGGTGTCTCTCAGCTGAATGCAACTTGGTTGCTTGACTGTATTCAGACAAATAGAGCTGCCCACTCAGAAAGACCTACCGGTAACTCATCTAGTGAAACTAGTCTGATGAAGCTCTATAAAGTAGAGCAGCCTATTCTGTTGGCCAGGAATATCTACCAGAATGGCCGACTGCCTTTATATCGTAGGTAACATCATGGGCGCGTCCTCTGGAATATTTTCTTTGGCTTCTGAAATGGACTGCACATGCGCTCATCACATCATATCGGTACGTCATTCTGAGCGAGCAGTGGCTTTACTTCACAGATCAACGGCAGCCGGTCAAAACACGAGTAAAAAAGCCCTGGATTTAACTCCATCAGTTTAAATAAATGCTCACCTTTGTTTGTGTTACCAAGCCGAAGTTCACCAGATAACACGGTCACTCGTTGAACCGAAACACCGGCTTTGCACACAGATGAACACCCTAGGTAGACATCGTGATGTGAACTATAGTTCAGCCGTCATTCTCAACCAAGGCCGACTCCTGCGTCACTTTCTCCTCAACAAGTGCCAATAACAATACTGTTGGAGCCAAAAATGGTATTATAAATACGACTGTATTTCTTTATGTGTACATTGGGTGGCGCTGTATTCCTGTCCGGGGCTCGGGTATATAGGTCCTGAAATCGCTGTGTTTGTCAGGTGTTTGACCCCGGAAGGGCAAAAGGTTTTGACCGCGATACTATACACATTTTACTGCATCGTGAGAAAGAGTGGCTTTCTGTACATTGTTCCACGACGAAAATAAATGTGCTATCGATCAGCAAACAAAGGTCTCTGTGATGTGTCAAAAGCATCACACCTCACAGATCGTTTAGCATAGCTTACCGCAAGCGCGTCAACCAGGCTACTCCGAGGGAGGAGCACCTCAGGAGCTTACAGCCACACGACTGGGCTTCTTTAGCATTAGTCAAAACCTGGTGCCAACGTTGGAACTTTGTGTGGAAAACATCGGCAGCCGTGGAGTATTCCAGCACGACGAGGGCTGCTCGGATCGGTTCGGGTCTCTGGCAAAGGTTGGAGGACGGAGCTACGGGGCTAATGCTAACGCGGCCGTGGAGCATCGGACCACCGGATCATCGCCCGGCGCCAAATGCACAGAGAGGTATGCGTAGCGCTACTCTGTTTATGGCCATTTACATTGTGTGCACACATAACTTGGCATAAACCCAATGCATTGGTTGCCGAAGCGTGCGGACAAGAACAATATACTTTGCATTTGACATTTTGACAATTTATCATGGAGAGCCGCGAGGCGGCGTTGGACGAAACTACCGGGACTGGTGTGCTAACTGAGGGTAAACCCAGCACTATGACTGGTGGTGTTGAAACGCAAACCCGTGTAGTTAAGCTCACTACAAAAGCGCTTGCTAACAAATTAGAAACGTTGCAAAATGGTAGAAAAGTTAAACTAAATAAAGCAGCCACCATAAGAAAATCAATACAATATTTATTGTCTGGGGATGATAAAACACAGGTATCAAATGTTCTTGGAGGATTGATTGAGGTGTGTGATGAAGCAAAATGCATGCATGAATCTCTGTTGGGTTTACTACCGTGTGATGAGAGGGAAAAACATGAAACATGGTTTAAAGCAAAAATGCTGTCTAATGATGAATGTATTGCTGCTACAAAACTGTGGGTTTCATCCAATGAAGGTACTGTGTATGAAAATGGTAATGTTGAGGACGGTATTAATCCAAATGACAGTGTTTCTAATGCTGGTAGTAAACGTTCAAGTCAAAGGAGTAATAAAAGTGGTAACTCCAGTACCACGTCCTCTGCACGGATAAAGGTGGAGGCAAGTAGAGCCGCACTTATCGCCCGCACATCAGCTTTAAAAGAAAGACATGCGTTGGAGGAGCAGGAGCAACAGCTGAGGAGGAAAAGAGAGCAGCTTGATTTGGAAACCGAACTAGCTGCTTTCAATGCTATGTTGGCAGTATATCAGGCCTCTGATCGGAAAAGTTGTTCTCAAGGACCCTCAGATGGTATGGCTTCCTATTTCGAACGGGAGAAAAGGAAAAAGGAATCTGTCAACTGCTTAAACCCTATGGCAAAGGAATACAAACCGGAAGGAAAATCAAAGACACAAAACGACTTGACAGAATGGCTGTTACCACCTGATAACCCACGATCAACGGATGTGCGACCAAAGGAAACTGAGCAATGGGTTAAAGCTGCTCCGCAACATCAATACAGCCCCAAGGAACAACAGCAGGAAAATAATATACTGGGAACGCATCAGTTTCAGTACCAATTGACGAAGGCTCAGTCAGAGGAAGAAAGGCATTCTACAAACCACCATCAAATCAGTCTAAATCCGCCTGGAGATATACTTGCCATCATGCACAGGCAAAATGACATAACAGCAGCTCTGGTGCACCAGCAGCATTCATCATCACTGCCACCACGACAAATTCCCACATTTGAAGGGGACCCTCTCCAGTACAGAGCCTTTATCAAAGCCTTCGAACAAGGAGTAGAGAAAAAGGCAGGAAGAGCAGATTGTTTATACTATTTGGAACAATTTACAGGAGGACAGCCAAGAGAACTGGTGCGCAGCTGCCAGCATATGGCTCCGGAGCGTGGCTATGCAGTGGCTAAGGGACTTCTCCAGGAACACTTTGGAAATCAGTATAAAATTGCAGCTGCATACATGGAAAAGGCTTTGGCATGGCAAACGATAAAATCTGAGGATGGCAAAGCACTTCAAGCCTATGCTTTATTCTTGCGTGGCTGCTGCAATGTCATGGAGGAGCTCCAGTACATGCAAGAACTGGATATGCCTGTACACATGAGAGCCATTATATCAAAGTTACCATTCAAAATGAGGGAGCAATGGAGGACCATAGCTCATGGCATTATAGAGACAACTGACCACAGAGCTCACTTCATGGATCTAGTCACATTCATTGAGCGTCGTGTCAGAATTCTTTCTGACCCTCTGTTTGGTGACATACAGGACCCATCAACCAGTGTTACTGGGACAAGGACTTATGACAGGTTTAAATCCCAGCCCAGCAACAGAGTGAGGGGAAATATTGTTGCCACTACAGTAACCTCTATGGACTGGCCTGAGGAAGCTAGGGAACCAACATCAGATACAGGGAAAGCCGAAAAGGCTGGATGCCTGTGCTGTGCCCATAATCACCCATTGGAGGAGTGCAAACAGTTCAAAGGAAGGAAGCACAAGGAAAAAATTGACTTTCTGAAGGAACAGGGAGCTTGCTTTGCATGCTTGTGTGTTGGTCACATGAGCCGGGACTGCGAAAGGCGCTTGTCTTGCGAAGTTTGTGGTAAAAATCATCCCACCGTGCTTCATATCAAAAGGCAAATAACAGCTTTGGAACAGTTAAAGGAACCATCTACTGACCAGCCAACTTCACTGAAAACATGTGGACATACAGGGGCTGGTAAGGACCATTGTGTTCTATCGATTCTCCCTGTAAAGGTGAAATCTGCAAAAGGAAATCACATTATCAAAACGTATGCCTTCCTGGATCCTGGTAGTTCAGCTACATTCTGCTCCGAACATCTAATGCAGAAGCTGAATATTACAGGCAAAAGAACCAACTTTTTGCTACAGACAATGGGGCAGGAAGCAGTTGTTCCAGCGTACACCTTGAGTGGTTTGGAGATATCTGGTCTGGACAGTGATGAATTTTATACTTTACCAGATGTTCTAACCCAGAGAAACATGCCAGTCACTGCTGATAACATGGTGACTCCTGAAGAACTCACTAACTGGTCGTATTTGTCAAAAGTACACATCCCAAGCATAAAGGCAAGCGTGGACCTTTTGATTGGAACTGATGCTCCCAAGATATTGGAACCTTGGGAGGTCATCAACAGCCGTGGAAATGGCCCGTACGCTATCAGGACAGTGCTAGGATGGGTTGTTAGTGGTCCGCTGAATGGAAACAGTGGTGCTTTAGGGGCAAAGACTTCCTCTGCTACGGTGAACAGGATAACTGTTTGCAAATTGGAACAAATGCTGACCAATCAGTACAACCATGAATTCAATGAAAAGGCTGAGGAAAAGGAAATGTCCAGAGAAGACCTCAAGTTTCTGGAAACCATGGAGCGCTCATCAGTACTTCAGGATGGGAAATATTGTTTGAAGTTGCCCTTCAGGAACCAAGAGGTCTATCTGCCCAATAACTTTGCTGTGGCTAAACAAAGGATTCAGGGTTTGAGAAAAAGATTTCTTAACAATAAATATTTACACCAGGAGTATGCAGGGTACATGAATACGCTCATCAGTAAGGCCTATGCAGAGCAAGTGCCTCCGCAAGAACTGCATTGCGAGAAAGGGAAGGTGTGGTACATTCCCCATCATGGCGTCCACCATCCAAAGAAGGGATCCCTCCGAGTGGTGTTCGACTGTGGAGCCACGTTCCAAGGAGCATCATTGAATAGCGAACTCTTGCAGGGTCCTAACCTCACCAGCTCACTCCTTGGCGTCCTTACTCGTTTCAGACGGGAACCTGTTGCATTCATGGGTGACATTCAAGCCATGTTCCACCAGGTGAAGGTGGCTGAAGAGGACAGAGATTTTCTTCGTTTTCTCTGGTGGCCAGATGGAGATGTCACGAAGGACCTGGTTGAATATAGAATGACTGTACACCTCTTTGGGGCTGTGTCATCACCCAGTTGTGCAAGCTATGCATTGAGAAAAACTGCTGAGGATAACCAGTCTGAGTTTGCGACTGAAGTATCACAATCTGTCAAGCAGAATTTCTACGTGGATGACTGTTTGAAGAGCTCAGCTACTGAAGGAGAAGCTATCCGGATGATAAGAGATCTCATTGCTCTGTGTCGAAAGGTGAGCTTGAGGTCAGACAATGGTACCAACTTCATTGGGGCAGAAAGAGAGCTAAAGGAGTCACTCACTGCTTTGAATCATGATCGGATTCAGGGAGTCCTGTCACAAGTTGGAATTCGTTGGAGTTTTAACCCACCAGCAGGTTCACACCATGGTGGGGTGTGGGAACGGTTGATCCGCCTGGTGAGAAGGGTTCTCAGCTCCGTTATACGTCAGCAGAGCTTGGATGATGATGGGCTTCATACAGTGTTCTGTGAAGCGGAGGCTATTTTGAATGATCGTCCAATTACCAAGCTCTCCGATGATCTCAATGACCTGGAACCGCTCACGCCTAATCATCTACTTCTCCTGAAGGGTAAACCAGCTTTGCCACCTGGAGTGTTCGAGCCTCATGACCAATATGGAAGAAGACGATGGAGGCAGGTGCAGTACCTCTCAGATCTTTTCTGGAAGAGATGGGTGAGGGAGTACTTACCCTTGCTCCAAGAAAGACAAAAATGGAACCAGAGGAAAAGGAGTTTGGTCGCTGGAGATATCGTGGTAATCATGGATCCTTCAGCTCCTCGTGGTTCATGGCCACTGGGCAAGGTTCTGGAAGTTTTTTCGGACAAAAAGGGACTAGTGCGTTCGGTGAGATTACAGACCAAATCTAACATTCTTGAAAGGCCAGTCACAAAACTATCTTTGCTACAGGGAGTGTAAATTGATTTGTCTGTAATGCACTTGGTCATAACTTAACATTTTGGCTCCTTTGTTGTATTTTGTTTGAATTGTTATGTCTGTCTGGGTTAACAATTAGGGGCCGGTGTGTTGGAGCCAAAAATGGTATTATAAATACGACTGTATTTCTTTATGTGTACATTGGGTGGCGCTGTATTCCTGTCCGGGGCTCGGGTATATAGGTCCTGAAATCGCTGTGTTTGTCAGGTGTTTGACCCCGGAAGGGCAAAAGGTTTTGACCGCGATACTATACACATTTTACTGCATCGTGAGAAAGAGTGGCTTTCTGTACATTGTTCCACGACGAAAATAAATGTGCTATCGATCAGCAAACAAAGGTCTCTGTGATGTGTCAAAAGCATCACACCTCACAGATCGTTTAGCATAGCTTACCGCAAGCGCGTCAACCAGGCTACTCCGAGGGAGGAGCACCTCAGGAGCTTACAGCCACACGACTGGGCTTCTTTAACAAATACTGTTGAATCTCTTTTCACCTATAGAATAGACACATCACACAGACTGAACTCTTTGTCCCTGCTCTCCTCCAAAGAGACTATAATGAAATCATCTCAGCGTTAAGCCACGCGTCTCCTGCTGAAGTAACTAAAAGTAAGTTCATTTACAATGTTGGACAGTAGTGACATATTTCAACAATGTTTTTTACTGGTTATAGTTTTTGCTGGTTGTTCAATTGGATTTTATGCTGCGTGTGCCATCTGGTGAGCGTGCGTGCGTGCGGTCTATGTGGCCGCCGTGCCGTGTTACGCCCAGTGTTCGTCATGAAACTCTGCCCCCTCTCTCTGCTAACCTCTGATCAACATGCGTCTGTTCTGTCCATATTCTATTCCTTTCTACTGGATACTGAAATTTGAGCAATTGTCATTTTAACAGCAAAAAAAAAACCTGTTTTGTTTGCATTCAACAGCAACACCTGCTGTGAGGGTTTGAAGTGTGACAATGGCCAATACTCATGGGTCATGTTGATGTTGTTGAGCATGAGGGCCAGTGAATCTTAATCATGTTGAAATGACAATAATAATTCATGATGACAATAGCTCATGTGAAATACAGTTAACAAGAAGCTGACATATTCACATTTAGTTTCTAGCTCAACAGACTGGTTGTGTGTTAGCGTGTGAGCCTGAAAGATAAATGTCTGTTCATTTTGCCAAATGTAGGACCGAGGGAAGGGAGAGGAGTCAAAAATATCACCGCATGAAGCCTGTAAATACTGTTCAAGGCTGGTATGGCATCCGCAAAGAATAACAATGAAACAATAATAATTAATAATATTGTAATCTTGAGTGCTGTATGTTAGTAATATTTATTGTTAAAATGACTTTCCTTCAGATTCTCAAGATCAAGATGCTTCAATAATGCAGCTTGTGTCTCGATGCGTGGCCCCTTGACGGTAGCTGAGACACAGCGCTGGGCTCGTCTCCTGGCAGCCAATTAGTGTGAGCCACTCAGAGCAGCGTCTGTCTGGAGCGACCTGAGGAATGAAAGGAGCAACAACAACAACAACAACACACATCAGGGTCAGCAGTTCCATCCCTCCAGTTCAGACTGAATGGCAGCTTGTTTTTTCTGCCGCAGCCATTTTGACGATTGTGATACAATTCAATGACATTCTGGTGTGATTTCATGCAAACGACTGTTTTTCATGACATGTTTTACTCACTGTCGTTACCGCCGCTTTCAGAGCACTATAGTGTGCTTTACACAGCCGCTAACCAGCTCCTGAATTGTATTTCAGGGACCTTCCCAGATCCTTGAGGGCTTATAAGAAGTCCCCATCAAAGTGTGGATTAGTGGAAGCTTTTTGAACCAGATCATGTGTATGTGTTGTCTCGTGAGAAGTTTCCACACCTACAATACAACTGCTAAATCTTTCCCACACACAACCTTTTAAAGGATGGTTTGCTGTCTTGCTGTAAGTGAATCCAGAGTTTATTAAAATGCAGATGAGGTCTTATCCAAATCTACACAACATCATGGCTGGTCCTGTGTCTGCTGCATTTGCATCAGTGTGTCACCTGACATACCCCCTCTCCGTTCATGTCACCCCACACTCCAGTGGCTGGCTGCCCAGCCTGAGTCACCCCTACCAGTCATAATGCATTGGCCAGGACACAAGTCATTGTAGAGCAGCGGAGGGAGGAGGCGGAGAGGGGCGCAGCACACCGTCTGTGGCACATTTACCAGACGTCTGATGAGAAGGCTAGAGAGAGCGAGAGGAATTGAATATTCATAGGCGATGATGACAAGACGGGCAGCGGTGAGGATGATGTGTAATAATATCGGCTGGTGTGTGTGTGTGTGTGTGTGTGTGTGTGTGTGTGTGTGTGTGTGTGTGTGTGTGTGTGTGTGTGTGTGTGTGTGTGTGTGTGTGTGTGTGTGTGTGTGTGTGTGTGTGTGTGTGTGTGTGTGTGTGTGTGTGTGTGTGGCGAAACGACCCAGACGGACTCTGTGCCAGCTTCTATCAGACCGAGAGGTGTGTCATGTCACCCTTTTATAAAAGCTAATACCTACTTGCTGTGTGCCAGATGTGATGATGGCTGAGGTGGCTGCGCCCCCAATAATGTAATCAGAGAGATCAAAAGTGCACAGAAGCCATTAAAAGTCTGGCATCATTCATGCACACTGTGACTCAGGATCAGAATATTACGGTTCTCTCAGGGCTTAGTCACACCAGCCATTAGGAGAGCAACATTTCAGAATCAGTTTATTACAATTAAGTCACCATGTTCGTTGTGTTTGCTCGTGGAGGTAAAGTCAATGTACGCAGTGCTTAGAGCCAACACACTGGATTCAACTGTGGTGAACTTTGATTTGCACATTTGTACTGTTGATGAATTGCAAATGGTCTTCTTAACAGAGCTGACCTTTGAGGACAGGGAGAGCCATCGGGTCAAAAAGGAAGGAAAGAATCGTATTAGCTGTGTTGCACATCCAATTTGATATTACTCTGCTCGGCTGGAAGAGTGGACGGTACAAATATACGTTCCCTTGAATTTACTCTTCAAACTTAAAGCTGCAATCATCAGTTTTTTTATGTTGCCATCATTTGACTGCTTGTATGTGAAAGGGTTTGCTTGTGGTAATGAACCCACACAGACTCTGCATCCCCTCACCTCTACAAAGCTTTATAACGCCTTTCAACACATAGTTTTGGTTCTCCGGCACGCAATTTGAATGTTTTATTTCACTCTCATCAGCATCATTTCCAGTAGCAGCTGGCAGCTGTTTGAGAGAAAAGCCTACAAACCCACTGTACCCTACCTGCCCAGCACCAAACAGTGAATATATTTGGCAGCTAAAGGAACAGATATTTCTGAGAGCTAAAAGAGAGTGAACGCGACTTCCAATTACTGTTAAAATTCCTCTGTGTGTGCTGGATGTCTCAAGTTTGCCATGTCAAGTTAAAAAGTGACAATATAGCAGAGTTTGTGGATTGTTTCCTTCATTGCAGGTTTAATGTACTGTACAATAGGCGACTTGCTTCATGCTTCATATTTCGTATGGGCACATGAAAGATACAAACATCACAGCAGCTTCTTTAATATCAATAATAACATAAATTAACAATTTGCTTCACACTTTTCTGTTCTGACAAATTAAACGAATACCAAGACAAGATTACATCAAGCATCTTTGGTCATGTGTGTCGATAATAAGGTCACTCCTTTAAGACACTTTTAATCCATCAATTTAAATTAATTTAAACAATGTAGATTAACCTGAAGTGGAATGAGTTTGTAACTATGCACCATTTCCTCTAAAATCCCATCTGAAATTAGACAAATTGTCTCATGAATGTGATTTTGAAGGGCTTTAATTTTGAAATGCTACATCAGAATGTCCTGGTTCTCTCTGCGTGACACCTTGAGGTGGTCTGCTATTAAAGGTCAAATAAGAGAGTGTAAAATGTTGTCTCTCTTGCTTTGCCTGCACGTCCTCCCTTCTCTGAGAGTCAGTTGTTCCAGTCTTACCCAGACATATGAGCGCTGACGTCTCAAACACATCTCCCCCGTGTGAGCCTCAGCGCCTCTTTCCCGAGCAGTTCACAGTGGAAGTGAGCCCTGTACGAACACTGCCTTCTAATCCTCTGCCTGTCCACAAATCTCTCCTTGAACACGTGTTTGAACACTGACCACTGCCACTGGCTGTCGTCAACATGCCGTCCGTTCCCCTTCCCTCCATCCTGCACAGGGTCAACAAGGTGAAGCGTGCACACCCTCCAGCCCTTTCCAACCCTCGCGAGGTCTCGCTGTGCCTCGCCTGCAATGCTCAAACGCCTTGTGGATCAAATGAGCGTTCAGGCCCGCTCGCCGTTCAGCAAGGTCTCTGTAGCTGCCACCCCATTGGCTATTAGAGATTTTTGTTGGCAGGCACGGTGATAAAAGCACAGACATTATGGTAATAAAAAGGCTGGCAGGCTCTGGAAAGGACTGACTCTCTCTCTCTCGCTCTCTCTCCCTCCCTTACTCTCTCCATCTCGTTTTGTCTCATATCTCCCTTCCCTCATCGCTCTCCTCAGCTCTTGGTTCCGATACACTGGTGCCGAAGTCCATACTGTCATCTGTACGATCAACGGAGCCTGACGAAAGGGGAGGAGGAGTGAGACAGAGGGGGCAGAGGGAGACAGAGGGGTGTGTGTGTGTGTGTGTGTGTGTGTGTGGGGGGGGAAAAGTCGATCAGACTGGAGTTGTAGTCCTTGAGCAAAGTCACGTTGTGGAGGAGGACAAAAGAGGCGGGAATGGCTGCTGACACCCTGGAGGAAGCCTTGACCAAAGGGCTTCCATACACGAAGACCTTTCCTTGGTGCATCAGTGGGATGAGCTTTGAATGTTAAATATTTAACAGCAGCTTGCATCGCTACCAGTATCGATTAATGGCCAAGCAGTCATTAAAGCTGCCCTTCCAGACCAGGTGTGGGCCTGACTTAATGCAAACACAGCACAGTGATCGAACAGTTTGTGTGTGTGAAACGGTTACAAATCAAAGTTTTCCCTTTATCAGAAAAACTATTTATTATATTCAAATGTGCCGCATATCTTGCATGGATTCCCACAAATGTCCTGTGAAATGTGTGCTCTGCTTTGGTTATCTATGTTCTACACAGCCAGCGAATATGACAGCGCGATTCTAATGATGTTTTTATTAGTTGGTTTCAAGGCACAGCTGCTCCACACATTAAACAAACAAACAAGATGTTGTTTCTGGACTCAAAGCCAGCATTGCACGCATCTGTTCGGGACCGTCATAAGCTATGGAGTCTATAGTTGTGGTGTCAGGCTCTGGAAAATGTTTCAAAAATGATTGAGGATAATGAAACCAGGAGGAGAAACGCTGGATTAAAGTTTCCTCATCTCACCCTTCACACTTTGCTGAGCAGGGGATGATACTGATGATGCTGCTGGATACGACACACATGTTTTCATTAGGCCGATATACCTTTTTTGATTAATTGGATTAATTAAGTGGGTGAATAGTCAGCCAAGTGATAGCATAAGAGGGTTTTGTGTGCAAATTTAATTTGATAGGTGTGCGGTGCATACAATTAGGAGAACTGTGTAGATGTGTCTGTGCAGCAGATAGGTAGATAGGGTGTGTGTGTGTGTGAGGAGAGAGTCTTATCCTCACTGACCTCCACTGTTGGTTAGCCCGAGGATGAAGAGATGACACAGTGGGAACGGGTAAGCTAGTGTGGGCGGCCTTTGGTGCAAGAGGGAAGACACATGGATGGAACATTGTCAGAATTCAAATGTGCCGTGTGCAGCTTTTACCATCAAAAAATCATTAGCACATTAATTTGGATTTATTTTAGCGTGAACAATCAAAGCTGAGACGATTGGTCGTATCTACAAGCCACTATGCTGCATTTTACATAAGACCCCGCTGTGCTGAAATCTGCATGACCACAGTAATATGACACTGCTCAGTGGAAATGGAGCTTCTAGAGGGGCTTACAGCAGCACATCGTGCAATGGGCTGTTAACAGAAGCTCAGGTCGGTTAGAAGTGTTTAGCAAGATTTGTTGAAACGGCAACAACAGAAGATGTTAGCAGTTAGACTCAATCGACAAGAAGCATCCACATTAAGTGCTATCCCATGAATAGGACAGGATGCCCTCTGGGCACTGGTGGTGGTGGTAGCGGAGTCGAGTGAGGAGCCGAACCTCGCTTCTTCTTTTAACCTTTAAACAGAGCCATGCTAACTGTTTCCCCATGCTTCTATACGCTATACGCTGACTGTCTCCTGGTTGTAGCTACTTATTTAGCAAACAAAAATGAGTGGTATCAAATTCCTCATGAAACTCTCAGAGAGAAAGCAAGAAAACATATTACCCTCAAAGTATGGCTGTAAAAAGGCTCCAGGTGCAATCTTAAACCTGCAATAGCTGTTTCTGGCCACATGGGGGCAGCGGAAGCAAGCCATGAATACACCGATATATTATAACATTTTAAGTTGATATAATGAAATGGTTGCGTATCACATCCAGCAGATACAGAGCCACATCATTCACTGTCTTCTGAGAGAACCATCTGGCTCCTCAGCTGCTAAATGCTCCACTACACTATATATATGCTCAGCAGCTAGTTGCTAACTTTGCTGCTTGGCAATGTGCAGATAACGTGAGTTTCAAAGCCTTTTTTTTTTTGCTGAAAAGCCTGCTGTGACTGAATACGACGCTATACGAATGCAGTGACAGTGAACCAAAACAGTAGAATTGCTGGCTTGACAGCAAAACAATGAGCTGAGACTCACGATAAAGCTTTTCATAGCTGAGGGGAACTGCAGATTTGTGTAATAATGCTCAATTAAGTCTTCAATGTGATCCATTGTTAATATAAAATCATTGTTTATACCCGTTTTAAAAGTGTGTGTGAGAATGAAAAGGTAAAGACTGAGTCATATTTTTGTATCTGTGCATGTTTTCCAGAAAGCTTCCGCAATCAAAGCGGTAAGCTCAGTGGTCTTCACTCAGCCCTGTGCCACTGAAATCACGTTCACGCAGGATTGCGTTGGAGCCAAACACAAGAGCAGGTGATTTCGCTGATTAGTTCCTCCCCTCTGACTGAAGGTGTGCTAATCAGCGAAATGAAACGCTCAAGTGTTTGCTACAGACGCGTGGCTCTCTACGGCACACCGTTTGGTCTACTACCGACTTTATCTTCATCTCACCTTTTGATCTTGTTGCATCAGTCCATCTTCCATCAGTTTATCTCTTTCTCACATGTTCCTGTCACCCGAGTGCTGTCATCTTCACATCTCTCTGCCCCATCCTTCCTGTTTCTCTTCTTGCCATCCCTCATACTGAAGCGCATGCCTTCTCTTCCCGCTGTATGTGAATAATACATGGCCTCTGAGGCTTCGGATGCGGAGGGAGAATAGGATCCCTGGCCTGGGCTGTTTTTTCTGTCTGCTCACCTCCTGGGACCCTCACGCTCACAGCGGCTGGCCAGCTGCTGTGAGGAATACTGAGTGATCTCCTATAACACACACATAGTCACACCGTTAAAGGCAGCTCACCTATATGCAAACCTTTTTATATGCGTGTGCATGAGCGCGAGACCCTAATGCAAATAATATATCCGAAACTTCATGATCTGCTGCCTGGTTGTGATGTAGCTTTATCTTTCTTAGGATAATGGTCCATCATCACTTGTTGTCTCGGGTAATTCATTATGCATATCCTGAAACCGCATTGGAAAACATCTGCTCTCAGCAAAACATCCCATAATGGAACACCAGCTTCTGGGTCCTTTTAATGAAATGACAATTACGAATTCACAGGTAGCTTCTCTTCCCCAGAAGCCCTTTTGAAAACACGACATCATAACAGGGACAAATGAGAGCAAGTCTCCGTCTAATTGATAACCTCATTACCTATATCTACCAAGCTATTAACAGCGCCGCGCTCTGTAGCGCCCGGGTCACTGGGTCACCACCGGGACTCGCATATGAGAGCAGTCAGCATTAAATTGGTACAAGCTGGCTGGGCCTCCGTGTGCTATCCACTAGCTTTCTGCTGTCAAATGGCTCTGCCGGACACGCATCTCAACGGGGCAGCGCCTGCAATCAGCTGCACTTTGATGATACAAACAGAGAGAGGGGCACACAGGAATGTTGGACGGAGGGATCTGGCGATGGAGGTGTCAGGTGTCTGAGGTTGTTATCACCAAAGCTGACAATGTCTTTGTTCTTCCACTTTGTGAGATGTCTGGATGCGCTTCAGGAGAAGTATTTGAGGGAAAAGACTCAACGAATCATGCAACTTTGTGTCCCATATGTGTCTGTAGGTAGTGCACTGATGTTGGATGATAACATCTGACCCGGGGCGTTCATCCTCTGAGCTCTGCAGTTAAAACTAGTTTGTTTGACGGCTGGCTGCCAATCAACACACTTAACGTTGTTCAGGTTGGTTCACAGGCTGCAGACACTAGTATATGTTTACACATCGTGACTCCAGAGATGCATTTCACTCAATCACAGACAATCATTTGCTTACTTAAATCAGCGATCAGTTGTGCTGAACCTACATTAATTGATTTTTTTTGTAGAACTCATATTATCACCTTAAAGTTGGTTTAAAGTTTTTATTTTAAAGTCATTCCCCTTTGAGCTCAGCTTTGGTCTCCATCGAGTCCGTAACATATAACATAACATCTGGTTATGACAACTATTAAATAAATATTTTCTACAAAACTATCCAGAGTAAAACAAGATGTAATACTGATACGCTTTTATTTCCATATCTGATCCTTTTTAATATTAATTATTCATGCTGTTGGAAATTGACTGCAGGGCTTCATGCCTGGTTTTTATTGATTAAACGACAACTCGGCTGCCGTCTTGATGGTTATTTTGTTAACTTGATGAAACGGCAGCATGTGGTGTTCTTGTCCATGTGGCACACATCATCCGAGCGCACAGAACGGCCGACTTCATTCATCCTAACTCGAGAAGTCAAAAGTCAATGTAGTGAAATTGATCAAAGCCGTAGTACTTTGACACTTAATGAAGCGTGACTTTCATCGACGGTTTTCTTAGCAGACAACCAGCAAGATCCTCAACAAGAGCTAAACATCCATTCAGCCATGCACCTTAAAAACATCAACGTGTATTATGGCAGTAGATTAAAATACGCAATCTGCAGCAAATCATGTGACAATGTTGATCAGTTTAGTCATAAACTATACATTTCCAAACTATGAAGTAGTATTCTCTGTTATACCTTATACATCTCAGAAAGCTTAACATGTTTGTTTAACTCATCAGATTCTTTCTATTTACATCTCTTTATGGTTGGAAAAGATTTCACAAGTGAGTTTTGTTGTTGTGACCACACAACTATTTGCATAATACACGTATGCTGACAGACAGCTTTACATCAAAGATTAAATAAATTGCTGCTAAAAATATCCTGAAATACTCTTGACGGGAACTTTTGGGATCTCAGTTTTGGATTTGTACCAAAAGATGAGAATGAATGCCACAAAACTATGTTGAAGTTTATCTTCCTTCACTTTGAAGCTGCACAGATCAACTTTTTTAACAGCTGATATTATGTGTAGTGTGAAAGGCATCGCTCATGAAGACAAACCCACAGAGAAACACCCAACTCTGCGTTTCCCCTCCGCTCTACCGAGCACTTGATGCAGAAGCTCCCCTAGTGGTCCCATTTCCCCCCCTTCTTCTGGCCTGATAACCAGACTGGATTTCCATCGTTCAGCAGTCGGACAGCGATATAGAGAGTGATCCTGCCCATCCTGCCCATCCTGCCGATGTCTTCTTCAGTCAAAAACGGAAGCAGAAGCTGTCGTAATGTTAGCGGCTTCTCGGAGCAAATACTATTCCTGTTAAAGAGTTAAAGTTAAAGAGTTGTTGTTTCTGGATCCATCTCATCCACGCTCGTCACGATTTATTTCAAGTTTACAAGTTTCTTCTATTAGTCATTTTACAATGAAAGGTAAGTTGTAGTCGCTTCCCTCTACACACACAGCAAACGTATATTTAAATTGAAATATAATAAAATCAAACAATATATACATACTTGTCTACATTTATAGCTAGTGAGACTTTGGTTTATAGTGGGAATGACAGTAATGCAGAAGGTGTTTTAATGTGCAAATCCAGCATAACAGAAAGTTCCATGCAATTTATAGATTAATAGATACAGTAGATAGATAAATAGTAAGAAAGATGATGGGTCTTTACTTAGCTCTGTTTGATGGCATGTTCTCTAACAAGAGAAACGGCTGTCAATGGGCACAACACCAGACCTATGGACCACTGAACAGACTGGAGGTGTGGGCGTCTGTCATCGGGCTATGCTAGCAGGCTATATAGTGTGCTATAAAGTGAGCCATTGGTTAAACACAATATACATCCATTTACATGTTGACAGTGAGAGACGGGGAAGAGCTTGCTAATGGAGCCAATTTTGATCGTCCCTTTCGACGTGCAGTCAGATTTGGACGTGAACAGCGGTGGTGGAGTTATACAAATAAGATCAACAGGATGCTTAGCGAGTGTTTCCTGATGGACGCCCACAGGAAGGTGGACTTGAGTGGCAGCTTGGCAGCCAGTGGTGGAGAGATCCATCATGTCATGACAGGAAGGAGAGGGCTCTGACGTCTAGGCCTGCCCTGAGAGGCCAGCGCCTGTCAGCTTAATGAGGCTCCCACTGACAGGTGATGTGGTGGTAAGATTGTGTGTGTGCGAATGTTCGTGCGCGGGTGTGGATTTTCACAGAAGTTGAACAAGTGCCTCGTTAGCATGACTTCTAAAGCTGAAATGTCTGTTATTGTATCTAGCATGGCTCCGTGTTACTCTTTGATGTGTTTTCTTAGGCCATGTCCACACTACTCCGTTTTTACTCCGTATTTGCTACGTTTACACTGAGCGGCCACACTACGCCGGAGTTTTGGAGCACCCTAAACGGAGGGATCTGAAAACTCCGGTGAGGTTGGAGGTGTTTGAGAACTCCGGGGTTGCGTTTGCGTGTGGACGGTCGGATACGGATGTGCTTAGAAAAAATTACGCCCACACCCGTGTTCGCTACTGGATTGGTTCTTGGCAACCATGACGTCTCCGTCCCTGATTCGTCACACTCACTATCACATGACCCGTACCCGGAAGAAAACAAACTGGGCTACCAGCGATTCATTTCAACATGGATAACTAATTGCAAGCGTTGCTGCTAGCACAACAGCTAGCAGCAGCTATGCAGTAAAAGTCTGCATTTCTGTGGAGGAAGCAGCTGTTATTGGAGTGATTAGCGAGCGGCGTGACCGGCATCAGCCCTATGGAGCAGCTCGTTGTTTTTAGATTCTAATGAGAAGACATGCTGCTCTAACGTTTTACTTCTTCCGTTTGGTAGCCTTGAGAGACCTTAGTCTGTAAGTATGTATTTATGGAGCATGAAAATATGTACGTAGATATATTCTATTCGCGTGTTTAGTATAACATTTGTGTTGTATTAAATGCTAATCGCGGTTAGCATTTCTCCATTGGCGGTAATGTTAAAATTAGCTTAGAAGCTAGCTAGGCGGACATGTTACATGTTGGCTATATCATGGATTGTTGTTTTGTATTCGTGTAATGTGTATAGGGACAGTTCGTAAAGCCATATTTCATATTGTGCTTCCACAGTTTTACAAATAAAGATTCACACTGAAGTCTTGAAACTCTTCTATGGATTCCATGGTCTTTATTTCACGGATCTACTGTTAGCGATCTGCTAAGCTTTCCTGCACGAAGGAAGAGCAGAATAGAGTGAGAGACGTGTGTTGGACACATGTATGGACCCATATTCTAGTAAACGTTTACGTGTAAGTGTTGATTTTAAAGTAAATTTGATGTGAGAGAGATAGACCCGCACCGCTGTAATGCTAATCGCGGTTAGCATTTCTCCATTGGCGGTAATGTTAAAATTAGCTTAGAAGCTAGCTAGGCGGACATGACGTTCAGAGCTACTAGTGAGAACAGACATCAACAACACGGAGGAAACGAGTGAGAGACCACATTGATGGACCCATAATCTAGTAAACGTTTATGTGTAAGTGTTGATGTTAAAGTAAATTTGGAGAGAGAGAGACAGAGCGAGTATTTTTTTTTTTTTTAACTAAGCAAGCAATTCACTTCCTGTTTACACCGTCACGCGCATGCCCAGTGTAGTTAATGGTCACGTGCTGTCCGCCTTCGACGGCTGCCGTGTGGACGCAGATCAACTCGAGAATGATGCTGAAACTCCCGTGTGGACAGAGATCGTTTCTATTTGACAAATCTGCATCCAAGGAGAAACGGAGTAGTGTGGACAGGGCATCAGTCTCCATTTGTATCTGTTAGACTTGGGAGATGACCGAGAGGATTGTTTTCCTCCATAGTTCAGCACGGCCCACTCGGGATATTTGTGCAGCCACTGAATCCCACCCGCATCTAAATCTAGAAAAGTCTCAAGTTCCCCAAAGTCGCTCTAACCTGACCGAGTTACTCCAACCTGTGTGAGTGCCCCTGAAAACTTATATATAACTCTTTAAACTCTTCTTCTCTAACTTCCTTTTCCCCTCCAGTGCACCTCCCTGCCTCTGAAACTCCCTCACCTCTTCCCCTCAAACCACCCACTCATCTTCCTTTCCCCATGTGAGGGTATTAGGTTCACACAGTAGAATATAGATGAATCCAGCATGGACACCTCTATTGATTTCTCCCACACCACACACACCAGGGATAATGAAAAGGGTTTTCCTTGCTTCCTCCCCAAGTAGCCCTGCGTCATATTTCTTCTTGAGGTCTTGAAGTGGAAGACCAATTGAAAGAACCGGGCTTGATTCCACTGATGCGGTAGACTGCGCTTGTCTGATATGTTCACCGTAATCAGTGTAAGGTGTGTAGGCTTGTACTGTAAACAAAATTAGGGGAACAGACGATAACATCTGTTTGTTTTCTATCAATTGGCCATTAGCTGAACCCTGTCCTCTCAGCTAGTGATGCTACGCCTATTAGAATTTCTAGCTGGAGACTCAGTTTTTCCAGCTGAAGTGACGACTGTTGATAGCAGATTTGATGAGCTTTTATCTAGCTAATTATGCTAACAGTAGCTCCATCCGTTGGATGGAAATGCTGTGTTTTTAATGTGTCCAGCTGACCCATATTAAAACACTGTAAAGAGGTCCTAAATGCACTTATTGCTGGCAGTTGATGCAGGCTACTGTTAAAGACATGGAAATAAAGGAGACGCGTTGTACTTGTTTTGCAGTGTATTGTAGAGCTAGTTATGATCCCGGTATATTATGTATGATGAGGAAAATGTTTCATTCCAACACAACCCTATTGTGTGCTTAGCTTACATCCTTTTTAGGATTTTCAAACAGCATGTTTTCACTTATAACATTAAGAGAAGGCTTTGTTGAGGACTAATGATGATTATGTGTATTAGAGGTAACATTGTCTGAAACCCACAACATCTATTCTTCAGCTATAAGTTGTCAAGAACGTGATATCATCTAAAAGTTATTGTTGTCATATTTTGGCTCGGAATCTATCATCCCACAAAATACCCCCAGAAGACAGTAAAGCGTTGAGACAGTATTTTTTCATCATCATTATTTTTGGTGTAAATACAGTTTACAGTGACTGTCGTTAAGCAGCCAACTGGGAAGTTTATGTCACTTTGATACTGATTGGATGGGGATTCAAGTCGTACAGTGTAGACTGATGGACTGCCCGGAGCAATGGTGGCCATTTGGGAGCAGCGAGGGGCTGATTTCTCTTCTTTTAATCCGGTCACACTGGGCTGGGCGTGTCCTCATTTGGTTGTTCGTAGCTCTAATGGCAGCAACACTCTGGAGGACTTAATTACTACCCAAGCAGCGCTCAGAGATACGATTGGAATGTTAAAGCCACTTGCCTTTTAATTGCTGCCATTTCTTCCCCTCCGTGAAAAGAAGCCTCTCTTTTGAGTCCGTGTGAAAGGAGTTTGGAAAAGGCCAGAATAGAAAAGACCAAAACAAACAATGTTACAGTAAAGCTAATATCTGTGGGCACATTATTTCCTGGGGTGTGTCAGTGTCTTAGATCTTGGTATTGATTGAGAGACATCACTTGGAATTTGCACAGTGTCAAACAGCGTATGTGCTTAAATATGTTGTGTCTTTATTGATTTATTCATGAAGCTCTGCTCAGATAGGATATTGAGCGATTCAGCCTGCGCCACCGGCACAGACTCCTCATGTCGTTCTGTTTCTCTGCACCCAGAGGGGCGCCTGGTATCCACGGTGCTGAAGGGGAGAGGCTCCTATCATGGGAACATGAAGAGCAGACGCCCGGTGCGTGCACGTGTTGGTGTGTCGGTGGCTGCAGGCTCGATCTCTCGGGCTTTCCTTCTGTGACTCTGCATCAAACGTGCGGATGAGAGCGGATCGGCCCTGACGAGCGATCTCAGGTCAACACTGACGAGCTAAGATTAGATGGGGATATACGCTTAACAGCATTCGGTCACATGGTTAATAGGTTTTGGTGATACAGAGGTAAAATAACCCAAAAGGACAAGCAGAGAGGTGGAAACCGCCGCTATCGTCTCCTGCTTATTCTCACCTGACCACATCGCATTTCAAGGGTACACGTCCTGCGTATTTAAAAATAGCATAAACTGTCCATGTAACCTCATTTAAGAACTCCCCCAGGGCTTGAAATCATGAAATGATTTATCAGAGTTGACACATCAATTTCTCTGCGCTCACAAATTCTGCTGCATATGCTCGCTGCATATGCTTTTGCTCATGAGATTATTTCCCTATGAACGCTGTCACAGATGTACATTTTGACAAGTTCTTTTTTTCCCCTTACAATAGGACGCTGTCACTTTTAATCAAACCTGCACATTTATCAGTTTGAAGCTTTGAATGAAAATCCAGCCCTATTTATTACTGTACTGTACATAATTCTCATCTGTATATTAATATTCAGTGGAGGAACATGAATCTATCATTCAGTCCCCTTTTTATTTTTAAGTATAACACTATTCAGACTCTCACTAATGAAAATCTTCCATTTAATTATATGACGGCTGCACATTCTTAAGACAGACGACTGATGCATATGTGACAAGCTTATTAAAAATCTAAGGACGTTCATATCCAGTGTTATGAAGTCCAGTATATGCAGAGAATGTTTGATGGTGATATGTAAGTGATTATAGTACGTTCAGTCCTCTCTGTCTATCACCTCTCTTATCACTCTTTCGACCTCCTTTTATCGCTCTTTTGCTCTCTTTCCCCAGTCGGCCGTCTCTTGGGTTCGTATGAAAGAAGTTTGGAAGACTGGAGGACGGTAGTCAGGGTTTAATTCCTGTTGGCTGTTGGTCAGCCATGGACCTTTCACTGTCACAGATTTTACAAATCTCCTTCCATAATGTCAGGACTGCTGCTCCAGAAATGTGGGATTTAGCTGTAAGGTTTTCTCAAAAGGTCACCTGAGCCATTCCCTGTTATGTTATATGACTTTTATAATATGCTTCTTCACTGATATGATATGTATTGGCACCATATAGGTGGACCGAGTCCTTAAGTGTTACAGTTATTGATTAAAGGGGCGAGTTCAGGTGATGTCTGTCCAGTATGTGTGACATGTTAAAGCTGCTGTGTTTGAACTGGACACACAAAACTGGTTCAAATATTTCCTTTAATAGGACAATGATTGGAAGAAAAAACAGTCCGACACTAATATATTGTTGCATTGAAGATGTTAGTTTGTGATGATCAAATGCATAGTTTTTTCCTTTACTAGTAAATGAATTCCTAGAATTCCAAGAAGGCTTTTGGAAAACACGAATGCAAGCGGAGATGTGAGAATATACTGCATGTGACGGTAAAATGAACTTGATAATGGGTATTCTTTGGATATTCATTTGACACCTCAAACACGTAAATCGGATTGCTGTAATTACTTGAGGAGGAAGATACATTTATGATCCAATTTTTAATGAGTCATTTCTTTTTGGTTTTAGAAACTCTGCAAACCATAATATTCAGACCTTCTTACGGTTTATAAACAAGGATGACGTTCACGAGTGTGCAGACGCAGTTTGGCAATGGGAGTGAAATAGCTTATCAAGCTATGCGAGGGCATTTCAGCAAGGGTTGGTAATGTTGAGAAACTAGCAAGAGTACACGAGAGTTTGATAATTATCCAACTGAAATACACAGCCCAGTCTTGCCAACTCTTTTCCAATGAAAGCAAGCCGCACTAGATCCTAAGTGTCCGTGTCAGCAACTCTGACAGCCCGTCCCTTTAGGCCTCCCTCCGAAGCCACTATACCCGAAATGTATCATAATACACATAAACAACGAACATGGATATTGTTACTCACAGCTGTTAATTTAGCAGCTTGAATATACATGAAGCGTCACGATGCTCCTGATGATGCTTTGGCTGCTGGATTACTGAAGACGGCCTCTGTTCTGTGTCAGTGTTTGTTGCAGGCTATATACGGTATATTCTGTGTAGACACAGCACACAGTATCTTGGAACATAACTCTGCAGCGTTGCAATGAACCTTCTCAAGCTGACAATGCATCGAGTGTGTGAACGGTGTGAGCATATTTGCATTCAAACAAGCTCATGCATAAGAGCTTGTTGGAACTGTGGGTAAAATAAGACCTGGATGAAAAGTATTATCCTGCGCATACGGTAACAATCATGTAACACAGCGGGTTTGCATTTATGTAATCAAGAAATTATCCTTTTTTTTCCATTGCAGCCAAGCAGAGCTGTCTGTGCTGTATCCTTGGTCTCAACAAAAAGTAAAAAAAGGCGTTATTTTGACTTCCATAGATATTATGTCTGATAACATCTTTAGGTAATGACATTGTCTGGGTCTCAGTGTTTTTTAAATACCGGGCCTTTTAACCTTCCACAAACTTTTAGTAATTGGCAGACCAAACAAAGAGCTCAGAGTGTTTGCACAGAGATGTTTTGCTGTGTGTGTGTGTGTGTGTGTGTGTGTGTGTGTGTGTGTGTGTGTGTGTGTGCGCGTGCGCGTGTGTGTGTGAGGCTACAGCATGCCTATTCATAACGCGTGTTTATTTCTCTGTTTTTGAGCTGAATGTGAATATGTGTGATTGGACACACAAATGTGAATGCATGTGCACATTGAACGGATGCGCTGAGAAGTAATTGGTTTGGTCCGCGGAATCACCAGTGGAACAGCAGAGGACAGGAGGAGAGAGAGAGAGAGAGAGAGAGAGAGGATGCTTTGCTTCAGCTCATTAGCCAACGCCTGTTAGCTTGGAAATAAATTGGTTGAGATTCCACCACTGGAGATGCTGATTAGTTCATTTTTCTCCTCCCCCCCGACTGATCCGTCGTAGGTGTAGAGAGGCAAGGCCGCTTCTCTCTCTCTCTCTCTCTCTCGCTCTCTCTCTCTCTCTCTCTCTCTCTCTCTCTCTCTCTCTCTCTCTCTGTCTCACTTACACACATGCCATCTGAGGCCAAGCATGCATACACTCAAATCAGCGGCCCATGGGTCCCCGGAACAGATGTGATTGAGACAAGTGTCAGATGACTTGCAGCCTGCCACAGTTCAAAGGTGACCTCCACCTGCAGTGTCTCTGCCTGGCTGGGCTCACAGCCAGCAGTTGGGGCTCCATCAAGTGCGGCTGACAGAAAACCTCCAGGAGCATGCAGGGTGATGGGGATTGTTGCTTATGAGGAAAACCACACAAAAACAGTCTGTGTTGCTGGTGGCTCTGCAGAGATGTGCGGTGCTTTGCCAGCAATGGTTCTTGTCTGCTGATCCCTCCTAGCACATGCGGGTTTGAGACATCGTCCGTGTCATCGCATCGGCAGTGGATAATGCCGGTATGAAAGCTGAAATTTGGATCATTTCTTGTCCTTTTTAAAAACCCTAGAATGTGGTTAACAATCTTTGCATGCTGTTCAAAACACCGGCTGAACACTTAACCAGCCTGAAAGGGTCATTGTCCTCCCCAATGAAAGCACCTCAATTTGGAAGGAAGTGCAATAGAGAATGGAGATGATTTTTTAAAACAAGTCTTCGCTGCAGTAATTGACTAGAATACGTGTTTAGCTGAACAATTACCCAACAGCAGTGGAAAAGCACCAAAGCACTTCACCGTCAGGCTGTTTTTGATGAGTTTTGTCAAGACTCTCTGTACATGCATGCTTGTTCACCTCCTCACACCCACTTACACACAGCTCATCAGAATATATGCATTAATAGACATCAATAGACACGCTGCATGCATGAACGCACCGCTGAGCACAAATGCGTGATCAGGTGCACATTCAAGTGATCATTTTGTGTACAGACACATGTGGCGGAATGGGCCTGTTTAAAACTACATGGCCAAATGCGCGCACACACACACACACACACACACACACACACACACACACACACACACACACACACACACACACACACACACACGTTAATGGTCAATCACGGAATAGCCTGTCATCTTTCTCCCTCCACCGCTCCGCCCTCCTTAATAACATCATTAATCAGGAGTGTCAGCGCTGAGATATGGGTCGATAAACAATTTGGTGCAACATGCCTAATGGAAACCGGAGTCATTTAATATATTCACCTGCTTATAAATCCTACAGATTAGACCCTGCTGTCTGGAACCCGCCCACCAAAGCTATTATGCAATATTTTCTCTAACATGGGGAAACATATAAATGAGTTAAAGACATCTGTGCCAAACCCTCGGTATGGACTCCAGGGTTTTCTCACTCAGCATACCTGACCTCAACACCTGTTACACACCTCAAAGTCTTTCAAGGTTGATTGATGTCTTTGATTCAAGTTTGATGTTCATGGACAAATTACCAATAAAACAAATGATTTTTCTCATAAATAATCTAGTTTTTAACAACCAATGGGCCAAGCAGTTATTAATGTGGCGGGAAGGCGATAACCTCAGACCAATAGGCCCCATGCATTTTAAATAATCCGATAGCCCAAGTTCTTCGAGGTGTGATCAAATAATAAATCATGAATCATATAATCAATGATTATATAATCAAACAAATACATGTTTTTAAGAAACCATAGATTTCTTAAACTAGAGATATAAAACGTAGTGATGCTGTGTCAGCGGGTTCGGGCTGAGTTTACTAGAAATATTACGGGTTTGAGGACCGGTCAAAAGTGACAAAGTAGCATTCTGAGTGAGTTATTAATATCTGGAACTAATTAATATCACTGCATGCAATTTTCCACCTTCTCTTCCCCTCTTCCCCTCCTCTCTCTCTCTCTCTCTCTCTCTCTCTCTCTCTCTCTCTCTCTCTCAAACACAAACACACACCGTGAGCTTCGGCACCTGAGTCCACTTGTCTGAGTCCTTGTCTCAGACCTCAGTGACAGTTACTATAATGCATAAAGTTTGGCGGTTTGCAGGACACAGGTTCGGGTGTCTGATCAACGCATATTTGTGTCAGTTTTGGTGTTAGTCGCCTAAGATTTATTTAATCTATCACACATTTTTTATTATTTATTTCTTATTCTCAAGAAATCTTATTCCTCAATTTTATAGATTGCAGAATAAATCAGCAAATCAATTAGTCAACAAAATCATATGGGTGTTGGTCGACTACAAATGTCTAGAACAGCCCCAGTGGGAGTGAGTAATAAAAATATGATGGCCCGTGCATCACCAATAAGAAGTGAAAACTTGAATGGAGATATCCCACATGCAGGTTACGGGTGATTGGTGACTCTAAATTACCCGTAGATGTCAAAGTCAGCTGGGATCGGCTCCGCTCCCCCGAGACCATAAAAGGATAATCAGGTATCTCTAATGATGGATAGACCACAGCACTTTAAATAATGTGTTATTTATTCATTGATAGAATTATTGGAGTTTCATTTGTCAAAGATAAATAGATACAGTAAAGAAAAACTTTACTTTGGTCGAAACTACTCCGGCAGCGTCTGTGGTTGATGATTCATTTCAGACACGGGCACAAAGCCGTGATGGGAATAGAATCACACTTTTTGCCCACATCACACCCTCGCACATGGATGTACAAAGTTGTGCACATAAACCAGCGTGGATTGAAAGAGGCCAAACTGGATTCTGGATCTCCGTAGTAGCTACATGGCCAATAACACACACACACACACACACACACACACAGAAGCGGAGCATCCAACTTTGTGGGTAACTGGTCGACACTCTCATGCCAGACTGGTGGGGGGAAGAGTGTTAACTGGATTAGTCATACACAGTTTCATCTCTCACTCTGTGTGTGTGTGTGTGTGTGTGTGTGTGGTTTTGTGTCACACATCCGTGGCTGCTGCCTCAAGTATCTCTTGCTGTCACTATAGCAGCCTGCTGTGCTGTGAGGCTGCCACGTACAGTTCCTTCATGTTTGATAAAAGATGTAAAATATTCCCCTCCCTGTTATGGTGTTATTGGCTTGTTATCCCTACCTGCATAGTCTTCATCTCTCCTTTTATTTTCATCTTTCACAGCTGTTGGTTATAACACACGTTCCATGAGGGCTGGATTCCTGTCTGAGCCTGATCTTGAGCTGGCCGCCTCTCTCTCTCGTCTTTGTGTGTCAGCTCCCCTGAGTGACATAAAGCCTGAGTGGACATGGCACCGTCATCTGACTGGGACCAAATGGGCCATGAGTAACGACAGGGGACACCCAGCCCATTGGCTAATTGTCCTGAATAATGAGCCTGGTTCTCCTCTCTGGTTGGTGTTGGAGGTGGGAGGTTGGCAGGTCCGTCCACAGTTTACAGCGTAGTGTCGCTAAAATGGATTTGTCAGATAACTGCTGAGGTGGCAGGAGTCAAACCTCCATTTCCCATCCACCCACTGCAACATACACACTGTGCGAGGAATAAGCCCTCGCAGGCTACTGCTCAGCTACTCTGCAGAACAAGGATATCACTCAGAGACAGCTTTTGTTTCTGTATCCAGGCTGCGGTGGACTTACATTCTTAGCCTTTGCTATTTCACAGAGCCGAGACTATTTGATTCAAATCTTTTCTGTGCTGTTGTGAAAGTGAGCGAAGAAATTGCATTTGCCTCTACCGGAACCACCTGTTCATTTCCAGACTTAATTTCTAGAAATATAGCTGTCATTTGTTCAGCATCTGTAACTAAAACACTTTTGTTTGTTTAGATGTTTTGCAGCCCAATCCTGCACCAAAGAACAAAAACAACCAAAGGAACAATGATGGTTATACAGAAATAAGCGAGGCACTGTGCTGGCTTTTTGCCATATATAGGCATATAGGCTGCTAACTGGACTGTAATACCGTTCTGAGTGTGGCTAGCTGCTACTGGTTTCCCACTGGTTCTCTGGATTGGGTTGTCAGATTGTAGCCAGCCACTGTGCAACATGCAGAACACAGACCTGATTGCAATGGAAACCAGTGCTGACAGAAGACGAGGGGGGGGGGGGGTCGGAGAGAAAGAAACATGTGATGGATGATAGGTCTTCATGAGCTCGGTCTGGGCTCATGTATTTTACTTGTTTTGATATCAAATTATGATCTGAGACTGTCTTACTCCATAGTGCAATATATTAGGGAACAAAGCAATGAATAGAGAAATGTTGAAAGAAAAGGTTGAACTCAGGTGCACAGAGACGAAGAAAGAACGACAGCAGTGTCACTGCGTGGAGAAACCTTCCTGACTGAAGAGAGTGAAAACAAATAGGCTTATTTTAATCTATTTAGACACAAAGAACATAAATTGTTGA
Organism: Anarhichas minor; assembly: GCF_050575085.1. Taxonomy (NCBI): domain Eukaryota; kingdom Metazoa; phylum Chordata; class Actinopteri; order Perciformes; family Anarhichadidae; genus Anarhichas; species Anarhichas minor. The sequence goes on from NW_027466458.1 coordinate 7,471,527, forward strand.
GAAAATTCTCACCAATTCTGCAGGTCCCCTGTGCTCGAATGAGCTTTTTAGCATATTTAAGCTCATTGTTTTGGTCGGCCTGCAACCTTAAAGGTTCTCTATTCAATATCCAGAGCATTAACACAACTATTTGTAATGTAAAGATTTTGCAGAGTAATGTCTACTTGAGCATAAAATGAAGGTGCTCCTCCTTTTTAGTGCATGTTAGTGCATGTGAGCGTGACCCACTGGCTGGCTCACGCCCGCTGCTCTGCACTGCGCTCTTAAGGCTGTTACAACCGACCGTCAGCGTCCTCGAGGAAGCGTCTGCTCCTCTTCAGGTTAACACTGTCAGCTCTATCAGCACCGTTGCAATGTTTCTGGTTCTGTGCTTGGTGTGTAGGCAACTATTTTACATCATTAGGTGATATAACTCTCTTATAACTGAAGGGAATGGAAATATATAGGTCCATTACAATTGATGTTTTAGACTTAAAGATGTATGGTGAGTTTTCATCGACCCTATCGCCAAATCGGATCATTGATATTGGACACATCTGCAGAACTATTGTGTTTGTTCTATTACAACATTGTTTAAACATTCAATGCCAAATTGTTTCTTTCTAAAGTATCTGCACATGGGTACTACAGTATGATCTAAGTACCTTCCTCTTCCATTTGTGTCAAGATCAAGCTAAACGCCTAATGGCAGATTTATGTGACAGATCTTGGTAAATAGATGCAGAACTGGAGACAGTTGTCTGCAGTGCTTTTTCTTGGCTAGTAATGGTTTGCACCCTAAATCACAGCGTCTGTGTCATATATGCTTATAACTGTGTGTTAACATAAACACGCATTCTGTCATGACCAAAATATCAAGTCATGTCAAGCGACAAATATATCAGTGGGGGGGGGCTGTCATACTAGAAGTCTTTTATGTCTTTCAGCTGATTTTGGCCTCTTGTCTTTTCATGGCTGTCATTCCCCCCCAACGCCACATCCTCTGTTCTGAGGCATGCTGGGACTTCACACAGCCCACTCACTGTCTGCTCATCAACTCCGCTAGATACACGCACACGCACACACACACACACACACACACACACACACACACACACACACACACACACACACACACACACACACACACACACATATTCGTACCCCTTGCAGCACAGCAGTTCGCTTTCGGCTGTCTGTCAGCGCTTCCCCTAAAAACATACCCAGAGCAGCAGTAGTATTACTCTATCAGCAGCTGAGCTGAGGCCCCCCCCCCCCCACTGGACCGTGACCACACCAGGTGGGAGACAGTCACATAGTGCCAACTTTGAAAGGAAGCGGTTTGACTCATTCATAAGTCTACATTTATAGATTTGTTTCTTAAAATATCTAAAGATTGTTACAGAGACATTCAAGTTCAACTGATTGCATTTTATGTTTTGCAAAATTTACCAGGTATAGATTTCAACTCTCTGTGTGTGTGTGTGTGTGTGTGTGTGTGTGTGTGTGTGTGTGTGTGTGTGTGTGTGTGTGTGTGTGTGTGTGTGTGTGTGTGTGTGTGTGTGTGTGTGTGTGTGTGTGTGTGTCTTCATGGCAAAATGCGGTACTAGAGACACCTACTGTAGCGGGAACTACCACAGAGGCAGTTTTAGTACTCTGCCAGGTGATGGTGATGGTGATGCTGGAAGTAGATGTAGGAAGAGGTCAAGGGGTCATTGTCCACCCACCACTTTAAACCCATGGCCAGATTTGGTGTCGCAGCTGGTGTCTTCAGTTCCTTACTTACTCTAAATACAACTGAGTTATGCAAGACTACGTATGTGTGAATATGAGTGTGACTGTGTTGGCTCTGTGATCTTGCAGTGCCAGATTTACCTTTAATTTTGCATCGAAGCGTTTAGATATTACGCAATCAATATCCGTTTCTTAAAAATGTTTAAATAGCAAGTTGAGATCGTGCATGCATAGTGAATTTAGCACAAATCATATATACTTTCCACATCACAGCTAGTGAAAGGTTCCAGGCATCCATTTGGTTTCTTTAATTTCCCGACAGCATAAAAACTTGATTCCTTACTTCCTTCATGTTGGACGACTCACATGAGACAGATACCTTCAAACTTTAGAAAGCCTCCTCTAAAGTCACAGCGGACTATTGTATCTTGTGACAAGTAGACTGAACTTCATGTGTACAATTGGTGGCGTACCTCTCTAACTCTTAAAGTGACTGAGCTGTGTGATCCCTCACAGTGACCAAGTCTGCATTCTAATATGTGTCAAAGCTACGCTGTCATTATGCAGATGTTTCAAATCAAACTGCATATCCATGCAATGATCATGTCACTGAAAAACTGGAGCCGGTCTTAAGATCTTATTGATTTACATGCTATAAGCAAATGAATGGAAACCAAGCAGCTCAGATTTGGAGGGAACATCCATGCAAATACCTGAACTCTGCCTTTCATAAAACACACGTGACTCATAGTTAAGACATGCAGCAATATTATCATCCATTTGGAGTCATGTTGGTATTCACCTGACGAATATAAGTCCACGTTTCTATCAACTCCTGAGGGAACAGCTGCTCTTTAGCTGCTAAATGGTCTCCTGTGTTCACCAGCTAATTCAGAGCTTTGTTCATTTGTTGTTTGGTGCCGGGGCAGGTAGAGCTCAACCATCAGACAGTTTTTTATGAAAACAGCTGCTCTGTCTGTAAACATCGCTGATGAGAGCGGAAAGACTGAACCAAAACAATAAGATAAAAAGTTTAGCAGCTTTAAGGAGATAGAACTTGCACTGGAAGAGGCCTTTTAAAGAGTAACTTAACACGCACCAAACATCCACTTTTTAAAGCACATTTTCTAATTGTGATTTGTTGATTCAAGCCACAAGCTGAGCTAAGCAGTCGGGTCTTACCTCAGTCCAACACTTTAGATATGCTCCATCATCGGCCTGTAGCTTAGAAGCTCCAGTCTTGGTGTTGCAGAGACTTCGACAGTGGCAACAGGGGAGACTGAAAGGTAACAAAATGCACCGGTCAGCCAATGGGAGGCTCACAGTACCTTTTGTGTTTCATATTTTTTTGCATCACTACCTGAAATTCAAATTGCTTTCATTTATGAATTGGGCCTACACTAAAAAGTCAAAATGTGTAAAGTGAAATGAAAAAAAAAAGAGCGAATACTGCAGACTTTTATCCGGTGAAAACCTGTCCAGGCTGTTTCCTCACCTTCCACTCAGTGTCTGTTAACTTCTGACCCTCTGTGACTCTAATTAGCAACAAGTGGGTGAAGCCAATTGATTAATTAACTCTCAGTGATGAAGTGAGAGTGCGGAGACCACCCCTCAAGTGGAGGACCCACAATGCTTTGCCATCAGCCTGTATCTCTCTGTGTATCTCTGGGTTTCCCAGAGAGTCTGGGTCACCTCTATGCCCAGCCCTACTTGACTGGATAATGAGCTGCCCAGCTCTCGCTGCCAGACTGTACGCCCCATGGATTTATGATGGCGATGGCTGGCCTGGTCTCGAGGGGGGATGGTGTGTGTCTGTGTGTGGGTATGCGCCAATGAGGCCAAGGGAGACATGGCTGTCCTACTAATGAGGAGACACAAGGTTATTTACGGCAGGCTGGACCAGTGTCATGGATATGGAGATACGGTAATACTTGGGTAATAAATCATTTAGAATGTGTGGGAGTTTGGGGGAGAGAGGGGGGGGGGGGGAGAGGGGGGGGGGGGGTTTGAAATCCCCCTGAAATGGCCACAGATGGGTGTGCTTTTCAGTAACAGCCTCTTTCACACACTTCTACTGCAAGGACAAGGGAGCCCTCGTCTTTATAATATCACTGTCTCTCCTCTCTTCTTACTCTGACACTTATATTCAGTAGAAGACATATCTGTCACAGGCATCTCTTTAAATTATGTATCACACTTTTTACTTGCGTTGCTGTGAACAAAACTGAAGCTCTCTCCACCTCCGCCGCAGTGACTCATCGGTGCGTTATGGTGCCATTCAGAGCTGAGGCTGAGCATGAACATCCATCGGCTGCAGGTCAACGGGAGACAGGTGCTGCGGTGAGAAGACCGTGCTTTTTAAAATGTTGTTCCCGTAACATTTAGGTAAACATTTACACTGCTTGCATCGGAGCAGCTATCAGTGTGGTTCTTCTTCCATTTTCTGGTCATAAATGGGAAACCGAGGCATTTCAAGGGCTTCGGTGTCGTCAGCATGCAAAGGAAGCGTGAGTGGCTGTGAGTGTAAACCAGAAGACCACTTTACTGTGAAGTACGGGTTATGAAATGTACTCTGAAGGCCTTAAAACGTGCCCCGTAGACAACAGTTTAATCGACCATTCAAAAAAAGCCTCCAGTCTTTAAAGATAGACATTAAGCTCTTTGCGTCTTTGTCTCTGTTCAGACGAGGTTGACCTGTCTGACGCTTTTCGAGGTCTTTTTAAAACCTTCATCTGATCCGGCATTGAGAAGGTTACTAAATGGCCTCTTCGTAAAATATGCACCTGTTGCTGTGTTGATATTATTCTCACAAAAAAGCAAAAATACATTTTAAAATGAAGCTGTGACCTTTGGATGGGCGTCTTCTATCAAAGTGAAGTGCATGTCTGGCTGTGGATTGGCTGCACTGCTGGCTCTGACCTCGTTAACCAGAGAACTGAACTTTGTTCTCACCTCACTCTGTTTTCTGCTTCAAACCAAATTTGTCCTCCAGCAAAAGTGCAGACCTTTGACCCCGTGCGCTTTTGTAATTTATGTTCTCTTCAGTCTGACTGTAGCACCGTGGTGTTTGTGTTTCATGCTACAGAGACTTTTTCTCCCGGTGTCGGACGCCCACAAGGAAAAATCACCTTGTCAGAGCGAGCATGAAACAGAAGGTATTTACACTCCACTTGTGTCTACTTATTGGCCACCTACACGTCCTGTTTCTCTTGTACTTGACAGTCTATACAGACCTCATGAATTGTATTATACAACACTTGTTTATCAGCTCCAGCGCCGAACAGTAGTGATGGAAACATGACACCCTCGTGGACGCCCTAATTATCGTCCCTGTTTTGCTGCGATGCTCTGAGATGTGCGTTGAATTGCATATGTAATAAATAAAAACAATAGGGATTTGGACAATTATTTATTACATACAAAACATACATTTAATAGCTTCTCCCCAAAGCCACCAGACTCCAGTCCAACAACAGTCATCTTTCCTTGCTGATCGTTGTGAAACTGTAATACTCAAAATCAACAGAAACCAAATAAACGGGAAAAAAAGAGACTGAATAAGTTACAAAGAAAAGAAGAAGTAACCCTGCTTCTGGTGCCAGGCGGAGCATCCGTGACGTCGAACACATGAAAAGAAAAAGGCCAGAGAGGCCGGTTTTCCGTGTTTAAAAAACGTACATGCATGCGCTCATTTTGCTGGAATCGGGGAATAAGTGTGAGAAGCTCTCCAAGGGTTCACAGCAGAATAACCTCACCACAGAACAACAAACCCAGAAACGGATGTACTCTCGTATCATTCTTTTCAAAAGTGCACTTCCAAGCTGATCCAGGCGCCCGATCACGTCAAAGACAACATGAAGAGAGAGCTGCACGCTTTCAGTGAAGAACCATAGAGTTTAGCACATAACCCCCGAGGTCTGCATCAGGTAGTTCCCTCAACACACACCGTCAGACTTCTTCAAAGATCCGCAGAAGGTGAGAACAGAAACATACATGCGATGTAGTGTTGACCCGAAATAAAGAGAACCGCTTGAGGTTTCGGTTTGAAACAGGCATGTTGCTGGTTTCTTTTGTTACAGTATATTCTTCTTGGTACAGCAGAGACCTGTGTTTAGAGAGGGGAAGAAAGACAAAGTCGGGGCTGATACAAGAACATCAATATGAGCGTGAGACTGTCAAAGAGCTTCATTTCTAGTCGGCTTAATATTCCCGTGAGGCATCTGTTGGCTCCATTTTCTGTAGATAGCATTTTGAATGGCTCAGTGGGAAAATGCAATGTCAATGAATTACAGCACATTATCTTAGCCACCTAGCTTTGTCATCCAGCTGATGGGGCTGTCGCCTGTCTATGCCTGGACAACTCTGGCTGTTTGCCAGCGTGTCCTGTTGATGTAGCCAACTTTATCCCCTTTACCAGTGAGCTGTGACTAATATGAAAACACATCTGGCATCTGGCTTACTCAATCTGCTGGTTTTGAATAGACGCTGGCTCGGTAATGCATTCATTCGCTCTTTTCTTTAAGGGAGGGGGTCTGGGGGGTCTGGGGAAGGTGCTAGAAAAGCTTCTCAGATGGTGACGTTTGCACTGAAAGCAAGCACAAGGAGATGCCTTTATGAATATGTTTTACTGTGGGGAGAATGTTCACATGTGGAAAATGTCTTCTTTCTTTCAGTGTCATTTGTCACCTCTTCATGTTACTGTTGGTGTTTTAGTATTATGGTTCAGGTCATCTGGGTTCTGAGCCTTTCTGCTGAAAAGGACGAACGTGATGACTTCATGTGTGTCAGAGCGAACACACTTTGCTGCACCAGTCGCTGCCAACCTTTTTTGGCATGCGACCCCTTTTAATAAAGCTCAGTCTAGTTGTGAGCCCTCGTCACAGGTCATGTGACGACCACAGGGGTTGGTTACAGTAGCAGTGACAAGAACAACGTGGGAAACCATCCATTTCCTTATTGGGGAAAAAGTAAAATGTTATGAAATTGGAAGAGTAAAAGAAAGGACTTGGATAAATTCAAATTACCGCATGTGTCATCTTTAAAGTGCTCTAATAAACGTCTTCTAAAAAGTATGATGAAACACATAAACTGTGTCACAAAGACATCGGATGAATTAAAGCCGCCAAACACAAAAGAATAATAATGGCTTTCAATCAACTTCACCACTCTGGCCTCTTGAGATACACATTCTTGAACTTGAATTCCTACTTAAAGCTGCAATAAGAAATATTCTCACATGAATAATGAATCAAGTGTTTATGTGGACGTGCACTGACAAAAGATATTTCAGACTTGGCTCTTAGGTTCCTCTGAGCTCCACACGCGTTGTTTAGGTTTTCTGACCCTAACTGTAGGGTTTTGGTTCACTCTCTCTGCTCCTATAGTGTCGTTTGTTGTTGTTGGACTGCAACAGGCAACTATTTCCAGTGAAACAGCTCTCAAAACCAGCTGTACGCAGCACCAAACAGCAGACAGACGAAGTTAGAGAGTCAGATATTTTTATTAGGAATTAGAGGAGACCACAAGGACTTTAAGGAAAGTAAATATTGGACACGACTCCAAATGAACGCTCGTGTTGTTCTGTATCTGCCGGATGTGCAAATAGGCAACACATTCGCCCGAACAACTTTATAAGGTGAATAATACGTTTAAAGTGTTTCCAGCTTGTTTGGAAAAAACCTTAAAACTTTGCTGCTTTCCGGTGACCTGATGAAACTTTACTGCCTTCACCATCAGCACCCTTCTTAACGTCTTACATTATTTGTAGTTGAAGCTGCGGAGCTCAGTCAGCGAACAGGAAAGCTGTTGAATAAAAGAGGATATCTTGGAGGCAAGGCGATGGCTTGATGCATGTTCACTGTGCTGTAAGAGATGCCTTGCTCTTAGTGTCTAATTACTCCTCCCTTTGTACATCCGCCTCTCTCCTCCTCTGTCTTCTTTCTCTGACCTCAGGAAAAACAATGAACAAAACCCAACTGCTCACTATCCCTTTGTTCCACTTGCCTGCATCCTTTCTTTCTTTTTTTTATCGCATAAAGAGCTAATTCATCAAATGCCTCACATTTACCCCGCCCGCGGGCTCGCTGACATCAGGATAACCTTTTGTTTTTGTTCTCCCAGTTATTCACACCAAACCTACACTCTGTTTGGAAGTGCCATTACTCAAAATGATATTTAATTATTAGGGTTTTCTTTGGGGTTTTTGGCTCAGGGACAAATACATATGTACCTTGATACTGTAAATAAGGCAAAACCTGAATATTGTCAACTGCTGTCACAAATATCTGCCTGAGCACTTTATGGTTAATACACTAAATCCCAGCACCGCTTCTTAGAATTAGAGATTAAACTCAGGTACAAGTCCTTCCATATTTGTGTCTTGTATCTATAACCCATCACAGATTAATAATTAATTGACCATTTACAGAAGCAGTTGATAATTAGTGCTGCAGTCGTTGTACATCCCTGGCCTCAGGTTCCTCCTCTGAAGACATCCTGCAGTGCCGGCTAAAGACAAAGCAACGGTCTCTGGCTACATTTTACAAACTCATGCTTCAGTCTGCAGAAACAGCCGTGGTGCATTTAAGTACTCTTTGATTCCAGACTGGAAGAGAAAAGTGATATTTAAGTACAGTATTCCAAGAGATAGCATGTCTGAGTTGTATATTCCTCACAGGTATTCATATCCCACGTAATGTAACTCCAGGCCTTTTGATTGTCTCTCGTTTCTGCAGCTGAACTTGCTTTGGACTGTAGCAGCGGTAGAAGTATTTCACTTACTCTTGTTTTACAGAGAAGTTCTTTTACCTACTTTTTTGAGTATTTAAAAGAAATTGGTAATTTCACTTTTATTATTCATCACAAGTATTGTTCTGCATTTCAAGTCGCATCTGTTACAGAGTGAAAACAAAAGTCACGTGAAAAAGTCCTGACAAACGGTGTGAAAACAGCAAAAGAACTTCGATGAATCATCAACGTCTGTGGCCGCAGGAGGGCGGAGCTCATTGTGTCCTCAGACGACGGTTCGTACGACATCTTTTTACGGAAAGTTACTTCTCATTTTCCGTGTGTTTTCCTACGGAAGCCAGCAACACGTGTCACTTTCCTCTCGTTACTTGCATACAATCTTTTCACAATATGTTTCCGTCTTCACAGCACACTACTCGGTTAGTTTAAATGAACAGAACTTTTACTTGAGAACAATACTTTCACCACATGTGGGCAGTGGCAATTATGAGGTGAAGCACTAAATATTGGTAATTCATTGCAGAAAGAGCTGCTTGGTAGAATGCTGTGTAATTGTTACATGTTTCATCAGGCCCAATTAAGTTCTCACATTTCATAACCGGTTGTTTTGTTCTCCCCTCATATGATGGCAGGCCAAGTCCTGGGGCTACACCCACGTTCAAAGTGTTATCACGAACACTTAGTAGTGAAACGCACACGAAGACCTCAGCGCTCTAACTTTTGCTCTGTATATTTTCAACTACAACAATGGCTGATTTATTGTGATATGCATACAACAATAACAAACAACTGACACATAATATGAAGCGTTTTATCTCTCAGTGATCGTGCAGGAAGGTGTAGTAAATATGGAATATGGATCAAACACCGTCCTGTGTGAGAAGATGCGAAAATAATTCCTCTCATGAACAATCCCCTTCAGTTTAAATACTTTAAAGTGGAAGTCAGCCCAGAGGAGATAACAAACTACTAACTCTTTACAGACAATGTTCAAGACTGCACACAGTATTTCATACTCAAAAGATGCCGGTGTTACAGTAACAGCTACTTCATAAACTGTCCTATTGCAAATATATATATATTGTACTGCCTAGATACAACATGGACATGTGGAGCCATGGATCATGCATCATATTTTCATTTTTACAGCGACTAATGTGATATTCGCTCCCTGTCTTAACTCGGGCACCGCGTCTCTCTTTGAGTTCAGTGCGGCTGCTGCACGGCAGAAAGCTGTTTTGTTCATATCCGCTCTCAGCCTTTGTCAGTGACTAAGACACAATGATCTTTGTTCTTCCATCTCCATAGATGTAAGCAGAAGCTGTACATGGCTCCATTCATTGCAACACATACACATTTCTCAATCTTTGTTGCCATGGATTTAAGACGTCCTCAAATGCCTCCGCAGCCCCTCCGTCTGTCTCATTGCCTCGGGTTGCAGCTCCTTCTTGCCTTCTTTGCAAAATCTGCAAAAGTGTTGTTGGCTTTTGGTTGCAGCGACAAAATACATGAAGGTTTTTACTGTGACATCCCATCCTACTGAAACAACTCGGCTGTTAGAAACAAGTTCTAGTAAATAGCCTGAGGTTGACTTTCATCAAAACTACAAATAAAGTGACTGGAACAACGTTAACCTGAACACCATCCTGCAAACTATATACAGATTATTTATTTATTCTCTGAAACAAACCTATTTTTTTTATGTTTTTGAAGGAATATTTTGGCGTTTTTGAAAATAAACTTGTTTGCTTTTATTTCCGAGAGTTAGATGAGAAGATTGATATCAATCTTACATTTATGTCTCTGTTACACAGCAGCCGCTTCATTTAGCTGAAAATAAAGACGGAGGGAAAAAGCTAGCCTGGCTCTGTCCAAATGTAAAACAATCAGCGTCACTAACTAACACACTAGATCTGGCTTGTTCAATCTGTACGAAATACAAAGTGTAAAAATGACATATTGTGATATATGGTATGGGTTACACTACTTGTGATTTGCTGGCGTCAGTGTTGCTTGCCTGGCAGTTAGTCTTATAGACAGTCATGGGAGGCAACTTCTAAAATTAAAAATTAAAAAGTAGTTTGCTTCAGAAATTCCATACTTATTTAGCTACGTTAAAACAGTATTTTTGAACATGTCTGAGTATGAAATCAAATGTTCCTGTGAAACATACAGTATGCAATCACTGGACACTACCCCAGCATAAGTATTCCACTGTGCTATGCAATAGTAAAACGTTCATAGCAGACAATGGCGGAGAGCTCTGTAACGTCAATAATGTAAGTGCAAGATTCCACTTTAGTAGAAATGATCTATTTCTTTGTTAGTTCAGACTTTATGATTCTCACAGGTTGTCGTTTGGTCCAATGAGGTTGGCACATATGTTGCACGATGGTATACATATTGAGTATGTAGTGCGAAGTATGCGATTTCAGAAGCGGTAACATCTGAGACATATTCTGAATCAACATATTGATCCAGATTTGAAACAAAAACGAAACGCTTTTCCCTCAGCCAACAGCATATCCACCACATCTCTGTGCTGTTCACTGGTTTCTCTTTTTTAAACATCCTGCTCACGGGACTGAAAACATAATCTCCTTAGTTTTTCCTGAGGAGACACTGAACACCTTAAATATAATGTACTTGATTTTTTTAAAGGATTAAAAGATGAATGAATGAAACAAAAGTATTATAATTTAAGATTACGTCGGCGTAACGGCAACACCAACAATAGGGATAACACAAGTAAGGCAAGGTTTAATATATATATATATATATATACATACACACACACAGGGCAATGACTGCCATCTGACAGTATTGAAAAGGAAAGAGGGAGGAAGCACAAAAAGAAAGAGGGGGAGGTGGAGGGGAGGAAGAATGGATGAGGACGGAGAGAAAGAAGCCAGCATAGTGATCTTTCATCGTAATCCTGTTACTGTTGAATAATTTAAGTATCTCCTCGCAGACATTAATTTCCTATCATGTACTCTGCCTCTAATTCACTGGGAGAGTTAATGAGGATTGACACGGCTGCTCTTTCTTGTGCCGTGAAAGCCAACATGTAGCTGTTGATAAGCGGGATGTGCTGGTGGAACAATGGGCTGCTGGTTACAGCCTAATCGTTTATTTTACATTTCATCCCAGCCTTCATTAGCTTCCATGAAAATATACGAAATAATGTTAATCATCTACTGTAATTATGATTATCAAATGTAACAAAGTACTTCAGATACGCTGCCTTTCCATTATTAAAAAAAAGGAAGTAAATTTACTTTTAAAGTGGAATAAGCGCACAGCATCATCTTCAGTGTGCATTATCTGTGAACGGTCACCTCTGTGCAGCGTAGTAGACATGTCGAGGACAAAGCCATGCAACTGATAGGCCATCTGTTTCAAAGATTGATAGCTCACCGCTGCTATCAATGCTACGCCCATGTGCCTCTTAGCATTCTGTAGATCTTCATTGTTTTTCTTCAAGGACATCAGGGGTACAGTATACAGCGCCGTATAAAATGACATTCGCAGGAGACAGAGTGGGAGGAATAAAGAGAGAGTCAACAAAAAGCATGCACCACTGTCAACAATGTTACCACAATAGGTTTGAAATACAGTGTTGTAACATGGCACAGCTCTTAGGGCTCGTCATTTTAGGCTGGAAACGGGAGGAACATCGCCGAGAAGAGAGAGGGGGGGGGGGGTGCTTCAAAGATCTGCCAGACGACATTAATGGCTGAGCGGGTGAAGGGAGCTGCAGTGACATTCACATCATAGACACCCCAGAGGAATTCAAAAAAAGATAAAACACTAAGTCTGGATGTAGAACGGTGAAGGGGAATTACCTTAATTTCTATTTTATATGTTTTTTGAATGTAAAATCACCGTAGCTGCTCCTATCTTTAGTTTAGACTTTTCTAAAACATCTTTGTACTGTCAGTGAAACTTTGCCTGTTGGCCTTTTTACACTCTCCTTAGTTGGGGAATTTTCCAACACTTTTCGAAAGTAATTCAAATCCTTCAGAGTGAAAATATATATATATATATCTGTGCGAGATATGAAGTCAACAATGCTCTTGGCACTCATGATAGCAATTTAATTGAAATGTCAGTCGAGAGACAGCGACTCCAGATCCACAGAATCTGTGTTTTTGTCTCTCCGGTGTCTTCATCTCTTTCTCCTCTCTTCTTTCTCACTTTCTCCGCTCTGGGTTACAACTTCATCTTCCAGCCGTAGCCGAGGACATGCATCAGGTGACGCACTCAATGTCGCGCTCATTTGACCCATCACCCCAACAATAGAGGCTGACCCTGAGCTGCTCCTCCGATTCATCACCTAACCTTCCCTTCACGCCACCGCCCGCCCGCCCTCCCGCTCCACCCTTCCATCCGAGGTGACCTGAGGCGGCGCGAAAAGAACCCCCGCTGCAGCTTCCCCCGGACCACGAGGGTCAAAAGACAGTCGTCCACCTCTCCGCATGCCAATAAATCTGACGAAAGTAAATACCCATCACAGTGTGGGGGCCACGAGCAGGCTTCCCTCCCCCTCTTCAACCTCAACGTAGTTCAACCTTATTATACTCAGCTAGGAGGAGAATTGCGGTGCATGAGCGGAAAGAGACGTATTTAGAGTTAATTGCCTCTAGCAGGTGAGGACATCAGTTCCACCGTGTGCCCAGGCAGATGGCTCACTGGAGGCAGGTTCAATCAACTCATTGTAAAGTTCTGATAGGGCTTAGGGGGGGCGTTGACCTAGAGACGAGGTTGAGGGACATGAGACATTCTGAACGGCTGAAGGTCTGCGTAGGGCAGATTTTATTTTGCATGCTTTTAAAATGTTCTACATATGCTAAATCATCCGTTTTGACATTTTTCCACCTCCAAACATCATGTAGAGTGTGTGAGAAGACTTTTTGGAATTCACAACACACACATACCACACGCAGGCATGCATACACACATGCACTTATAAAGCAAGGCCCCCAGCGCAAGCACATGTCCTTGCAATTGCCTCGAGCTGTGGCCTTTATTGCTGAGGGAATTGAGGGAGATGTAAATAGAGTTGTAGGCTGAGGCGAAATTCCTTTGTTGGCAAAAACAAAAGGTAAGGCAGCCAATAAAAAAGAGGTGAGAGTCAACAGGGACCAACCAACACTCACAACTGTCTCACAACATGTGAAACAGCTACATTCCCATTTCCTTCATCGATGTGAGGTTTTCTTTATTTTTTCAGTTTATCCACTTTCCTCATTTCAAAGGTACAAAAGCGACCAACGGTATCTTTATAAAACAGGCTCGAGCGAGACACCTGGACGAGAGATGGAACAAGATAAAGTGGGAGCACAGACAGAGACGGGTGAGGTGAGATGGATGGAGCGTACTTCACAGGTCAGGTATGCCCATGGGGCTTGTGTCAGTGAATAATCTTCACATTAGCGTTGACTCATTTAAATAATATGGATCACTCAGCAGGTACAATGTTGCTGCAGGAATATTAAACCCTCAGCTGCCTTTAAACAAAGTTATCTTTGAAAAGAGAACCACACCTCGGGTTGATGTTCTGGCTGTTTTAGTACCTAAAAACACAAGTGTTTTAAACCTGACATGCCACGATCGACTCAGTGGTCGACTCACTCAATTTATTTGTAAAAATATTAATGAAATCCGTTTTTCTGCTATTTGAATGTATGTATGTTTCATGCCGAGCTACAGGGAAATGCAGACAAGCACTGTGAGCAATGATTCGGTGATTTGTGAGAGTTTTTTTGATCATATTTAATGACTATGCACTTTGAAATATAGTCATTAAAACATTTGAAGTGTCTAGACGTCTAGACTTCTGCTGGCCTACGAATCACCAAAAGCATGCTGACTGGGACACGATGCTCAAATCTCTCCAGTTGATATCCTGTATCGGTGAAATCACGAAAACATGGCAACTTGGATTTGAACATGTGAAGGCACGATTTATGATACAAATGTTTAGGAAGAAAAGGGGTCGGCCTAGTGCTTAAAAATCCCTGCACACAACATCTCTGATTTGTTCTGCAATTCATGGTGTTGTGCTCATACAAGGATGCATCCCAGGGAAACAACATGACAATTCAGTCAGATTATCAGGCTACCTCTGCTTAGTATGTTCACATTGCTCACTGTATTACTCGGCATCAAAATGACTGAATGAGTTCATCACTCCTCACAGCGTGACTCAGGTTAGCAGCACGGCAAAGCTATTGCAAATCACTGCTCTGCTGCATAGAATGAACCTACATGCTCCTTTGAGCATGAAGCTGACTGGTGCAATTGAAGGCAGGAGGTCACGGGTTCACATGGTTGCTGCTTTAAAGCAACAATAAACTGTAATGGTGTTTTGGATACACAGTTTCGTAGCGTGTCTTGAGGTCACCGCAACAGCGAAGGAACACGTTCACTTTGCTGATGGTGACACAAGGCTTTTACTGAACATATAGTAGTCGTCTTTTAAGTTTTCTTGCTGACAGTTTTTTTTATTATTTAATGTAAAAGTGTGACACTGGGAGCAACTTTACCTGGGGAAAGTCTTTTTGGTTACTGCGATCAGGCATCAGTTGAGATGGGACATGTGATGCCTCTAAGCAGCTGGCAGCTCTGCCTTCTCTCTGACAGGATATCCGTCATAAAACGGGACGGTCTCTCATTCCTCAGCGAGACACTCAAAGTCAGCTTCACCCCCCCTCTCGCAGATTACACGTTCGATCCACTTTGGATCTCTCTATTCGTCATGTGTGAGTTGTTGTGCTGCGCCGTGATGCAGTTGATAAACGCCAACAGGGGGGGGGGGGGGGGACAAAAGAGCTGAAAACAGCCAGACATGACTGAAACCTAACCTTGGCTTTGATGGGCCACGACAGGAGCAAAACAGCAATGAGCTGCTGTGGCTCAGCCAGAGAGACGGCGAGTGAGAGTCTGAGGGATGAGTTGAGGTGTCGTTGTGCTCATCAGGCACAATGACACCTCTGGTGGATTGGATTTGTCTCCCTCTCTTTTTTCTGTTCTAGCCATAACTCATTCTGCCCGTGCAGCCACTGAGCCGCCGCAGTAGACGGAGAAAAGTGGGTTATTGAATTGTTTTTGTGCTTTTATTTTTAGTGCAAATGAATTCAATTCATATTTGAGTGCAATGCTTTTAGCTCAAGGTGTCACCAGTGTGTTTCTCAAGCTGCTTTGGGAGAACTGTGCTGCTTTCACTGATCCTTTGTGTGTGTGAGAGAGACTTAATGGTCTCTGTGTGTTTCCACATACGTATACTGTCGTGCGCTGACACTAATGTGCATTATTGGGCAAGCAATACGGATCCAGACTGCTTTCACAGAGGTACGAGTACTGAAAGTTGGGTTGACATAGCAACTGTGATGAGAACTATGAATCCCGTTAATGGTGCCTCTCATTGTGCCTCCGTCCTGATCTCATTGTGCCTCCGTCTTGATCAAATTCAGGTGCCGACACAGTGACGTGGCCCTGCTCAGAGAGCACCTCAGGCTGTCAGGGAGATAATGACAGCAAGTCGCAGTGACAAGTTGGTAGTTCCGTGTGCGTTTTCTGTCAATACTCTAATATCTCTCTTTTTATGAATGCTGCCCATCACCCCAGATGTGAATGAAATGAAATACATTTCAAAATTGTATTTATGTATTAATGTATACTCTTGTAGAATGTCATGTGATAGTGTGTCCACAAATGAAACGGCATATGGACCAGAACTTCCCCCGTTTCACCAACAAACCTGCATAAATTGATTATTTTTGGCCACATGGAGGCAGCAGAAGCTCTAAATGTAACACTGACAGTCCATCACATTATAAACTTGATATGGCTAACTTGTTAGCGCTGTGCTATATACACACCCAGCAGACCCTTGTGAGTGTGAAACGGATCCCTTTGGCTGAACCAAAACTGCAAAAGTCGTGGGACAAACCAAAGCAACGAGCCAGAAGATGCTAAAACACTGTGTGGAGCTGAGTGGAAATGCAAAGCTAGGTGATGTTTCTCTGTGGGTTCATCACTGCAAGCGACGGCTTTCACATAACACGTAGTCATTTCTTTTGTCGTTTATATGAAAATATCGATGAGCGCAACTCTAAGAGCCAGTATACACAGATATAGAATACAGATCTCCTTCCCACCACATAGCATAAGCTCACTGTGCCCGTGGCCTTTGAGTTGAGACTGAGTGGGCTAAAATGAAATTGTCAATTTGAAGTCAGAAAAAAAGCCAAAGAAGCATTTGTTCACCTCCACCTCGTCCTTCACAACCCCACA
Organism: Anarhichas minor; assembly: GCF_050575085.1. Taxonomy (NCBI): domain Eukaryota; kingdom Metazoa; phylum Chordata; class Actinopteri; order Perciformes; family Anarhichadidae; genus Anarhichas; species Anarhichas minor. Next base: position 7,488,285 of record NW_027466458.1, read on the forward strand.
CAGCCTTCAGCCTTCACTTAGACAGCAAAGACACAGAACTCAACAAAACACATCCAGCGTGCTGCTGCAGTTCACTGGAACACATCTGCAGCTGAATCTGTAAATTGTTACTTCAGCTGGAAATCCTTGAAAGGCAAAGTTATCACTAATCTTTAATATAATCAGTAAATACGGTGTATGCACTGTATTTTATTTATAATAGTTCTGCTGCAGTATTTTCACCCTCAGGGATCAATATGGTTCGTCTCATCTTTCTCCTTTACCTCCTTTAAACAACAAGGCAGCAGTAAAAATGTCTTCCACAAGCAATGATACACATTTATATTTATTTATGTATCATTATTTGTCAGTTCTCCAGTTGTTTTATGTGCAGTGTCTGAGATATCATCAGTCAATGAAAACACCACCGTGCGGCGGTGAGAGGCACACGCTTCTGAAGAATAAGCATCAGTTCTGTCTGACAAGGCGTGCAGAAGAAAACCCAAAGCCTAAAGATGGACCACCATTTTGTTAATATGTTTGTAGTATGCTGAGCAGTAACACCCTGTTATCATTGCCACTCTGCAGGTGACTCTGTTTGACAGTTAAGAGAGTAAAGCTTCTACGAATAAACTCCCAGACTGGGATAAGGATCAGTAACTGTAAGGGGCCCTTTACTCTGGAAGCCTTCATTTTCCCCGGGACGTTAGCGCTGCCCCTCATACTCGTGCATGTAGACACACACACAGAGCCATGTACCCTGATCTGCCCTGACATGAAGGTGGCAGCGGCGTTGAGGCGTGACCAGGGTTGGAGGGCATGAATCAAGATCACCATAAACAGAATTAAAAAGAATAAATACTTAGCTATCATAGAGGGCCGAGTGATTTATTCTACACATTCACAGCGCTGGCTGAACAGCGGCCCCCGAGAAATCAATATGTAATTATAGACATCCTACCCTGGGCCGTTCCTCTCCCAGCATCCACCTCCCACCACCTGCCCCTCACCACCACCACCACCACCACCCTCACAACTAATGTCAGAACAGCACTGGGCCCCGAACAAGGAAACAAGAAATAAAAGACTTCTCCCTGGTGAGCAGAGCTTTGTGTTTTAGTGGGTTCACTGTCTGTACATGCACAGTTCTGTGTCTTGTAGCCATTTAGCATTTTCTTTCTTTTGGAGTTCAACTTTATGCACATTTCATTTGTTATGTATAACGCCTCATTGAGTAAGAAGCTTATTAATGCCACACAAACTAAGTGAGGAATTAAATGAAAATACTTATATTAAGTTTACACCATCAGATGACGTATTCAAATTAATAAATTAGTCAAAATAATAATAATCAAAATGTAAACTAATAGTCAGACATTAGCTTAGCCTGGCCTTGTTTTACGGCTTGTCTGAAGCTCACTAATCTACACATTATATCTTGTTGGTTTAGTTGCCTCTAGTCTGTATGTTAAGCTCAGCATAGAGTGAGACGCACTGTTGGTACCTCAGCTATATAGCGAATAAAGACTGACTGAAAAAGTACTTATATCTTACTAAAGTATTTCATAATTTTGGCATAATCAAAATGTTGTAATTCCTGATTCTCTTTTTTGCCAGCCATACCGCCGCACAACATATAATGTAATATAAGATGGAGCGGCTTACTTGAAAATGAAAGAATGTTTTATTTGAGTTGCCTTTGTGTGATTGACGAGTCATCACTTCAACGTTTGAGGAACATTTTATTGAATCTCTGAAGCACTTCATCTCTCAGCCCCTCAGTGGCTCACTCTCTTTAATGGAAGCCACTGAAATGCGTGCGCACTGATGTGTTTATTGTAACACGTGTGCAGACATACACAAGCCTGAGAATATGTTGACTTTTAGGGATGTAATCAAGAAAATCAACGGGTGACGGATTATATATCTCGTGTACATCCGGGGCCAGTAAAGTTTAGATCACGCTCCATATTTCAGTGCGCGGTGTCTCCTCGGTGTCGATGGAGTGAGCAGCAGGTGATTTGGTCGTAGAGATCGGCCTCGGCGGGCGCTGCAGGCCCTGACACATTGATGAACAGCTGTACAGGTCTGACCTCTGCTCATCGCTCTGTGCTCATTCCAAGCTAAATCAATGAAGTAACCAGTCAATGCTCGCCCACACTCAAGCTATTGCCAGGCCCTTATCTGGCCCCGGCAGTTTAACACTGACCCCCGCACAGGTAGCAGGAGACACACTAATCCATCTCACCTAGCCCAGACAGACTCATCTCATCCCGGCTATCATCCCCCTCTATCTCTGCACATCCGCTTACTCAAACAACTTTCTCTGTTTCAGTTTCTCCCTCGACGTCTTGAATAGTTTCGTTGTCCCTGTATCTATATACCCATCCATTCCCCAGCTGCTTCATTTCTCTCTGTATCCTGATCCATCTTGATCAACGCTCCGTCCAAAGCTCTCTCCCTCTCCTCCCAGCTCTCACTGTGGGTGCCTCGCGGTCTGGCCACGGGAGACGGAGCTCTGGTCAAATTGACACACACACATCATTGCCAATCAATATCTGTTCTCAATGAGGGCTGAAATGATTGGGAATCTGAGCTGTTTTGATTCGCCTCCCCCTCCTTTCCGCCTCGGGGCCCCAGCGTTTGATTACAAAGAGCCTCAGTCGAGCTGCACAAGAATATCTCAGCATCCATAATAGCCACATGGAAGTGAAGTCAGTTGATGCAACGCACCTCTCAGATTATTGCAGAGGAACAAGTCACAACAGAGTCACAATCTGCTGGTAGCAGACATCATTTTATCATAGCAACAGGCAGTGAATGTCGAAAAACAGCTATTATGGTGTTGCCGTGGTGGAAACAATTAGCTGATGTTGTAAAAGCAACAGACTTAGACAACATCTTAAAGGGCCAGTGTGTAGCATTTTGAGGAATCTAGTATCAGAGATGGAATAGAGTATTCATATATAAGTTGTCATTAGTGTATAGCATGTGGAATTAAGACATAAAAGTCAAAAGAAAGAAACAGTGAGAAAAGAGAGTTGGGGAGAGAGAAAAGAGACGGAGTTCTGCAGTAAGTGTATCCAGTTCTTCAGCTTGCTGTCATACAGGATGTCTGACGATCGGGTTATGATACGCTGAATTGAACAAGAATTATAGAGAAAGAGACAAAAATTGAGATCGGGGAGAAACGGAGCAAGGATGTGAACAAGAGTGAACAAAGAAATGGAGAGGCAGGTGGGAAGAAGTGAAGGCCGCATCGCCCGTAGGCATTGGCATTAAAGATTCATTAAGGGCAACTGCGCCTGTTTCAACAGGGAGAACCTCAGCTGTCACCCTGATGTATGATAGCAGTGTTTCCCCCTAAATTCTGTCGGCCCACGGTAATTTGGTATTTAGTAAGTGATGTTTATCTTCCTTCCTTCTCTTTTTCCCTCCCACTCTCAGTAATAGCTGCACATTGACATTCTGGTTTAAGGATCTACTGTAAATATGTCAAATGAAGTCTCTGTGGATGTATTTGTATTTGTGAGAGATTGCATGCTGCAGCCTCTCAGCAGGCAGGCGCGTCGGACGCTGGCTTCCAGGTATCCGATAAAACATCCATGACAGAGTGGACAATCGTTCTGCTGCATGGTCTCGCTGCTCGTCCGGACAGGTGGCATGATTTGAACAATCTATGAAGGCAGAGCTGCTCCGGTTTGGAGGTCCGAGTCAGTGAATGTCTCACAGAGGACATTAACAGACTGCTGTGTGGACCCACTCCAGCTGAAGTCAGGTCATGGCATTCTCAGACTTGTTCTATATATGCCTCCTTACTGCAGTGACATCGACGCTAGATTGGATTTATGCTACAGAGGTAACGCTGTTTACCATGTGGAACTGAAGAAAGTTTCACTGCCTTTTTAATCATATCAGAATTGCACTGAGTATACGTTTTTCTGTCAGGCTTGCTGACAACCGTGCGTATTGAGGTATTCACCGTAGTAACCTTTTCTCATAATCTGAATGCCTGCCGTGCTCGCGGGGGCCTTTGCTGGCACACCACAACCTGGGCCTGTTCTCGGCCTGCCAGTGTTTGTTTTGTGATAGTGTGAGCATGAATAAATGTTACAATCGCGCACATGTGTGTGTGTGTGGCTGTGCAGCTGAGGTTTTAATACATACATTCACTTGGCATGCATGGGCCAACACAAAGAGTCGTGTCTGCGAAGTCATATCGGCTATTTCAGCCGTGTGTCTTGAGCATACATCAGATTCATCCGGGGAGGCATTTTCCCAAAGATCTTTGTACCTGTGAAGCAAAAAGGCCTCAAATCAGACCAGCTGCATCCTCTGCTTTGGGCTGTGTGGCATAGCTATGAAGGCAACTCCAGTCTTACTCCATGCAGGCTGTTTTCTTTCACCACCGAGCAGAGCCGGGTACAGCCCAGCATGGAAAATCTCTGCTGGTTGCCTGGTGCTTTTTCATCATCATTCCTCACCTGAGGAGCTGTATCCAGCCGTGGATGCATATGTGACAAGAGGCTGAGAGAGAGAGTGAGAGAGAGAGCGAGAGAGAGAGAGAGAGAGAGGATAAGAGAGCGAGGGAGATGAAACTTTCATGAGGCGTGGGGGTTGGTGTGGGCAACCACAATGAAAATGCAAAGATTGAACTTTTCTCCAGGACTGAGGGTGGGGTGATGAGAGTAAAGACAGCCTGGAGGCGTGTGTGTGTGTGTGGGGGGGGGGGGGGGGGGGGGGGGAGTGAAGATAGCCCCTGGATGTGAGCAGGGAAGAAGAAGAAAGGATTTATCGCTGGGATTCTAATCTGTTCCTCTCCTTTTCCCCACCCTCTCATATTGTTTACCCCTTTAATCTCCTGTCTTCAGTCACAATGGGTTTTATTTTTTATTTATTTCATCCACCATCTCATTTGAACCTCCCACTGTATTATTTTACATCTCCACCAATGCTGCACCGTCCTCCCGGATGTGGTGGGAGCAGGGTACGAGTACTCTGACCACAGGCTGGAAGGAGCATCAGGAGACCGGGCTGGGAGGTGGCAGGTGTCTGGGTAGTACCTCAGAGGATGTCTCCAGAATGTCCTCCAGTCATCTGTTGTATCTGCACAAACACGCGTACACACACACACACACACACACACAAGCGCACTGGCTCCACCGTTCTCCCTCTCCACGTCATCTTGTTTCCCTCTTCCAGGAAATGTGCGGTGCCGTGTTATGATCGATGGGTTGTGTTCAGAGAAGGGGCAGCCTCCTCTGTTTGTTCGTCTTTGCTACGCATGGCTGCGGAATGACAGCTGGGACCAGTGCATGGGTTAGAGTGTGGCTGGCAAGAAAAGTTGGGCTCTTTTGGTTTAACTCCTCTGTTGTTCCAAACACGGAAAGAGAAGCGTGTTTCACTCAACTCGGGTACCGGTACCCTTTGGTAAACGCTATTCACTCTGGGCACGAGAGGAATTTAGAATATGACATGCTGCTGATAGAATTAATGTCGTCCAAGTTTGATTATGCAGCAGAAGACATGAGAGCGATGATGAGTTTATTCATCATGTTTGCCATCAGATGGAGCATGTTTGAGGAGGGAAAGAAAGAAGGGCATAGACGCATGTTTAGCACGTGTGTGTAAGGACAATCCATTTTAATTATTGTGCATCTGTGTGTGTTTTATCATCTCCTGTGTAAACATACAGTACATACTAATCCATGAGGTGTGTGTGTGTGTGTATGTGTGTGTGTGTGTGTATGCTGCTATAGCATAAAAAGTGAGTAATCAGCAAACACAAGCTGTGTTTTTGATCTGAAGAGTTCATCTGATAATAAATTCTGCTTTTATGGCCCAAAACTTAAAATTCGAGCATTTCCTGACGATGATTCACTGATTCACTAATTATCGTTATCTTGGCATGGTGCATTGGAAATTAACCAAAACTCCGATAAACCCCACACTGCACACACTGTACTACAACTCATTTTATAATAACATTCCCTGTGCTCTCTAGTTCCAGAGGCGGTGTCGTCTGCCCATCACTGCTGACTCACAGGTTTACTTTGATAGTTATCAACATTTAGTTATGAAAGCTGACAAACAAGAGGAGAATAGCAACGATAAGCTGTTTGAGATGTTCTACATAAAGCACACGTTTTCATGCTTTTTGTCGCTGCGACGTCCTTTGAATATTATGACACCAATTAGAACAATTCTGATCACCGGTTTTGATTTACTTTGATGAACTTCACTGTGGAAATCTCTTGATAAGAGGAGCTAACCTGAGCTGCCAAAATCAGTTTTGAAGCTGCACTAATTGATCGTGGACACTAGGGGGCATATGAACTTCAAAACAAGCTGTCAAACACGACATACAATTTTTAATAAGTAGTTAAAGCCCAGTTAAATCAGATTTCACCTGATTTAATGTCCCCTCGTGCAAAAGTTGTCACTGCTCTGCCGCAGTTTTCCAATAAAAGAGATCGCTTTGCAACGTTGAAAACGAGCTGAGGGAAATGCAGTTGAAGAGAAGAATGGAGAGTAATGCAAAATAGCTGCCAATTAGTCAGAAGAGCCCCACTATAATCCCATTTACACATTGATTTTTGTATTAGCGTTTCTAAATCAGATTGTTACCATATTTTTAACGATGAAAACAACACACTCAAACAGCGTTGGTGCACCCACGCAGGTGTTTCCACTTTTGGCTAATTGGTCCTCTTCTCAGGGTTGTATGAGGGAGTGAAGCTAATCGATAGCACCGTCATTGTCATTGTTAGTTTGGTTAAACCTGCCACAGTATATTACTAAGACTGAAGCTGTTCAAGTGTCTGGAGGAAAAAAGGAGAACGTGTTGTTGTTAAAGAATGTTCCGTCTCTTACAGCCTCGGGAATTCCATAGTTTTGGTGCATAGTTAAAAAAGGCTGAGCTGCCAATTTTTTTATTTGTGTGATAGTTGGTATTTAAAACAGCAGCAGCAGAGGATCTAAAAGATTATATAACAATAATGTAGGTGGGTCCTACCGGGCTGTATGTGCAGCCTGGCACTTATATCACGCAGATTAAACGATATATTAAAATGATATCGCTTTTAAACATGTTGTATTGTATTATCAACAATAACAAACACACAAAAACATTGACAATCATTTATAGATGCCTGAAATTCAATGCTGCTGAAGGCAAATACAGAATGCAAAGACATCACACGCTGAACACTGGTGGTCAGTTTTGTGCACATACAGCTTTGTGTTCAATCTGAAAGCACCGTCACCTTTTGTCATTTTGTTTTAGGATTATTCTCAGTCAACAAACATTTCATTTCATTATTTTCAGGATTTCGGATGAAGAAAAGGATTTTGCATCAAGCTACAACCTGCGGTCCTGAATAATGAAACGTGGCAGTGAGCCTGGCTCCAGTAGAGAGCCAATCCCCATAGACCGTAGATCGCCAATGCCAAGATGGCGACGACTGTTTTTCGACTGTTTTTCACAACTGAACGCAGCGTTGCGCCGTCTCACCACCACCTGTACCTGTGGAGACATCAAAGGGTTTCTCATCACAGCAGGGAAAGTTTTGATGCTGCTTGAAATGATGCGGCTGAATGCAGTTGTTGTATCATCATATCGTCATCCTCATGAAACACAAGCAGAGAAATGCCGGCTGGCAAGCGGGCTTCACCCGGCTCTCAGGGATCCTTCTGACGGAGAACGTATGAACGGTGCAGCGCTCCGACCCAACACCCTGTATTATTAATAAACATCCTCATAGCCCAGGGCTCATCGCCGTGTACTTGTCGTCCATCTGCATGACAGATACTATTGTGAGTTATTCACCATTATGCAAACAATATGTGCACATCCATTACACATATATTTTCATATTCACCCTATTAGAATATGTTCATGGATATACTGTATACTTATACATAAAACATGCATTTGATGCATTGTGTGAACGCATAGGCTGCATCCTGTTTACTAATGAATGAGCACAGATAAACACCCGCACACAAAATGCAATATTTATACTGCACAAATGCGTGCACTGATATACCTATATATCACTGTCTCCCTGGCATTTAAGTTTGATGATAAACATATTTTCACATTCATTTAACATACTAGCTCACTAATATGAACACAAACACTGAGAAATGACACCCAAAAAACAGACATGCATCAGCCCTAGGATATGCACACACAGCATAAGTAGACATGTGTGAATAGAAGTAGCCGCCTTGTTCTCTGATGCACACACCTGTATATGCAAATAGAACCCTCTTCCCTGGAGGCTCTAACACATAAATACTTACACGGGTAACGGAGATGCCTGGGGCTTTCTCTGCACCTTTCGTCTTAACCTTGATGTTCTCTCCAATTCCCACACATCTGCTTAACACGTGTAGCCCTGAGCATTCACTTCCGTCTGACAAGAAAAAAAGAGAGAGATGAGAGAAGGTTTTAGGGATCAGGTGTCTCCAGAGTCTCTGATTGGCATTCAGAAGCACCGCTTCCAGTCCTCGTGCCCGGCATCCCTTAGCGGTCCGCCAGGCTTTCGCAAGATGTTGAGAAACGGACAATAAGTCCTGAGGTGATCCTCACAGATATCCTCGCTTTCTCTCTGACGAGGGTTGAATGGTTTTCAGTGAGCAGCAGAGTGAAACTCTTTGGTTTGTTGGTGGTTGGTTTGGCTTTGTGTTGCACCGAGTTCACTCGAGTTAAGTTCAGTTTGGCAACAGATGGGGCGGTTGATTAGTGAAGTTAATTAGCATAACTCTTAATCCACACAGTTACTTACACTTTGAGATATCCTCGGTTTATGGCTCTGTTGCCTTGAACTGGCATTCTTTCTTCCAACAGCGGGCGACTCCTCTGCTTGCAAAAAGAAGTCTGATTGAAGTCTATGAGAAAATGACTCTACTTCTCTCTTGATTTATTACCTCAGTAAACATTGTAAACATGAGTTTATTGTCTCAATCTCTAGTTTCAAGTCTTCTTCAATACAGCATGATGTTCATTTAGTACATTATGGTCCATTTAGAGTCAAACAGACCATAAAGCAGGGGATGCTTTAGGGCGGGGCTACACAGTGATTGACAGGTAGCTACCACGCTAACTGGTCACGCCCCCAAGTGTAAAGGCCTTTAATATTCAAATTCTATTCCACAAAATGCTAAATATGGCTGAATTTCATTCAGATTTGTGTCATACGATTGCTGATGCACTTCATGTCAAGGTTGGCCGTTTATAACCCTTTGAAACAACAAACTAAATCATTTTTATCTATTTGTGCTATGCTGAAAAGAGGAGCAATAGGTGATCCGTTCTGACGTCAGTGTGCATGTCACCTTTGCGTCTTCTTGAATGTTAGCTGTTAAACGGCGCTTAGAGAGATATTCATTTCATCCCTGGAAGACAAAACAGACCTTTAGAAGCAGACAAGAAGGGCAAACCTCTTTATGTTTTCTGGTCACTGTCAGAGAGAAGAGCCAGATGGAAATGTCTTTGGTTACAGGAAGAACAAACCCTGAGTGTTTCTGTATGTGAGTGAATGGAGGGGGGTTGGTATTGCTGAGGGCAGACAATCAAAGGGAAGAGAAAACAATACAGGCTATTCTCTCCATTCCCTCCCTTGGTGGTTCTCCGAAACCGGCTTCTCGCTGCCTTTTCTTAATATTTTCTCACTTATTAGATCTTTTTTTCCAGTGTCTCTATATTTTCCTCTGATTTTCCCTGTGTTCTATGTACCATGTTTCTACAATTGTCTCTTCCCTCGCTGTCTCTGTATCTCTCTCGTCCCTCTGGAGAAAACGACTGAAGCTGTCGCCGCACACTCAGCGGTTTGCAGCATGTAGGAGAATACTGCTTGTGCTTGTAACTTAAAACGGTGCCTAAAGTGAGAGAAATTAATAGTGACATGCCCCCTGACACACACGCAGATGGGCTAAACACACACACACACACACTTTTAGAGCATCCACATTCAAGTCATGCCCCCCATCCTGGGGTTTCTGCTCTCAAAGGTGCTTCACCCCAAATCCCTGTTCAGATAAACAGTGCTTGTCATCTTGTAAAACATCCTCAATTCCTCTCTGACTCATTCTTTCACTCCATCACCGGGATGTGACTTTTAATAGAAGAAGTGGAGGAGGAGGAGGAGGAGGAGGAGGAGGAGGAGGAGGAGACTCCTCATAGACAGACTGGTTCCTGTCCAAGCATTTGAGGCTTCCATCAGCCCGGCCCATGCAGCCTCACTGGTTTCACACTACATTTACCTTCATTCACTTTAACACTCCATTGGGTCTCAAACAGAAAGGGGTGGGGTGTAATTGCATTTTGAGTGATGTTTGTGTCATTACCTTGCTTCAAAGTCAGCGACAACAACAACAATTTAGGGACACGCACTCAGCCTGCCTTAAAAGTCACAGCTGGCAAATTAGAGCAGAGATGGTCTCAACCGAAACATAAAGACTGAGAGAGTCACTTTCAACAGCGCTTAATACTGATCACACACCCTCTGCAGTGAGTTAAAGGTGAATTTAAATTAGAATTCTACCCACTTTGTGTGTAAAACTAAAATATAAACTATTGTAGGCCATCAACGATTGAAACCTCTACATTTTGTTCATGTTATTTCAACACCTGCTGAGTTATTGACAGCTCATATTCATGTGTTAGTTGTGTTGATAGCAATCGACCAGCCTGTCAAAACTCATGACTTGGTGTGACATACTAACAGACTAACATGGTTCATTGTTAGTCTGTTTGAACTGTTACATTATTTTCTGTTCCTGCCCACTCAAATGTTCTAGTTATATATTGAATTGCATGTGACAGCAGAATGCTTTTAGTCTTGAATGCTGCACCTTTTTGTGTCCCTTGTGTTGTTGTCATTTGGCAGGATGTGATGCACAACATTTTAATGGCTATGTCTCAACTAGAAGAATTTATAAGCCAAGCAGACTCCAACACTTGCATGAGCACAGCTGTTGTTTGTTTGTTTACAAAGGCTTGCAAGTGCAAATTGTTCCTCGGTCTCAGATTCAAAACATAATAAAATGATGTGCTCAATTTCTACTCCAAAACGCTGTGGAGCTCTGACCAGAAATAGACTGTCTGTCTGTCTGATTAATGAGGGACTCGTTTGCCAAGGCGAGCGATGCTCAGCTGGACTGACTCATCAGATAACCATATTCTGACCCAAAACACAGCGTTGGTTCAAAAAGTCAAGAATCATCATTATCCTTTTTGTGTCCTCTGTTGCAACGACGGGCGACCCGCAGCGCCACGGCGACCTGGCACCTACAGTCCATGTCCGTGTGCTCCTACGGTGTTGGTGTGCATGTATCAGCAACATGCACATGCGAGCACATGAGTGTATGTGCTTTTACTGTTTGAGCATGGTTTTGCTGTGCTGTGCTGTGCTAATCTGTTCAGACAACAGGACCGGCCATGTCCAGAGGCTATGGGCTAAGGACAGGAGGACCTTGACAGTGCTGAATCTGTGAGAGTGTGAGGATGCCTCCACCCACACTGACTTGTCGGCCTCTCTCGCCACGTGACTGTCAAGACAATTATGATTGCGCCCGTAGCGTAGAATTAGATAAAGAAGGCTTGGGGGAGACAACTGCCTGAAATGTAGACAACCATCTAATGTGCAGGCTGAGAGACAAGTGGCAGCGACAGCAGGTGAGTCAAATTCTTATGTTTAAAATTTAAAAAAGGCTGAGATCAAATTGAAGACCAGCCAAGCTTAATTGTGTGACAGGACGGAAAACAAGATAGCAGCATGACAGAAGCAGGGAGATAGAGGTGGAGATAAAAGGGAGGAGTGGGCAGCGAGCCAGTGGTGGCTCTGGAGGGAATCTGGGATTGCTGGCGGTTTAACAGCACGTCAAGCAGCTGGTCAGTCCGCGCCATTTGCTATATTGGCCTTAAAGCACTGCTGAGATGAAAGCCGCCCACAACCCTAACCCTTACACACACACACACACACACACACACACACACACACACACACACACACACGCCTCCATATGCCATCCTCTGAGCACATGCACCTGCACTCCTGTGGCTAAAAGGCTACTACAATTATCGCATAATAGATCTTTGCCCTGTTGCTGGAACAGAACCACCTGGGTATCAGATGAACTGAACTCCTTCTGTAACCCAGAGCAAGCGAGGGAAATAGGGCTGGGAAAGAACCGGCATACATTTATGGGGTCAGTCCAATATTAGCGGTCCACGTGGAGCACAAATCCCATGCAGCAACTATAATAGCTCTCGTTCATCACAACGCTCACAGAGGAAGACCAACCTCATGCATAGAGTGCTCCCTGCCAGAGACGTATTGCTCATTGTCAGTGCGAGGGGCACTTCATAGATTAGATTCATCACTGACCTCATCAAGTGCACAAAGAAAAACAAATTGGCTGAAACTGTACAATGTTTGTCATTAGCTGACATGTGCCCTATTTTCTACCCCCACTTGTCACTCCCTAATTTGAAGCACAGACGCTGCAGGCCACCACACAATGCACAGAAATGTAGCGGCGTTGCTCAGCCGAGAGCGCGCGCTGACTCGTAAGGAGACAAACAAATCGATAAGCAGTCCGCTCTGTTCCATTATCAGGCGGAAGAAGTTAACCACCAGCAGCAGCAGCAGCGGGAGCACAACAGCAGCAGGGACTTATGAGGGGGAGGAGGAGGAACAAAACAATATGAATTCCCAATTCATTTGAGAGCAAACACTTGCACTGGCATCTTATCGATTGAGGACAAGTTGGTGGAAACTATATTGGTTTTAATGCTGCATTTAGCAGGGCTTTCACTGCAGTGCCACTACTGCCTCTGACAAAGGTATCAGCCATTAGTTTGACCTTCTGAAGTTTGCTCCAAACTTTCAAAATGTGTGTTGTGATATCATGTGATATTACTCTCCTGTGTTCAAAACCATGTCGTCTCCAAGGTTGTACTTACTGTAAATATCAAGAAGGAAGATTTGTCTTCCGGGCCATCTGTTGTGTATATTTCTATTTTGAGATTGATTTTATATAATCACCCGTAAATGCAACAATTATCCTGGAAGAACTCTACGACAACATATCTTGATGGATCGTTTCCCTACAGAAAATGTACAAGAAGCAGCATAAAGAAAAAGCCTGCCTTTAATATTCAAATAAGAAAGCCTCACAATTTAAACACTGTGATCTAAAGGAGGTAAACGCTGCCATTTGCGACGTCGCAGCCTCTGTAGCAGAGGTCACTGCTCATCAGCCAAAACAGTGGGGGCATATAATCTCTCTCACCTACGCAGCTGAACGGTGGGCCGCTCTGAGGGCTTCTGTAGCTGGCACATGTATTTCCCAGGCTCTTACTCCCTCATTACCTGCCTCCTTTCCCTCCGTCTCTCTGCCTTTTTTATAAACAGTGTCTTGCTTCTCTCAAATCTTCGCTGGTGTTTCTATTTTTACCAATGTAACAAGGTTGCTTGGTCACAGAGGACTGTGAGGAGCAGCGAAGGAAAGAAATGTTCACTGGGATCCAAGACGCATACACGTTATACTTCTGTTACGCCAGCCCCCAAGAGGAAAGGGCCCGGGGGCTGAGAGTGGAGACCCCGGAGATGGAGAGAGATGGGAGAGAGAGAAGAGAGGGCGGGTGAAAGAGCTCCTGCTCCAGAACAGGCGATGGTTAGACAAACTCTTAACCTCGAAGACAGATGAAAAGAATCAGCTGGGAGCTGAGTGAATACGAAGGAAATCAGGGTTTAATTCAGGGTTGTGTGGTGTCGTTTGGGGAAGAAAAGTTGAACCTTTGAAAATCAAACAGGAATAAAAGTCTTTGATGTCCTGAATAAAGTGGAGCTATGAGTAACTATAGATCTGGTTGTACCCTCTCACCATGTTAACTTTAACCTAGAAGCATCTGTTGATCTAATGATTGTTTTGGATTAGTGTCGTCCTGGAATAGAGCCAGGCTAGCCCTTTTCAGTCTTTATGCTAAGCTAACCGCCTCCTGGCTCCAGCTTCATATTTTGCAGAATTATTTTTGCTTTACCTAAACCAATTGACAGCGCAGACCTGGTGATGTTGCGGTCCTTCGGGAGTTCGTGATCTGGCCTTGACGCCAGCAAAGGTTTGAATTCAGCAATTTCGGAGATCATAGTTTGTGTTTTTGTTGTGTTGAATTGCATTATATTTTGAGCTTTAGCTGTTCTTTTGTCATTGACAATGCTTATGATAAGAAAACTCTCATTCTCTTTCTTGACATATGTAACTCGTGACTCTACGATAAATAAAGAGGCAACCGCCAATTGCGAATAGCTTAGCTTAGCATAATGACTGGAAAGAGGAGGAAACAGCCAGCCTGGCTCTGTCCAATGGTAATAAAATCCAAATACCAGCACCTCTAAAGCTCTGTTATCTCATTTTTATATCTCATTTAATTTGTGCAAAAAACAAAGGGTTAAAACTACATATTTACTCAATGGTACTTTGATGCAGTGGTAATGTCTTGTATGTATATCACTGCCTTAGCGATATAGATGACTTTCACAGGCGTGAGACTGTGATAGAAAAATACCAAAAATCTTATTTAAGTTCAAAGTATCCACACCGTATGTGGTGATGATTTAATTTTTTCTAGAACTACCGTGCTTGGCTGGGCTCCGAAGGGGCCAGGTCGTATGAAATACAATATCTTTCTATTTACATAGCGGTCACACAGTCCATTTGATATAGTCCACTGGCTTCTATGTCATGTGAATAACTCATGCTCAGAGGAGAGGAGCCGACGTCTGTCAGACCCATTCAAACCTATTTAACTGTGCTTTACATTGTATCTAGTCAGCAGAAAAACAGGAGGGGCTGATCTGGGAAGGATAAATTATTCAGTGCTTTAATGAAGGTGCACAAGGGTAAATTTGCTCTGTAAAATGGTGCGTCCTCGGGAGAGGAAGCCCACTGAATGACTTGGGACAAACAGAATAGCTGTAAGGTCATACAATATCAATATTAATAGATGTAAAGCTACAGAGAACTGTACTACTCCCCAAAGGTTAATACTGCTGACAGGTTACATGGCACGACATCCATACCGTCTGGCTCTGAGAGGAAAAGGTTGGATTTTAAGGTGCCCTCTTTCTGTGGTGTTATTCCATCACGGTGACAACCAGAGAACATGACCAACTACATCCTAAACAGACCACAAGAGTGCTGACAGACACAAGCAGCGAGATGTTTACATGTCTCTCTCAGCATTACCACATTTCCACAAAAGTACTTAGTTAGGTTCAGGAAAAGATTGTGAAATACTTAGTTAGGTTTAGGCGACAAAACTAGTTCAATAGGTTTGGGAAAAGATCGTCGTTTGGGTTAAAATACCTACGGAAGCTCATTGTACTTCCATGTTAATGATTACGTGGATACCACACAAAATCATTTTGCGGGATATCTATGTTTTCGTAGGTATAGCTATGCATGCTGGATGAGACCAGCCTGATATGGTACAACATTATGGCGACTGTGGCTAAGTGGAGAGCACGGCCGTCCTTCAAATCAGAGGATCGGTGGTTCGATCCCCGGCTCTGGCTCCGCTAGCTGCATGTGTCGTTGTGTCCTTGAGCAAGACACTTAACCCCAAAAATTGCTCCCGTAGCTGTGCTTACGGTGAATTGTAAGTCGCTTTGGATAAAAATGACTGTAATGTAATGTAACATTGCACCTGCTAATCGTAAGCATAGTCAGTGAGTGCATGTTAGCATGCTAATGTTAGCATTTAGCTCCAAGGGCCACTGGGCCTTTGTACAGCCTCACAGGGCAGTTAGCATGGCTATAGACTCTTAGTCTTATTTTCTCCTCAGCTCTCTCAAACACACCAGTAAAACAGCAAACAGTGTTTGATGGTTGGCATGTTGGGAGATCACCGCTTGATTTCGGTGAAACTGTCTGTCCGTGTTTCTGCTGTCAACACTAAAAAGCCCTGTGAGCAGCCCTGTTGCATGCTCGCATCAATTATTAGAACAAAAGACAACTATGGATAGCTACAATTACTCTGAAAATCATAGTCATAATCCTCACAGTCGGTTTTCCAGTTCTGTTTAGATCGTTAAGGTTTGTTCCACACTTAGATATGCAAAAGATGACACTCGCTCTCTATCGACTGGTAGTATTGAGGACAAAGGTATGCTTTGATTTCACCAGCGTTTTTTAACTAAACCCATCTATAACAGGTGATATATTGTTTTAGAATGACTCTGTTCATTTCATATCTAGCGAGCATTTCCAAAGGATAATACCAGTGTAGCTTCACTTGCTTCCCATCACCCTTAACGAATGACATGATTAAACCCACTGATGTATTTGCAGTCAAGCTTCATTACATTTTTTAAACGAGCACAGATCACATGTGATTATGTTGCTCCACCACAAATTCAATTATGTGAACAGGACAGGAAGTAGAGACGCCCTTTTCTCTTGAAGGCCATCATCTTCCTTGTTCTCTCTCTCAAACATGTGTGATCTTAGATAACACTTGTAGTATGTTACTGTTTAATTAAGCCATTATAATTCCAGTGGATTTTTTTCTTTCTCTCAGTTTGCATGCAGTCTTGTTTTGCCTCTTCACTGCCACCAGAAACTCAGAAACAGTGAAGAATATGAAAACACACATCCTCACAGCAAATACACTGGTGGGTTGATAGCATCAACAGGGAAACACTCAAATTAGCCTGTGCTGTTCTTTAACTATGTATAGCATGCCGCATATAAATCTTGTTATCCAACAAGAGGATTCTGTCACGAGGTGTGAATGTTTGCTAGCATGCACAACATGTGCTGTTTTTGTTGCTGAGCAACAGAAACATAATTTTGGATCTGTAACAATCAGGTGCTGACCTTCTACTGACCTTCTACTAACTTGACAGTTGTCTTTTTTAAGAGGACGTTGGGATCAAAATGGTTTGTTTTTTAAATGAGATTACTTTTCCACATGAAGACACATGAAACTCCACAATAGCCTAATACACATGTTAATACAGCCTCTTCCAAACAACACATCAGATCACCACTCTGATATGCAAATACGCTTCTACATCGTGTGATGGTCTTCCACTTTACAGAACATATGGTGCTAATGCATGTGTGGTAGAAGTATTCTGGCTGCTGGCTTCTTTATCTGTTTGCCCTTTTGAAGCTGCGGCTTCACGGTGTACTAGACGGTCTGTTTTCCCTGGTGGTGATTTCAGCTTTGTACCTGATATGAAGTGCTCTGTTCCTCCAGGACAAGCTGTCTGATGTGAGAAAAGCCTGCTATCCTGGAATACATCCATTTCCTCAGGAAACACACTCACATTCACGCACACGTGCACACGTGCCACTGGAAGCTGACGTGCAGCCTCTCACCATATGGGATAGCTGACTTCAGATCACCATGGCTCGGCTACCAAATGAGCCAATCACAGCAGCAAGCTGTCACCGGTGTGCCACTGTCACATCAAGGATGTCTCACGTACCGGGGGAATATTTTTGATTCAACATCCTGACCTTCAGAAATGGACGTAGTCGACGTGACGTCACCCATTGGTTTATGGACTACTGTTTTGCAACCAGTGAACGGAAGTGACCATATTTGGACTACGGAGGAGTGACGTAAGGACGCCGTATACGGCTCTGGTAGTGGTAGCGACCTGTCAATCGCTGTGTAGCCCCGCCCTAAAGCATCCCCGCTTTATGGTCTATTTTACTCTGGATTGGACCATAATTTACTAAATGAACATCATGCTGTAGTGAAGAAGACTTGAAACGAACCATTGACACCATAAACTCATGTCTACAATGTTTACTGAGGTCATAAATCCAGTGAGAAGTAGAGTCATTTTCTCATAGACTTCTATACAGAACCAACAGGCCTTCAAGGAGTGTGACATTTTCAATCTTTGACACAGGCACTACAGATAACTTTGCCCTGGGCCGCCTTGTATTCTATCAGCTTAAATATCGCTTTTAGCAGCTATTTGCAGTTCAGTATAAATAACAAAGTCAACAACTCTTTTCCCCTTCCTGTACGTACAACGGCATCAGCCACGTACGAACCACGTCTGCTGCTTTCGTCTCTTGTCGTATCACAGCGAACGGGGAAAAGGCTCCCTCTGCTCCCCTGGGGCATCGCTGCCAAGGACACCTGTCTGCTGCTGTGATTCGCTGTGTTCTACTGCACTCCAGTCAGCACGACGGCTGATTACACAAAACACTGAATGCAAGAGTGTCCTACAGCGGGACGCCTCAGGCTGCAGTCATGTTGTGCAGAGCCCACCCCGAGTTCCTCTCTCTGCTGTCCCAGACTCACTCCACCAGCTGGCTGCTCATCTGTCTCGCCATCCACCTCTCTGTGTCTGGACCGCAGTGTTAGTGAGGAAGGGCTGCGTGCTTGCTGCATCCAGGGAGCTACTCTGGTCAGTCCATGCGCGTGTGTCCGTCTGTCTGAGTGACAAAGAGGTCGGCTCTAATTAAAATCAGCATTTGTTGCCGCAGGGAATGGTAACTATTGTCGTGGCGGCAGTCGGCCCACTCGGTCCCCTGAGCAACAGACAGCTAATGAGAGGCGAAGACATGGCTCTGCTGCCAGAGGAGCATGAGCCGGCTCTCCGTCTCGTTTTATTCTCTTTTTCTCCGTTTTTAATCTCTTTACATCGAGTTCATAAATGGTTTTGTTGTTCTGCTCTCTGTCTTCCTCTGACTCTGCCCTCATCTATCTCTTGTTTTGCTCTTTACTCATTTAGGAGACCTATGGACGAGCTTGCCACGCTTTGATTATATTTTCTATTCTCTCTCTCGTTTCTGATTTCACCCTTTCCTTCCAATTACATCTAGTTTTGTCTTCATCTTGCTCCTCTTTCATTTTGCTCTCATTTATGGCAGCACATGCATCTCCTCCCTCTCTTACTCTCTCTCTCTCTACCTTAATTAGCAACTTTACATTTCTTTCGTTGGCAGGTTCTCTCTCTCTCTCTCTCTCCTCCTGTCCCTCACGCTCCCTGATGAAGTAAAAAGTAACATTTATCAGATGCTCAAATATTTTTGGAGTGTCTGTGAGCGTATAGAGAGATAATTCAACGCAACATTTATGTGGTTTGCAGCCTTATCTCTGCAGCGTTGGCTCTGCTTGCCTGCAGAAATACCACCAAGTTAATCATTTGTGCTGCAATTGAATTGCTAAAACACTTACAGTTTTTCTCAATTGCTAAAACACTAAAACCCATTGGCTGAACAAAGTTCTCAGTTGCCTGAACTCGTTTAGCTAATTGTGCAGTCTGTTGTCAATACCTTAAACTATTTCACTTGGTAAAACACAATTTGCAGATCTCACTTAGACTTTTCAGCAAAACTCTAAACACATTCTCAGTCTAATGCACATGTCATCCATATTGGTAAACACAAGTGGCAACAATCAAATACAAATAGAGAACACATGTCATTGATTAAACACGATCACTCAAAATTGATTTCACTTGTATCAAATGATGTGACACAACCAATATAAGCCAGTTTAGAGAGCAAACAGGTGGTTGAAGGTGGGAAGGAGAAAGTCTGAGAATGGATAGAAGAAACAATGTGAGAGGACGAGGACGAGGACAAGTGCGTATGCGAGGTGGGCGACGAGGAGGAAGAGGAGGAGGGCACGAAAGAGGAAGAGGAGGACAAATAGGAAGAGGAAGACAAAGAGTGGAAATATCTGATGAAATTCGAGCAACAGTCATAGACCATGTTATAGTTCACGGACTGACAATGAGGGAAGCAGGACTTAGAGTGCACCCCAATTTGAGCCAATTTTCTGTGTCCACCATAGTGAGGACATTCAGAGAAGAGAACAGGTACAGTATGCTACTGTATTTTTGTAATTGCAAATTTACTGTACTACACTATATGCAGCTGTTTCAATAGACATTTGTAAAGTTCATCACTGTATGTATTGTACTGCATGAATATTTTTTGTAAGTGCACATCTACTTTTTGTAGAACTGCAAGGCTGCCACATGCAGGTGGAAGGAGAGCTATATTCACTCAGGAGCAAGAGACCGTTATAGTGGGCATGGTCCTTCAAGATGATTTAATACGACTCAGAGAAATCCAGGAACGAGTGATACAAGACAACACACACTTCCAGGGAATCGACAGTGTGAACATTTCCACAATTGACCGTGTCCTCCATCGTAACAGGATACGAATGAAACAAGTATACAGAGTACCTTTTGAGCACAACTCACCAAGGGTGAAAGAACTGCGAGCTCAGTATGTGCAAGTAAATGTACATTCAGACACATTTACTGTAATCCACATTGTCTACAGTACTGCCACATACTATGTGAATGACATTACTCTTCAGTACATACAATGTATGTGAATCAGAAGTGCATACAGTAGGCCTAATTGAACTCTACAATATAGCACTGTCTCTGTACAACTTACTAAATTCTACATACATTATATTGTATTCCTACACAGACAATATTTGACTTGGAATCCTTGGACAGACCCCATGAGTTAATCTTTGTCGATGAAGCAGGCTTCAATCTAACAAAGAGGAGAAGGAGAGGCCGAAACGTGATTGGACAGCGGGCCATTGTTGAAGTCCCTGGTCAACGAGGTGGCAATGTCACAATCTGTGCTGCTATCAGCAACCACGGTGTTCTACATCACCATGTTACACTCGGGCCATATAACACCCAGCATCTTCTAAGATTTCTGGCCAATCTAAGAGATATTTTATTTGAGCAGCAGGGTCAAGAGCTAAATGAGAATCCCATTCCCACCAATGTGATAGTGCTGGACAATGTCAGTTTCCACCGAGCTGCTCAGGTAAGGGAATGGTTTAACATCAATGGTCAGTTTGACCTTGTTTTGCCCAAAGACAAGAAGAAGCACATTGATGACATGTTGACTCCTTTGATTTTTGTCCCTTTTACTGTAGTATTGTATACTGTAGTAGGCCTACAGTGCATTGTAGGCTGTATAATGTACAATAAACAAATTGTATGGCCTTGAACATCGTGCTTTCTATTTGTTACAGGAACAGTACTGACTGCTCAATAGATTTTGACTGGTTGCAGGTTCATATCAACAAAGAACAAGAATTACAGTATCACAGAGACAAAGGACACGTTTGTGAGATGCAGGGTACAGTACTGTAAAAATAGGGGTACAAGGAGGAGGAAGAACAAAAGAAATTGCAAAGAGCAAAGCACAGTAGTAATTTCTGATCAATTTTGAGCTACTGTAATAGAACATGTTTTCGTTCATATGAAATTTGTTTTGAGATTAAAAATCTACTTCTCCCTGAGAACTATATGTTTTGAACAATGTGTTTTCTATTTATTGGTGTATTGTTTACTGACTGCTTGATGGTGTATATTATTTTGATCACTTTGTTTATGATTTGAGAGCAGTGTTTTGAGCACAGGTAAAACTGTTTTGAGGCGAAAGTTTCATTTTGCAAGAGGATTCAGAGGTTTTGTAAATAGTGCTTGAAGATGAGGTTTTGTGTTTACAGTTTTGAGAAAATGGGTGACCGTTTCTTATGTGTGTGTCTTAGCAATCGAGAAAAACTGTAAAGAGAGCTGTGTGATGATAATACAGATTAAACACTTGGACGTTGGATGACAGATTATACCTAAGCAACTCTTCTTTAGGAGAAGTGCTGCAATCCAACAATATTATATTGCTATGATGCGATGGTCTGTAAAACGGTTGACATGAACACATTTTTCCCCTCATTTCGTCTAGAGTTTGGATAGACATGCTCAATTGCCTCTCGATCAAACCTCTTTGATCGGGGAGCAGAGCACAGGGATAAGCTCAACACACAGTTAAGCCTAAAATTAACTGCTATTGTGAAAAGCCCAGATGTAATTCTGGAAATGGCAGGAATGTCTAATTGCCTTGTCGATTTGAGAACCACAAGGTCAGCGCACTCGGAGAGAAAAATCTGCCTTTGTCTCCCACAGAGCGGTTGTTTTGGGCTTTGCATATTGTGCTTTGTCTGCGTGTCAGTCGAGACATTCCTGGAGATGAAAACCACAGCGCGGTCCTCGAAATGACAACTTCTTTTTCTGTGTTTCAGCAGCCACTGCAGTATATAATTCACTTCCCAGCTCAAGGCTTGATATATGCTAAACTTTGTCTGGTGACGCATCCAGCAATTTTCTTGTTTTTGTCCCCCAATTACCTTATTTTGCCCGTCATTCAACATATAACCAGCTATCAACGTGTCAGAAAGCTGTATCTACTGTCCGTGTCAGGACTACAGTCTTATTTATTCACCTCAATGCCTTGTTGCTCAGAAACAAACAAAGACCAATAATGGCTTTGACCATGAACAGCTTTTACGAGGGTGTCACTGTGTTTCTTCAGCACTATTAAATGAAGTGTTGAGTGTATCGTCTTTCTTTAGTGTTAAATAATACTTTCCATATCCTCTGTCCTCTGTCTTTCTGAGCTTTGGTTTGCAATTTTCAGGGAGCTGAGTCAGCCAAGGTCTTCCTTTAAACACCAAAGGAAGAAACAAACGCAATAGCGAGCACATCAATTCAAAGGTTTTCTTCTGCAGTAAATTCAAATCTCTTTAAATTTGGCTTTTTTTGTTTTGCTAATAGTCATTTATCCCATCTGCAGACTTCAGTAGCCTCAAGCTCAATCACTTATTCAACACAACAGAGTAAACATGATAAATGCCTCGGTGTCGGCTTCTTCAAACACCAACACACAGCGTCTGATGTAACCTTCCCTTGTGTGTCAGATCTTGGTAACACGAAAACGCTCCCCTCACAGTGAATCAGCTTCATTGCGAGCTTGTTGTTTGAATATAAGGCGGATGAAACTGTAACCGTAACATCACACAGACGACTGTTCAGAGTGAGAAGGCCGACCGGTGTTACCGTTGGAGCGGTTGTTGGCGCTTTAACATGCTCAAAGCCTTTAGATCAACATCACAGTGTTGTCACTCAGGGTAGTGAGGAGGACCATGGTTTCCTCATGAGGGGAGTTTGGTGTTCTGTGTTCAGGCTTTAAACTGCAATAATATTTTTTATATAAACAGTGGATCACATGACAACATGTAATGTGAAAAATGTGGCCTTAGTGGCGAACCCACTGAGAACCATCCCCGACCCTGGAGTTCCCCTCAGCTCCACCGGTCATTCAGCGCTTTGTTTGTTTACATTTTCTGATCAGCTGTACGCTACCTGACCAGAACCAAACAGCAGACGCAAATGCTACAGACATTTGTTTACGTGGGCTATTCAGTTAAAAGTCCAAGGAGACCACCAGTTTGAGTAGCAGAGAAATGATTGAACATGTCTGTTGAAGCACTAAGGTGAAATAAACCCAGTCTCAGCCATGTCTTCTCTGTTGTAGCTGTACTCATTTATGACATGTCATCTGCTGGGAAAAAAAGATATGACTTTCTTTTTAAAATGTTCATTATTGTGCCAAGAATGTATCTAAGTAGCCTATGTGGCTCCGTCTGAACTGGGAGACAGATGTAAAAAGATGTGATGTGTGGATATCGTGGATGTATAAAGAGAACCGGATACAGCAATGGAATCCGCTGATTTACAGACGCTGCTCCCCAATGTAAACCTATGGCAAAGTCTTTTTGGGCCCAGCGGCATCGTGTGACGGACCCGGACGTTGTAATGCCATGGTTTGGCAACTATGTAAAATTTGGTTCAAAGCCCGGCGCTCTTCTGGGAGGCTTGGTGGATATTGGTGAGGGACAAAATAATAAGTCATCCAAACACAACAAGAGAGTTTTACTTCGGGGACTGGCATCTTCTAGAGTAGCTCTGAGCATTGGGAGTGAACAGCTCCGCCTTACAGTTCGCTGCAAAGGAGCGAGAACAGATGCAGGCACACCCGAGCAGGGGGCACATCTTTGAATTCATACCAGCTCCACCACACAGCTGTCTCTTACAGCTGGGAGCAAGAAATAGTTCATTTTTCCATTCGATTTCAGTTCGGATGCAACCAGTGGGGTGTAAAATGGAATAATCTTTCTTACGTTAAACAAGCCCCCCGACACATGCTATGGGGAAGTTTGAATTAGTCAAAGGGTGCTTGAGGCAACATTACATGATGGGACCCAGAATTCCTGGCTACGCCCCTGTGTGTGTGTGGGGGGGCCCTTGAGGCCCAATAATATATGCTGTAATAATCACATCAAGCATTGCAAATTAGGACATTTGCAAATATCTGGTCTTAATCAGAGTCCTCCTCTTGGAAAGATGGAAATTGTCCGGTGTGAGTCCTCACCCAGAGAGAGCCTGCAGAGAGCAGACGGTACAGTAGCCTGGCGCATCACAGACGTTTTCTCACCGAGTTTCACCACACGGTGGCCCTGTGCCTCTCCTTTCTCGATGCTCCTCCTCGCCACCGTCAGCTCAGCCTCGCTCCCTCCCCCTCCTCCTTCTCCTTCTCCTCCTCCTCCTCCTCCTCGTCCTCCCTCTACTTCCACTCCTTCCTCCCGTCGCGCTGCGCAGAGCCACAGACGGTCCTCCAGCACCGTGCGGCGCGGTACGAAGATGGTCGGCGGCTTGTGCGCTCGCAGGTTGGCCCGCCGGTCGCGGTCCGCCCTGATAGTAGCCCTCACGGTGCTGCTGGTCCAGACGCTGATTGTGTGGAACTTCAGCAGCCTCGACTCTGGCGAAGACAGGGAAAACGGAGGCTCCAACGTGCGGGAGAAGAGGGACCGGGTCGCAGGCAGCAAAGCCGCTGGCAGCGACTATTTCCAGCACGGGGTCCAGCGGCAGCAGCAGCAGCAGCAACGGCAGCATCTTCCTCCAGCCGGGAAGGGGACGTCTCGCCACATACAGCAGCCGGTAAGACAGATGCGCCACCGATGTAGTCATATCACATCCACGCTCAAAGAAAGAGACTGTCTCGCCGGGGATGAAGCCCGAGAGAGGTTGGCAGACAGGTCAGCACATCTCCAGTTTTTGCGCTTTTGGGGGAGAAAAGCACTCGGCCGGGCCTCAAAACCAATGAATGTTTGACTGTTGTCACTTGAACGGAGGCGTTCTCGTCGGGAAACGATAGGATGTCTAAAGCGAGAGAGATGCAAGCGAGCCCTTTTTATTTACTCCGAGCATCCTCAGCTGAACGCTGGCTGAGGACAGGAGCCACGCATTGCGCCGTTGGAATGAACGCAGACTCCACTTTATGCCGAAGCTGAGTATGAAATCTGAACTCAGCGTGCAGTTCACTCCGGGGCAAAATGATAGCACAACAGGGGCAAATCCTTCCAACAGATATGAATAGCAGAGTCACTGACTGGGGTCGAAGCGCGTGCCTGTCTCGGTCTATTTGGTATTTTAAGTCACATACAGTAGCTGCATGGCTCAGCAGCACTGTCTGCGAGAGGCCAAATTGACACATAACCTAATTTGCGGAGTTGCTTTTGATGAGTGTACAAAGATCAGAGTCATCTGTTGTTTGTGAAAAGGCAAACAGCTTTATTGCTAGTGGCAGCATGATTGTGGCGCCAAAGCAAACATACAGACCAGCTTAATGAACAAATTGCGTTAAAGATAGCCTGTGGAACTGTGTCCGTCCAGAAGTAGAGGAGCTAGTGCCATGCTTTACCACTGGACATTTAAGAATTGGCTCCCAAAGAGCCAGACGTGTGTTTGTGGACTCCACTGACTGCTCCCCGTGCCCTGGAGGCTCCACACCAAGTACTTCTGTATTTGTACAGGGCTTCCGTGCAGCATGTGATTCATTTCCCAACCTGATCCCCGCAATTAATATTCTCCAAAATTGAGCTTCTTGCTTCGCGTGGTCTCCCAAGCAGTTAGGCTGCCCTGAAGAAATTGGACGCAGTTGTTCCTGGCAAGCGTGCAGCGCTTTCCCTTCCCAAAAAGCTGCCAACCATTCAAGTATAGCCCACTCCTCAGCCACCATGCAGCCAGTAGATAACGGGCTTTGATGTAGCACGATACACTCTGGCCTCCGCGCTTAGTCAGTCACTCGGAGCCGTGCACTGTATCATCTGTCTCCTCCGCAGATTCTACCGTGACTCACCCGGCGTCATCTGGTAGTCTGTTTGTCCCACCTGCCGGCATCTACCACAGCACAGAGTCGTGCTAAGTGCGGCTTCTATCTGAGTCTATTTCTCGACAGTCGGAGAATCCTCCAAAGAAATATCACTGTAATATCCCTGTAATAGTCCTGCAGGGACTCATTAGTGAGTTTACATTATAACACTTTAGGGTATGGTTATCACTCGCGCTATAAAATTGCTGCAATATTCCAATAAGGATTGTACATAAATTAGTAATGCAGGGACATAACAGGAGCCGGCAGTCAGTTGTGTCGCTACCTATTCACGCTGCGTCAACACCGGTTTGTCCAAATGTGTTTCACTGTTAAAACACACAGTGGATCTGCACTCGTGACCTTTTAAAGAAGGGCCTTCATCCCCCATCACCTCGAGGCACTTCACACAGTCCTGTATGCCAGTCAGTCCCACCAGCCAGTCAGCTCGCCGGCTGCCAGTCAGATTGTCAACCAGCTCTCTGCAGCTCTGTGGCCCCCGGACTCCTCACATTCAACTGGTCTCCCTGGGCCACATGCATTCCCTCAAATGGTTCACCACTGTATTTTCATTCTTTCTCCCCGTTTGGGTGCCGTGTGTTTTTGTGTGTGTGTGTGTGTGTGTGTGTGTGTGGCTTGGCAAGGCAGAGTTGTCCAGCCTCAGGGTGACGCATAAGCGCCAACTGATGCTGTATGAGGCGCCACGCCTGAGAGAGGGGAGAGCACCACTTTGATCCAGAATAGAATGAGCCAGAAGCTACAGTATGACAATAGCAGCATTTCTATGTAATAACTTCTTTTGGATGGAAACGTTATGCATAGCTCTGGATGTGTCATCCCAGCAGACAGGGGCTACAGTTGTCATGAATGTTCTCCCGTTGTGTCTCTTCAGGGAAATTCTGCCGGAGAGCGAAGATGTTTTCTTCTCTCGTCCAACAAACACCACAGCTTGTTGTTCACATCTCCACATGCCTCGTGTATCTGGATGTATAAAGCGCTTGACTGACATTATGTTAGCTGTGAGTGTTAAAGAGACAGTTCAACCCAAAAACATAATTACATATTCTTCCTTGTACCTAGATTGTTTTGGTACGAGTTGCCTAGTTTTGGAGATGTCTGCCTTCTCTCCGTATATAAATATGGACTATATGGTGCTTAAAGCGCCCAAACAATACATTTGGAAAAACTCAACAGTGATGTCTCTTTTCAGAAATGAAGCCCCGTTTACTCAGGATTATCCACAGGGGTCGTTGTGAGCAACTTCTTATGGATTATTGTGGATTTTTTTAGTCTACAGGTAAGAGGAAAAAAATGTACCTTTGATTTTGGGGTGAACTGTCCCTTTAAGTCTAAGTCGCAGATTCCCCATCAGAAGTGTCCCCACTTGTTAATTAGTCTGTCTTGTTTTGCCTGACATCAGTTCATTACAGGAGATATAGCATCACAATTATTACTAATAGGTGCTTATTAAGGCGGTCCCGGTGAAAAACGGTTAATGTGGCAGAATTAAAGCAGCCTACTTCCAGCAGGAGGCTGAGTCAGACATTTTGAAAAGCGTCTGGCTCCAAGCTTCACATCTGGTCATCAGCGGTTTCTTTCCATCTGCTGCTGGTAGTCATATACTGTCATGATCCCCGTGTACCCGGTGGGTGTCCAGCTCACACATGTTGTAAAGAGTTTTCCCGTTAGTCATGGTATTGTAACATTACCTCTGATGTACACTTTTTCCATTGCACTGAGTTTCCCTCATGGTTTCCTACAGCAAAGATGACAATCCATCTGAGAATGCACATTTACCACAGTTGCTTTCGACAAGTTTCCAGTGATACATACATGACATGCTGAGTCAGACAATATGGTACATATTATATTGTATTATACAGATGTTCACCTCAGCTATTTTGCTCACTTGGCTTTGCCACAGATGCAAAGAAAGGAGCGGCAGCAGATATTTGACTTGAATAGTTTGAGACGGACAGATGTTGCCCGCTGTCGGAGAGGGAAACACTGAATCCAGAGAAGCTAAAAGTGGAAGAAATCAGCTTTGTGGGGTTTCCCAAACATGACCGTAAATAACCTGATATTAATGTTCTCATGTAACTTTAGATATCATTTATTCTTATATAGTGGTGGCAACTTATACTAACCGCAATCAAAGTCTCTGAAGCAGTTATTCAGAATATAATTATAATTCATGAGCTCTTAGATGACGACCGACAGAATTAACATGAATGGAATCCAAAATGAAAAACTTTGCAAAACGCTTCAGTCGCGCCGGGATTATTGTTTAATGTTTTTAATCACGTACAGTGCAAGTAACAATGCACTGTACATATGTTTGTCATTGGTGAGCTTTGATGAAATCCGTTGTTACTACCAGTCTTTTCTCCAACCACCACAACCACGATGTGATTCATCGCACAATGTCCACGATCACGGTGCTGACTCACACAAACACCCAAAAGGATGTACTGTGTTGCACGTACGTAGATGCAGAGAAGCAGCTCCACACAAACACACCCACGTACACAGCTACACACTCGCATTACACGCGGCACAATTTCCTTTCCCCCAGTGTGAACGTGGGCATAAATCACGTTTTCGGTTTCTAATGATCTGTTCGAATTCCAATTTGTAGTTTCTCGAAAATGTATCCACATGAACTTCCATGCTGAAGATGTGGAGTGCATGTAAACACAACAGGTCTGTCTTGTAGTCCAGCGAGGGGCTTTCATAAAGTGCACTGCCACTCTTATCTATTGTATTATGTGTCCTGCTGCCTGCAGAAGAGTTTAGCAATTGCTGTTCGCTCTGCTAACATAAAACAGAGTAAAGAAGCTGCGCTGAACAGATCATCTCCACAACAAACTTTCTGAGAAGTAATGTGAGGAAGTATTTTGGATTCAACACAAGGGATAAAAAAATGTTGGGGTTACAACAAACTGTAAGCTTCCTTACAGTAACAGTAACAATACTCAAGTGAAGCAGCAGAGCAACAGCATCAATCCGACATTAGTGCAGAGTTACAGGCTACGTATGTGTTAGTTTACATTCATTCAAACTTTGGCTTCAGTCAACAGATGACAGCATAGAGGCAGTCTGGATCGAGAGGGTTATGACTTGCAACAAAGGTCTCAAGGCCGGAATCAAACCCGCGGCATCGAGGCTACATGTCATGTGCTGTAACAATTCGGCTACCAAGGAACTCCCAAACTGGATTTGTGTCTGACAGTGACAGCCCTAATATCTAGGCTACAGAGGTGTAACACAGAAGTACGCTATTGAGCGGCGTAACATTATTTTAAGGCCATCCTTCTCATTTTTCATCCCCTCAGAGTCTCTTCATTCACTGTGCAACAAAACCTCCTTCCTCAGCTTCCTCGCCGCATGTGTCAGATTGTCCCATTGCATTCTTGGCAGTGCAGTTCGTTCCAACAAAACCAGTGCCGTGCTCTGTGCCAGTCACTGTCTGTGCTGGTTGTTGTCGTGTGGCAGAGACACTTCAGCAGTGCTAACTGGCAGGTAAATTGGCACTCCTCGAAAGCACATCGTCTTGGACTGTGAGCCATCCTGCTTTAAACAGACCTTTGAACATAATTACAGTCCAGAGACACTTTGTGATTTCAAATTTCTAATGTCCCGATCATTACATCAATAAAGCGTTACTCTGTGAAACCTGTAATGAGGGGAAAGTGAAGTACGGCCTGCCCATCAGTCCGTCCATCTGTCGCTTCTTTTTTAAGTGCCGTTAGTCTCCGAGAGAGGTGGGAACATATTCAGATCTGAGGGAGGAAGTATGCCCCTCAGACTTGAAAGAAACGCATCGAGAACCCCGAGACTCTTTGATGATGAAGTGTAATTTGTATACATGACACCATCATTCTTCAAAAACCTGCAACAGAAAACTATCTTATCATATTCATGATGCGGTACACCCTCATGTCATTTCACTGAGCTGATCCTATACTCATATGCAGAATGTCAGTGTCAGTATGGAATCCTAAAACTTCAGACTATATGTGCAGTTTGTAGACTGAACGTTCGGGTATCCATAGCAGCTCAACCAGCACAACACAGACACGTCCCTGTGAAGCACAGGTGCTGAAAGTACTGCAGGCCTCTTCAGTGTGGTGTCCATGTAATCCATTTACAGCACAGGCAGCAGCCTCTCTCTCTCTCTCTCTCTCTCTCTCTCTCTCTCTCTCTCTCTCTCTCTCTCTCTCTCTCTCTCTGTCCTCCGTCTCTCTGCTGCTGATAGTGTTTAAAGCGGAATAGCCGTTTAACTATTCAACAAGTGTCAGGATGTTAGAAAACACTACGAATACACGCTGGCATGACTCACACAGTCCTGCACCGTATGTTGACTCTTGCTCATGAGATGAGAGTATAGAGCAAGTTCCATCATCGCATTATATTATTTAATAGGGCGAATGGATAACTACATCATCAAGTTAAAAGCAAATAACGTGTTGAGGGTTTCCCATCAGCACACTATGTTCAGTATTGTCATAGAAATAGCTCGTGAAGTAACGCAGCCATGAAGAATGGGGCTGGTGTTGTTCAGTACAAGAATCTTTCATGTTCGATTGAAGAATGAGAAGACGAGCTCTAAACCAAGAGGTCCGAGTCAACTTTCACAGGCGAGCGATGTTTTCTTTGTCAAATGACGTCATTTCACTGACATCATTTAGAGTTCCAACACACAGGACTGAATTGGGATGTGAACCGTTCAAAATCGAAATGTTTTTATTACATCATGAGATTAGAGTGTGTACACGCTTCTCTCTCTTCGTGTCACTCATTGCTCGTCATCCAGCGGTTCGCCGCTATGTTTGATCAACAGGAAATGAATCAGCAACAGTTGGTTCCAGCTTCTCAAATCTGAGGACTTTTCTCTGCTTTATATAATTGTAAATTTAATTTATTGGGTTCTACGCTGTTGGTCCGACATAACAAGCAATTTCAAGATATCTCGTCGGGTAAATTCTGACTATTTTCTGACATCTTATTGACTTAAAGATGAATTAGTGTCACACAAACTCTTGTTTGAATGGAGGGTCACCATGGAGCTGCTCTGTAACAGAAACCTACTGATGAGCATTGAAAACACCAATGAGTTTTAAACATTCCTAAAGTTATTCCCTCATTTGTTGTTTTGATGATGGTGGTGGAGAGCGTCACCTCACATGTTCTTCCAAAATCATCTGATATCGGTTCATTTGTCTGCATGTTTGAAAGCCCAAATCCCCTTATTAACAGATACATGAACATACATGTTGCAACAGATGCCGTGTCTGAAAGGGGCAAGGAAGGGAGACAATCATCTCGGGGTCTTTTTTGACGGCACAGAGTAATATGCATGTCTGAGAGGGGCTTACCAGACACACCGGTTACTCTCCGTTCTCCTCAGTCCGACCGTGTGTGCGGCTGCATGTCTGTGTGTTCTTTGTGCTCAGCTTGATGCCTTTGTGTGCCTCATCTGTAAAACTGCAAAATCAAAGATCACAATTACCGTTCATCTCTCTCCTGTCAAGTCTATTCAAACAAACCTCACCATTACCACCAATTAGAGTTGCATTGCTCCGTGTCAACACCCCCCCTCCCCCCCCCCCACACACACACACACACACACACAACATCATCACCACAACTCCAGCCCAGCTGTCTCTCCTGCCTCTGCCCCCCCCCCCCCCCCCCACACACACACAATCTTCCCCTCATCCTCCCATCATTCCGCCGTTACAGATGGTTTCATTCCCCAACACATTAATAACGCATCATCCAGATGAATGAAGCTATATAATACCTAGCGTTGCCAATAATCCCATAGGTAAGAGGCTTAGCAGCCCTGAGAGAGAGAGACAGCAAGAGAGAGAGACATAGAGAGACAGATAGGAAGACGAGGCTGGTGGGGAGCTGAATTCGTTTTATCTGGAGTCGGGTATCCATGTTGATATTAAGTCGCGCTAAAAGGCTGCACACACACACAGACTAGACCGTCACCATATGGAGGGGTTATTAGACCGATGGCCTAACTCCTCTGCTGTTTAGTCGTTGCAGGGTTGTCCCTTTAAATTAGATCTACTGTACTTTATAAATGGAGATCAGTGCACACTGCTGTAGCACTGTACAGAACTGTGAATGTGTCGTTATCACATTGAACTGCATATCAAAAAGAAACATTTTGAAAAAGTTTTCTCAAAGCACACTTTTGTAAATTCATGGCAGTAAATTGTAATCTGATTAATGGGATTTATTGTAGACTTACATTTTGATCTTTATTATTTTAATACAGATTTAAAGATTCAGTCTCCGGTTTTAATGTTCAGTCCTCTGGGCTTTCAGATGTCATGTTGGATTCTCGGGTAAAATTTCCAATACCTAAAAGAGGAAAATTTAATATCTTGTAAAAACTAAGACTAAGTATGATCGGCTTATTATTTTTCAGCCCATGCACACAGCATGCCTCTCAGAGCCTAATCTGACCCAAAGAAAGAAAGAATGTAAAGCCTCTGAAAACGTATTTTCTCAATCAGCTTCTTATTATGAGCAACAGTTGCCCACATAAACACAACGTAACCTCAAAACGTTAGACGCGTCGTGGTTATTTCCCAGACAAGAGTTACATGTCTTCAGGTTTTAAGTGGGAGGGGCTTAGTTGGAAAAAGATGGCGTCATGTATTTCTGTGGACCTATCAGAGCAATTCTTAAATGATCGTATAATGACAGTTTCGGGATTGTTTTCAATTCACTGGTTCGTCATGAGCACGAAACATGAAAATGACTGCAGCTAAAACACACTAGTCCTTATTGATAACCAGCAGCTGTTACTAATGTAGCGCTTTATAGATTGTGTTTCGATCCCAAACTTCTGAGGAGACTTGTACTTTAGGGAGGATGTGTTTTCTGCTGGGACATGATGAGAAGCTGCACTAGTACATTCCCATCAGGTTGGAGTGGCGGGCATATGTACTGTGTGTACTGTATAGCATCTCCACTCTAGCCCTGCAGCATGCAACGTGAATAGACTTCTTCAGGGGATCATTAGACAGTAGGGAGCGTGTTTGTCTCTCAACCGTAATGGTCACATCTCAGTGGAAAACACTTGACGGCCGACTCGCCGGGGAAGCATACGGCAGATTGCCCACTTCTCTGAAACCGCCGCAGTGCCGCAAAACATTGACATGCAACACGCTGATCCACATGTAACACCCAAATGCACATGAACATGTAATCACACCCACACAGACTAATGACACTGAGCATGAGCCCCTGCCTCGCTATCTCCTCCTCAACACACCATACACTAATCCTCATGTATTGTGCTATTCTAATAAGACGGGGGAGTTTGTGACAGAGACAGAACAGAGTATACGTGGCAGGATGGCGAGGACACAGGGCGATGACACGTCGGCTGGGCAGAGATAGGGGCGATCCGGCCTGTCAGGGAAAGCCTTTGTCCTTCCAGTCCCGTGGAGCAGGAGGAGAGGAACTGACAGCGGCGCTTTTCTTCCTCCTCCTCCTCCTTTTTTTCTTCTTCTCACTACTGGAGCCGAATGCCAACAGCCCAGAAGACTTGTTTCTGTCTGTGATTAAGAGAGAAAGTGAGAGGAGAAAGAAAGAAAGGGAGATAGAGACAGGCAGAGACAGAGACACAGAAGAACGCCAGAGGAAGAAATGTTTGGGGGGGGGGGGGGGGGGGAGGAAAAGATAAACGTCTCATCCCTTCTACAAATCCGACGTCGACTCAAATCCCAGCGTAATCCTCGGGGGAACCCAGTTTGGTTTGAAGGCTTGTTAGTGTAGCAGAGACTGGCAGCGACTGTGTGGTTGGAGACCGTTTCTTGGAAACTAACCTTAGTCCAAATGGCCTCCAAGCATCAGGTCTGTAATTTTCCCCTCGGTTGGTGAAGTTTAGGGTTTAGAGGTAAGCTGATGCCAAGACACTGATCAAGCTGCTTCTATCAAGCATCTCTAAACAGGAGCTCTGATTTAGGAATCTGCCCAGTAATCCCAGTTATCCACTGCCACTCGCAGG
Organism: Anarhichas minor; assembly: GCF_050575085.1. Classification (NCBI taxonomy): domain Eukaryota; kingdom Metazoa; phylum Chordata; class Actinopteri; order Perciformes; family Anarhichadidae; genus Anarhichas; species Anarhichas minor. Next base: position 7,522,381 of record NW_027466458.1, read on the forward strand.
TTGTGTTTCCACTGGTTTCATTGGTCACGCTCAAAGACACTTGCTTCTGCGAGACATGTCTTTGTATTATCCACATCTGGATAACATCTCAGAGCGGCTGATGCTTTAAAATGAGGGGGAACTTGGGCAAAACAGGCCGATGATATAATCATCATCATGAATGCAGACAAATGTGGATACAATGATGTGAGAGGCTTTGACAATTTTCCATTTTATATAATGGTAGGGTATTGAACCTGAATGCCAGGAGCACGAGAGTATCAAACTGTCAAGAACTGTGACTGGGCATCAAATGTCTGATCAGTTGCTTTAATCTAATTGATTTATTACTGCTGTTTGGACAACATTTAACATTGGAGAACTTCTTTTGTTTCATGAATTTTGTCGTAAAGCGCTTTGATTTATCCAACCCTGGAACCGGAATTTCAAAAGGAAGCTGTAAAAATGGTCTTTTTGGATTAAAAGTGTTTCACTCGCAATGTGGAGTCAGCAGATAAGGATTATATACGCCGTCTCAAAAAATAAGGAAAAAAGTTCAGAACAACATAAAACCTGCAGATATAGTTTCTTTTGTACGCTTTGAGGAATGCAACATACTGTAAAGACAAAACTGACATCATTATAAGATATGGTGAACAAGTTGTTACTAAACAGTTTATTCACACACACAGCAGTTATGGAGCAACATTATTATTATTCACTCTCATAATGAATCAAATGAATCTCTGTGAGGGACTGAACCAAAGAAGTAAAGTAGCAGGAGCTAAATGAAGCTGTAACAGTCGGTAGAGCGAAGGAGTTCTGCAGAATTCACTCAGTCATTGGATCCATTGTTGGTGTAAGAATACTGATTTGTGCAGCCTTCGACCTAAAAGGAAACGTAGGTAACGTTAGAAGTTGCTCTCCTGTAGGAATAACTTAATCGTTGTAGTCGGGTGGTGTTTGACCTAGAAGGTCGTAGCTACATAATTACCTCATATTTCACCCGTTACATGCTCACGACACAGCTCGCGGTACATTGTGTGTGAGAGAAACGAGGTTTGGGTTCATGGTCGAGGTCATGTTGAATAATCACCCTCGTTGAGAGGTCAGTGGAGCGGCTGCCTTTGCCTCAGGGCAGCCACTGTTGGGAGGTATGTGTCGGGTACAGGCACACCGGAGACAGCCAGGACGCACTAGTTGGATGTACACACCTGCAAACATCCACCCAAATGCATACAAGTGGATACACACACACCCACGCACTCTTCAACGTCCCCTCGGTGCTAAAGGTGCACACCTACAGAATGCATGAAATCAGAAAATACTCCTTTCTGCATCACAAAAAACACTCACCCACACAATCTCCCCCTCTCTCTCTCTCACACACACACACACACACACACACGCATTGCACGTACACCTCCGCCCCCCTTGGTTCATGCACAACACACACATACACACACACGTTGAGAGTAAATAAAATGATAAAACACGGAAGCACATGAATAGCTGCTCTTCAGTATTCATGTTAAAGCACCAGGACCAGCCGGAGCGCTCGTGCTTATTACTGAACAGGTGTTTTCTCCACCAGCAGTGCATTTACATCCTGTCTGTCCTTCCTGCTGGTCTCCACTCTGCTGAGCGCCTCAAGGGCGGAGCTCACGAGGTCTTAACGCAGACGCACGCATCAACGCTGACACATTCGCATCCTTCTCTTTGACGACTTCCTCCCCCTCTTCTTCCCTGCATGCTCCCACTCCTCATCTCCCCGGTCGTCCTCTCGTCTCCTCTTCTCCCATCTCGAGTTGGGGATGTCTCACCGCACCGCTGAGTCGCTCACTGGTCCTCCAGGCGCCGCAGGCCTCCCAAATCAGCTTCAACGAGGAGCCCTGCCGAGGCTGTCGCTGCCGGGGAGAAATTGCGCTGTAATTGAGCTGCGTGATAATAATACGTTCCTCTCTCTGATTCCTACCAGCGGTGAATCATCAACACCATCATCATCGTGCCATCACATCAGCAACGCTCGGCAGACGCTTCCACGCTTCCGCCACCAGAGTTGACCCGCTCTCTCTCTCTCTCTCTCTCTCTCCCTGTCCCTCTCTCTCTCTCTCTCTCTCTCTCTCCCTGTCCCTCTCTCTCTCTCTCTCTCTCTCTCTCTCTCTCTCCCTGTCCCTCTCTCTCTCTCTCTCTCTCTCTCTCTCTCGCTCTCGTCAATTGGACTCGTTACACTTATTTTATTCCCATTTCCTCTCTCTTTCACTTTCCTCTCGCTCGGTCCTTTGCCACTACTTGCTCCCCTCATCTGTCGCCAACCATCCTTCCCGTTTCTGTTCCATGTGATTGGACGTCTTGCCTCGGAGGTATACAGAAATTACAATGTACGAAGAAAGAAAACGTGTGTTTGAGTTCAGATGGAGGGGAGGGAGGGAGGGGGGGGGGGGGGGGGGGGGGGGGGAGAAGATAATTAGGATGGGAGATTATGTGAGCACAATGTCAAATGGCTTTTTGCTACTTACTTCAGGCATTCATGCTTCTACGGGAAAGCTTGTTCCTTTTTCTGCTACAGTTTGATTTTTTTTTTCCAGAAAGCGATCTGAACATTGAACCCACGAGCGTTCTCTTTCTCTCAATATCTCGATACTGTTGCAACAGATTCTCTTCTTCATGCGTTCCCACATACACATCAAACCTCCATAGAGCGTAAACGCGTCTGTGTTTCCCTCAATGCAGCCAGTTTGTTTAAAGTCAGGGAATATGTTCATGCAAATGTGAGAAAGGATGAGAAAGTGAAATTGTAGTAATTATTATTATTAGGTTTAAGTAATATAGGAAAGTTGGTAAAATTATGAGGAAAGGGGGAAAAAAATGAGACAAAAAACTGAGACAGACTCAGATGTAAAGAGAAAAGAGGTTAAGGGGAAGCAAGTGCTTGCCAAGACGGGTTATAGACGTGTGTGTGTGTGTGTGTGTGTGTGTGTGTGTGTGTGTGTGTGTGTGTGTGTGTGTGTGTGTGTGTGTGTGTGTGTGTGTGTGAGAGAGCTACTAGTAGGAGTCGGAGTTTACACATGGCTTTCAGTGCTTTAAACATCCTCATGAGAATTGCCTTTCCATAGAAGAAGAGGACCATTAGGAAAAGCATTGACTGCTTATTGGTGTCAGCACTCGACAGTGTTTGTGTGTGTGTGTGTGTGTGTGTGTGTGTGTGTGTGTGTGTGTGTGTGTGTGTGTGTGTGTGTGCATGTGTGTATGTGTGCGTGAGCTCAAACAAAGAACAATACTGCTCTTTTTTCTCACTCTCTACCCTCCGGAATAGCCAGTCTAACTTTAAGGAGGGGGTAAGGGCTTCTTCTCTCTTCGTCCGCAAGTCTCTTCATCGCTTTGAGTGAAATCCGTTTTGCTCCGGTGAAGTGGCCGACAACAATGTTTTTATGTAACTCTCAGTTCATCCACAGGATAACATGATTACACCTTCTTATTCAATGGAGGGCCGAGTAGGTCTCTCTGCAGTCCTCCGGTAACTTTTCATAAATGGTTTTGTGAGATAAACTCTGGACAAGGCCGTTCTGTGAGTGCGCCAGCCACATACCATACATGTACATGCAAAATGACAGCAAGTAGCTGGTGTGCGGATGTGTGACTGAGTTAGTGTGTTTATTAATAATAGCCTCCTGCGCATATATGCACATGTTCCAGAGGTATAAAGAGTATGCAGACATAATTGTCTTAACTGCTGAGAAAGAGATTTGGTAAAGGCAATTATAATTCAGCCAGGGCACATTTGCTTGCTTAGCACTCAGTCTATTTGCCTAAAAGACACAAATGACTGCAATTTAACAGCAATAGAGGAGCACTGTAATGAGTTGCTAACTATTTGCCTGATGTGAGCGCGTTGCTCTGAGGTGGGAGGAATAATCAAAGGAACAGGACTGTATTCTCACTGGCATTATGTCCAGTGGAGATTAATGAGAGTGATGTTTATTAACTAGCTTTTTTATTTATTTCTCTTTTCCTCGGAATATAGCTTATATTTGACTTCTGCTAAAATTATTCCATTTGAGAGCCGATGGGGAGGTTGGTGGTCGTATTGGTGCCTGGCAACAGTGAGAGGAGAATGTACAGTGATTCATTGTTACGTTCACATAGTGTTCTCATTAAAGGCACAGTTTAGCATTAGTTCATTAGTGCTGGAGGCGGATTCTTTTCTGCCCACCGGCTGCTCACAGCTGACGTTAACCAGCTCTCCTGCTGATTTCAGCACAGATTTGTTGTTCACAATGTAGCGTTATCACGAGAGTGTTAAACCACAGGTGTGCAGTACCAGTTTGCACATGTTTGGCCCAGGTAGCATGTGACACGTGTTGTTGTTATTCCTTTAACTGATCAAGGAAACGTGATATCGGATCAGTGCATAGACTCACATACTTAATACCCAATTCATCATTTGATGCCGTATCGGAGGCGTGTGTGTGTTAGTGTCACACACCACTGAAGACCAAGGCGGATTCCTTTATATTTCTTTAACTTAATGAAATTGAGCAGCAACATCATCCCTGTGAGAAGCTACGCTGTGTATACTAATTCATGAATGTGTGTTGAGTGTCAGAGATGCTCGTCTCCAGCAGGGCTCGTGCTCTTGGTTATGTGCACTACATACTACATGTGTATATACATGTATGTAGTGCACATGACCAAGAGCACGAGCCCTGCTGGAGACAGAATTCCAGAACTATTAGTTAGTTCAATTAATGTAAGGTTATGATTTTATGATATATACCCTCTGTATCTGTGTGTGTGTGTGTGTGTGTGTGTGTATAGAAGTGGTGTGCGGGTGATGAGATATGTGCACGCTGCATTGCACATCAAAGGTCAGGGAAGGTGCTAGTTCCCCCTCGTTCTGTGTGAGTGTGTGTGTGTGTGTGTGTGTGTGTGTGTGTTGTGCTCCACACGGTGTCCCAGCCTGCAGCGGGCCTGATGATTCAGAGGACACAGGCAGCATGACGTGCACTGTCTTTGACCCTCCTCTACAGCAGCTGTTACTATAAGGCTGCAGCTGTGTGTGTGTTTATGCTGTAGTGTTGTGCTGATGAGGGGAGAGGGCCGCGTAAGTGGGACTAAATATCTACGTTTGTCATACACTTGTCACTATTAGTATACACTCGCTGTGAATGATATGTACATCTTTGTGTGCTTTTCATATCTGTGTACAGCTGTGTGTATTTAGCTCCTGCTGGGTCAACGCGGGCCCTCTGCTCTCTAGGCAGTGCCCTCCTTTGGCTCCCAGGGGCCCCAGAGGATTTGTGTTGGGATATGCTGACAGAGCGATGCTGCTGGACTGGCTAACTGCTCCTCCTGTGGCTGGCACCGGCCCGCAAACGTAGTCAGAATACCAAGCGACGGCCGTGAGCACTTTTCTGTCTCTTTTGTTTCGCACAACCACGCACACATGCAAACATTATGACATCATCGGCGAACCCTGAATTTTTTAGATGGGCCCAGCTTGAGGAAAAAGCCCCAAAATCCAGCCTGAAATCTGGATCGTAAAGCTAATCCTCAACTCTGGGGGATCCGATCTGAGTCGCTGCGGGGTCCGGCTGTTGGCCATTACTCCGTTCCTCATTGCCCTCTCTCTTTCTCTCTCTTTCTCTCTCTTTCTCTCCTTTTCTCTCCTTTTCTCTCCTTTTCCCTCTCTCTAGCCAGCTCTCTCAATGGTTGGACAGCTGTTTCACACTGTGAAAAGAGGGGAAAGTAGCTTTAATTTTGCTAGTAATGCCTCAGTCTGTGCATCTGCTCTGTCGGAGTGATTAGCACAGCAGAAGCTGTCTTTGCTGTGGTGACAAGCCCATATGGTTTCCGTACGTACAAGTGAGCAGTGGGCTTGATCTGTCACTTTGTATTAGAATTTGTTTTACTTGGTAACATACTCGTTAAATCTTTCCCACAATCCAGCGGGAACGGGAAGAGTTTGTGATCTTTGATTATATGACTGTCCAGCGGATCAGTTCACTCTTAAACCAAGAGTCTGTGAGGTTTTGGAGGTCAACATGGTTTAGAAGAAGAAGTCAGACCTTAATGTAGAGCTCTGAGTTAATCCAAATGGACTTTATGTGTGTGTGTGTTTGGGGGGGACATTGGCTAGTGATTTGGTAAATGTTTGATGGATTAGATGTTGCAGTGTGGCACTCTTCAGTCACACTTCCCCACACATGTACACACACACACACACACACACACACACACACAGAGGGGGCTCTGTATGGCTCTTTTCCTCTCAGACAGAGGGAGTTTAGCTCCAGCCTGGTGTCGGTTTGCCACACAGTGCACCACTGTAGCAGGCTAGCCGTGCCTGCAGCTTCCGGGCTTTTAGTTGCACCAATAATCAGCTAGCCTCCACCACTTGTGCCAAGGTTAACCACATAATTACTGCACTCATCTGGCCGAATCTCTTCTCAGTGCAGCGCAGAAGCATGATCCTGCAGTTGCAGTGAGACGCTTAACCCTCAAGCACACAGAACTACAAGGCTGGAGCTCAGCCGTCATAACCCTCGCTGCAGTGTGCTGGAGATAGAGCCGACTTTCTCAGCTTATCTTTCTCAGGAGGTCGTGGATTAGCAATCCTTGGGCCTTGTAGTTCTGACTCATTCTCAAGCATCGGACGCAGTCAACAAACCGGTATCGCAGTATGAACTGCTCGGAGTTGTGGCAGGAAAGTGGTGGAACTGGATCTGACTGGCATTCCTCTGGATTACTGGAAAGTCACTCTGCTAGACGAGTGCAGGGAAGTTAGCCGGATCGACCGAGGAAGCAAATGAATGAGATTTTGGGTTGCGTAGGACGAGCAGGTTTATATGAGTTTATCTGCATTCCTGAGGGCCTGTGTGGCCTTTTCGTACCTTATTTGTTGATACAGTATGTGTGTGTGTGAGTGGACATGAGTTTCCCCTCTCTGCATTCTGTCCCCACAACAGGAAAAGAAGTCGACATACAGTAAACCAACCAGGAAATAATGAAGTTAAACGTCTCTCTGTGCGGTCATTCATGAAACATGGGGACTTCCCGAGCCTCATGTTTGTTGTTTCCTGAAAGTCAGAGAGGAACTGTCAGGAATCTGAGATCTAAAAGAACTGGATTAGTATGTCAACTAAATAATTCATTTGTTGTTTTCCTCCAATTTCATTCGCCCTTTTTCATCTCCATCTGTCTGCTTGATGTCAGTCTCTCACCCCCCCCACCTCTCACAATGTTAAACAACGCTTGAGGGGAATCAACGCAGTGATAAACTGATGTTTGCCATCAGTGTGAAAGGGTCCTCGTTTGTTGTGTGACCCACAACCTTTATAATATAATATGATTATTATAGTTCATTTATTTTTTTCTCAGTTTCATTAACTTTTAAAGGAAAGCACATAAGGATATACATCCTGAAAGGTTACACCGTCCATCAACGGCTGCAACGAACTGGATTATTTATTAATTAGTCTGGTGTATAAAATGTCAGTAAATAATGAAACAATGTGCATCAATGTTTTCCAGAGCAGAAGTTGAGCGGTGCCTGCTATCTCCATTAGGGAGTATAAGAGAGCAAGAAGAAGAAGAGCTGCTTTATTAATCCCCTTGGGCAAATTCAATTTGGCAACTCTCCAGCTTCCAGTTCTCGGTCCTGACCCACTGGTCCGTGTTGGACTTCAGCCTCCGGTTCCCATGCCAAGTCTTGATGGCTCGAGCTGCTGCTGCCCAAGAAAAGGGTCAATATTTGCTGCCAAAGCCCAGGACGGAACCAGGGACCTTTAGATCTTCAGTCTAACACTCATGTTTACATGCTGGCAGATATTCACCAGAAGCAGCACATGTTTGGCAGTTTTTGCTTCAAAGAAACAATTCAAAAGCAGTGTGAAAATGATGCCAGTGCGTTTCTGTGACGCACACAGAGTCATCACATGCTTTCAATCTCTCGCTTTAAGTCACACTTGAACACGCAAAAAAAGGGACATAAGTGACATGAGTGACAGCAGACCGTGTTCTTAATCCAGACAAACGTCAACAACATGAATAATAAAGTGAAACTAGAGCCAGTGGGGCAGTCCACACCACCAAAACGACAGGCGGTCAAAGACATTCAAAGACCGACAACAGTCAGCTTGGTGTGCTGGGGCGCTGATACCTACTGACTGATCATAAAAGAGAATTAAAAGAGAGGTAGTACCTCTGTTGTGAGTTAAACCCGCCTTACAAAGCACCTAAGTCATAGTAAATATCCTGCTGTGACAATGGAAAACGTGTAAAAGATTTTGCTTTGTCAGCCGCTCTGTAGAAAAGTAATTTCCTCTTGTTTCTATTGAGGCTGGAGAGAAGCCAGGACGCCTGGCACACCCAGAAACAATCTACAGATTACACACACTCTCTGTTATAGTAGAGGACAAACAACACACACATAAGTGTGCATGCTGTACGCCGTATAGGAACCTTGTGTTAGCTCTCAAGATCAAGAAAGAACCTGAACTTACACCTGCATACTGTGCATACTGACCGACATAAACACACATGTGTACACTGTTAGCTGGCATCAGGCAGAACATCTAAAAGTTACCAGGATGCTTCACAGTTCCTTCCACCACAGACGCTGAAAACAGAGTTATTTCCTTAAAGTGCCCATTTATTTAATTCCACAATACAATAATGTATTTACCAGCCGCAGTATTTAGGTGTGGCAGCAGCAGGAACACGCCGTGCATCATTAGTGAGATAACCCGCTGAGCAAAACTGATAATTGCGAAAAAAAACAAAACAACAGAAAGAAAGGAAGGGAGAGAATGAGAGACGAAGGAGGCAAATGACAAACATGATGAAATAAAAGTTTTTCGGGAATAACGCTGCGTGGGAGGAGATTTGGAGTGACCTAATTAAAATGTTGGAATCCTGAGAGGAATAAATTAAGAAAATGTCAGTTAGGCTGAGCCGGAGGAGGGGAGATTAAGAGGCGCAAGCTCAAATACTGTCTTATTTCTGCTCTCTTTTATCACTGCGGCATGGAACATTGGTCCTTAACAACAACGCAGAGAGTCGGTGTTGCCCAGGTTATTAACCGTGTAAAGAATTTGCAATGACATAAGTAAGAAAAGGAATGGTGCTTCAAGTCGAGAAAGTTTTGAGCTCTAGGTGTCACGTAGAAGAGAAAGTTGGATCGGCTGTAACTAGTGTGACACGGCTGATGTTCCACTCTGTAGAGTTTCAGGGGAAACTTTGAAATGGAAATCTGAGAATGACAAAAGAAAGAGAGAGCGACAGGAAGCTCCAGAGCTTCAACAAAAATAGTCCCACCTTGCAATTTAAGCAGCTTAAGGTTTCTACATCGTTACAGTACGGTAGCAGTATGAAAGCCACGGGTCTGTTAGCGTCATGTAGCTATATCGTCAACGCTGACTTTCACCAGCCGTCCCAGATACATTCCCCCTGTGGGGAAGCTCCATATGGGGCCAACATGTTTCTGCTGTGCTGGGCAGGACAAGAGCATACGGATGCTGTCGGACTGCACGCAGGGTGTATTAGAGCAGACGACAGCAACGGCAATGTGCCGATTGTCACAGGATGGAGGAAACGGGATGAACAATGAGAGGGAGGAGGACGGGAGAAAAGGGGAAGGAAGGACAGCTGGTACCGAGACTGGTGTTAGTTAAGGATGACTAAGTGACATGTTGACAAGAGGCAGATAAGAGGACTCCATGGAACAAAGATGAAGACGTATCAGTGAGCCTCTGATGCCAGTGTGCTTTAGTATAGAACAAGATCTTCCCTTTGAAGTGATCCACGGAAGTAACAGCATGTGGCATGCATGGATTTCAGCACTGGATGAAAAAAAGGTGAAGATTTCGGTCTGGTGCAGCATCCCTAATGCTGAGCCTTCACAGTCTTCATTGACTCGCACAGCCGCAGCGTTTTGTGCAATAAGCACTCGCTTTACTTTCAATTGCAATCAATTCAGGAAGTTTCATCAAAGTGTGAACAATGAAAAACATCTGTTATATCTAATCTATTGGACAATAATCGCTTGCACATGAACAGCGGTTTCAGTTTATATTTTTAAGCGAGCTGAAATGAAAGTGAATTGCCCCCCCCCCCACTCCAGCACTCCAGCACCCAGACCCACACTGTGCAATCCAGGCGTGTAGTTTCCGTGCAGAAGGCGTCCATTGCAGCGCTGCACTCCACAACAACAGCAGGTCGTTTGTTTCAATCTAACACGAGTTGGTCGCAAACAAAGAAGGAGGAATCTATTCTCTTCTCTCAATTCTTCCCAAAACGTTGCATCAGCCAGCGGAGGCTTTACATAATTTGTGTCATCGCTCCTTATCCCGACCTCAGATCTCCCGTGGACTCTCGCTGTAGGTGCGCAGTGCTCTGCTGTCCTGTGCAGTGCCACGCAGCAGCATGTCTGTGTCGGTGGTTATTGGTGATAGTGTAACAATGGCTGTGGGGCTGCACTCCACTTAAGCTGTCATGCCTGTAATGAACAGACGATTTCAGTGTGAAGCAGCTCATCTATTGATGTGTGTGGTGTGTGTGTGTGTGTGTGTGTGTGTGTGTGTGTGTGTGTGTGTGTGTGTGTGTGTGTGTGTGTGTGTGTGTGTGTGTGAAAGAGGGGAAAAAGAGAGGGCAATCTGCAGCATGACAAGGTAGAGCTTGTAGCTTACGGGAGGAGGTGTGATTGACGGCTTAACATCGTCTGTTGATGTGAGCTTTGTACATTTTACAAATAGCTAAATTTAGCTACGATAGCGTCGTAGCTGTAGTCTTGTGTTTAGTGCTATTTAGCAAATGCTAACAAGATAAACAAAAACAAAAAAAGTAACTTAAACTTAAATAACAATTCTTACATGCTAGAAAGTGTTGTAGGCCGCTGTAATCGTTCCTCTTGTCCACAAATCCACATTCCAGAGTTGAGGCGAAGCTAAAATGAGGTTTGATCAGAGCTTTGGCGAGTGGAGCGGCTTTCTTTGTCCTGCTGTTGGGTTTAGTTAATGGCCCGTGTTGTATCCAGGCAACAAACCTACATACAGAAATATCCCTCCGCCGCAGCTCAGCAAGAAAAACTGCTTCCATTAACGCAACGAGACAAGTTCCTACTAACACTGATCTAACTTTGAATGATGAAGTCAGACTGCTGAAGACGAGGACTCTGGGTTCTGTGGGATGTTTGAGCTGTAAGAGATCCATTCAGAACAAACCTTTAACTCTCGTTACGTACGTTAGGACAGCGGGCGTTGTGTTAAGATGAATCTTAATTAAAAAGAAAGGCGGGAAAAAAACATGCAAAATATTGTGAGAGGTTGTTGCGCTTGCTGATGGTTTTTGTAAAACACCGTCACGTTGCATCACCTGAATAAGAGCTGTGCGGTGTTGATTCAAAGGTGCTGAAACTGAAACTTGCTCTGAATCCAGACAGGGTCAAGTACATTCCCTTATCACCATGGCAACTGACAAAAAAAATCACATTCATCAAAAAAACAAAACGCAAATGATCTCTTGGATTTGAAACAGAGATGAAATGTCTTCATTTATCAGAGTAACTGGTGCTCAATTGAATATGTAATCTTGTGACGTCTGCTTAAATATATTCAATTCAACATGACGGACACACACACACACACACACTGTAATGAAAACAGCTGGTGAGGCTCAACAGGAGGCTGTTCTGTTTCTTCTTATCTCACTTGTGTTTTTGAATCATTTTTCCTCGTTTGTATCTTTTCTTCTCTCTTGCTCATCTGTGTCTCATTTGTCTCTCTTTCCTCTTTCGGTTTCTTTCTTTATGCTTCCACCGACTTTCTCGTAGTAGATCTGTCGTCTCAGCACTTCTCCTACTGCGTGCGTGCGTGTGTCCGCTGCGTTCTGTGCGTGCGTGCGTGCGTGCGTGTGTCCGCTGCGTTCTGTGCGTGCGTGCGTGCGTGCGTGCGTGCGTGCGTGTGTCCGCTGCGTTCTGTGCGTGCGTGCGTGCGTGTGTCCGCTGCGTTCTGTGCGTGCGTGCGTGCGTGCGTGTGTGCGTGCGTGTTCCTTTTCCTAGTGACATTTCCGTGCCAGGTGTGACAAATGGCAGGCAGAGAGGAAACATTTATTCCCCGTGGTGAGCTTAATTAGCCTATCAGCTAAGCCTTGGCACCGGCTTGTTTTGAAAACCTGGCGCACACACACACACTTGCAAGCGCACACATTTATCCTCTAGTAAGAATCCACCAACAAGTGCACACACAAACAAGAGACAAATGACTTCAGCACATGAACCGCATAGATAATTGGACAGTACAATTATATGATGTCTAAATCACAGTTCCAATCCTTATTCTTCTTCTCTGGCTTCACATCCAGAGGGACTGAACTGCAGCCAACCTCATCTTTTCTCTATTAAAAGGTTAACTCATTCACAAATTACAGCTCTCTTCCAGCAGTTGGCATATGGTGGGTGTGTAGAGGCCACACGAGGCCAGCGGGCAGGACTGGAGCAGAGACATTACAGAGATTGCATGTGTGTCTCTTCCGTGTTTGATTCAGTGAGCAGGGCATCACGTTCAGTGCCGTTTTACATCACATATCCATCTGCGTGTGTCTGTGTGTGTGTGTGTGTTAACATCTGTCCGCTTCTGTGTCGGTCCATTGTTCTGCCAAATCCAACATCTGCAGCTGAGGGATGCATATTGGAGAGTGATGAAGGAGAAGGAGTAGGAGGAGGAGGAGCAGGAGGACTCCTGGTGTCCACTAACCTTGCAGCCAAGCAAGGGAGCTGTAACGCAGCGCTGCTAATTACAAACACACTCATGAATACAAAGTCACACACACAATGTGCTAAATGTGCTAAATGAGTGGTGACTGTGGGTCGTTCTTTGTGTCCTCTCCCCTCAATCTGTGGACAAATTACAGACATTATGGGCTGCAAAAGAGACTCTTTGTCTACCTCCGTCTTCTTCTCTTTAACTCTGAGCCGGGGCCCGGCATGTCCCCGTGCACCCCCACTGTGGAGAAGGAAATGAAAGCCAGAAATGTTGCTGATATGTCTCTCCCTGCTTAGCGCTGGCTTTCTGGGCTTTGATGCCAGCCAGGTGGTGGAGGGGTGGGGGTTAGGGTATTAAGAGGGGTATTATGGTGCCCTTTGAGGGTAGAAATGAGGGAGGTGAACATTGTAATTTGACCACAGTGTGTCGCGACTTGTTTTGGGTGTGGCCTGGTCCGGCAGCCCCGCTGGCAACAAATGGCTTTTGATGTCGGGGTTAGAAGGTTCGGTGGGATTTTGGGGAGACTTCCCGCTGCTCTGAGGTGGGATTTGTGTTGGAAAGTCAACAATGAGAACAGAAAACACACGGTGCTTGTTTTCCTCTCGCACACCAGCAGTTTGGCTGATTACCTGTAATTGCTGGAGAATTGGATGCAATGTTTGCTTGTAAATGATTGAGGCGTATTAATGTGTTATATTCACAAAGTTAGGGTGAGGTAGGATTTTGATACGTCTTTTGTGCTGAGCTACGATGGTGAGTGGGTTAACAGTGTGCCTGCTGAACACCAGCATGTTAGCATTCTGACTCTAATCTAATCGCTACTGCACCTAAAGCCTCACAGCAGTGGACCTGAAATCATTATTCATCTCATATTGACTTCAACATCAATTTGGCGCAGCTAGCTACGGCTTCAGACAGACATCTGTGTTTGAATAAGAGCTTAACAGATTTTGAACAGTTCCACCTCTTCATCCCTTTGTCCCTCCGTCACTAACATCCACCTGGTTTACACGTGAATCATCACTCACCCGCAGTGTTTTCATGAAAAGCATTACATTCAATAACCAGTCAAATCAACACAATCCTTACTGCCCTGTCTTCTGTCAGTGAGGAACCGGTGTCCAGACCCTCTGCAGACAGCGTGATCCACAGAAGTCTTTTGCTTTGATTGGACCACATAGATCGGAGCTGTGCCTTAAACACAACTCTAGCTAACTGGTGCCAAAATGAATGCCGGGGTCAAGCACGGAGATCTCTGGCAGTGTTGTTGCAAACAGGATTAGAATGAATCAATAGCTCCTTTGATGAACACAGTTGCTGTAGTTATTGCAATAGAGGAACTCATTCTGCCACACACACACACACACACACACTAAAGACTTGTTTTGTGGCAATTTGACCATCTGATATGTCCAGCCTGTAAATGTTGTCTTTTGACTGTTGTTGGATCCGTTCGTTCTCATAACTATGAAAATAGCTTAAAATCTGAAAACGTCTGAACTCTCCGTTTTGCCCGGGGGTGCTGGACGAGGGCCTTCAATCATTGAGATGTTTTAATGATCTGGGTGTCAGACCAACAGATGGAATCAGCCGTACCTCCACTCCTTATTGCTAGACTCGGTGCTGAACTCCTCCCCCGCCTCCCCCTGCTTTCCCCACTTTCTTCAGATCTTTATCTGTCATTCGTTAACACAGATAACTCTGCAGACTCACATACATTCCTCTGAAACCATAGCCTTTTATACAAGTTTACCTTTTTCACTTTGAGGCGGCCGAGCACGACCGTCAGTGTGTCGCTCAGTAAAACCTCACTGGGTTCTCACAGATGTTCGGAGAAAAGCCATTAGCTGCTTGCGTTTGTTGTTTAAATGCAAATCTGACCACATGATGTGACTTTCAAATGAGCTGATTATAATCATTTGGAAAATTATATTCAAGACAAATGTCTCACTGCTCAGCATGCAGAATACATTAGGCAAATGTAAATGCAACAACTGGACCATTCACGCTTTTGAAATAGTCATTTTTTGCATGTTTCTGCTTCTGTAAACATTTGTGATGCACCCTGACAGATGTTCACCCCCAGTTCTCCGGGCGGACACCCGACCAACAACTCTCTCTGATTCCTGCAACACAGCCTGAACAGTTTCTGTCTGAGGACAAGAAGCGATCACAAGACTGTGACCAAATTCAAAAAATCCCCTCTAGAAATAAATGGCATCCTCCGTTACACTGTAATGCATCATGCATGTATGCATACATGACACCGCTGTGTTTGTACTTCTGGCCCTGTGCCTTAAAGGAACAGTGTGTAGGATTCACACAGCTGAGGTCGGGACTTCTGGAGAACATTCTACATGCGTTGGATACAAATGACAATATTAGTGAGATTTGTGACCAGAAAAGGTGAAAACACACAGACAGACATCTATTTCACGTCTTACCTTTTATATCATGGACTCACAAAAGACGTCAGTATGTTATATGCAGAATGCTTGTTGAATTGTGTCTGAAACCTCCACCAACACATTTCCAACGTCAGAATTCGGGGCCTGCGGATGCCAGTTTTTGTGGCTTTTCCAAAACCAACACTCACTCAAGCACGACCGCTGCGGTTTGGCAATTGGTCAACCGACCAGGTGTGCACCGGATAACAAGTATGCAGGCTTTTTAACTTCTCTCTCAAACTAATTCTGCATTCGTTATCCCCATTTGTATGTTCTCCACATCTTGACTCTCTGTGTGACGGCAGGCTGATCTCATCGCATGCACCTCTAGCGTAGATGTGGACGTTTGGCTTTTCATGTGAGCTAGTTCTTTCAAAGTTTTAATGCCTGACACACACACACACACACACACACACACACACACACACACACATTGTGGTAGGCTCACACACAACTTGACAAATGTACTTATTTTCTTCTTTAAGATTATTTTTTTGGCATCTTTGCCTTTTTTTGACAGAGTAGAGAGAGGTGAATGACATGCAGCAAAGGCCCAAACTTGGAATCAAAGCTGGGCCGTTGTGGTAATGCAGCATGCGCTGTAACCCCTCGACTATCAAGGAGCTCTAATTGTGTTGTCATTATTTGTGTCCTTCATATTGTTTCTCGAGCCCAAATACCTCAGACTGACTTCTGAACCACAAAGCCTGTAGTGAACTCAACCGTCTCGATGATTCAGTCATCCGCCCTGAACTCCCCACACAAACTTTAATGTTTAAACAGGAGGAAGAGACAGAGAGTTGGTTCACCCCAACTCTGAAAAGTGTAAACTCAAACTCTTTCTAGTCGGCAGCTTGCTCAGTAACCTGCTGCTGTCTTTGCCGTCGGGCTCGTAGGTGAAGCTCAAGTCTGCACAAACAAACCCTCAGTTGATGAACACTGTGCTTCTTCACCGTCTTTTCATCTGTTTTTGTCGCCCCACCATCAGTCTATCAGTGCACAGAAATAATTCCCTCTGCAGGTGTAAACAGAGCCGATAGGTTCTTAACCTCTGTGCACAGTACGTGTGTTCTTTGTATTGTTAGAGTGACACAAGGCACTAACAATTTATGTCATTTGCAAAACTGTGTTCCCAGCTAAGTGCCTCTTGTTATTGCCTGGTGCTGCATTCAGATGCTGAATTCTTCTTGACTCTGCATACAGATGAGGGAGAGGGAGAGCTGTAGCGTGTCATGGAATGAGCTTCATTTCTACCCATGTTGAGGTGTATGTTGTGCATCTGAGTCACCAGACCTACTGGGAAACCAGAACTTAATTAATAAATGTAATTAACAGGTGCCTTCTATTTCCATAAGGGCAGAGACCTAATAGGAAATACATCAAAACAAATGAAAGCAATCCCCTGGACTGTTTCACGACGGATACGGAGGTAAAGTTTCTCTCCTGTTTGTCAGTAAGCAGAATACCTCAGAAATAGCATTTAACCAAACAATCCCAACTCAAGGTCCTCTTGCTTGTTCCTGAGCTTTTGGCCATATTGCACACACGGCAGATTGAACTGATTGACTGGGATTGTTCTGTCAAATCAGTTAACAGTTTACAGATTTAGTGCAGATGTGCATCCAGATGCTCAAACAGAAACTGTGTAAAGGATTAACATGGTCATTAGAAGTAAACTATTATTCTTTTGCCACGTTTTCATGAGCCTGAGGTGAAACGCTGAGTGAAACGCATCGCTCTTGTCAGTCCTAATAAAAGATAATTGATGATATTTTTACAAATTCAGTGTGCGGTCTTTGCCACAAACACTCTATCGGGGCTGACTAGTCCTTGTGTCATCCGTTACCTTAACAATAATAGATGAAACTACTTAGACGATAGTAAAACATGTAAAATAGTTTTGTCTTCAGCCGAGCTGGTTTTCATATCAGGGAATCTTTTTCCCCACTTCTCCATATTATTTGTGCTTTTGGAGGCTTTTCCCGACGGCAGACTTTGTGGTTGCACTGCGGAAGTGAAACCAAGATCTCTCGTCGCTGTGCTATATTTGCACATCATTAGCATGCTGTACTCAAACGCACACACGTCCACCTCATCCTGTAACAGAACGACACAGCGAACGAACGGATCTCGCATAAATCCACAGCTTGTCCTTTTCTGTCTTGCCGTGACATAAAGGAGCTGCTGACTCGCTCTGACCTCTGCACCGCGGTCACGCTGTGTCACAGCTATGTCACACAGCGGCCTGGAATCTCAGCTATGTTCCCTGACACGCTCGCCTCAGACCTTACATCACACATTCACATGTCGTTCCCACCAGTCCGTTCATGCAGAACAAAGAGAGGGGACGGGGGCTTTTCCAGTCAGGGGTCTCTTCCTCCATCTCTTTCTTTCTCTCTCGTTCTCCTCCTCTTATCCACTTTTCTACTTTTTCTCTACTTACTCCGTCTGCTCCACACCTCCTCCACTTGTAATCTCACTCTCAAAACCCGCTTTTTCTCTTCATTCTCTGTTATTCTTGACCCATGGTCTTTTAGGGGGCTCTATAACATCTTTATGTGAAGGGCTTTTTGTCTGTGGCACATACCCCCCCCCCCCCCCCACACACACACACACACACACACCTCCTTTGCAGCCCTATAGATCAGCTGTAGGATCCCACTCTGCAGCCTGACTATGTGGCCTCAATGCACAGAAGGGACCCTCTGTTGCGGTGCCACTGAACAGGGGCCCATGATGTCACAGGGAAATCACCTTCATCTCTCAGACACACACACACACACACACAATGCACAGTGCGCAGCCCCTCCCCTGCTCTCTTTTCTTCTCATCGCCGTGGTGAATGGAATTGCACGGCTGTGCAGTTCAATCACTGTCAAGTGCAAAGAAAAGGGGTCTCTTGTGCAAAATTTCATGATTCACAATTGATTAAATAGGGGTGTCATTTCATGGCTGAGCAGGGAGGTGTGCGGAGAGGAGAGATGGGGATGAGGGGGTGAGGCTCTTTCATGCCCTCGTGAGATATGGCTCAGAAATGGCCTGATGGGCCTCATTCAGAGCTGGAGATGTAAAGTTCTGGGCTTTATTCACGGAGGGAAATAAGAGGCCAGTATACGAGAGAGGAGGGGGGACAGGGACACAGCAGGATAATTGCCAGTATCTTCTCATGGTTTGTTAAATGGCTTTCATGCCCTTAAGAGATACGGGCCTAACATACTGTATGTAAGCCGTATGATTTAGATTCCTGTTGTCATGTGGAAACTCCCAGGGTTCACCCAGCGGGGAGGCAGAGGAGGGCAGGGGACGGGGAAGGGTTTGAGAGTAGAAGACGAGCAAAGAGGACGGTTTTTAAGGAGTATTGTTTCACCGTGCTCCACAAAAGGACATCGACTACAGTAGTAATGAGGTTAGAGAGAAATGTTTCAGCACTATATTGTGGGAACTGTATTGAGTTGCAAACCTCAGACTGGAACTGTTGTGTCAGACATTGATCAGAAACAGAGACTCAAAGGATTCAGGTGGTCTGCACTCACGACCACAGCGAGACGCAAAGGTCAACCCACTTCATCTCACAGGGGTTCTAATGTCGGTAAAGACAATCTAACACTTAACTACATTTAGGAGACTATTTTTAATAATTGCCAACTTACTTAAATCTATCACAAATGTTGTGATGTACAGTAGACCTGCCACATACCAAATATGCACTTCTGTTTGCAACAGTGTTTGAAAGAAATGCGTTCATTTTCTATGTAATTGCCTTAAATCTACGAAACAAATCAGTGCTGTTTTCTTTGGATTTACATGATTAGATGAAGATTTCAGTTTACATTTAATGGTAAAAACTTTCCACTGTTGCAGTTCAATGAAATTAGTTTTTAACTAGATTGAAGATTTAAGGGATAATAACACTTAAGTATCATGATCATGTTGCCACATCACTGACAACTGTAGTGTTGCTCAAGGGTCATCGTTGCATCTTATATACACATAAAGCCCTTTAACTAGCTATTACAGGACACAACGTATTAATACACACAGCGTTTAAACACTAAATAGAAACATCTCTATTTCTCCAGTACATGGATGAACTACCAAGTAGCATTAGCGTGGATGTAAACGCTCTCCTATATGTTGTATTGAATGTAGAAGATCTGGGTGAACAAATTGTACTTGTATATTTGATCTTGTTCACTACAGCACTACTGTACATACACACTGAGGCACTAACCCTCACATTCAATACACTCTTTTGGTTCTGCTGCGTCCACATCAGAGAAATCATTTATTATTTCACACACACACACACACACACAGGATAAATGTGACTTGCA
This sequence comes from Anarhichas minor, assembly GCF_050575085.1. Classification (NCBI taxonomy): domain Eukaryota; kingdom Metazoa; phylum Chordata; class Actinopteri; order Perciformes; family Anarhichadidae; genus Anarhichas; species Anarhichas minor. Next base: position 7,541,902 of record NW_027466458.1, read on the forward strand.
TTAAACCAGTCTCACAAGGGACGAGCGTGTGTGTGTGTGTGTGAGAGGACAAGTGAGTCTGGAAATGCAGGTGTGTGTGTGTGTGTGTGTGTGTGTGTGTGTGTGTGTGTGTGTGTGTGTGTGTGTCTGTCTAGTAATCCATCTATGTAAGCTTCTGGGATGCTGAGTGAAGGTTTTTTTAGTGGAGAAGGCGAACCAAACCTTGTGTCACTCAGGCAGCTCGGCTTCACTTTTGCCACATGCTTTGGGGATTTCAGCTGTAACATTGTTCACAGTGTGAGTTTCCTTGTTGTTAATACACACTCAGAATAAATCTGTGAGGTTATTTGAGGTCGCCTCTCAACTCTGTTTCCTCTTAATCCAATTTGGGGTGGAAGTTCCGGAAGATATCAACGCATTTACCATATTTTCTTATTTTTCTCTTCAGTTCATTTCCACAACAGTGAGCAGATTCTACAGCAGATCAGATGATGTCCCATTAAGTGACTCATTTACATTTCAAGCATTTATCCCATGCTCTCATGCAGAGTGACTTGTAGTGCAATAGATGATTACGATTGCATTCCTGGATTTCTGATGCTCAAAACAAGAGAAAGAAACGTAAAAGGTCAAGAGCGTAGAACACTGTGATCGTGAACTATTGGTGGCCATGAGTTACTGGCAACATTAAGGACATCAAGTGACCCAGTAGGCTGTGCCAGTGTCACCGAGGGCCAGCATGCACAGTGCCAGGGCCCCTGAAACTGTAGCAGCTGAATGGAATTCAGCCATCACACGTTTTAACATTTACACCTCTGCTTATTATACTGTGATGTGTCAAAATGTGTGCAGTGAAAAAGGCTTATTAGCACTATAGCAGGCTGGCAATCTGGTGTTCACCACGAGCCCAGTATTGATTATGAATAGATAATCCAGGGTACGATGATCTGGATTTACACAGGTTCACGTGAACGGGCCATCAGAGAACATGCTTTGGTCTGAGCCTGATCTGTACTCAGGGGAGAAACTATTGCGAGAGATCACAAAAGGCATGCTGCGAGGGAAGCAGAAGTATTTTTTAATTCCACTGTGGTCTTGAACTCCTCAGAGAATCCCCCACAGTTAATACATTTCTTCATAAGGTATCTTTGTGTGGAGCTTTTAATGCTGAGCTTTGCTGTGTTTAACAATGTTGCTTGTTTGAGGAAGAGGAACTCCTTCTGTCTTCCTCGTGTCTGTGGTTAGGATGGCAGAGAACTGTTTTTTTTGTCTCTTTGCGCCGCTGAAATCCACGCACGCAAAGTCAGCAAAGCCATATCATTATAATAGAAGAATATCTGAAAGAAGTGGAAATTCAACAGCAGCTTGTGAAGTCACCTCTGCCCTCTGGAATCCCCGTGAGTCTCAACCATCGGATCATTGTCTCTGGAAGACTTTGATCTTTGTTCAGTGGTTTCAACCAGAAGAAGCCGATTACAATCATTTGTTTGTTTAAGAAGATTCCCAGAGGAGAGACCACTTTTTTCATACTTTTGCTTCTTTTTCAGACAATGCATCCTTTCTCCAAATTTCATTTCCCTTACGTGAAGCCGTTGAGTAGTTTTCAGAGGTTCTCGCTGTCGGTCTCCTCTCGGTATTTGTAGCACATTTGCAGACACACGCACAAAGACACACACTCCCTTTTCACCACTTTGGCTCCGGGGCTTGTTGCAGGGCACACAACAAGAGGCTTCTGTGCATACCAAACCCAGGCTGCTCATTCAGAGCTGCCGCTAATCGTGCATTTGTGCGCACACACACACACATACACACTTCCATCACATGTGACCAGCATTCCTCCAGTATTAGCCGTTGGGGGAGAAGGGATTTGAAGGAATTGATCGAAAAGGAGAAAAAGAAAGAGAGAGGTTGCAGCAACTCAGGAAATATTCATAACTAGAAGAGAGAATACAAAGAAAACTCTAGAAGCACACGCGTCTTATGAAGTCAAACGTTCCTCTCTCTGTATTTCTTACTCTCTGTTTCCAACCTGATCAATCGTGTTGTTGGGTGCAGATTAGCACGGTGTCCCTGAGAGCTCAACGCACCGCCACATGAGGAAACACATGCAAATAGATGCAACACGAGCAAATGAACACATGCTAAGCTTTTAGAAAAGGCATCGCAAGACGCTCACAACACAGCGGAAACGATGACACAAAGCCCACTTTAATAACGTCATAAACCACAAACCACGGCAAGAACAGGGCTGCGGTGGATAAGATATTTTTTGCTTAGGAAGGTTCCTAACTGAGTGAAGAAGTATCTAATTAGCCGCCATGATGAGAGCTGTTTGAATTCTCTAAATGCTAAGGAAAGGTGCTTCAATGCTTCCTTTCTTAGCTCCTTTAGCAATACACCGGAATCATTTGATCTGTATTTATTTACTTAACATCACATTTACATGTAACAAACAGTAAACATAGCAAACTGTCAATGAATAAATTCTCCTTCTCAATAACAAGAATGAATCTTCATTATTGTACAAAAGAAATATTGATATTGAACAGTTGCATTGATATTGCACGAGTGAATTGTGAGTTTGGAAGCAGTAGAAGTGTTGATTGTTAAGTGTGAAAGCAAAAGGAAGGAAGGAGCTCCGCTTCCTCTCCTTCACACACCACGAGTGGAGCAGCCTGTCACTGGAGGAGCTGTTAATACAGCCTGCATGCTACAGCGTCATAGATTTCATGCTGCGATGTTTTAGTTGCGCTTTTTGTGGTCCTTCTTCGTTATAGTTTCACCATGGCAGTCCTACGTCAGTGACATCCACCATCGGATCACCATTAGTTGGGGGAAAGTCTTGTGCATCACTTTCTACTGTGACCATTGTGTTGTGTGCTTCTTTTTGTGTGCCGATGTCATCAAGTTGATGTTTTTGTGTGTCGTCAAGTTGGTGAAGATGTTTCCTCATTTGCTCGTGTTGTATCTATTTGCATGTGTTTTCTTCATTTGCAGTGTGTTCAGCCTTTAGACCCTTTAAAACTTTTACTGTACGGCATTTGTCATTGAACTGGATTGAAGCTCAGTGTACTTTGTATGTGTTTGATTCCTAAACTGTGAATCTAAGAAAGCGCAAAAGAGCAGCTGCTCTCGGCACCAAACTCTGATAAGCTACGATAAGTAAGACTTCTTAGAAGTCACGAAGCATTTAGGTCGTCCCAGCTCTACCCTGGCTCATTTCTCCGCGAGGTGTCCTGAGGTGGTAGAGCAGCTGTGAACTCAGTCTGTCAGTGTATCAGTCTCCCGTGTCATGTCAGACGCCACATCTTGCTCAGAGTATCGCAGGGATTCAGTCCAGGTAATTAATCTGAGCTCGTTAGCCACATGGCAGGCAGGTCGTAGCAGAAGCTCGCCTGCATGCTGCAGGGGTGACTCAGCGCCCACCTACTGTACTCGCATAGGAAGTACTGCATTTCTTAATAAACTTACATATGTGTATGTACATGTTGCCTGTCTGCATGGCTGTCTGTACACCAGCTTGTGTTGACAGAGTTACGCTGGCACATGCAGTGGATTATCTCAGCTTGGCCCCAAAGGAATGATGCCTTTTAAAGGAAGCTGGTGGGGTGAAACTGATATGTGCCGCTACCTTGCTCTCCCTCACATCTACCATGGGACTGCAACAGTAAATGATGGCATTAGGGAGGAGGGGAGGGGGCGGAGCAGATGAACTGCTTTCCTTCCTAGAGCGAGGGATGATTCGTGGGCCAGGGGAGGAGGAGGAGGAGGAGGAGGAGGATGAAGGTGGACAGGTGCTGAGAGAGAGATATGTGGGTTTTTTTTCTCTCTGCTGCACAGGAGATTTGGGGGGGCTGGAGAGAAAAGGATGAGAGGGAAAGAGAGAAAAAAGACAGGTGAAATATTTCCCCCTGTGGCAGAGGAAATGGGGGAAAGTGGAAAGGGCCAGCTCTGCATTGAGAAATGGACTAAACCATTCCCAGAGGGGTTGCTGAAAGTCCCAACCCCAAAGGCCTCTCTCTAAATGTACCTACCAGTGATGGATGGTATTAACGTTTACCCCCATGCTTTTTCCTCACCCCTCAGCAGAGCTCAGGGAGGGCTGATTGTGTGTGTGTGTGTGTGTGTGTGTGTGTGTGTGTGTGTGTGTGTGTGTGTGTGTGTGTGTGTGTGTGTGTGTGTGTGTGTGTGTGTGTGTGTGAGTCTGCACAACCAGCACACCGCATGCCAGGCAATCCCGGCATGGCCTCCTCGACACTCTCAGGGAGTAGAAAACACATCCCCTGTAACAATCGATAGCCACCCCCAGGTCCCAGCCCCGTCTGCTGTCCAACGCGGCTCCTATCTTCAATCGCCGCCACCACTATTAATTGTGTGCGCCAGCATTTCCTGTTTAGAGCCCGGGCCCTGAGATTAAAGAGCAGCACAGCTACTGGAGTCCTTTGCTCACAGGAGGAGGGAGGAGGGGAGCACAGTGTGAGGACTGTTTATCCAGAGGAATTTCCTCAGTGCCAGTTTACAAATACTTCTCATTTCCATTTACAGGGCCACATGGGGCTAACCTCCACTCTTATCCGTGTCAATTCATTTGCACCGAATCAACATCTTTGTGATGCTTTTATTCTTTTTCTCCCCAAACGAAAACAATTAAAGCCAACTGAGATGCATACAAAACAAAACAGTAGTTTGCAACACAGCAACGTCACGCTAAAATGTTTAGTTGATCACATTCTAGTAAAAATGTAGTAATTGATTAATGGTTGATGGCTCATTTATCAAGCAAAAGTACCAACAGCTGCTGCTTCCAGCGTCTCAAATGGAACAATGTGCTGCTTTCTGTCTTATACAGGATTGTGAATTAAACATCTTTGGGGTTTGAAGGGTTGGGCAGCAGACACATCGGCACCTGATTGTGACTGATTGGCCTTGTCTTTATTTGCAAAATGTTTCTCAATATTGCAATGTGCTTCTCTGATTATAACTGCACATATGATGTGATCAATCAATCAATGTCACCTGCTGATCTGACTCAGATGTATCATAACTCCTTATCAGTTTAGGTACAAGATAAAAACTCGTCTCACTTACTCAATAAACGGCCTTTGATGTAGCACCACTGCTTGCTTGTTTTCCCTGAAGCTTGAAGAATTAGTTTGACATTTTAAGAAATAAGTGCATTTGTTTTCTTGCCGAGAGTTGCATGAGAAGATGAATAAGCCCGCAGTGTGCTTTTGCACAGGCGGTTTTACTGCCTTTGTGCTACAAACCACACTGAATAACCCTCTCATGTCTGTGCGATAGCGTTAGCGTAGCTCAGCATCGCACAGCTTGACAGTCTCACAGCTGGTTCCCAGAAATATTCTGGCACTTAACGCTTAGTTGTTGTAAGGGTTTGAACAATTAAGACACATTGTGTTAATTAGTGAGCTTCAGAGGTGCTGGTTGGTGGACTTTGTCACTATTCCTTTGGACTGAGCCAGGCTAACGATGTCCCCGTTTCCGATATTTATGTTAAGCTAAGCTAACCATCTTCTTGCTCCACCTTCACACATACCGCACAGACATGAGAGCAAAGTACATTTGTGCCATCAAGATGGGTTGAGGGACATTTGGGCATCGT